>NW_027507790.1:212563345-213266620 GCF_037356315.1 Lithobates pipiens | reverse complement strand
GCTGTTCAAAGTCTAGAATATATACAGCTTGCCTGAGCTGTCCAAAAACAGGGGTCGGAGAGCAGAAGTTACACACTGCTTTAAGAGCTGATGGGAGGGGGACACACCCCCTACACACGGCACACAGGAACGGAGCTGAGGTTGTCAATCACTGGCTGTGTGCTGGAGATCCCTCCCCTGTCAGTGTCGCCTGTGGTGTCAGGAAAACATGTCAGAAGCGATTCATGCTAATAGCAGAGGAAAATAGCAGCAGACAGAAATGGCACCAAAGCCTCGTACACACAATCAGATTTTCGGACGACCGTTCGTCTGTTTTTTCTTCCATGCTAGTCTCATGTCAATAGTGAAGAGTACGGATGGGCCAAACACTCCCCCCCCCTGTTCGCGAACACCTTTAAAGTCTATGGGACACGAACATGAAAAATCAAAAGTGCTAATTTTAAAGACTTATATGTATGGTATTGTCATAAAAAGTGTTTGGGGACCCGGGTCCTGCCCCAGGAAGAAAAAAAGTCTTAAAAACTGCATTTTTTTTCGGGAGCAGTGATTTTAATAATGCTCAAAGTGAAAGAATAAAAGTGTAATATTCCCTTAAATTTCGTACCTGGGGGGTGTCTATATTATGCCTGTAAAGTGGCGCATGTTTCCTGTGTTTAGAACAGTCTGACAGCAAAATGACATTTCTAAAGGATAAAAAGTCATTTAAAAGTACTCGCGGCTATAATGAATGGTCGGTCCGGCAATACACATAAAGGTTCATTTATAAAAACAGCATGGGATTTCCCCACAGGGGAACCCTGAACCCAATTTATTTTTTAAAAATGCGTGGGGGTCCCCCTAAATTCCATACCAGGCCCTTCAGGTCTGGTATGGATATTAAGGGGAACCCTGTGCCAATTTTTTTTTTAAATGGCGTCCCCCCAAAAATCCATACCAGACCCTTATCCGAGCACACAACCTGGCAGGCCGCAGGAAAAGAGGGGAGGATGAGGGAGCGCCCCTCCCTCCTGAACCGTACCAGGCAGTACCACCCAGTGACCCCGCCCCTCTCTGACGCATGGGGACTTCCCTATGGCTCTCCCCGTGTTGACAGGGTGGGTTGGGGCCACTGAGTGGCCTCGCCCTCCATTATATAAGAACTGTCACCGTCACCCTTTTTATGACAATAACTTGCATATTAACCTTTAAAATTAGCACTTTTGATTTCTCCCATAGACTTTTAAAGGGTATTCCGCGGCTTTCGAATTCGCCACGAACACCCCAAATTGTTCGTTATTTGGGGAATGGGTGAACACCTGATGTTCGAGTCGAACTCATCCCTAGTGAAAAGGTTACTCACCACACTCACCATATGAAAATTTTCGTACAACAGAATACAACTTCAGAAGTGACATAATGTGTTGAATTGTTGGTATGATGTTCTTCTTCTGCAATGCATGCCTTTATTGTGGCCAAATAGCTATATAATAATATAATATTTAATCCGTTCATGATACATTGTTGCAGAAGGCCTGGTCTTTTCATGGTTGTTTAAAGAGGAAGTAAACCCTGGTGGGTTTTACTTCCTCTTTATTTCCCTGCAAAGGTAAAGCATAATGGACTACTATGAATCACATAGCAGATTGTTAGGCCAGTAATGTTGTACAGTGCCACATACAATATTATAAGACAAAGAAAAAAGATCCCCTATGCAGTGGACTTTTAATGCACAAAACAAAATCAAAGGATTTTAGCAAAATGTGTTATTGGTTTCAAAATATTTATTATAAAGATATAGAAAACATGTATAAAGAGCATGGAATGTTTAAACACATCTAAAACTTTTTTCACCGTTATATACATAAATATACAATACAGTTTTTGGTTTCTTGCACCCGAAACGTTTCAGAGTATGACGTTGCCTACTTCTTCAGGGGTGTAAGCAAGAAGAAACCATATTTCTAGAATAGAATGATGAATAAATAAACGTATGGTAGTGATACTCATATACAGTAACATACAATATCCAAAAAGGAATCACTTACAAATATTGGAACGGTGTGTTCAACATTCCAAAGGATAAAAACATACAAGGGTACAGGTGCCTTTCAATTTCTCATTGCATGCATATGTATTATTATATTCGTGGAAATGTGTAAATAAAATTAAATTACTATCACTGCTTCGCTTTTATGGCAGTTTTTTTGAGTAGTCTGCTCCCTATTCTGTAACTTCAATGCATTTATTTGGTTTTCGTTATATATGAAGATTGTGTATATACATGTTTGGTAATTCTCCTGAAGAAGCGGTCCGCCGCAAAACATGTAGAGGTCAAACTGGGAAGGGACGAATATCTGGTCCCCCATTGGGGATCGATACGTGTATTTCTTTCGAGTTCTTTTCAAAGTCATGCAATTGTCTTAATGTGTTATGTCTTTGCCCTTGATGGGCTTTTTTAATACTTTTTAATGCTTTTTTAATACTGATATTTCTTAACACATTTATATATTTTTGTAAACCCTTTTGTGAGTCTTTACCGTACCATGAAAGTCCAAGGTTGCCTCTAATCCTCTGCCTTTCTTTTGAACTGTTAGAACTAAGTTATAGTACTTTATATTCATTCTTAATTCAGTAGTGACAATCAATTTTACTATTACTTTGGGTTTATTAATGGAGTTTTCTTTTAGCATCAAAAAGGTCAGCTTTAGGGCTGCATTTGCTGAACTGGTCAATCCTGGACAAAATAGCAGTCATCTAAAATCTACACCATTTGTGATTATTTTCTATACAGTGAAATTATTGATTTCAAATTATTGGGTGATTTTTTTCACTCTCCTGCCAGGCTCAAGGGTATCCACAACCTTCCTTCTGAGGGCCTTGGTGAGCACTTTTGATCTTGCCATGATGACATCACACACTTCTATAACAAAGACAACACCAGACCCTACATATCTGAAACACCTAATTTTATTTCCATGAAATAAAATCATATAAATTTAATAAATCAAATACATTTATTTCCATGAAAAAAAAAAAAAAATTCCATGATAGAAAATAATTACAAATGGTGTAGATTTTAGATGACTGCTATTTTGTCCAGGATTGACCAGTTCAGCCCTAAAGCTGACCTTTTTGATGCTAAAAGAAAACTCCATTAATAAACCCAAAGTGATAGTAAAATTGATTGTCACTACTGAATTAAGAATGAATATAAAGTACTGTACCTTAGTTCTAACAGTTCAAAAGAAAGGCAGAGGATTAGAGGCAACCTTGGACTTTCATGGTACGGTAAAGTAGTGGTAAATGTAGGTGTGTGCTTTTTTATAACACATGGTGAATTAGCATTTTTGTTCATTTTGATTAAAATTCATAGAAATAAAGACACCATGTCATTTTATATGTAGGTTATTAAGTATATCACATTTATCTATAGCCACTATTTAACCTCCCTGGCGGTGATCCCGAGTCTGGCTCGGGTTGGGATTTCAGTACCATAAGACTCGGGATCGCATTGCTGGATACAGGGAGAGTTACTTACCTTGTCCCCTGGATCCAGCGATGTCCTCCGCGCTGTGTGATCGAGCTGTCCTCCGCTCGATTCACACAGTGCCCGAGTGCCGCCGAGCTCCGTTCCCTGCAACGTTACGGCGCATGGGAGCGGAGATCAGCGCCAAATTCAAAAAAGTAAAAGCACACAAAACACACACAGTACTGTAATCTTACAGATTACAGTACTGTATAAAAAAAATTACACACCCCCTTTGTCCCTAGTGGTCTGTGCAGTGCCCTGCATGCACTTTTATATTGTAAATACTGTTTTTTCTGCCTGGAATTTGGAGATTGCCCATAGCAACCAAAAAGTGTCCCTTTATGTCAAAAGTGATTTTAGACCAACTAGAAAACAGCGATAATAAATTAGAATCACTTGCAGAATTGAGCCATAGCGATTTGTGGGGAAATTCGTCATCAAACACTAAATCTAATGACAGCGACAATTCTGCAAATGAGCAAATTTCAGTGTTTTTGGATTTGATTACATTATTGAATCATTTTTATTATTATTTATTATATTATAAACTTTATCATACCCGGGATGTCTGCTAGACTCTGGTTTGAACAGATTTAAGAGAGTTATTCCTAAGAATTGCAGGCCTACAATATAAAACGCCAAATTTCCATGCAAAATAATTGTACCGCTTTCAGCACCTAAAATCAGAACTAATCATACCGCCAGGGAGGTTAATGAAAGATCTAAGGTTTTCCTGTTCAAATATGTCAAACAATTAAATTTTCATAGAGTTACTTACATATTCAAATGACTATATGAATTTACCAGCAATTTTTGTTTTAACTGGAGATCCCTTTTAATGGTAGATTTTTTTTTTAATGTTACATAAGGTCCACTTTAATGTAGTTGTAGTGGATTTAAGACAGCAGGGGATGAGCTTTGACAAGACAGCACATGTCTGAGCAATTTCCATATGAGGTCTTATTGGGATTATATTATAGCCATGTTGTTTAGCTATCAGGCAGTGTAGATTTTCCAGGTGTCTGCTCACGGTAAAGTTTCCACTCAAATCCTAAATAGAATTGAAGTGCGTGAGAATTTATTTTTTAAACACATTTGCTTATTTAAATATTAGTTCCCAAGGTTCTATATTCCCTATTAAAATGTTTAAATTACCTCACCTTTCTGTTCTATATTCAGATTGTGATGTGGAGGAAAAATTCCAGAACTCAAGTGTATGCACCATGACACTAGGCAGAGGATACCTGTGTGTCCTATTTAATCCACATGCATATTATAAAGTGAAAGTCACACTTATAAGCTCCACTGAATACTTATGTAATGCACCATTGTAGATGCTAAAACAGGTAGCCTTTTACTTATTTGGTTCTACACTTAGACAATAAGTACAACTGCTTTAGCTCCTTTTAGTGTAATGTACAAGGAATCCGAGTTTTAGTACACAAACCACAAACTCACTTTTGATATTAATAAAAATTAGCAGTCTTTATAGGGCAGCTCAAAATTACTAATGAGCTGGCTGGAAAAATAAATAACGCATATTATTTCAAGACTGTGCTGAAACTATATCAAATAGGTGCACCAAAAATTGTTTCTTTTTAAATGAAAAAATGACTGATGCCACGTAGCGCTATAAAGATGTGAATAATTCAACTCACACTGTCTACCTAAATTACAAATATTCACACAAGTGAAACAATATATATAATCACATATAAATATGCAATACAGAATACAATACAGAATACAAGTGCTATAAGTGCATCACTTTAAATATCACCCAGTTTGTATACATAAAGATATAAATCTTCATATATCTATGCTTAAGTGTATAGTGAAACCCACTAACCACACAAAATAATCCAATAAGGACGACTGTAATGAATTTCATCACCATAAAAAAATTATATATTTAAACATTGAAAGAATACAAGCCAAATCAAAGATCAATCCACTTCACACTTGAACTTCAACAGGTTCTTGAGTATGCCGGGGCATTGGTGGTCACGGCAGACCTCTATACAGGGAAACGGGTAGCTACCTCTCACCCATCCTCACACGTCCCACCTGGTCCCACACAGCAGGTTCGTGTTTCAGTTAGGGCACCTTAACCAGCTTCCTCCGTACCCTCCGTCCAGCGTCACCTCCCGCCATCACGTATTCAAGCTAATTACTCAATGATGTTTGCCAGACATGTTTCGTCATACCAGACTTATTCATGGGAATCCCTATTAGCTGGTGAGTGTACTCGCAACGGGGGATTCGCATTCACAGAAGATGTGGTGAAGGAGCAATTAAGTTGTTTTGGACACCAACTATCACTCTCACGTGGATTACTTATATTAGACTGATTTATAGTTTAAATATATAATTTTTTATGGTGATGTAATTCATTACAGTCGTATTTATTGGATTATTTTGTGTGGTTAGTGGGTTTCACTATACACTTAAGCATAGATATATGAAGATTTATATCTTTATGTATACAAAGTTGGTGATATCTTGATGCACTTATAGCACTTGTATTCTGTATTGTATTCTGTATTGCATATTTATATGTGATTATATATATTGTTTCACTTGTGTGAATATTTGTAATTTAGGTAGATAGTGTGAGTTGAATTATTATAGCGCTACTTGGCATCAGTCATTTTTTCATTTAAAAAGAAACAATTTTTGGTGCACCTATTTGATAGAATTTTTATTTAAGTAGCAGCTTAGGTTAGGGTGGTAGTGATTGGAGCACTGTGGTGATACACTATTTGGAGGGAACGTGATTAGTGTATCTATATATTTTTTTGTGCTGAAACTATAGTGTTTAGAAGCCTTCTGGAATATCTGCCTTCTGCTAAAAGACCCTTTCCACTTCTAGATACCCATGCCTCCTCCAAGAAACCCCCATTTTCAGAAAAAAGGAAGAAATATATAAATCCATAGCATAAATCTAGAGCACATGACTAAATTGATGTTCCTACTGAAAGATCCTGTCTATCCTCTCCAGATGCACCAGCATGGTCATCATTTATGCTTTTCATCGCTGAGTTCCTTAGTTTGTACCACAGCCAGGTCACTGTCTGCATTGTTTTAGCAGGTTTTTCCAATGTTAATATGAGTTTCCTCCCAACCACTTTTCATGCTCCCCAGGCATATAGTGTTTTTCACCATCTCTGCTACCCTGGTTACTACTGGGACTAAAATCCCTCTTATATTCATACTGCAGTTGAGAACAAGAGAAGTGACCTGTATTAGTGGCCTAATTTGGTTACATAGTACAAACACACTTGCTTTCAAATCACTTTGAGCTTTCTCTCTGGTCTAGGGTTCATGTCTTTCCCATTCATAGATATAAAAAAGAGGCAACGTTTTTTTCAGGGCAAATCTCAGCAATAAATGCAGATCTCCCCATGCTTTATTGGTTAAAACTGTACATAAAAATACCAGTTTATCTGCTAGAACTCAAGTGTGCTTCTAGCTTTCTAGATAATGCAGTGAACAACCTGCATTATCAAACCAGATTGTTTGACTTCAGACCCCCATCTGTCCTCCACCGTGCTCTGTCTTATTCCACACATATACATTGTTTTTCCCTAGCAAAGCACTGCTGTTGACTTGACTTCCAAGAGCCTGCCTCCACACTGTGTGTAAGTAAGGGGTTCTTTGAAGATATTGTTTTTGAGGTGGGTCTACAGTGGGGGTATAAATGAATCACTCCTTTAAAATAAACACATTTTGTTGCTTTGCAGCCTGAAATGAAGACAGGCACAGTTTTTTTTTATCCAGATGTATTTATTAGTGCAACTTATAACATCCAAAGTAAAGAAATATAACACCAACATGTCATACAAAAAAATATCAAAAACAGAATCACTGAGTTGGAAAAAGGATCACCCCCTGATGTCAGTATTTTGTTGAATCACCTTTTGTTTTAATTACAGTCTTTAGTCTGTTTGGATATGTCTCTACTAACTTTGCACATCTAGAATTTGCAATATTTGCCCACTCTTCTTTGCAGAACTGCTCAAGCTCAGTTACATTTAATGGTGACTGTGGACTGCATTCTTCATCCACGGATTTTCAATGGTGTTTAAATCTGGGCTCTGACTAGGCCATGAAAGTACATTTACCTTTTTCTCCTTCAACCACTGTGTGGTCATTCTTGCTGTGTGCTTTGGGTTATTGTCATGTTGGAAGGTAAACCTTCTTCCCATTGACAACTTTCTGACAGAGGGCAGCAGATTTTCCTCAATAATTTGATGGTATTTTGCCTCATGCATTTTAATTCTATCCTGACACATACTCCAGTCCCTGCTGCAGAGAAACACCTCCATAACAGGATATTACCACCTCCATGCTTTACTGTAGGAATGGTGTTATTTGGATGGTGAGTTGTATTAGATTTCCGCCAGATATATTGTTTGGTGCTGAGGCCAAATAATTAAATTTTAGTCTTATCAACCCCTACAGTTTCCCTAAGGAGTAATAGTAACAACTGAAAACTTTGCTTGGTACTGGGAAGAGGATCTTCACTGTTGATTAAGAATGTTATACAAATCAGAAAATATTACGTTTTTCTTCAGATTTGTAAAAATGTGTGTGTATTGGTACTCTGAAGTGGGGTGAGTTGATTCTGTGTGTTGGGGTGCCATTTAAAAATGATGGCACCACACCACGGTTTATGCATTCCAATAACATAAATTACCACAATGTGAAAATGTGAATGAGTCTTTAAAGTTTGTGAAACATGACATAGCATAAAATAACTGTGTGGCAAACTTTTTTTTCTTTCCTAACTGAGGTCTTTATAGATCCATGAACAGCTTGTAACAGTGCCTAACTTAAATTTACATAATAAAGGATGAGTACAATCATTGCTCCATGTATAAACCAAACCAAGGAAACGAATGGAGCCACCACAACTAATAACTAGTAAGCTGCAATGTAGATATTCTTGCTGGCATACACTAGTAGATTTCTGAATGAACATTTGTACGAAAATTCTCAGTACATTAAATGACTTGGCAAATGTCAAACGAAAGTGCTACAAAATTTTGTTTGCTTTTATAGTAAATTTTTGAACTATGGACTTTACTAAATAAAAACCTCATACACTGTTAGAAATGTGTTCCTTTGATAAAATTTTCCATCCTGCTCCTTCAAATTTTCTTATCACTGTGATAAAAAACGAATGTGAATTGGACTCCCCAATAGATGATAAAATTGAACAAAAAAGAAACATTTAGAACAAAAGTCTACCAGTTTATGGTCAGCGTTAGATATCTTTTAACGGTCCTGTTAAGACATTGTAGTGTTAAGAATAACTAAAATTAAAAAATTTGCTTCTCTGGTGTTTCAACAACAGAATATTGGTACCCGATCTAAAATTATGTTCTAGGTTTATTATGTTCTGTAAAGCGTAGAAGTGTAGAAGAATAAGGTGTCATGTATCGGTGAAGCTTGCTTACTGACCTTCAGTCCACACATAAACACTGCAAAATCCTCCTGTAGTAATTTTTCATTCTTTTATTGTTTCCTAACTAAAGGAAAACAACAAGATCAAAAGATGTAAAGCGAATTGTGAAAGTCTCTCCGCCATTGTTGAGACATTGGAAGAGTTTCTATTGTAGAAATACAGTGCTTTGTTTTCTACAACACACAATACATCCCGCTTTCATCTCAACTCTCTGGAGAACAATACAGCTGTGGCCCATCAGGTGGCACTTTGGCTGACTTGAAATGAATATGAATTTTGACAGGGTGTCCTTACAATCAAGTCTTGTTTAGTATTTTCTTTATCACAGACTGATGAACCCTGACATGAAACAATGCAAGTGAGGTTTTCAGATTCTAAGCCATAACTATGGATGCTAACACCAAGAATCATGCACAACTGCTTTATTTCTTTTTTTTGGTCAAATTAGATGCTTTACAGTTTATTTGAGCTTTTTTTACAGGAGATAGATTTTTACACAGCAAAGAATGAAGCAAACAATATCCCTTATTCCGCATACGCACGATCGGAATTTCTGACAACCAAACCGTGGATTTATTTCCAACAGATGTTGGCTCAAACTTGTCTTGCATACACACGGTCGCACAAATGTTGTCGGAAATTTCGAACGTCAAGAACATGGTGACGTACAGCACATACGAAGAGCCGAGAAAAATGAAGTTCAACCAGTGTGGCTCATACTGCTTGATTCCAAGCATGCGTGGAATTTTGTGCATCGGAATTGTCTACACACACTCGGAATGTATGATAACGCATTTTGTTGTTGGAAAATTTGAAATCCAGCTCTCAAATTTTTGTTTTTGGAAATTCCGACAGCAAATGTCCGATGGAGTCTACACACAGTCAGACATTTCCAACAACAAGCTCACATCGTACATTTGTTGTTGGAAATTCTGACCATGTTTACGCGGCATAAGAGCCAACTGATATTGGTGAATTACTGAGGAGAGACACTTACCTTAAAATAGTTGTTCTCCATGGGTTGGAAATGCTCTTAATCACTGACTAGTAAGAGTTCAGTGAGGTAGCATCATCTTTCTGCTCAAGGTAGTGGGAAGCAACAAGATGATGCAAAAGAGAATTAGTCTGTTAGTTATCCTGTTGCTGAAGAGTTGCCACCAGTCATGGAATTGCTTGTAAGACATTGGCCTTAAGCTGGCAATAGATGGATCAAAATTCAGCCAGTTCAGCAGGGGCAGGCCCCATTTTGATTCATGTGTGGCGGCTCTTACTCAACAGAATTTGATCTAATAATGGAATGTTGGAAAACTGTTCTCGATCATCAGAGACCACACAATCAGAATATAGTGGGGCTGATTTACTAAAGGAAGTAGAGGCTGTGATGTGTAAAGAAATGCTGTAGAGTAAGAATATTTTCAAAAATATATATTTTAATTGTTTATTTTTTATCAATTTACAAAATAAATAGTGAGCAAATTAATATTTGGTGTGACTATCTATTAGCTTCAAACGAGCATCAATTCTTACACTGGCACACTTTGTACACTTGCACAAAGTCAGAAATTTTGTAGGATTAGAGTCAAGTGTATAATCAGAGCTGCTGATGGGGGGGGGGGGGGGGCAACTGGTCCTCTTGTAGGGGGCCTGAGCATCCAGGGGGGCCCACACAGGGAGGGGGGTTAGTGATGGACGACAATTGTGTCCGTCTTCCTCCAGCAGCTGAAAGCTGTTCTCTCCCCCTCTCCCTGCTGCCAGCTTTTATCTGCTGGGAAAGAGACAGTTCTGTAATTGTTTCTCAGTAATCCCCCTCAATGTTAGTTGTGCTCCTGAGTTTGTTATGCCACGTACACACGATCAAAAAATCCAGTGGAAAAGTCCGGCAAACTCAAGTCCGCCGGACAATCCGCCCGTGTGTAGCCTCCAGCGGCCTTTTTTTACCCAAAAGTCCGGCGGACTAAGAAAGTATTTTTGCACTCCAATCTGTCCGCCGGACTCGCTTTTCGGCAGACAGTACGGCCGTGTGTGCTAGTGCTAGTCTGCCGTACTTTTGAAATGAGCGGACTTTTCCCGCGCAGAGAAAAGTCCGCTCATTTTGAGCGCGTCTCCAGGTAGCCGTCACCTGGTATGGACTTAAAGGGGAACCCCTACGCCCAAAAATCGGCATGGGGTTCCCCCCTAGGTCCACATCAGACCCTTGTCCTAGCACGCTACCCAGCCAGCAAGGAAAGAGGGTGGGGACGAGCGAGTGAACCCCCCCTCCTGAGCCGTGCCAGGCCGTGTGCCCTCAACATGGGGGGTGCCTTGGGGAAGGGGGAGCTGCACGGCCCCCCCACCCCAAAGCACCTTGTCCCCATGTTGATGAGGACAAGGGCCTCTTCCCAACAACCCTGGCCGTTGGTTGTCCGGGTCTGCGGGCGGGGGGCTTATCGGAATCCGGGAGCCCCCTTTAATAAAGGGGCCCCCGGATACCGACCCCCCCACCCTATGTGAATGAGTATGGGGTACAATGTACCCCTACCCATTCACCTGTAAAAAAAAGTTTAAAAAACACAACACACAAGGGTTAAAATAGTTTATTGCACAGCTCCGGGGGTCTTCCGTCTTTGGGGGTCTTCTCGCCGGACTCCTCCACTATCTTCTGCTAGCTCTTTTACTAGCGGAGGAGCCCGGCTTTCTTCTTCGCCGCTGCCCTCTTCTTTTCCGACTTCGGGGGTCTTGTCCCCCTCTTCGGGGGTCCTGTCCCCCTCTTCGGTTCTTCTTGCCAGGCCACCGCGCCTTCTTCTAGATCTTTTACAGGCGGTGGCCCGGTCTTCTGTCGCCGCTGTCGCTGTCTTCTGTTCTTCTGTTCTCTTCTTCTCTTCTTTTCTTCTCTTCAGATGTTGCCTCGTTGCTGCCTCTGCTCACAATGGCGGGGACGTGGCGTGCGGCGACTTATATAGGGACATCACCGGATGATGTCCCCGCCCATTATGATGTCACAGTCCCAGTATCCTCTGGCGGACTTAGTACGCCGTATTAGTCCGCTGAAAAAGTGCCGTGTGTGGGCAAGTAGCTCGTTCGGAAAGTCCGGCGGACAGTCCGGCGGGAAGTCTGTCAGACTAAGTCCGCCGGATAGTTGGCTACATGTGTGCGTGGCATTATGGTATCTGCCCAGCTTGAATTTTTTTTTTATCTCATCTTCGATTTGATTTATTTAGGCTCCATGCACACTAGTGTTTTTTTAAGCTCCTAGAAGCTGTTATTAGCATTTTTTTTTTCTGCTCAAGCTATGTGTTCATGCACACTACTTTAACCACTTGGTTCCCACACTACATCTATTGACGTCATGGGCTTTCAGTGGTTATATCTAAATGATGCCTGAGGCCACAGACATCATTCATATATTGCAGTTTTCAGCCGGCAATTCCCTGCACCATAAGAACGATCATAGCGGCTGTTCCGCCGCTTGATCATTCTTACGGGCGGCGGGAGGGGACGACCCCTCCCGCCGCCCTCCGGTGCTTTTACCGACTCACCGTTTCCATCAGTGAGTCGGTCACAGGATCTGCAGGCCCCAGCAAGTAACCATAGAGATTTCCGGCGGACTAGATTGTCCCCGGAGTCTCTATGATCGTTTGGAGGCCGGGCGCTCGGTATTCAAATTAATGGCGACGATCTGGCTAGGAAGCCAGGATCTTTTTTTTTTTTTTTCTTCCCAGCCTAGAGGTGAGATATGGGGTCTTATTTACCCCATATCTCACTGTAAATATGTCCGATCATGCCATATTCCTATTACAAGGGATGTTTACATTCCTTGTAATAGGAATAAAAGTTATCAATTTTTTTTTTTTTAAGTGTAAAACTAAAAAACTAAAAATAAAATGAACAATAAAAAAAATAAAAATTTAAAGCGCCCCTGTCCTCCGTGAGCTCGCACACAGAAGCGAACGTATACGTAAGTCCCGCCCACATATGAAAACGGTGTTCAAACCACACATGTGAGGTATCGCTGCGAACGTTAGAGCGAGAGCAATAATTCCATCCCTAGACCTCCTCTGTAACCCAAAATATGTAACCAGTAAAAATTTTTCAAGCATCGCCTATGGGGATTTTTAAATACCAAAGTTTGGCGCCATTCCACGAGCGCGTGAAATTTTGAAGCGTGACATGTTGGGTATCTATTTACTCAGCGTATCCTCCTCTTTCACATTATGCAAAAAAATTGGGCTAACTTTACTGTTTTTTTTTTTTAAGCATGAAACTGTTTTTTTTCTGAAAAAAACGTGTTCGAAAAATTGCTGCGCAAATATCCTGCGAGATAAAAAGTTGCAACGAGCGCCATTGTATTCTCTAGGGTCTTTGCTAAAAAAACATATATAATGTTTGGGGGTTCTATGTAATTTTCTAGCAAAAAAATTAGGAATTTTACATGTAGGAGAGAAATGTCAGAATTGGCCTGGATGCGAAGTGGTTAAGCTATTAGAAATTGGAGAAGAAAAAAATTGTTTTTGTAGAGTTTCCTGCAGCGTTTTTCCAGCAGAAATGTTACTAAACGCTACTAATAGCTTTTTTTAGCTTTTTTTCCCTTTTACTGCAACAACGCAAATAAAATGCTAATGCTCCTAAACGTTCTTAACCACTTGTTGTCTGCCCATCGTCATTATATGACGGCCGTTGAAAGGGAATACTGTTTTTATGACAGCAGCTAGCTGCCATAACCCCCGTATCCTCTTCAACAGTGGACGGTCGGCTTTCAGGTAAAAGTGGTCTCAGCCACAGATTCACCGCAAGATCAGTTTTACCGGGGGCAGAAGAGGCCCTCCTCCCACAGCGCCCCGGTCGTCTCCGCCACTTACCGGAGCCGTCAGTAGCGGCGGAGACAATCGGGTCATCTTCCCTCACAGGCTGGATGCCGAGTGGGGTAAAGGTGGCCCTCGCTCGGCTTCACACCATTGGATGGCCGAAGCAACATCAAACGTCACTTTCACCCAGTGGTCTTAAAGGTGATTTTTTTTTTTGTAAAATACAAATGACATTTATTTATTTTTTATTGCATTTTAGTATAAATGTGAGATCTGAGGTCTTTTGGACCCCAAATCTCACATTAAAGAGGTTCTGTCATGCTTTTTTTTCTATTACAATGGATGTTTACATTCTTTGTAATAGGAAGGTGACCCAATAGAAAGGTCACCCAATTTTTTGCTAAAAAATTACTTAGATCCCCAAACATTATAATTTTGTTTTTCTAACACCCTAGAGAATAAAATGGCAGTCGTTGCAATACTTTGTGTCACACTGTATTTGCGCAGAGGTCTTACAAGCACACTTTTTTTTTAAAAATACACTTTTTTGGGAATTAAAAAATAAGACAACAGTAAAGTTAGACATTTTTTTTTATATTGTGAAAGATAATGTTACACCAAGTAAATTGATACTCAACATGTCACGCTTCAAAATTGCACCCGCTCATGGAATGGCAACAAACTTTTACCCTTAAAAATCTCCATAGGCGCCATTTAAAAACTATTGATTGCGTTGATACTTAACATGTGTGGTTTGAACACTGTTTTCATATCTGGGTGCTACTCATGTATGAGTTTGCTTCTGCACGCGAGCTCGGCGGGATGGAGCGCGCTTACATTTCTTTTTTCTTATTTATTTTACCTTTTATTTTTTATTTTCACACTGTTTTAAAAAAAATTGTGTCACTTTCATTACTATTACAAGGAATGTAAACATCCCTTGTAATAGAAAAAAAGCATAACAGGACCCGTTAAATATTAGATCTGGGGTAAAAAAGACCTCAGATCTCATATTTACACTAAAATGCAATAGAAAAAAAAATTGTCATTTAAAAAAATGAAAAAAATAAAATGGCCTTTAAAAGCTATGGGCGGAAGTGACGTTTTGACGTCGCTTCGGCCCTGCAGTGTCATGGAGACGGGTGGGGGCCATCTTCCCCTCACTCGTCTTCATGCACAGCCACAGGAAGGATCAGATCGCCTCCACCGCTGCTGACGGCATCAGGTAAGCGAGGGAGGGCACCGGATCACGGCAGGAGGGGGGCCCTCTCCCGCTGCCAATAAAAGTGATCTCGTGGTGAATCCACCGCAGAGACCACTTTTATCTTGTACCGGACCGTCGGCCAAACACGGGGATACTGGGGTTATGGCAGCTAGCTGCTGTCATAACAACAATATCCATCCTCAAAGTAGGGATGTAAAGCGGCGTGTGGCGGTCCGGAAGTGGCTAGGGTGTCTGAAAAAAATTATAATATTTGGGGGTTCTAAGTAATTTTCTAGAAACAAAATGATTTCAACTTGTAAACACAAAATCTCAAAAGAGGCTCAGTCCTTAAGTGGTTAAATGCTCCTAAACCGCTACTAAAACACTACTAAAAAAAAGCTATTACAAGCGTTTTTGTCCAGTGATTTTTCCAGCGTTTTTTTAGCTTAAAAGAATAAATAGTGTGCATGAGCCATGCACACAAGCATTTTTTTAACCACTAGCCTACCTCCCACCGTCATATGATGGCAGGACGGTAAGGCTCTAGTTCTGGGCGGACGTGCACGTCGGTGGCGGCGTGTTCCCGGGAACACTGCTCGTCACCGACGGTGGTAAACAGCCATTGGCCAGTGGCTGTTCACCACATGATTGGCTGTGAACCTTTCACAGCCGATCACTAAAGCGCGGTAACAAGATGTTACGGGTTCTCCTCCTCACACACCGATCGTGTGTGAAAAGGAGATTGCGGTAACATCTCGTTACCGCCTACAGTGTACACCAACACACACTGATTGCCCCCCCCAATAAAGAGGACCTGTCACCACCTATCAAAGTACCTGTCACCACCCATCAAAGTACCCGAGCACCTGTCACAGTGCATCAGAGTACCCGAGTACCTGTCACAGTCCATCAGAGTACCCGAGTACCTGTCACAGTCCATCAGAGTACCCGAGTACCTGTCACAGTCCATCAGAGTACCCGAGTACCTATCACAGTCCATCAGAGTACCCGAGTACCTGTCACAGTCCATCAGAGTACCCGAGTACCTGTCACAATCCATCAGAGTACCCGAGTACCTGTCACAGTCCATCAGAGTACCCGAGTACCTATCACAGTCCATCAGAGTACCCGAGTACCTGTCACAGTGCATCAGAGTACCCGAGTACCTGTCAGTCCATCAGAGTACCCGAGAACCTGTGACAGCCCAATAGAGTACCTGTCACAGTCCATATGAGAACCTGTCACAGTCCATATGAATACCGAGTTACTGAGTACCTGTCACTGTCCTTCATAGTACCCGAATACCAGTCACCAGCCCATCAGAGTACTCGAGTACCTAGCTGTAGCCCATCAAGGTACCCCGAGTACCTGTCACCAGGCCATCAGAGTACCCAAGTACCTGTCACCAGCCCATCAGAGAACCCGAGTACCTGTCTGCAGCTCATCAAGTTACCTGAGTACCTGTCTCCAGCCCATCAGAGTACCCAAGTACCTGTCACCAGCCCATCACAGTAACTGAGTACCTCTCACTAGCCCATCAGAGTACCCGAGTACCTGTCACCAGCCCATCATAGTAACCAAGTACCTGTCACCAGCCCATCAAAGTACCCGAGTACCTCTCTGCAGCTCATCAAGTTACCTGAGTACCTGTCTCCAGCCCATCAGAGTACCCGAGTACCTGTCACCAGGCCATCAGAGTACCCGAGTACCTGTCACCAGTCCATCAGAGTACCCAAGTTCCTGTCACAGCCCATCAGAGTACCCGAGTACCTGTTACAGTCCATATGAGTACCCGAGTACCTGTCACAGTCCATATGAGTACCGAGTACCTATCTGCAGCCCATCAGAGTACCTGAGTACCTGTCACAAGGCCATCAGAGTACACGAGTACCTGTCACCAGGCCATCAGGTTACATGAGTACCTGTCACCAGGCCATCAGCGTACCCAAGTAGCTGTCACCAGCCCATCAGAGTACCCGAGTACCTGTCACAGCCCATCAGATTACCCGAGTACCTGTCACAGTCCATATGAGTACCTGAGTACCTGTCACAGTCCATATGAGTACTGAGTACCTATCTGCAGCCCATCAGGGTATCCGAGTACCTGTCACAGGCCATCAGAGTACATGAGTGCCTATCTGCAGCCCATCAGAGTACCCGAGTACTTGTCCCCACCCCTTCATAGTACCCGAATACCAGTCACCAGCCCATCAGAGTACCCGAGTACCTATCTGTAGCCCATCAGGGTACCCGAGTACCTGTCACCGGGCCATCAGAGTACCCAAGTACCTGTTACCAGGCCATCAGAGAACCCGAGTACCTGTCTGCAGCTCATCAAGTTACCCGAGTACCTGTCTCCAGGCCATCAGAGTACCCAATTACCTGTCACCAGGCCATCAGAGTAACTGAGTACCTCTCACCAGCCCATCAGAGTACCCGAGTACCTGTCACCAGCCCATAAGAGTAACCAAGTACCTGTCACCAGCCCATCAAAGTACCCGGGTACCTGTCTGCAGCTCATCAAGTTACCTGAGTACCTGTCTCCAGCCCATCAGAGTACCCAAGTACCTATCTGCAGCCCATCAGAGTACCTGAGTACCTGTCACAAGGCCATCAGAGTACACGAGTACCTGTCACCAGGCCATCAGAGTACATGAGTACCTGTCACCGGGCCATCAGAGTACCCGAGTACCTGTCACCGCCCTTCATAGTACCTGAATACCAGTCACCAGCCCATGAGAGTACCCGAGTACCTATCTGTAGCCCATCAGGTTACACGAGTACCTGTCACCAGGCCATCAGCGTACCCAAGTAGCTGTCACCAGCCCATCAGAGTACCCGAGTACCTGTCACAGCCCATCAGATTACCCGAGTACCTGTCACAGTCCATATGAGTACCTGAGTACCTGTCACAGTCCATATGAGTACTGAGTACCTATCTGCAGCCCATCAGGGTATCCGAGTACCTGTCACAGGCCATCAGAGTACATGAGTGCCTATCTGCAGCCCATCAGAGTACCCGAGTACCTGTCCCCACCCCTTCATAGTACCCGAATACCAGTCACCAGCCCATCAGAGTACCCGAGTACCTATCTGTAGCCCATCAGGGTACCCGAGTACCTGTCACCGGGCCATCAGAGTACCCAAGTACCTGTTACCAGGCCATCAGAGAACCCGAGTACCTGTCTGCAGCTCATCAAGTTACCCGAGTACCTGTCTCCAGGCCATCAGAGTACCCAATTACCTGTCACCAGGCCATCAGAGTAACTGAGTACCTCTCACCAGCCCATCAGAGTACCCGAGTACCTGTCACCAGCCCATAAGAGTAACCAAGTACCTGTCACCAGCCCATCAAAGTACCCAGGTACCTGTCTGCAGCTCATCAAGTTACCTGAGTACCTGTCTCCAGCCCATCAGAGTACCCAAGTACCTATCTGCAGCCCATCAGAGTACCCGAGTACCTGTCACCAGGCCATCAGAGTACCCAAGTACCTGTCACCAGGCCATCAGACTACCTGTCACCAGCCCATCAGAGTACCCGAGTACCTGTCACAGCCCATCAGAGTACCCGAGTACCTGTCACAGTCCATATGAGTACCTGAATACCTGTCACAGTCCATATGAGTACCGAGTACCTATCTGCAGCCCATCAGAGTACCCGAGTACCTGTCACCAGGCCATCAGAGTACCCGAGTACCTGTCACCAGGCCATAAGAGTACCCGAGTACCTGTCACTGCCCTTCATAGTACCCGAATACCAGTCAACAGCCCATCAGAGTACCCGAGTACCTGTCACCAGGCCATCAGAGTACCCGAGTACCTGTCACCAAGCCATCAGAGTACCCGAGTACCTGTTACTGCCCTTCATAGTACCCAAATACCAGTCAACAGCCCATCAGAGTACCCGAGTACCTGTCACCAGGCCATCAGAGTACCCAAGTACCTGTTACCAGGCCATCAGAGTACCCGAGTACCTGTCACCAGGCCATCAGAGAACCCGAGTACCTGTCCTCAGCCCATCAGAGTAATCGAGTACCTGTCACCAGGCCATCAGACTACCCGAGGACTGGTCACCAGCCCATCAGAGTACCCGAGTACCTGTCACCAGCCCATCAGAGTACACAAGTACCTGTCACCAGCCCATCAGAGTAACCAAGTACCTGTCACCAGCCCATCAGAGTACCCGAGTACCCGTCTGCAGCTCATCAAGTTACCCGAGTACCTGTCTCCAGCCCATCAGAGTACCCGAGTACCTATCTGCAGCCCATCAGAGTACCCGAGTACCTGTCACCAGGCCATCAGAGTACCCGAGTACCTGTCACCAGGCCATCAGAGTACCCGAGTACCTGTCACCAGGCCATCAGAGTACCCGAGTACCTGTCACCAGCCCATCAGATTAACCGAGTACCTGTCTCCAGTCCATCAGAGTACCAGAGTACCTTTCACCAGTCCATCAGAGTACCAGAGTACCTTTCACCAGCCCATCAGAGTAACCGAGTACCTGTTACCAGCCCATCAGCGTACCCGAGTACCTGTCACCAGGCCATCAGAGTACCCGAGTACCTGTCACCAGGCCATCAGAGTACCCGAGTACTTATCACCAGCCCATCAGAGTACCCGAGTACCTGTCACCAGCCCATCAGATTAACCGAGTACCTGTCACCAGTCCATCAGAGTACCAGAGTACCTTTCACCAGCCCATCAGAGTAACCGAGTACCTGTTACCAGCCCATCAGCGTACCCGAGTACCTGTCACCAGGCCATCAGAGTAACCGAGTACCTGTCACCAGGCCATAAGAGTACCCAAGTACTTATCACCAGCCCATCAGAGTACCTGAGTACCTGTCACCAGCCCATCAGATTAACCGAGTACCTGTCACCAGGCCATCAGAGTACCCGAGTACCTGTCACCAGCCCATCAGAGTAACCAAGTACATGTCACCAGCCCATCAGAGTACCCGAGTACCTGTCTGCAGCTCATCAAGTTACCCGAGTACCTGTCTCCAGTCCATCAGAGTACCTCAGTACCTATCTGCAGCCCATACCTCATAGAATATACGTTGGGGTGTTTGCTTTCCAAAATTAGGTAATTTTATGGGTAATTCTACTGGGCTGGTGCTCAAGGACCTTCAAAAGTGTGATGGGTAGGAATGAAATGAGATGTGTAATTTATGCTCCTAGAACGCCTGAAGGTTCAATGTTGGTCCTCTGTATGTGGCCAGGCTGTGTAAAAGTCTCACACATGTGGTATCGCATACTCAGAAAGAGTAGCAGAATGTGTTTTGGGGTGTTATTTTTGCTATATACATGCTATGTGTTAGAAATATCTTATAAACTGTCAACTTTGTTTAAAAAAAATGTGTTTTCATTTTTTTCACGTTTTCCAAAAATGTCTGGAAAAAAAATGAACCATTAAAAAGACTCATTCTGCCTCTTAGATTATACGTTGGGGTGTTTGCTTTCCAAAATGGGGTAATTTTGTGGGCAATTCCATTGTCCTGGTGCTCCAGGGCCTTAAAAATATAATAGGTGGTTGAGAAATTAGATGTGTCATTTATGCTCGTAGAATGCCTGAAAGTGGCACTTCAATGTTGGTGCTCTGTATGTGGCCAGGCTGTGTAAAAGTCTTACATGTGGTATTGCCATACTTGGGAAGAGTAGCAGAATGTATTTTGGGGTGTAATTTGTTATATGCATATGCTGTGTGTGAGAAATCACCTGATAATATGACAATTTTGTAAAAAAAACTTAATATTTCAAAGGATTGTGGGAAAAAATTACAACTAAAAAAACACATCATGCTGCTTACTTAATACCTTGGAATGTCTATTTCCTAAAAAGGGGTCATTTGGGGGGTATTTGTACTTTCCTGACTTGTTAGTGTCTCAAGAAATGAGATACACCTGATGTACTGAAGGCCCGATCAGATGTGATTAATTTTCAGTGATTGGCACCATAGTTTGTAGATTCTATAACTTTCACAAAGACCAAATAATATACACTAATCTGGGTTCTTTTTACCAAAGATAGGTAACAGTATAAATTTTGGCCAAAATGTATGAAGAAAAATTACTAATTAGCAACATTTTATGACAGAAACAAAGAAACAAATGTTTTTTTTCACAAAATTTACGGTCTTTTTTTATTTATAACACAAAAAATAAAAAACCCACTAGTGATTAAATACCACCAAAAGAAAGCTCTATTTGTGTGAAAAAAGGACGCAAGTTTTATATGGGTACAGTGTTGCATGACTGAGTAATTGTCATTCAAACTGTAAGAGCGATGAAAGCTAAAAATTGGTCTGGGCAGGAAGGGGGTGTAAGTGCGTTGTATTGAGGTGGTTAAAGCTCCTAGAAGCTGTTATTAGCTTATTATTTCCGCTCCTAGAAGCTAAATAGTGTTATCCTATATGTCCATGCACACTACTTTATGCGACAACAACTCAAACTTGTCTTGCATACACACAGTCGCACAAAGTTGTCGGAATTTCCGAACGTCAAAATGAGGTGACGTACAGCACGCACGACAGGACTAGAAAAGGGAATTTCAATACCAAGTGTGCCACCCTTTGGGCTCCTTCTGCTAGTCTTGTGTTAGTAGAAGTTTGGTGAAAGACGATTCGCGCTTTTCAGACGTTTCAGTCCATTGCTGAAGAAGAGAATGCGCTGCATTAAAAGATTTCAAAATTTGCAGCGTGACGAATGGTAGTTTTACCAGACCGAGTGCTTCTGTCACATAATTTATTCTGAGCATGCGTGGCACTTTGTACGTCAGAATTGTGTACACACGATTGAAATTTGCACAAACGGATTTTGTTGTCGCAAAATTTGAGAACCAGATCTGGCTATTAAAAAGTACCATGGAGAGATAGGCATTGCCCAGGGACATGTACCAATGAGTTGTCGGGAAGAGGCCCTTGTCCTCATCAACATGAGGACAAGGTGCTTTGGGGTGGGGGAGCCGCGCGGCCCCCCCTTCCCCAAGGCACTCCCCCATGTTGAGGGCATGCGGCCTGGGATGGCTCAGGAGGGGGGCTGCTCGCTCGTCCCCCCCTTTCCTGGCCGGCCGGGTAGCGTGCTCGGACAAGGGTCTGATGTGGACCTGGGGGGGAGCTAGAAGAAGGCGTGGTGGCCCGGCAGAAGAACCGAAGAGGGGGACAAGACACCTGAAGTCAGAAGAAGAGGCTGGCGGCGAGGAAGAAAGCCGGGCTCCTCCGCTAGTAAAAGAGCTAGCAGAAGATAGCAGAGGAGTCCGGCGAGAAGACCACCAAAGACGGAAGACCCCTGGAGCTGTGCAATAAACTATTTTAACCCTGTGTTGTGTTTTTTTTTACTTTTTTTCACAGGTGAATGGGTAGGGGTACATTGTACCCCATACTCATTCACATAGGGTGGGGGGCCGGTATCTGGGGGCCCCCTTATTAAAGGGGGCTCCCGGATTCCAATAAGCCCCCCGCCCGCAGACCCCGACAACCAACGGCCAGGGTTGTCGGGAAGAGGCCCTTTTCTTAATCAACATGGGGACAAGGTGCTTTGGGGTGGGGGGGCCGTGCGGCCCCCCTTCCCCAAGGCACCCCCCCATGTTGAGGGCACGCGGCCTGGAATGGCTCAGGAGGGGGGGGCTCGCTCGTCCCCCCCTTTCCTGGCCAGCCGGATAGCATGCTCGGACAAGGGTCTGATGTGGACCTGGGGGGGACCCCCACGCCGATATTTTTCAGCATTGGGGTTCCCCTTTAGGTCCCTACCAGGGTCCCCGCCTACCTGGAGACGCGCTCAAAATGAGCGGACTTTCCTCCGCGTGTGTGAGCGAGTCCGTTCATTTCAAAAGTAGGGTGGATAGTACAGCGGACTTAGTACGCCGTATTAGTCCGCTGAAAAAGTGCCGTGTGTGGGCAAGTAGCCCGTTCGGAAAGTCCGGCGGACAGTCCGGCAGGAAGTCCGCCGGATAGTCGGCTACGTGTGTACGTGGAATAAATGCTACTAAAATGTTCAAACAGTTTTTTTTAAACTCTGCTACTAAGGTGAGGTTGTGGAAGACAGTTTCATGTCAAAGGCCATACACCATAGCAAGGTAGTTATACTGCATCAACAAGGCCTCTCCCAGGCAAAGTTTTCAAAGCAGACTGGGGTTTTAAGAGGTGCTGTTCAAGCTCTTTGGAAGAAACACAATGAAATGGGCAAATTTGAAGACCGTAGATGCAGTGGTCGACCAAGCAAACTTAATGCAGCAAATGAAAGACACATCATGCTTACTTCCCTTGGACATCAGAAGATGTCCAGCAGTGCCATCAGCACAGAACTGGGGAAAACCCTTGGGACCCAGGTACACTCATCTGCTAGCCAGAGAAGTCTGGTCAGAAGTGGTGGTCATGGAAGAATTGCAGCCAAAAAGCAAAACCTGTAAAGTGTAAACAAGGCTAATCAACTCAACTATGTAAGAAAACATAGGAACTGGGGTACAGTAAATGGAAGTAGGCTTCATGAACAAACTCCCTCTTGCTACAGCCAAATATTTCAAATTTTGATTCATCAGTACAGAATGAATCAAAATTTGAAATATTTGGCTGTAGCAAGAGGGAGTTTGTTCATGAAGGAGTGGAGGACAGTACAATAATGTGTGCCTGCAGGCAGCAGTCAAGCATGCTGGAGGTTCCTTGCAAGTTTGGAGCTGCATTTCTGCAAATGGAGTTGGAGTTTTGGTCAGGATCAATGGTGTCCTCAAAGTTGAGAAATACAGTACAGGCAGATAATTATCCATCATGCGATACCATCAGGGAGGTGTGTGATTGGCCCCAAATGTATTCTTCAGCAGGACAAGCAATATCATTAGGAACTATCTTCAGTATAAAAAAGAAAAAAGAGTCCCGGAAAATATGGTTTGTCCACCACAGAGCCCTGATCTAAACAACATCAAGTTTTTCTCAAATTACATGAAGAGACAGAAGGATCTGAGGCAGCTTACATCCACAGACAATCTGTGGTTAATTCTCCTGGATATTTGGAACAACCTATCCGCCAAGTTCCTTCAAAACTGTGTGCCAGTCTATCTAGAAGTATTGATGCTGTTGTAAAAGGCAAGGTAGTCAGGGTAGTCACCCCAAATATTGATTTGATTTGGATATCTCTTCTGTTCATTTACTTTCCATTTTGTGAATTTATAAAAATAAACTATAAACACTTCCAAACACTTCAAAAGTGACAGTTATCATTCACGACATGCATTGAATGTATGTGTTTTGGGAAGACATTAAATCAATGGGTTTAGTTCCGTTTTAAGGCCATGCATTTGGTGGAGGTCACATGCATGGAAGCAATACTCTATTAAAGTAACAGTATGAGGGTTCCAATGGAGTTGGTAAGGGGCAAAGAAATGCAGACGGGGGGGGGGGGGGGTTGTTGGCCAGCTTGAGGCACTGCCATGTCACCCTAAATTAAAAATTGACAGTGTCACTTTAAGGATGTTAACTAGCTCTAATTTGCATCACCCCATATTGCATGACAAAGTATTAACTGGTTGCATTTAATCATTTCCTGATCTTCGTTTCTAAAAACAGCATCCTTTATTTGAATCAGACTGTTGTTCTTCCCTAAAATGCCCAATAATAGACCGATAGTGATCTCAGTGTTTAGTAATAATATTTCATCATCATGAGTCTCATCCTGAAGTCCTCAGACATTTTCTGATTATAGCAAAATTCACATCCCGTAACACACTCTAATGATTATGATCAGGAGAAGCAAATCTCCAGCCCTTCCCTGATTGTCACATTATTGACTGGAACATCTGACTACAATGGTTCTCTCATTCATCTGCAAGGTTCCTGTGGTCTAATGAAATGACTGGACATTGGATCAATTTGCTGATAAAGACTAACACAAAAAGATGTGTGCTTTGCTTTATTAGAAATTCATTATTTTCTATTAAAGATGAACTACACTATTTCTGTAATAACATAGGTGGGAGTGATGACAGAGAAGGCAGATTATAGTCGGGAAGCTGCTTTTACTAAAATATTAGGACATAGGGAGGGATGCAGGTGCAAATCCAGTTACTTTCAAATAATGGATTACAAAAAATATGAAACAGACAGTTAACAAGTTTTCTCCAAGGTACAGAATAGGGATGAGCCGAACACCCCCCGGTTCGGTTCGCACCAGAACTTTCGAACGGACCCCAAATTCGTACGAACGTTAGAACCCCATTGAAGTCTATGGCACTCGAACGTTCGAAATTAAAAAACGTCCGTTTTGGCAGGAGCACTGATTTTAATGACGATTAAAGTGAAAAAAAAAGTGAAATATTCCTTTAAATATTGTGCCTGGGGGGTGTCTATAGTATGCGTGTGAAGTGCCACGTGTTTCCCGTGTTTAGAACAGTCCCTGCACAAAATGACATTTAACGGAAATAACGTAATTTCAAACTGCTTGCGGTTTTAATGTTATATCTGGTTCCTGCAATATGGTTGAAAATCATTGAGAAAAATGGCATGGGTAGCCCTCCCTGCCCATTACCAGCCCCTTTGGGTCTTGTACGAATATTAAGGGGAACCCTGTACCCATATTAAAAAAAGGAAATACGTGTGGCCCCCAGGCCCTATATACTCAGAACAGCAGTATACAGGCGGTGCAAACAAGACAGGGACTGTGTAGATTTGTTGTGTTAAGTTGAATCTGTTTGTAATTTTCAATTGGTACATTTTTAAAGTGTAGCTCCAGTCAAAAAAACTATTTTTAAGCTTTTTGGAAAACATAGGGAAGGGTTATCACCCCTGTATAATTTGTTTTGCCGTCCATCTTTTTTCATCTCACTTGCTGTTGTCTCCTTCCGTTTGCAAGTAGGAGATGTTTGTAAGTTGGATGTTTGAAAGTAGGGGCCTGCCCTATATGCTCTGCAGAAATGGCGGAACAAGGTGTTGGTTTTGCCGCAACGTTGTAAGCCCTGAAAGTGACTCTTGGTGGGCGCTGGAGCGCCCTGCTGTGAACTATTATATCAAGAATTGTAATTACATGCCATTGTTGAACAGTGGTAGAAAAATTGACCTTTGGTGGTTGTGGTGCTGGTGCCACAACACTATAAGTCCTCACAGTTACTCTGGGTGGGCACAGGAACGGGCCCTCCTGTGAAATATTATATCAAGAATTGTAATTACATGTCCCTGTTAAACAGGGGCAGAAAAATTGGGCCTTAGGCACTGGTGCTGGTGCCACGACACTGCAACCTCTCCCATATACTCTAGTTTTAGTGCAGGAATTAGCCCTGCCGCAAAGCATTGCATCAAAAATTGTAATTAAACGCCCCTGTTAAACAGGGGCAGAAAAATTGGGCCTTAGGCACTGGTGCTGGTGCCACCACACTGCAACCTCTCCCATATACTCTAGTTTTAGTGCAGGAATTAGCCCTGCTGCAAAGCATTGCATCAAAAATTGTAATTAAATGCCCCTGTTAAACAGGGGCAGAAAAATTGGGCTGATGGCATCACCCAGAACCAAAAATGTTCTTCCAACATATCAGCGGAGGAGGAAGAGGATAGACAATCAACATAACAGGACAGTCACTCAGCATCAGCATAGGCAGTCTTGAAGGGATGTGATATTTCAAAAAAATTATTCGGTTACATCAGCTTCAGGTGCTTGGTAGCTGTGGGTGACCCAAGACTGATTCATCTTGATGAAGGTCAGTCGATCAACTGATTCGGTGGACAGGCGCATCCTGTGATCGGTAACAAAGCCACCAGCAGCACTGAAGGTGCGTTCCGAAAGAACGCTGGATGCAGGACAGGCCAGTAGCTCAATTGCATACTGTGCAAGCTCTGGCCAGTGATCCATCCTCAAGACCCAGTAAGCCAGAGGATTTTCGGTGGGAAAGGTGTCCAAGTCTGACCTTGCCCCTAGGTATTCCTGCACCATGTAAATCAGACGCTGGCAATGGTTGCTGGAACCGATCATACCTTGGGGCTGCGGACTAAAAAATTGTCTGAAAGCATCAGTCAGACGGCCACCTTCTCCACCGCTCCTTCTGACCGATGCCTCAGCAACACGTTGTCCAGGACCAGGAGTTTGTAACCTCCCAGTCTCTGGGAACGCGTTGCACAGACCTTTCTGCAAGGCCTCCCGGAGATGTCTCATCCTCTGCTCCCTTTGCGACGGCAAGATAAGGTCGGCAACCTTACCCTCGTACCGTGGATCAAGGAGAGTGGCCAGCCAGTAATGGTCCCTCTCCTTGATCCGAAGAATACGAGGATCCTTCCGCAGGCTTTGCAGGATCAGGGAGGCCATGCAGCGTAGGTTAGCTGAGGCATTCGGTCCGGAGTCCTCTGGGTCACTAAGGACAACATGATCCGCAGCTACCTCCTCCCAGCCACGTACAAGTCCACAGGTTTCTTGGGACTGTAAATCATCCCTACAAGACTGCTGCTGCTGATGCTGAGTACCAGCCTCCACCTCCATGCTGACACAATCATCCTCCTCCTCCTCCTCCTCATCCTCTTCCTGTGTGATGGGTGGCACAGCAGGAACGCTGTCTGGATAAAGGGGGCCTTGAGAGGCAAGGAAGTCCTCCTCTTCCTGCCTCTGTTCTGCCTTAAGTGCCCTGTCCATTATTCCACGCAACGTATGCTCCAAGAGGTGGACAAGAGGTACAGTGTCACTGATGCATGCACTGTCACTGCTCACCATCCTTGTGGCCTCCTCAAACAGTGACAGGACAGTGCATGCATCCCTGATCATGCCCCACTGGCGTGGTGAGAAAAAACCAAGCTCCCCTGACCCTGTCCTGGTGCCGTAGTCACACAGGTACTCATTGATGGCCCTCTGCTGCGTGTGCAGCCGCTGCAGCATGGCCAACGTTGAGTTCCACCTGGTGGGCATGTCACATATAAGGCGGTTCTTGGGCAGGTTCAACTCCTTTTGGAGCTCAGCCAGCCGAGCACAGGCATTAAATGATTGGCGCACACAGACTTTCCTGGCCTGCTTCAGGACATCCTGTAAGCCCGGGTACCTGCCCAAGAACCGCTGCACCACCAGGTTAAGGACGTGAGCTACACAGGGCACATGGGTCAGTTGTCCCTGTCGGAGGGCGGAGAGGAGGTTGGTGCCATTGTCACAAACCACCATTTCTGGCTTAAGCTGGCATGGCGTCAACCACCTCTCGGCCTGCCCCTGCAGAGCTGACAAAACATCCGCCCCAGTGTGGCTCCTGTCCCCCAAACAAACCAGCGCAAGCACGGCATGGCATCGTTTTGCCTGCGTACTTGCGTAGCCCCTGGAACGCCTACTGCTGGTTCTGAGGAGAGAGCACTGGAAGAGGCCATGGAGGAAGAAGAAGAGGAGGGCGTGGAGGAGAGAGGTGTGTCACAACCAATAGTAGCATTTTGGAGGCGTGGTGGCGGAACAACCTCCAACACTACTGCACCTTGTCCTGCATCCTTCCCAGCTGCCAGAAGAGTGACCCAATGGGCCGTGAAAGACAGGTAACGTCCCTGTCCATGCCTGCTGGACCATGAGTCAGCGGTTATATGCACCTTACCGCTGACCGCCCTGTCCAGCGAGGCAAGGACATTGCCTTCCACATGCCGGTAGAGAGCCGGAATCGCCTTCTGTGAGAAAAAGTGGCGTTTGGGGACCTGCCACTGAGGAACCGCACATTGTACATACTCACGGAAGGGGGCCGAGTCTACAAACTGAAAAGGCAGCAGTTGAAGTGCTAGCAATTTAGCCAAGCTAGCATTGAACCGCTGGGTATGTGGATGGCTGGGAGTGAACTTCTTTCGCCGGTCTAGCAGCTGGGGCAGGGACATTTGCCTGCTATAATCGGATGTGGGTGTACTGCTAGCAGAGTGCCCGGAAGCACTTGGCTGTGACACACCTAATTCTACACCTTCATTCCTCTCAGAGCAGGTTTCAGAGAGGACTGAAGGTCTAGTGGGGTTGGAGATCCCAGCTGATGAGGAACAAGGAGAGGTCCGCTTTGTTCTTTGGTGTGGGTCTTTGAGGTACGCTTGCCAACGAGCTGCATGGCAGGTCAACATATGTCTGGTCAAGCATGTGGTGCCCAAGCGGCTGATGTTTTGGCCACGCGAGATACGCTTGAGACATATGTTGCATATAGCAGCGGTGCGATCTGATGCACTCGTCTCAAAAAAGGCCCACACCAAAGAACTTTTAGAATAACGCGCAGAGGCAGCGCCCTGCGGTGTGATTCAGTCGGTGTTCTGCCCCTAAGCTGGCCCTCGGAGGGCATCCTGCCTCATGGACATGTGCCTCCTCCTCCTCCTCCTCCTCTCTCCTACCAGGCACCCACGTGGAGTCAGTACCTTCATCATCCCCTCCCTCTTCATCGCTGGAGCAAACCTGGCAGTATGCTGCAGCTTGTGGAACATGACTGCCAGATTGCTGTCCTTCTTGAGCATCCCCTCTCTCTGCATTCACGCTACTGCCTTCCTCTAGCTGAGTATCATTATCAGAGCCTACAAAACACTGGGCATCCTCCTGGAGCATGTACCCAACACTGTGCTCAAAGAGTTCAGGAGACTCCTCAGGAGGACGTGGTGGGTCTAGGGAAGGAGTCACTGATGATGACATTGAGAGGAGGGAAGACGATGCGTTGGCAGCTGCTTTGCTAGTACCCTGAGCCTGGGTGAGAGACGATGAGGAGGATGAAGAGGGCTTCGTCATCCACTCTACCAAGTCGTTGGCATGTTGCGGCTCAACATGTCCAGCTGCCGAAAAGAAGGACAAGCGTGTCCCATGGCCACGTGCTGTTGATGACGATGCACCGCGTCCACGACCAGCACTGTTGTCTCTAGACGCAGAGCCTGCTTGCCCTCTTTCATCGGCTCCCGCCTGTCTGCCTCTCCTTGCTGGCCTTCCAGACATGGTAATGGCCTGAAGGGAGTTGGGAAAACCAGCAATTGGGTAGTGTATACTGTGCTGGAGGCACACACAACTTCCACTAACTCCTGCAGATGGCAGATGGCTCAAATAGAGAAGAGCTATGTAGGTGGATATAGCGGTGTATACTGGGTTCAGAGCACGCAGACAGCACGCACAATCTCCTATCACTGACTGCAAGCTCTATTTAAAACGAGCAAGATAGTTAGCTATATAGGTGGATATAGCGGTGTATACTGGGTTCAGAGCACACAGACAGCACGCACAATCTCCTACCAGTGACTGCAAGCTCTATTTAAAACGAGCAAGATAGTTAGCTATATAGGTGGATATAGCGGTGTATACTGGGTTCAGAGCACACAGACAGCACGCACAATCTCCTACCACTGACTGCAAGCTCTATTTAAAACGAGCAAGATAGCTAGCTATATAGATGGATATAGCGGTGTATACTGGGTTCAGAGCACGCAGACAGCACGCACAATCTCCTACCACTGACTGCAAGCTCTATTAAATAAGAGAAATATAGCTAGCTATATAGGTGAATATAGCGGTGTATACTGCGGTCAGGGCACGCAGATAGCACGCACAATCTCCTACCACTGACTGCAAGCTCTATTAAAAAAAGAGAAATATAGCTAGCTATATAGGTGAATATAGTGGTGTATACTGCGGTCAGGGCACGCAGACATCAACCACTACAGAAGAGCAAGAACGAAAAATCGGCCGATAACAATCGGTGTATACTGTGTTGAAGGTACACAGAACACCCACTAACTCCTACAGACGCCAACACACTACACAAGGCCGCCGCGCTGGCGGCCTTATATAGTGTGGGGCGTTTACTACACAGCCTGAGCTATGATTGGCCACAGGCATCCTGCCTGTGGCCAATCATGGCTCTCCTCGCTGCCGGCGCTGTGATTGGCCAAGCATGCGGGGTCACAGTGCATGCTTGGCCAATCATGAGCCAGCAATGCACTGCGATGGCGCAGTGCATTGTGGGTCATGAGCGCCACACGAATTTGGCGCGAACGGCCCATAATGTTCGGAATTCGCCGAACGGGCAAACAGCCGATGTTCAAGTCGAACGTATGTTCGACTCAAACACGAAGCTCATCCCTAGTACAGAATAATTGCCCATAGAGTTGCGGCATAAATCTATAAAGACTGTGTAATCCAGAGCACTTCAGTGCAAAGCAATCATCCACAGCCACACAAATAACAGGTAAGCTGTTACACCCTGCTGGGCTATGCTATTGCTCTTGACCTGAATCTGAGAGTATTTGCAACTGGCACGTTCTGTTTCCAAATGCCTGGGAAGGTCCCCATGGCAGTTATCTGGTGTTCTGGGTTTTGTGCCCTACACAGGAGCCTACTGCATAGCAGACACAGGTGCTTCATCCTTCACATGCATGTTGCAAAAGTTCCTAAACTATAACTAAAGAACAACATTTTAATAAACTGTGACTCACAAGTCCTTATATTTGATGGTTGCCTATGTTTTCTTTTCTTCAAGTACATGAAGATGCTTTTAAAGTACAAAGCAGCACTCCTCTATGTAATAGAGATCTGGAAAGGAGGAGGTGTTTCCACCATCATAAACGCAGCTTTGGGTGACAGCACTGCTCCTCAGTTGGGATGAGCCAAACTGGGTTAGGTTTGAGTGGTGTTTGGCAAACTTCAAAGAGGTTCAGATGCCGAGCACAAACTCCATTGAAATCAAGGACAACCAAATCTATCAAATATCAAAAATGACCATTGTATGCGCTAATAGGCAAGGGATTGGCTATTAAAAAGTACCATGGAAGAGGGCGTGTCTGGAAGTGACCGGTGGAGGACGCTTTCTGTGGGAGCTCCGTGTACCCTGAGCTCCATCCATCGCCATCCTTGCTGAATAAGCCCTGACTAGTGCCTGAAACAACGGTCGGCTACTCCCTGGGGTGCCCTGCAGTGTCCGGTGCCCATATTTTGTGTGCATACCCCTTCATTCGGCAGCGGGATGGTCGACACCGGGAGCTCGCGGCAGCCATCTTGCCGCTCCGGAGGCCTTGCAGATTCCCGTGATTTAGGCCGCATCGGGAGGTAGGGGACCATCATCCACCCTCCAACTCTACTGATCTCTTCCCCCTGTGTGCTCCGGTGGCTCGTTTGAGCCTCGGGGGTGTGCGAGGAGGCCGCGGCCAGGTCCGGCCTAGTGCGGCCTAGTGAGGCCTGTGGATCCCCGGCCTTTCCTACGGCGGACACCCGAGGAGGAGCACTGCGCCCGGACTACTACCCAGCAAAAATCGGGAGAGGGATCATCCAACCGCAGGGTCCCCCCCTGGACAGCAACTACCTCCCAAACCCCCGCACTGCAGCTTCCATCGGGCCTGGCCCTGGTCCCGGCCTGTGCTGGCTGTGGTCGGCCATCTTACTACACCCAACAGCCTACTGCTCCTAATTTCACACTCTGCTGGTGTGGAGGGGGAGAGGAGTCTCCTGCAATCATTTAAACCTGTATTCAGCCATTGTCATGTGTCTCACTGATACCGACCAATATGACTTTTAAGTGAGTTAAAGGGCCAGTCTGCTCCCCATGACCCCAGCACCGCCACACTAGCCACTAAGTGCTCCGGGGGTAAGCATTCCTCTTCATTGCAGTGCTAAAGCGCCCCATGGGAAAAATTGGTCAGCAACTGGAATATTACAAACACGTCCCTGATCAGCAGACGGGGCCTACTATGGACCGCTTTGTTACCAGATCGCAGCCGCCTCCCTCCCATTCCCCTCCGGACCCTTTCTCCAATATGGACTTACCTCTGGGAATGGAGAGCTCTGGCACTCCCCCAGTTATTGTTCCCCAAACCTCCGACTTGGGTCTGCCACCCCCTGCAGGGGATCCTTACCCCTGACATATTGGATGCCAAACTGGATGCTAAGTTACATCTCTTGCTTCAACAAATTACAACCAATGTCTTGGCCGAGGTAAACAAACTTGCGGTGGAATTGCGAAAGGAAATCAACCAGCTCGGTGACCACACAGACACGCTTGAAAATAAATTCGATGAGATGGTCAGCTATGTTCAGGCTGTTGAGGAGGATAACCACAACCTTCGCCTCTCAGTGTCCCAACTGCAGCTCCAACAGGAGGATCTGGAAAATAGAGAAAGATGCCAGAATCTTCGCTTTAGAGGTATCCCGGAGACTGTGGGAGACTGTGACTTACGTGCTTACCTGTTAGGCCTCTTTAACACCCTGGCCCCCACGGTAGTGGATATAGACTGGCGCCTTGACAGGGCTCATCACTCCCTGGCCCCTAGGCCTCCTGTAGGGGCTAGGCCCAGGGATGTTATTGTCCGGTTCCACTTCTTTGAAAGCAAAGAGGCACTGATCCAATCCACGCGCAATAAACCTCAAATTGTATACAAAGGAGCGAAGTTGCACATTTTTAGTGACCTCTCCCCCATCACCTTGGCTGAACGCAGGAACCTTCGGCCAATTACCTCTTACTTGCAGCATCACAAGGTCCCATATTATTGGGGCTTTCCCTTCCGTCTGCTTGTGTCCAAAAATGGAGCTCAGTACACCATTCGTGATCTACCGGAGAATGAATCCTTTCTAAAGAGCCTTGGGTTCCCTCCCCTGCCTGAGGAAGACATGCATCCGGCTGAAGCCCAGTTCCCAATACTCCTAGCCGCATCTGGACACCTGTGAGGAGCAAATCCAGAAGGCATCTCTCTACACCTCAACACCCACGATTCTCCAAACAGCCTCCCTGACTTCCCCTGCCATTTCCCATATGGCTCAATTATGTATGTTCCTCATACTTCCCCATCTTTTCCCTTGCTTCCGTGAATTGAACGGAAAAGATCCTGTTGCAATGGTTACTTCAAGTTTGTCCTTTGTCTTGAAGGTTCAAGCTGGGACTATTTTTCCCCTTCCCATAGGGGTTTTTGTTTCTACAAATGTCTATATGTTGTTAATGCTTTTTTTTTTTAGTTTCCGAGTTCATAAGGAGAGTAGACGGCCCTCCCACTTTCACTTTTACCACCTCCGGTGATCGTCTGGCCACGACCCTCTTGGCCTGGGTATTTGCCCTAGGTCCCCTGAGGTATATGTTCCCCTCAGGCTCTCAAGATCTTCTGTTTTTTTTTTTTTTTTTTTTTCTTTCCTTTTTTTTTTCCGGACGCTTCTGTTAATGTTCCTTTTTAAGGTTTTTTGTTCTATTGTGTCCATTCATATAGATCAGGTTTATTGTTTACTCATGCACTGTACATGCCAACTTGGCCTCAGGTTATCCTGGCTCTGGGTATACCTACTTTTTCCCCATTGCCTAGGCATAACTGACGCTAATGACACTTTACATCGACTAGAGTCCTGGTCCTTTGTTATTTATTGTCTGCTGTATTACAACCTCCTGACTCTCACATACGCATACCTACCTAGACTGCCCTTATGGCTTTAAAGCTCCTGTCATATAATGTGAAGGGCCTAGGCTCTATACGTAAGCGCTGGGTGGCCCTGAAGGAATTCAGGTCCTCTGGTGCAGACATGATTATGTTGCAAGAAACGCACTTTAAAGTGGATGGCTCCCTTAAGTTTGCCTCCAAGCACTTCCCCACCTCCTTCCTAGCCTCTGACCCCACAGGCAGGGCGGGGGTTGCGATTTTGATTAGAAAATCATGCCCCCTTAAGGTCAAAAACTCTCATGTAGATCCGCAGGGTAGATACCTAATCCTAGACTGCCAATACTTTAACACCTCTCTGACCCTTTCAACCTGTATGCCCCCAATGTTGGTCAGATTGATTTCCTTAATGGCCTGTTTGACTCCTCCCACTATCCTTCTCAGCCTTTTATGATAGTTGGCGGGGACTTCAATTTGGTTATGTCCCCTACTAGAGATAGAAAAACACTGTTCTCTTCCACACCCTCCAAGAAGCTTGCCTCTCAAGCTACCTCCTTCCGGCAGCTTATTAGATCCCACCGCCTTTTTGACTCATGGAGGATTAAACACCCCACAGCTCAGCAATTTACTTTCTATTCACCTGCTCATAAAATGTACTCGCAGCTCGATCACTTCTTTATATCTGCCCCGCTTATCCCATTGGTGGTTGACTCTGAGGTGATGCCGATTACCTGGTCTGATCATGCCCCCATTACCCTAGACCTCCTGCTCACTCAGGCCTACCCCAGATCCTGTCACTGGCAGCTTAATAACCACCTCTTACAATCCGAAGGCTCCCGCTCTGTCCTTGCGCAGAATCTTGCAGAATTTTTCCAGCTAAACAATGGGTCGGTCTCTGATTTTTGCACCCTGTGGGAAGCCCACAAAGCCGTTTTTAGAGGTGCTTGTATTGCAGAGAGCTCTAGATTGAAGAGAGACAGAGCCGAATATATTCGTTCTCTAACTTCTGCTCTTCTCTCGGCGGAGCGGAGGCTTCTGGGTTCCCCCACAGTGGATAGACTGCGGAGAGTCACTCTACTCAGGGAACAGATTAAAACGGCCCAACTTGACCACACTGATAAATCACTGCTTTGGACGAAGCAGAAATTTTACGAATTTTCCAATAAACCCCATAAAATGTTAGTTAATAAATTACGTCTGCGCCCATTCGACTCCTTCCCTGAGTTTCTCTCCCGTCCTGACGGTACCAAGACCCACTGCCCTCGTGAAATCTCCAACACCTTTGGCGAATTTTACCTCAAACTATATAATTGTTTATCCCCAGAAAACCATTTTCATTTCACACAAGAGAAATTCAAGTCCTTCTTCTCTACCCTGAAACTTCCCAAGCTTTCAACAACTGATTTAGAAACCCTGAACAAATCTGTAACTGCAGACGAGCTCTCGGCCATCATACGGGAGCTACCTTCGCATAAAGCGCCTGGCCCTGATGGCCTCCCCTATTTCTATTACAAAACCTATCTGGATATTTTGGGACCGCACATGCTCACTATATTTGATTCCCTGCTGGGGAGCACCCCCCCACCCCCAATTTTCACATTCCTACATCTCGGTGATCCCCAAACCGGGTAAGGATCCCTCTATCCCAGACAATTATAGGCCAATAGCCCTTCTAAATTCGGATTACAATATTTTTACGGAAATTCTCGCTTCTAGATTGTCAGTCCTGGCCCCCAAACTTATCCACAGAGACCAGGTGGGGTTTGTGCCTGGCAGGCATGCCGGAGACAACACCCGACGTACAATCAACCTAGTGGACCTTCTGGATAGGACCAACAAATCAGCATTGCTACTTAGTCTAGACGCACAGAAGGCCTTTGATAGGCTCTATTGGCCTTATATGTTCGCAACGCTTAAAGTCTACGGTTTTACTGGCCCTTTTTTAAACGCACTCGAAGCTTTATATTCCACTGTCACTGCCCAGGTTCAGATGTCGTCCTTCTTGTCACCTTGCTTTCCCCTGATGAATGGAACTCGGCAGGGGTGCCCTTTATCACCGTTGTTATTTATTTTATGCCTAGAACCCCTAGCCGAGTCCATACGTTCTCATCCAGATATTCGCGGGGTGGTGATGCGACAGGGGGAGTATAAATTATCACTCTTCGCGGACGACATCTTGTTAACCATTACCAACCCACTGGTCTCCCTCCCCTCACTACACAAATTACTCTCAACCTTTGGGGGGATCTCTGGCTACAAAGTGAACACCTCAAAGACTGAAGCTCTACCCATACACATACCCGCTACACAACTCTCCAGGCTTAAAGAAACTTACCCTTATAGATGGTGCACGGACTCACTCAAATATTTGGGTGTTTTTTTGACTCCTTCATATTCCCACCTGTTCCGTGCTAATTTCCCCCCCTATTCCAAGATATAAATAACTCCCTACTGACCTGGTCCAAATACCCTCTATCCCTCTTGGGCAGGATTAATGTCCTTAAAATGTCAGTTTTGCCCAGGTTGCTCTATCATTTTGAGACACTGCCCGTCGCCCTTCCAACCCCCCAGCTTAAACTTCTCCAGAGACGGTTTTTAAAATTTATATGGGCTGACAGATCTCACCGCCTTGCCAGTTCAGTAGTATTTGCACCTCAAGCTCGGGAGGTCTGGGAGCTCCGGATATCGTAAAATATTTATGAATTATTACCTCTTGGTCTTCTCTTAACGCCACGAGTCAGTGGGCTGCCATTGAGAAGGGGGTTCTGTATCCGGTGCATCCATGCTCCTTGATCTGGGGCGCCTCTTCCCCTCTGCATCCTAACCTCAGGAGCCAATGTACGGCCCCAATGTCCTTTACCCTGGACATATGGCAAAGATGCAACAAAAAGTACTCCCTTTCCTCGCCCTGCCCCCCCCCTCCGACCTTAACCCTTGCAAATCCCACGACTTTTGAACACCTTCGCGCCCAGGGTCCCCACCAATTACATCTAATCTCTTCTATCCACCAAATCCTCCATGAGTCGACCCCCTTAAATGAAATTACACATCTGTACATGAGTAAATGGTCTCAGTTGTTAGACAAACCCATCCCCCTACAGACTTGGGATAAGATCTGGGCCTCTACTTTTAAGTCCTCTAAGTGTGTCACGCAAAGGGAAACGGCAATTAAAATCCTCATGTTCTGGTATAGGACCCCCGATGTCATCCACAAATTTGATCCCTCAGTTTCGCCACGATGCTGGAGATGTGGGCTCGACGTCGGGTCATTGTTCCACATCTTCTGGAAGTGCTCCCTGATACGTCCTTTTTGGTTGGAGGTGGGGTCGTTGGTGATGGGGGTGACGGGGGTGTCCCTTCCGATTGACCCCCTACACTGTTTGTTGGGTCTCCCTCTCCCAGGCCTACCCAAAAATATCAACCGGCTGATCTCATATATTCTTTTAGCTGCTAAGAGGCTCATACCGCATGCCCCAGACGCATGCCCCAGACGATGCCACATATGGCGAAACGTACGTAGGGTGGTCTTGACGTGCTTGACGCAAATCACGTGACATTTGGGCGTTCGCTTTGCCGGCCGGCTTTTCTTAGCGCTGATTTGACCTTTATGTTTGTGAGTATGTTTTTTATTATGGAATAAAAGATTTTGGTTTACGGTTTTACACTATGGGAGTCTTTGCTTGCCTTTTATGAATGGTCCAACCACGTGAAAACGAGGTGATGTCCCTGTGTGATGACCCCTAAGATTTTTGATATCAAATGCCTTTCTGATTCTGGGATTTGGTAAGTGCGCATTTTTACCATTTATCAGCACGGTGTTGGTGAAGGAAATTCTCTCTCTTGTACCCGCATAGGATTGTACCCGCATAGGATTTCTTGAGTAGAAACACTTATGATTATTGGACTGTTATGCCCACGATTACATCTTGATGAAGAACTGTTTTCTTATATATAATTTTTGAGCACTTTATTCATAATATTTCTGATTGTTCACAAAAAATTCTGTGCACTTTACCACTTATTCTCATTACTACGTCTTTATGAGGAACTGTTGCTTATATATAATTTTTGAGCACTTTATATATATATTTTTTCTGTACACTTGATTATTGTATGAGTTATAGAGTATATTCTTATTATTCACTTAGTTGTGTTTTTATATTATAATTTTTGACTAGTTATAGTGTATACATATTATTCTGTTATAGGTTTTAGATATATTTTTTAGATTTTTGTAATTGTGAGCGTGGTTGAAATTCCTGATTTATATGCTTTATAGGTGTGTATCACATCGTATCAATCGCAGCCTTTAGATATTTAGACTGATTGTTGAGAGATTTCTTTAGCGCAGTATTTTTTTTCCAAATTTTCATACCGCTATGCTGGTTGTCTGGCGCAGCCCCCCCCCCCCCCCCCCGGCCTAGATTTCTATAATTGGTGTCCGAAATACGGAGAATGGAGTACCTGACGGCCTCGGTACATGATTTGGTTTCCCAGTTTGATAAAGTCTGGGAACCCTGGGATCAGTCGGAATTTGGGTCCCCCCGGTCTGTACACCCTTAACGGCTGCAGTCGCCGATGGTAGTGCCTTCTTTCCGGCCTTTGCGCCCACCTTTCCCCCTCCCATTAACTTTCTATATGTATCAGTCCGGGTATCTTTCTCTCCTTCCCCTGAGAATTGTCATGATGTTCTTATGGTTGTTTTGTTGCTTTGTCTACCTTTGGTCTCCGGCCTATTGTCGTACCGACTTTTGTTTTTCATAAACTGTATGTTATTTAATTTAACTGAAACAGGTATGCAGTTCACTTTTGTGCCTGCATCTATGGACATTAATATCTGACTTCTATGGTTAACGTTTACGTTATAATCTATGTTTATTTCTGCTTACTGATCATTTCATTGCTTGATTATTTTGTACTTGCTTTGAAGTTTTAATAAAAAATACAATTTAATAAAAAAAAGTACCATGGAGAGATAGGCATTGCCCAGGGACATGTACCAATGCAAATTTTTTTTTTAATTCCATTTGGCTAGCAGCAGTGATTTTTTTAATTCTTAAAGTGAAACATTAACAATGCCTTTAAATCAGTGGTCATCAACCCTGTCCTCAGGACCCACTAACAGGCCAGGTTTTAACTATTACCTTGGGGAGATGCAGACTAGAATACTGCAATCACTGAGCAGCAAATGATATCACCTGTGATGTATTTCAGTTATCTTGCAAACCTGGCCTGTTAGTGGGCCCTGAGGACAGGGTTGATGACCACTGCTTTAAATGACATACCTGGAGGGGTGCCCTAATCCTGCCTGTGAAGGGGCACTTCTCTGTGATACAGAAAGTGTTGGATCAGCACTGACATTTTCAAAGGAAAAAAATGGAAAACCTTTTAAAACAAGTACAGTACTGGTTCTCGGTTTGCCACCATATGGCTCCAATTGAGTTGGGCACCTACCTAGATACTGAGGATGTTATCTTACAAAGCCAAGTGAGGGAAGGGACCTTGCTGTGGTGTAGGTAAGAACCGCAACTGTTATCCTGCTCGCTTGTAGCAACTGGGACGGGCTATCGTTTTGTGTCAAGCTGCCCAACAATGGTTAGGATTCACTACTGTATGCCTATGTGCTCTACTAATCTCAGTGGAAAATGTATGGGTTCACCAGCTACTGTGTTTCTGTGACCTTTCTTTGTCTCCCAGTTGCCCAACAGCAGCTAAGGCTAAAAACTGTTTAGAGATCCTGCTCAAATCAGTGGGAAATACATTATGCTGCACCTGGTTGCCCTTATCAACCATAATGGGCCATCGCTTCTATCAACACCCAGTTGTCCAACAGCAGCTGGGGCCAAATGCTATGTTATTACAAGTTCTGCAAATGTTAGTACCAATGCACTGTTCATGTTATCCTGACAGGAAACAGCGCTCGTGGAGCCTGCATTCAAGTCAGCATGAACCAGCATGTCTAGGCGGGGGGCAGAGCTGCACCTTAGAGTGAGCCCAGCACATCAATTGCCAACACTGTGCCATCAAATGCAGCCACTGTGCCCATCAATTTCCACCACTGTACCATCAAACGCAGCCACTGCGCCCATCAATTGCCAAAACTGTGCCATCAAATGAAGCCACTGTGCCCATCAAATGCAGCCACTGTGCCATCAAATGCAGCCACTGTGTCCATCAATTGCCGCCACTGTGCCCATCAATCGGAGCCACTGTGCCATCAAACGTAGCCACTGTACCATTAAACACAGCCACTGTGCCCATTAATTGCCGCCACTGTGCTATCAAATGCAGTCACTGTGCCCATCAATTGCTGCCACTGCGCTATCAAATGCAGCCACTGTGCCCATCAATCGCAGCCACTGTGCCCATCAAACGCAGCCACTATGCCCTATCAAATGCTCCCACTGTGCCATATCAAATGCTCCCACTGTGCCATCAAATGCTGCCACTGTGCCCCATCAAATGCTCCTACTGTGCCCCAGCAAATGCTCCCATTGTGCTCCATCAAATGCTCCCACTGTGCCATATCAAATGCTGCCAGGGTGCCCCCCACCCGCCGTCTGCACTCTGTCTCGGTGGGACAGCTCCTCGATGCTCCTTAATGTCTTCTCCCATCCTCTCTTCCCATCCTCTGCTATGATTGGATGCCTGATAGGCGTCCAATCACAGCGCCTGCCGTTTAAGCCAATCAGGTGATGGGCAACAGATCCAAGCACCTGATTGGCGGAGAGGTGGTTTAGCGTTAGTAAAGCGAATATTCATTCACTTTTCTAACACAGCTGAGTGACCTGCGAGCGTTCAGCATGGCGCTCACAGGTCACCTTTTTCAACGCCTATTAGAGCCTAGGACTCTAATTAGGTGCTTTAAAAACACCCCCCGCTGCTGTAATTCAGGCTCCCGGAAAGGGGCCGGGCACCTGAATAGGAGGTAGCAGCGACGGCCATAGATAGATTCATGCAATGCATGAATCTATCTATTGGTGCTAGAAGGGGTGGCAGGAGGGAGGGAGCGGTGCCCATGCGCCATTATGGACGCACAGCCACTGGAGTCCAGTACACCCAGCACATGAGAGAGAGAAAGAGAATGAGAAAGAGGAGCAACGTGGCAGGTCACCTGCAAGCATGCAGCTGGTATCCGGACTGGAGCAAAGGAAAGGGTATCGGAATGCCAAATGGTGGACACCGGTGTGGTTAGAGCAGTGAGGAGGATTTGCCCTTGGTATGATCAATGGTGTTGAGAGACCATGTTTGCTGTGTCCTAAATGCAGAAGACCCACTGCAGCCATAGGAACTGAAGTGTGAACATTGTGGGAAGCCACTGGTAAAACTAGTGCCAAGTGACCTGCTGCCGTCAGCTGGGCATCCGCCACCACTCTTGCGGCAGAGGCCAGAGGTTTGCAGCTGTACAGAGCCCAGGTTAGGATTAGCCATGACAGGTGGTGAAAAATTCCAGCCCTGTCCAAACTATCCCACTGGAGAATCCGGCTGCTGAAGTCCACCCTGTCAGTCCCATCTGGAAAGAGCTGGACCATGATGACTGCCCATCTTCGGATGGGCCAGTGGGGGGTGGTAATGGTAGTGAAAATGATTAGGGGTCACCCAGACTGGAAGCAGAGTTTGGGCCCCAGGATGCCAACTGTGATGAGTGGTCCCCAGTCAGCGAGTCAGATGAGGAGTGGAACTGGGGGGACACTCAGGAAGTTGAGGATCTGCAAGCAGGACTGCTTGTGAGGGAAGCAGGACAGAGACAAGGTCTGTCCCCTGAACAGGTGGAGTGGGCAGCAAGAGTGGAGTAGCAGTTTGACTGTGCAGGTGGATTGCAACTAGACCATGCATATGCCCAACTTCCAGTCCAGACGAGACCATCAGGCACATGAGCCCAGAACACAGCCTACAAACATTGGATCACTTGGGTCCCTACGAGGAATGTGTTCTCCCTGGACAAGGCAGGTTAAGGGAGCTCCCAAGATTTTCCAGGTTCCAGCAGGATGTGCAGAAGAGGAGTGGGGGATGGACTACCCTTATGTCCCCAGGGATTTCATGGACATTATTAAGGCCTCCCGCACCCAGTGGGAATAAGAACTTGTTTGGGAATATCTTCATAGCCCCAAATCCCAGAGGGGGCCTCACAACCAAGACCTCACATCCAAGATGCTTGGGCCCCGTTTCCAAGACATGAGACAGGAGTGGAATCTTGGAGTGGTACTCTAAGATAGTGTAGTTTATTATACGTTATATTTCTCTTAAGGTTCATTCACCTCACTTATTGTCATTTTGCTTATTAATCCTTGTTAAAGGACAGTTCATCCCTTACCTGGTTATAGTTCCATTTTGTATAGCTGATTGTGACCTAATTTATTTGAGTGAGCTTGTGTTATTTCAGGCTGTCTCCATTTTAAGTGATTTCAATACATCAACTTGTTTATCACTATACAAGTGTGTGTGCATTTGCTATAGCAACCTACAGCCAGGTGTGGGGTATTTTTACAACTGTGTATGTACCTGGGGTTGTAGAGGTTTCTCAATTTAACCAGGTGTGCCAGAGGAATGGAGGTTGTTTTTGGAGATGAGGTACAGAACAGAGGACTCAACATTATTAAGCAGCTCCTTCAGGGGTAAGTGCTACTTTGTATTTGTTTAAAAAAAAAAATACATATTCATTTTTTTTGTACTATATTATTTGTATTTATTTGTACATTACCCTTTCCAAATTGGTTTCCATTTTTCTCCTGTTTTTTCTTATGGGATGCGCTTGCTCCAGGGCTCAGGAGCTATTTTTTTCCCTGACCCATGAGTACAGGGCTTCTTTTTTAGGGGGTGAATTTTGCACCAGCTAGTGTGCAGACTAGTATAGGTAAATTTATTTGTGACTCACAATAGCTAAGTCTAGTGATTTGATCAGGCTTAATGTAGGCCTCTGATAACCCCTGTGGTTCTACAAGCTTGGGGAAGTTTCTAGAAGCTAGTGGGTGGAGGCCAAGAGGTCCTGATCTGCATATTTGCGGGAATCTTCCTATCCCCAGGCAAGAGGCCTGGCAGGGTAGCAGGGTCAGCCCATAAATATTGTGGAGCCCCTTTAGCCAATACCCACATGCTAACCTCATATGATTTTTCCTCTATTTGAAGAACTACAGATGATGGTGTTGGCTCCCCCCAACACACAGTTTGTCCCTAAAGGGGTGTCCAAGGTTGAAGACAATGCCCATTACTATATTGTTCGACAGAACTTAGTAGTTACTCTGTTGTTTATTGCTCATTCAAGCTTGATTTTTCTACCCTGACATATGTATACCTTAGATGAGTCTTATCAACATATCATAATGTATGACAGTCAAAGTCTGTTATTTTTTCTTGATAAACCTTAATAAAAAACGATTGAAACAAAAAACTATTGTGGAACCTGGTCAGCAGGGGAGTCGGGCAGAAGAGGAAGTGTTGAAGCTGTGTCATGTAGCCTGGGAGAGGCACCCGGGCTGAGGGAGCTCTGCCTCCAGGCTGGGAGCTGAGAAAGGAAAAACAGATGGATCTCTACTACTCCAAAATCTCTTCTAGGACACATCCTGAGACCCCTGATGAAGTCACATTATCGTGACGATACGTGCGGGAGAAGAAGGGTGACAGAGTACTGTATTTGTAGAGGATACAAGAGCATACGGGAGCTGCTGCCCTGTCGGATGATCTTTTAAAGTGCACTGTCTCAAGTTTTAATGTAAGTAGATATTATGCAATAAATGTGAAAACTTTATATACTACACAATATGAGTGTATCTTTTATACTAAGGGGACGTGGAGGAAAGGAAGTCCAGACAAAGCCAGCTCAGTGAGGAGAGTGAAGAGTAGAAGGAGATTGAACAGCTAAGGAGTCTGGAATTAACCCCAGCACGGGAAGGCGATTTTAGACCTTGAAACAGGTCTAAATTGGAGGTGAGCGCAGCGGTGAAAGGTGGTGGGAGTCAATGCACAATTGTATTAACTGAAATCCACAAGGGTGAAGGTGGAAAATCTGCGGGATATGAGAAGCACATTCAAAAGGAAAAATATTTGAAAGAAGAAAATCTACTAATTTAACTATAGTCACCTGGGACTGTCACATTTGTTTTATTTTATTGTATTGTACAATAAAAAGTTTGTCACTAAATAATGAAAGCAGTTTTGTGGTTTGAAAGTAAGGTTTTGGTTTAAAAACATTAATTGGACTGCACATGGATAGGTGCAGCATTAGCCAACATTTTTGAATCTATTTTGTTTGCAGTTGTAGGAATACAATGATTTGGTTGCAACCATTACACACAAGTTAGAAGTGAGGGACACATTAGGTTAGGGAGCGTGGGGAAATACAAACCTGTTTTAGACACCCTGGCTTGCATGGAAGGACCCAGACAGTAGGAGGCATGAACAGCAGTCTCTTCCAAGCTGCAGGATTTCCACTGGCAGTGTGAGTACCTCTACACCCCCAGGGCCTAAAAGGGAGAGAGATGCCCAATGCAATATCTAGCAAGCTTTCTGGGACAGTGCCAACAAGATAAGCCCAATCCATTGTCCTGGGATATTTCACCAAGAAGACAGGTGGGCTGGTATTTTCAAGTCAATGGGACTCCTGCAAGTTGGGACTTCACTAAAATTCTACCCAGAGGACATAAAGGTCCTCATTGTTGTTCTTCAAATCAAGTTGGACATCCAATAATCCCTGTTCCTTATCAAAGTTGTTTTCCCTATTAAAACAACAAAAAGCAAGCCGATAGACTGATGTCTGTCTCAGGATGGAAGTTGGAAAATGTGTGTTGTCTTGCTGTGCAAGAATAGGAGGACCCAAAAATCCAGCGGTCCTCTAAGGGGTGGCACACTATCTTCAGTGTAAAGAAAAGGAGTCCTGGAAGTGATAGTTTGACCACCACAAAGCACTGATCAGAACATCATGGAGTCTGTCTGCGAGAACATGAAGAGACCTGTGATTAATTCGCCAAGGTGTTTGGAACAACCTACCTGCCGAGTTCCTTCAAAACTGTGTGCAAGTGTACCTAGGAGAACTGATGCTGTTTTGAGGGCAAAAGGTGGTCACAACAAACATTGATTGTATTTGGATTTTTCTTCTGTTCATTTACTACCATCTTGTTAATTGATAAAAAATAAACTATGAACACTTTTATTTCTGAAATCATTCTTCATTTACAGTATTTAACAGAACTGAAAAGTGCTGTCTTCTGTTCACAATGCAATGTGACCACACAGCTGATTTATAATAACGAAACAGTTATGGCCACTCACCTGATGGGCCCAGGAGCAGCTGCCCCCCTCTGCACACGCTACAGTTCCGCCCTAGTAAACTAGCTAACTATCCATTTAAAGGCACAAAATAGAGAAGTGTGATATGACACTTAATTCCCCATCCTTGTAATGATTTTGCATGTCAGCTTCAAGGCTACCTCTCATCTCCGGAGCATAAGATTTTCAGCTCATGTGAAGTGCATTTAGAGGCACAACCAAGTTCTTGTTCTCTCCTGTGGCCATATCTAATGCAAGAAACGTGTTAATCAAATCACTTATATATGGTAGAGATATGTTTGCTAGAGGCTTCTATCACTTCTGGCTCAGCAGAGGCAGTTACTGCTGTGGAGACATTTAAAAACAGCCCTTCAACCCATAAAAATAGACAATGGCAGTTTTTTTTTTTGCTTCATTTTCACCAGGTAGTTTTTTTTTTGCAAAAAAAAAGAAAAATATACTTAAAAGTCATTTTGTGATGCAATGCCTCTAAATCCATCAAAAATGAGGTTTAAGTCCATTCAGAGCCTTGCCTCCAGGCAGTACAAACTCTCAGCTCAGACAGAGATTTGTGCTGTTCCAAATCATTTGCCCGTCATGCTAAAACTCCCTCTCATTGAGCTGTAGAATTTTAACTCATCGTTATTTTGACTTATCCTATTAAGGATTTTACTGCCCCGTATTATCTACCCAAATAAAAATTCACTGAGGAGTATATCTGTGGCAATACATTTGAATTCCAACTGAAAGAACCCTAATCACAATTAATTGAAAATCTTAAGTGAGCATTGGAAATCTTGGTTTAGGCTTCTCAGGCTGGCAATTTTCTGGTTTGTTTAAAAACGGGAAAAAATATAAATATACACCAGATAAATTTACACTGCCACCTCACACTGAACAGTATTCACACTTCCTTTTTTCATTACATTTACTTATTTTTTTTTATTTTTTTTTAAAGTCTGCTGGCGTAAGATTGCAATTGAATTAGTGTTAAGTGTTTGCAGAAAAAAAAATGATTCTTAGAAAAAAGTAAATATGTCATCCTTGAGTAAAAGGAAAACAGTTTACGTTTCCTGGGAACAGTTCTTCTTGAAGGCACTCAGGCTTAGTTAAAGGATTTGTCCACCTGATATTTCACTTTTGTCTAGATGTGGTTCAGTGTAATGACCCAACAATCACTTATATCTTATGAGGATTCCAGTTGATTCATTTCTCTTCTTGGGTTCACAGCTCCACCCACCTATCACGGACATTTGATCTTTTCTTTAAAAATGTTTATTTTAATTTATTATATATTAATTAAGAGTATGCTGCTACATAGATGACTTGTGCATAAATCATATTTAATGTAGCGGGGACATAATTGTGTATTAATGTAGTTAATGTGAATACAATGTAAACCTATGGACAATGTTATTTGTTAGTATTTGGCGCCATCTAGTGACCAAAACTGGAAATGGACTTAGTTATTTTCTTTTTCATGGTGTTGGAAAGATAACAGGAAGTGACTGTGTTTACTTTGGTCATTTGACCTTATGTACCCAGTCTGTGTGACCTACCCATGAACACTGTGATATGCAGTACATGCTGGGTAGGATATAAAAGGGGCTGCAGCGGCCATATTTGGTCTCTTGGGACCACACTGCCTGCCTGTGCGGAACTGTGTTGAGGGTTTTTGTACACATTGGTAGACAGTCACCACGGAGTACAAACCGGACCGTTTGCGAGGTGACTTGACGGAGCCTGAGAGCTGGTGATCAGATTGACGAGGTTCGGAGACATTTGTCGGAATAGCGGAGGACCGGATCCAGTCCGTGGAACGACTCAGAGCATCTGGCTCAGCCTGAGTGGAAGCAAGCTGCAGTTATCGGACCGAAGCCATCACCCTGAACTCTGATCCAGTTGCTGAGGGGGTTACGGCCCATTGTTTAATACTACTGCACACAGTTAGACTTACTCACAGGCCTCGCTGGAACCTGTTGTTCCACGGAAGTAAGACTGAGCAACTGACAAACCAAGCACCGCCTTCAGGCTTTCTAAGGGCGTAAATTTTTGATTTCACTTCTCACTACCTATTACAGTTTTGAAGGCCATAAAATGCCAAGATGGCACAAAACCCCCACAAATGACCCCATTTTAGAAAGTAGACACCCCAAGCTATTTGCTGAGAGGCATTTTGAGTCCATGGAATATTTTATATTTTGCCACAAGTTGCGGGAAAATTACAAACTTTAATTTTTTTTTATTTTTTTTTCACAAAGTTGTCACTAAATGATATATTGCTCACACATGCTATGGGCATATGTGAAATGACACCGCAAAATAAATTCTGCTGCTTCTCCTGAGTACGGGGATACCACATATGTGGGACTTTTTGGGAGCCTAACCGCGTACGGGGCCCCGAAAACCAAGAACCGCCTTCAGGTTTTCTAAGGGCGTAAATATTTGACTTCACTCCTCACTACCTATTACAGTTTTGAAGGCCATAAAATGCCAAGATGGCACAAAACCCCCACAAATGACCCCATTTTAGAAAGTAGACACCCCAAGCTATTTGCTGAGAGGCATGTTGAGTCCATGGAATATTTTATATTTTGCCACAAGTTGCGGGAAAATTACAAACTTTTTTTTTTTTTTCACAAAGTTGTCACTAAATGATATATTGCTCACGCATGCCATGGGCATATGTGAAATGACACCCCAAAATAAATTCTGCTGCTTCTCCTGAGTACGGGGATACCACATATGTGGGACTTTTTGGGAGCCTAGCCGCGTACGGGGCCCCGAAAACCAAGCACCGCCTTCAGGCTTTCTAAGGGCGTTACAGTTTTGAAGGCCATAAAATGCCAAGATGGCACAAACCCCCCCCCCAAATGACCCCATTTTGGAAAGTAGACACCCCTAAATTTAGGGGTACACTAGTGAGACTAGGTAATAAATGGCGGGTGCCCTGAAACTATAAAAAAAAATAACTAACCAACCAGCGTCGCTTATTAGGCTGGGTTCACACTGGAGCGATGTGGGAACGCCACGAATGCGCGGCGGGTTCCCGCATCACATGCCTCCCGGCGGCAGTTCACACTGCCCTATGCGAACTGCTGGGAGTGTCAGTGAAATGTTAATGACACCCCCAGATCAGTTCGCATATCGCAGTGCGATCTGCAAACTCGGATCGCATGGTGTGAACACCCATGCGATCCGATTCTGCTGCGGACCAAAAAAAGGGTCCCGTGCGAGTTTGCGGCGGGTGTGGCGGGTGCGACACGAATTCAGCCATACTATCTGTATGGCTGAACTCGAATCGCACAGAGATCGGATGTGATTTGCACTGCAGTGCGGTGCGAATCACATCCGTTCTCATAAACTGCTGCAATGTGAACCCAGCCTTAGTGACACTGGCGACGGGGGGTGATCACGGGGTTAAACCTTTATTGGGGGGGTTAGGGGGGTACCTTAGAACTAAAGGGGGCTAACCCTAACTGCCCTAACAGTTATTACAGTCACAAATGACACCCGCCGGGTGATCAGGGGGTTAAACCTTTATTAGGTAATAAATGGCGGGTGCCCTGAAACTATAAAAAAATAACTAACCAACCAGCGTCACCTGTAACAGTTATATGGTGATCACTGGTGAAAGGGTTAACTAGGGGGAAATCAGGGGGCTTTATGCGGTAGTATATGGGGGTCCCTGGCGCTATAAAAAGCTGCGGCGAACCTAAATACCTACCTGCCTAACTAGCGTCACCTGTGACACTAATACAGCGATCAGAAAAATGATCGCTTATTAGGCTGGGTTCACACTGGAGCGATGCGGGAACGCCATGAATTCGCGGCGGGTTCCCGCATCGCATGCCTCCCGGCGGCAGTTCACACTGCCCTATGCGAACTGCTGGGAGTGTCAGTGAAATGTTAATGACACCCCCAGATCAGTTCGCATATCGCAGTGCGATCTGCAAACTCGGATCGCATGGTGTGAACACCCATGCGATCCGATTCTGCTGCGGGCCAAAAAAAGGGTCCCGTGCGAATTTGCGGCGGGTGCGGCGGGTGCGGCGGGTGCGACACAAATTCAGCCATACTATCTGTATGGCTGAACTCGAATCGCACAGAGATCGGATGTGATTTGCACTGCAGTGCGGTGCGAATCACATTCGTTCTCATAAACCGCTGCAATGTGAACCCAGCCTTAGTGACACTGGCGACGGGGGGTGATCACGGGGTTAAACCTTTATTGGGGGGGTTAGGGGGGCACATTAGAACTAAAGGGGGCTAACCCTAACTGCCCTAACAGTTATTACAGTCACAAATGACACCAATGCAAAAAAAAAAAAAAAAAAAAAAAAGCAATTGGTGTCACTGTGACTGGGGGGGCAGGGGTAATTGGGGGGTGATCGGGGGGTAAAGGGGGGGTGTGAGTGTGCCTGGCATGTTCTACTGTGTAGTGTAGTGCTTGTGCAACTCACCGATCCTCTCTCCTCGGTGCCGGAACGAAAAATACCGACACGGAGGAGAGAATACATCACTTCCTCTCCTGTGTTTACATTACAGGAGAGGAAGTGATGTCACGGGACATTTTCATTCGTCGGGAGCGATCGCGAGGGGGTGGCCATGAATGAATGGCCGTCCCCTCGTCCGGGATCGCTCCCGAACGAATACCGACCGCCGCAGGCACCGGGCGGGGGCCCGATCGGGCCCCCGACCCGCGGGCAGGCAAGGACGTACATGTAAGCCCTTATGCCTGCCCGTGCCATTCTGTCGACGTACATCGTCGTGCGGCGGTCGGCAAGTGGTTAAGTACCCCCAACAGGCCATGTTTGCAGGTTTTCCTTTATCTTGCACAGGTGCTTTAAATCAGTGTCAATGGCTTGGTATTTTGGACAGCTATTTTATCTAAGAGAAATTTCCCCAACATGGCCTGTTGGGGGTACTTGAGGACTGAGGTTGAGAACCATTGGTGTAGGCTATATTGTTTTCTTCTTTTTTTTCCCATGAAAGTGGGGTTATTCTTTAACTAAGACTAAATTAAAGTATATTTACTGGTTAACACTTAATTTGCTGCAGTCCTGAGTATCATAAACAATTGCCATTTAAAAAAATATAAACAATTGTTTCCCCCATCCTTTTCTGCATTTCAATGCTGCTGATCTCCTCCAGCCTTTTTTAGCCAGTTTATGTCTACATGCACTTGCTCCAGTATCAGTTGTATATCAATGATCTGGATTGGCTTCCTGACAACAGCGGAGTATGTGTGTTGGGACCGATGCTTCTAATCTCCATTATGGGTTCGTATGACAATGTTACAACACAGGAGAACAACTGGAACACAATTGTTACCCCATAAGAGGAAGTGATTGTACCTTTATGGCGGGATCATTAGAAACACAGCTGTGAGCTGAAAGCTAACACTCTTTAACAGGAGGTACCCAAACAAAGGCCTTCATGGCAGGATCACTAGGTATTAAAGGCTGCATCTTAAAAAAAATGCACATTTTTTCATGTTACGAACAAAACGTAAATGTCTTTTTTTGAGATCACATAAAATCCCAATAAAATACATTTACGTTTTTGGTTGTAACATGACAAAATATGGAAAATTTCAAGGAGTATGAATTCCTTTTTCAAGGCACTGTACGTGTGTATTACTTACTGTGGTTAGGCTTAGATCTGCTTTACCCCTTTAATAAGGGAAGCATTAGGGGCCAAAGTTCATTTACCCAATTAGTAGTTATTCTATATTCTATTCTATACTGGCCTTATTGCAGTAAACTGGATTAATTGCACTAGGGTAGGCAAATAGCAATACTGTAATGTAAAAGATTCTGTTGTTTGACTCAACACAGGCATAGGTTAAGGTTTGGGTTGCCCAATCTTAAACAGGTTTGCCCTTCATATATACTGTATACTCTCTTGCCAGGTTGCCTTCTGGCCAACCACCCTGGTAATTTGTCTTTCACTGACTTATTTACACCAACAACCTTCTGGCAGGACAGAGACAGACAATGCTGAAATGGTGCTGAAAGCATCACCAGTGTTCAAAACATGTGGAGTCCTTATTCAATTATTAAAGACGAATTTGCTAAGCTCTGTAAATCTATAATGCAATCTCTGGCACATTGAAGTGGTTTAATTTTTATTTTTTCTAATTCAATAACACATGGTGGTGGAACAGCCCCCGGGAGCTAACACAAGCCAAAAACTATTCTCACACACACCAGCAGTTCAATTACAAATGTTTCTTTTTTTAATGCATTCTTTATATTTTGGAAGTTTTCACAATTACAATCAGCAAAAAAAACATAGAAATACACAAGATGCATAAACCTAACCACCCACGTACAAATTCAGAAAGGGTACCATTAGGATAACAAATGTTGCTTTAAAAGAAGACATACCTTCTAAGCCCTTGTACACACGGTCGGACATTCCGACGGAAAATGTCCAATTGGACCGTGTTGTCGGATAATCCGACCATGTGTGGGCTACATCGGACTTTTTCCGTCGGAATGTCCGACCAACAAAGTTTGAGAGCTGGATATAAAATTTTCCGACAACATGATCCGACCGGACTTTGTCCAATGGTTTGTAGAGAATTCTGATCGGACAAAGTGCCACGCATGCTCAGATCAAATTACGAGACCAAAGCTATTGGCTACTAGCCGCAACGTAGTCCCGTCGCAACGAACGAACGTCATCACGTTACGAATGATCGGATTTTCCGACAACTTTATGCAACACCAGTTTCGGACAAAAACCGCCGGAAAAAAATCCGACGGATTTTGTTGTCGGAATGTCCGACCGTGTGTACAAGGGCTTAGAGTTAGTCTGTACAGACAATGTGGCAACTTGATGTCTTGACAAGATCCTCAGGCAGGTTAGCCCACCTGCCCACCTAGGTGTTAGAATCCAATGTGATTTATTCCAACTTGGCACAAGCATGGGGATGTTTTGGGCATTTATTTTATGGTAAAAAATACATTTTTGTCCAACAGCTTCCTTACGCTACATGAATGAAAAAGAGCCTAACTCTAGAGCATGGAAAACAAGGGAGTGTAAGAGGTAGCTTAACTACAACAAAACAGATGGGGGGCCCAGTGGATTGTCCCAGACACTAAAAAAAATAAAATAAACAGACTACTGCGGCAGCGCAGCTGGCCTTTTACTCTGGTTCTAACTCTGCACCTGAAATCAGGTCTTAGCAGTACTGATTGACCTTCTACCATACCATTTGAATGAAACATACCCTGAGTGCGATCTAGGCCAAGGTACAGTGCAGTACTAGGGCAGACTTGCAATACTGGTCACCTGTGCCTTCTACATGGCCACATGTACTCTCTCCTGATTGTCTGTGCTACTTCTCTAGGAGCCCAGAGCAAGGTGACCAGTTTTTTTTTCAGTATGTTTCTTAAAGCTCTTTCACATAGCCTGTTTCTTTGTAATACAGCATTTGCTGAAATCATCTTTCAGCTATATTTACTGCCTCTTGGCCGCGGCTGAGTGTCTCCCCTGTGCATGGTTTTGACTGCAGTGCGGGAGTAAACATACTTTGCCAACTGAAAACATTAATCAACACATAACATGGATGTTTTCCAGGCTAACAGCCTGTTGCTTCACTAAGCTCAGACTTTTCGTTTTAGAAATATGGTTGGTTTAATGTTCACCTCCATGCACTCCTCCTTTTTCGGTGCCTAAATAGACATAAGATTACTAAAAGAAAAGTGACATCATTATTGTCGGCTGGAGACAGATCTCTATTTCACATACTCCTGAATGGCAGTGTAGGGCCTCTTGATAAATAAATTATGCTTAAAGAGTAAATACCCTCCAGTTTTTTGGCAATAGACTGAAGTGTACCCACATGAGATCACTGCTTTCTTCACAGGGGGAAGTCACCTATCGGCAAATAAGGAATTGGATCTTCATTGTTACAGTACACTCAAAGACATGCTTAGGCCCCATGCTTACATCTTGAGACTCATAAAAGAACACTTTTTCACGTCAGATCTTAAGGTCATATTTACAAAGCAATCTACTGTCATAGAACAACCTTCTCTTACTTAGAAAACATGGGCACCTACTTGTCTGGTACTTAGAATAGATTTCATATTAATTTTTTTTTAATCTTGTCTACACTTTCTGAAGGCCCAACCCTTTTTTTCCTCTTTATTCTTTTTTCAATTATTTACAACCACATTTTACAGGAGATAGTTAATACGGATAGTTCCAGCCTGTCCGTAAAGATGCAGTATGATAAACAATGACACGAACTTAAGAAATATATTGGCAAGAAGTAGTCTTGGCACTTTATTACTAGTTAAGGTAAAATAAAATATTTCCATGACTCATTAAAACTTAGCTATTAACCTTACAGTTCACCTGTCATGTGAGAATTAGATAGGCTGCCATTTCTGACCTTCAGAATATTGTTGTTTTCTTGGCTGTCCTGGTGAAGCATTGGCTTTGATGCTTTCTGAGTTCCTGTCCTGGAACAAGTATAGAGAAAATAAATGTCAACACTTTTCGTTTATAGACTGTATTATATATTAGACTGTATTATGTATTATATATTATATTAGATTTGTGACCTAAAGCACATTAAACATTCTAAGCTATCACTTCTAGCCTTTAGAGGTCATCCACTGTTGAATATGACTGTGCAACAATTTCAGGATGCCATATAGTGTTACATATGTATGCTTTAATTGTATCCCACTATATAGCCAAGCTGATGTGTTTCGGGGGCACACCACCTTCCTCAGAGCTGAGCTGACCATTGCTACAATGAGCCAGTGATAAAATAGAGATACGCTAAGAAGCCCCATCCAAAGGGAGGGGGATCACTGAAGCAACCCCCCCCCCCCCAAAAAAAAATATATCAAACAGCAATAATGCATTCAATAATTCACACATACAGCATAACAAAACGTACAATAACAACATACAATTGTAGCATACATATATTACACTATATGGCATCTTGTGTTCTATGTGTTTTTACCAGTTGCACTTTTGGAAGTATCCGATTTGTATCCATTTTATTTGCTCAAATCGTTTTTTTTTGCGGTAATACATTGAACGTTGTGTTTAAATCAGCTCCAGGTGCTTTTAAAACAAGGTGTGAAAAAAACATATTGTAAAAACATAATTGTGTTTTCTTTAGAAGGCAGGCACAGCTTAATCTGAAAAGCCTGTTCCCACAAGCATGCTGAGGAATGAATACCTGAGTGAAGTAGTGGCCTCTCACACCTTTGCAGAGTGACCATTGTTTCCACACAGAGAACAAGGATTCTTCTCTACAGCATGATGGCAGGAGACAGACTTTTTGATTATTTTTTTTTTAAGAAAATTAATTGTCCCCTCGCTCCACCTTATCATACTAGAGAATGTTTTATATTCACTCAGAAAAAAGCAAAGCATTTTCTAAATGCTGCCCATGCTGTGTTCACAATGCAGCAGGGCAGCCACTCAGCACGGGACCCAAAAGCAAGTGGGGATCACTGGAGTAGTTGTGTTTATTATCAATAAAATATTGATAGTTGGAATTCCTTTTAAATGTACTATAAGGGAAAAGGAAAGCATGATTTACAGTAGTTAGAAAGAAAGAGGGAGCACAAGGGTTGCTACAGCCGCATGGAGGCAATCTCTAATGGTTTATGCATTTTAATCTCTTTCCTCCTAACACTGAATCTTGTGATGTATTTTTAAATCTCTTGAATGATCCTGCCTTGAATCTTGCTTGTCTTGAACCTTGAACTCTTTGATCCTCCCATGGAATTCCTGATTTAAACCATGTCTCTGCACTTCCTGTTTGCCAGATTATTGTGATTTTGTCTCTCCTGCTGCCCGTATCTTCCCTACCATTTGTTGCTAACCTTTGGTTTGTTCCTCAACTACCTCTCTGCTTAATCCCAACCTACAACCATTCGTTTCTGACCTTTTGGCTTGTTTCCTGACTAATCTTCTGCTTGATCTCAACTCGCTATATCTGCTACTGGACCCTGGCTTGCTCACCTTCTGGTGGGGTTATCCTGAGGACCGTGACCTGATACTAACATGCAGCAAAACCCATCTCCACCATCTGGAGCCCTGGTGAATATTGGTTAGTACTTAGACCCCACACCACAGGTGAACCTGTATCATCAGCAGCCAGGATGACCTGCTTGTATGCATGTCCTGCTTGTTGGTGGGTGCTGCTCCACTGCTATAGCTATTGGCCTTTGAGCCTCACTCCAGTCTGTGACACTTGGACCATTGGTTTTGGCTGCACATACTCCCGTGGAGCCCCTTGGATACCTTGCCTTGGCTATACATACTTTTTGCAAATATTGAGATTAGGTCCTGCACCAAGGCCCATGACACATCATCAGTCCTGTTGCTGGTTGTTACAGAATGGCTAGTAGAGAAATTAAATGAGACTTAATTCCGCTGTTGCCCCCTCACTGGCGAGGGAAAATATGCAGTGTTGTGGCCTAGAAGCAGGTGATTTATCTAGGGTTTCTGTAGCTAGTGGGTTACACTAGATATGATATTGACCTCAGCCTTCTGCCATGTATTTTAACTGTCAAATGCTAACGACCAGTAGTGCAAGCCCCTTTCTGGGTTGAGTGAAACCCAGTATCATTCAACCTACTTCTTGTGAGCCCAGGGTGTCATGGGTCCACCCCCAGGGAGTATGTAATCAAACTGCCCTGAACTCAGAGGAGAAAGCAGAATTGAACAGTGCAAGGTCATTAAATGGAGAAGGAAGAAGATCCATGATCTCCTGTGGACTTTGACCAAAGGCTCATGGAAGAAAGTTATGTATATAAAACAATTAAAAAAGGGGGGTGGGGGTGGGGACAGTGCTCCAAAGGGGGAATAATCTGGAACTGGGTTTTACAAGTAAGGCAGTTGCATTAGGTTAAGAGTGCTATGGGGTAGTTAGTGTGTATGAACAGTTACAAGGACCAGGTAAACCCTAATCATTCTCCCATACTGTAGTGCTAAAATAAGATTCAGACTATGATTGGATTGTTTGGCAACACAGGCTTTTTGAACATTTTCATAAATAAATTCATGTTATGTCTGCTAAAATAGTTTTTTTTCTCTAATACGTATATTAACATGACTAATTCTTTTATCAAACTATTTCTGCAGGAAAATTTACTGCCCTGTTAGATATCAATTGATGAAATTTCAGGAAGTGATTAAAAATGATAACAATTCCTGCAAAATCAGTAAAGGATATTATAGTTACTTTTAGCAAATTTCACCTGTCAGCACTATTAATGCTGGTATGAAAAGCCTGCACTGCATGACTAATTGTAGGTTGTTTATTGTGCATTTCAACATGACATAATATGTAAGAGAATAGAACCCAGCTGGAAGGAAAATATAATATTCAACATGATTGCTGTTGGGAAGAATAATTATTATTTAACATGGCAGATTCTGCTTTATGAGTTTGGAAATCCTAATTAGTGTATATGTTGTGGCCATATTTAACTTTTTTGCTTCCGCACCAGGGCTTGACTGTTATTGAGAAGAAGAGATTGTATAAAAACACATCAGTGGATATTAGCGCATGTGACCAGGGCCATAGTTAGACATCCTGTTGACATAAGCACATTTGAATGTTATAGCCCTCTTGTACATTCGCTCCCTGATGTCATGTGATTATTTTGTAAAAACTACCACTGGAATTAACCGTTGGAGGGCAGCATGGAATCTGCAGTATATTCTCAGCTACTTTTCACCTATACAGATCACCAATACAAGAGAAAGAAGAGATGATTTCATGTTTCTTGAGCTAAAGCGAGTCTTCTGACTCATCTTAGTATCTCTTGTACGACATCCCTTCTATAATTCTCTTGCTAAATCCATGAACAAGTTCTGGAGGTTGCTATTTGAAGTAAACATAATAAGGAAAACTATATGACAATTTGTAAATTTTGAGGCACGGTACGACCTCCTCTCATCCTGCTGCCCTAGGCATTAATCCACAATCATAATATACAGATTTGTGTATTTAAATACTTTGACAAGCTTAGATATGTAAGGATATCTATATACTGGAACTACAAGCAACTGAGCAAAACTTGTGTTGGAATAATCTTACTGGGAATACGCAAACACAAATAACGAGCTCTCAGAGCTGCAAGAAAATATCTCACAAATGTCCTAAATTGAGAAACAACTTGCAGCAGTACCAACAATAAGCCACAATTCTAAAATAAAAAGAGGGTACTGCATGATTGTATTGTTAAGTGTTCCAGTTCTGACAAAAAATGTCAATATTTGTAGTGTATATTTTTTATACAAAAACAGAGAAATGTTTATTGGACCATGAATTCCAGATACAATTGAAAACCAGGTGAAGGTTCCACACATTCTCCCACACATTCAGGACAGCAAAGTGCTCTTAAAATAATAGAGAAAGTAGAAAAAAGCTTCAGCTGCTGTATCTTTATAGGCTGGGAAAAAAGCTGGGGTTCTGGTATCTACCCCTTTATAAGCTGATGCATCCAACAAGGATGCAGACATTGAAATAGCAAGGTACAAGGGAGGGTCTCCAAAGACAATGATGGATGTTACCTGTGAGCTGTTACCTACAGATTGTTTATGAGTAATCAGTAATCACCATTGTGACAGACCCAACCAGGACAAGGGCTTTTGGAGTAACTGCAGGGTGGCCTCTTGCTACTGACTATGGGCCCTGGCTTTTAATGGAACACTACACTTTGGGAGGTGAGTGCCTGGGGTACCCTTGGAGTGTTTTTTTTTTCTGATTCAAGCTCATGTCTCCCCAAAACACCCAGACTCTGGGAACGGGAGGACCCAGATACATAATAATGGCCTCTATGCCCCAATGACTGCTTTAGATTGTGATACTCAGAGCAGATGTTAATATCATCAGCTCAATGCCACCTGATTCTGGGGTCTCCTGATAGAATATGTTTAAGGTGTTATGTGTTAAGTGTCTTTATCCCATTGTATCATTTTCCCATTGTGTGCCGTCTAGGTGTGCATTCCCATTGTTAATTGAATCGCCTATTGTTTCTGTCTGTCTGTTCATCTCTTGGAGATGTGATCAACATTGTGGCCACTTATCTGGTTATCAAACTATTGTGGAATGTTATATATTTATGTTGATTTGCTTACTGTTTAATTAGATCATTGTTTATGTTGGCTGTTCCTTAGCTATATTAATTATCTTACTGTTTGCATAATGTAATCAAACTCTTTACAGTGTATGTGTGGTATATACATCCTGTATGAGTTCACATTAAAGTTCCACTTCCATAGGACCTAAGCTAGTGTTGTCTAGATTCTTGGGTGCTATGCCATATTCTGCTATTTTACCTGGTTCCTGGGCCCAGACTGGATGAAGCTATATCTTGATGGAAGCATCTAAGCTGGCCGTCACAACCATATGAAGGACAGAATTGCCCAATGTCTCTTTCTGTTGCATATGATAGTTTTAAAGTATTAATAGGGGAGGTGGAAGAAACTGGCATGTTTGTATTAGTTGCCATTAACCCTTTCAAGACCCAGAGCATTCAAAACCTTTGTGAACAATCCAAATTTTGCAGCTTTGATATACACTGGTTTATTCAACAATAACTTTCTAACTGATTTGCATGTGTAACCCCAGCTGTATTTTTAGCCTTGCCGGCCACTTGGGAGAAGGGCAGGGACCCACATGGGCACAGGGGAGAGTTTATGAGAACACAGAATGCCTGGAAAAATTGTGGGTCAGTGTCCCAATGTGTTATCAAGACCTACAGGTACTGTGTGCCAAAACATGTGCTGCTGGCCAAGATACTGCTACAGCTACAGCTACAGCTACATCAGCTGTGAGTAGAGTACCGGCTTTCTTTTAAAAGTGATCAGAAGATCCAGCGGTGGTCCCCGGCTCTCCCTTTCCACAATGGAGCCCGAGAGTGTGGAAATAGCTTTCCCAAAAAAAGCAGCAGGAACTCATGAAACATCTATTCCCCTAGATCTCCTGCAACTATTGACCCTAAAATCGACAAGTATTATGTCACGTCCGGGGTCACAACTCTCATTTCTTGGCTAGTGAAGTCAAATATGTAGCTATTCAAACATGATCTTTGCTGGACTTGATCTTTGCTGGACTGGAGGGATAGCTGGACTGGAGGGCTGGGGAGAAATTGGGGGTCTAAAGGACCCCAATGTCTCCATAAAGAGTACCTGTCACTTGCCCATGGTATCACAGGGTAGCTGAAGTAAAATAAAATTAAAAATTAAAAATGTAAAAAAAATTAAATAAGAAAACAAAATGAAAATAAAAGCACCCCTTCACCTCTGCAAACACTGCATATAAAAAGCACAGCGAGCACGTGTTTCTAAGGTACCGTATTATAGGGGTCTTCGTTCATGATTAATTCTAAACCGATAACCTGTAAAGGCTTTGAAAGCATCGCCAATGGGGAATTTTGGATATCATAGTTGCATAATTTTAAGACTTGACATGTTTGGTATCCATTTACTTGACACAACCCCATCTTTTAAAGTTTACCAAAAAACTGGATATATTGTTTTGTTTGCACTAAAAGTTTCACAACTGCCACCAATTATTCTATTGATTTACATTCGTTATATATTTATTCCATTTTATTTATTCAGGTTACATTGAAAACCAAAGTGTATTTTACCAGCACACCACAGACGTTTAAAATAATATCCAAATGTTTATTTAGATGATCACATTACAGCAATAAAGTGCAAAGTTTTTTGAGCCACACAGAATCCCTTTGTCTTCACATGCCGGACAAAGGAATCCCTCAAATATTGCACCTTATTGCTATGATGTGATCATTTGAAAAACATTTGGGCATTATTTCCAATATCCATTGTGTGCTGGCGATACACACTTTGGCTTATGTTACCAGTTCCCAGCTGGAAATTGCTACAGCACCCTTTTACCTCCCGATATTCCCAAGAACATGTGCGCTGTGGATATTATATATACTTGGGTTGCATTGAAAGGATTCCAGCTATGACTAGATGCATCCAACAAAAGGTTTTATAAGCAATGAATAATCTAATACCACCTTGTTGTGATCATCGAAACACTTCGTATTTTGTAGACATTATTCCCTGTGTTATATTTGAAGCTTAGAAATGATCAATTCAAAGAAACACATCTATGAGCCTTTTGAAGGCTACAAGGGATGCTTGTATTATATTGTACCATATTGTATAAGGGGTGAAATCTTTTTTTCAGCTGAGAGTTGTTGAGAGTGTGAAATCAGATTTGGTGTTATGTATCGTGCAGTGCTTATTCATTCTAGTTACATTTATAGGCATTACTCACTTGTGGAATCTCCGCTGTGATAACCAAGCATGATGGAACAAAGTCAGTACCAAAAGGCTTCCTTCTTGTAAATTTTCCAAAAATAAAAGATTCTAATTTTTATTTAATTCAATTGAAAAAGCAAAGGTTTAAATTTAGGGCAGATCAATTATCTTTTATTTTAATTATCTGTAATTACCTGTTACAGGGAATGTAGAAACTGGTGGAGAAATGCAGAAACTGATAGTGCATGAAAAGCCAAAGGTTTCTTTGTAGAAGTGTTAATAACCCTGTCAGGTTTTTTTACTTTCTGTGTCCCTGTCTCTCTTTTTTTTTTTTTTTTAGTAACTGTTGTCTCTGGTACAGAATTTAATGGGAAAAATTGTATTTTCCATACTTCTGAAAGATGTCTTGTAAATCTGGAACAGGAAAAAATAAAAATCCTTACTCCATCCAAAAAAAATAAAATTGGTTTTGGCTTCATATACTTTAAGAAAAAATAAAAAGTATTAAAGCAGAAAAGGAATATGCTTATATGTTCCCTCTTTTTTGGATCTTCATTCCAATGATATTTTTAAATATTTTAATGATTTAATCCTAGTGATATCATCACTGGGTCTATGTGCTTCCCTGTGCAATGTAGGCAGATCATTCATGACTGGTAGCAGGAGCGAGCCATACTGTACATAGGTGAGAATATAAGGGGAAGAGTCGGCAACTTATCCTTCTGATAAAAGTATTTTAGTTATAAAGGGTACGTGTGCAAATTACAGAAACTTACGCGTTTCGGTAAAAAAAATCCTGTGCATAACTATAGTGTAAGCTGCTGTAAATTGCACACTGTATCAATAAAGTACTTTTATCAGAAGAACGAGTCGCCGGCTCTTTACCTTATACTCTCATGCTGTTTAAAGTGCCAGGAAGACACTGTGAGCTTTGGAGCTCTGTTGGTCTACCTCCAAGGGGAATTAACCCAGGTGTATGTATTTGTTTTTGGTCTTTTCTCTACTGTATATATACATATATCCCTAAACTTGAAGCACTCTGTCTCAGTGCTCAAATCTAAACCTTTCAGCCCTAATGAAAGCAATGGCTTGCTTCTTGAGAAGGGGGAAATATCAAAATGCCTAGTACAGATGTCAGCTTAAGGATTGGGCATTCCTAGACGGATGACCCTAGTTAATGCCCACATGTGATTCTGATCCTCCATGAGTCAAAGAACTGAAATCTGGGAAAATTATCTCAGTACAGGACAGGAAAATGTCATAAAGCAATGATTGTAACTGCCATCATAATATATATATATATATATATATATATATATATATATATATATATATATTGTGGTAGTACGGAATCTCCAATCCTGGGACCGGGTTTTGGGAACAGCCAGCAGTCTGGCTGGATGATTGCACAGGTGGGTCTTGGGCTTAAAACAAAGCCAACACCATGGTTCTGGGCTCCACCCTCCCGAGGAGTCCAGGCGAGTAAGGGAGAAGAAGTGTGCAGGTCTGCACAGGTCGGTCTGTCAGAGCAGACAGAGGGTCCAAGCTTGTGGGCTGAAAAAAAGAAGCTAGTAAAGAGTGCTGAGGTACTGGGTGTACAGGAACTCTGTTAAAGAGCCAAGAGGGCTGCAGCAGAAGTCTGAGCAGCAGTGCTGCTAAAGAGAGCCAGGTGGCTTGGTATTTTTGGTTCTACGTACATTATTGCTGTGGAGAGCTGAAACCCCTGTGTGGGCAACTATTTTGTTATCGGACTTTTCTTTCTTTAATAAAAGTGGGCCTACAAGCCCTTAAAACGGCATATCTGGCGTGGACTCAGCTCACTGGTAAGCTCTACCTTTAAGCTAAAATAACCCCCAAATATTACAATATATATATATATATATATATATATATATATATATATATATATATTATTATTTTTTTTTTTATAGTAGCAAACATTTTCAGTTTGCTCCCTTAGTTTTTGATTTATTCATGGCACCCCTAATGATTAGTAATAAAAAAAGGTTCAGCTTGCCCAACCAATTTCACAAACAATTAAACTGCCTATTCCAGTGCACTGTAAAGGTAGCACACAATGGGGGTTATTTACTGAAGGAAAATCCACTTTGCACTACAAGTGCACTTGGAAGCAAAGACGCTGTAGATCTGAGGAAGACATGCAAGGAAAATAATAAACAGCATTTTAGCTTGCACATTATTGGATGATAAAATCAGCAGAGCTTCCACTCATTTCAGATCTATCCCTTAGATTTAGAGTGACTGCACTTCCAAGTGCACTTTCAGTGCAAAATGGGGTTTCCTTTAGTAAATAACCCCCATTGTGTGGTACCTTTGCAGTGTACTGGAATAACACCCAATGTTTTTACAGCTGTATGATGAACATTTCAGCGTATCACACCGTTCCCTTTTTCTCAACTTTATTTGAAGTGCACAAAGTGACACTTCATTTATGTCACTTCAAAGCAGTACAGCGTGTGTTGCACTGCTATGCTATGACCATAGGTGTGCACAGCCTATTGAATTAGAGCGTGCACCAAATGTATTAACCTCCCTAGCAGTATTCCCGAGTGTGGCTCGGGGGAAATTTTCAGTACCAAAAACGGTAACCCCGAGCCACACTCAGGATCGCATCACAGGATCTGGGCAAAGTTACTTACCTTGTCTCCAGGATCCTACTGTGTCTGCAGGCTGTGTCCTCCGCTCGAGCTATCACAGTGCTGGGCTCCGTTCTCTGTGAGTGTTGTAATGCACGAGGATGGAGAGCGGCGCCAAATTCAAAAAATTCAAAAACACACAATACATACAGTACACTGTAATCTTACAGATTACATTACTGTGTGAAATTATTTCACATCCTTTTTGTCCCTAGTGGTTTGTCGAGTGCCCTGCACACAGTTTTATATTATATATTCTGTTCTTTCTGCATGGCAACTGGAGATTGTCCATAGCAACCAAAAAGTGTCCCTTTACCATTTAGACCAGCTAGAAAACAGCGATAATAAATTAGAATCACTTGCAGAATTGAGCGATAGTGATTTGTGAGGAAATTCATCATCAAACACTGAAAGTGACGACAGCGAAAATTCTGCAACTGAGCAAATTTCAGTGTTTTTGATTTGATTACATTATTGAATACATTTTATTATTGTTATATTATTATTTGTTATAATTATTTCTAGTTATTTATTATATTATTAATTATGAGTTCATGTTTAACTTTATCATACCCGGGATGTCTACTAGACTCTTGTTTGTACAGATTTAAGTGTGTTATTCCTAAGAATTACAGGCCTACAATATAAAACGCCAAATTTCCATGCAAAACATTGTACCGCTTTGAGCATCGAAAATCTGACTAGACGGTGTTAGTAAAGCAGTGGACTTGTCAGTAGGGCAGAGTTGAGTGTTGGTAGGGCAGTGGACGGTGTTAGTAGTGTAGCGGTACCCCTGTAGCAGCTACTGAGGGATGTGGCCCACCTGTCACCCTGCCCAGCCCGGCATTCACTTCCAGTAACTCCAGACAATGAAAAGTCCATCAACTTTGTTTTGGTTTTTTGTATTTTAAGGGATTAAACTTGGATAGGGTTAAGGAATTCATGGGATGCCCAGAAAAGATTCTTGCATGGACCACAGGCACCTATGGTATAGCAAGTTCTGGTGCTAGCTGCCCTCTTTGGTGCACTACTGATCCCAGACAGCCCTTTGCAGACCCTGACATCCCTCCTGGCTGCAGCAGCCTGATTTCACTGCCGTAACACCACAGTCTCTATCGCTGGCTCTACATCCATCTCAGACTGCACTCTCCCAGTTCGCTGCGGCATGACTCTCCAAGTTCTCCCTGTGCCTGTCGATCACTGACACCTGGTGTGTCCCTCCTGGAGACTTGCCTGGCAGAATTTCCTGCTGTCCTCACCTGCTCCTGTTCAGGACACCCCTTGGGTTGTGTGGGGATCCCTCATAGCTCCGAGCCCCTGGGCCAAGGTCACCCCCGACAGCCTAATACTCCATCTCCAGTTCGTCCACCCGAACAACTCCTCACTAGCTGGGCTGACCTTGGGTATTTAAGGAGGCCTGCCCCCTTCCAATGCAGGTTGGGTATTGGTCAGGGCTCTTTGGAACACCCCAGACAGCTTCACCCTTCTTCCCCACCTCCCTTCTAGAAGCCTCTAGAAGCAGAAGGGAGGTAACCAAAAGATGATGCTACCTGTGAGACACCAGTCTACTCTGAGCCACTCCCAGCCCAACAAATCAAAATAATCAGGCCTAGCTTCCTGCTAGGCCAGCTTAAATGTACCTGCTACAAAAAAATCTCACTCTATCACCTACACTAGGTAGGGGGTACTACAGTAGTTTTTTTTTATTATTTTATTTTTTACAATTTTGTTTGGAGGCCAATTGGGAGGCTTTGGTGAAATATCAGCAAGGGGAATCTGTGCCGCACAGGGTAATTAGTGTGTGCCCAGGAAACCTGGCACACCCCCATGTGCATGCCTATGGCTATGACAATGTGATGCTCTCCAGTGCACTGCGATAAAATCTCTGTATTTTATTGTAGCTCACTGCACTGCACCTCCAGGTTGCTTTGCAGTGCGAATGGGGCCCATAGAATACAATTGTTTTCTATGTGCCTTGCGGCGACTTACGTTCTTCCAGTGTGAAAAAATGGCAGTCACCATGCTAGTGTGAAAGCTAACTTCAGGAAATGTTTTTCTATGTCACATACACAAGTCAACTAAACCATCTTCTTTCAGTAAATGCATTGCGTATGTGACAGGACCCTCTAATCTTTCCCCTTGATGTGCTGATTTATGAAGACATGCATCTGTCTCCTGTGTCCCTATATGCATTAGTGCAAACGTAGATAAATCTCTGTGCAAGGCTAACATTTATGCGTGAAAGGGAAGCCCCCTACTCTTTCACCCAGTCAACGCTTCATATAGATGAATAGTATAGGAGTGTGAGAACCTTTTCTCCACTGCTCACTAGAGGGCGCTGCCTAGGACCCATTCTTATGGCTAGAAAGAACTAATGATTCATCACTTGACTCTATTGAATATTTGCAAGTAGATTTGTTTAATCTGCAGAGAATCACACAGTCGAGGAAACCAAGCAATCATGCTACGTGAAACAAATCTGCATGAACAGATTCAGGAGTAAAAAAAAATGTCAACGTGTGGATTTGCAGGTTTGGCTGTTTTTTTAAATGTCATTTTTATTATTTTTCAAATAATGATATAGTAATATGATCAAACTGGAAATAAAATAGCATATAATCAAATTATTTAATTAAAAAGGAGAAGCTATAGTAAGCACTCTAATGGTACACACCACCAATATAAGTTCCTTTTAACGTTTCAAAGGTTCGGGTACCAAAATATTATCTAATTTTGGAGATATTACTATGTTTATTCTCAAAGCAGTCCAGCTGTTTTAACCAATTTGCTGATCACTACTTATAAACAAGTCCTAAAGGGGATCTATTGCCTTTATTTATTCATTAAATAATTTTTATCTATTTTTTTACCAACATGTCATTTATGACCAACTTGGTGTAAATAATATTATCAACCTGAATTTGCCGGGGTTTTTTAACACTTTATCTACATATAGAATGTAATTTAAAATGAACATAGGACATCCATATTTGCATCTGTATCAAATGTGGGAACAACAAAATTTATAATGAAGGTATACTGGACAGTCACTCAAATATCTAGTGAATATTTAAAACGAACAGACACACCAAGAGCAGTTTTGATAAAAAGCTTAAAACAAAAATTACTGGACATCAAAATATATAAAGTTTCTTACACATAAAAGTTACCATAAACATTACACCACATAACAAGACTAATGCCCTGTACACACGGTCGGACGTCAGTGAAGGACAGCCTCTGACGTTAGTGAAGATCCGGCAAAGGTCTGGCATATCGTGCCAGAACAGAGGGAGCCGGAGCAAACCCAGAAGAATCGCTGGTGCAAAATTTCAGCTCCCTTGGCGGTGACCGGGAGACGGTGCAGGGGCTTCGTTCTAAGGTAAGTATTTCATAATGAGCTAGTATGTGGCGCATACTAGCTCATTATGCCTTTTTCCGTATAGTTTTTTTTTCTTCTGGGTATACAACCGCTTTAACTCTGGCAACATCTTCCACTGGAAACAGGACAACTCAGAAATCGTGGCTGCATGCTTTGTCTTTCCACAGCTCCAAACAATAGCCTTCCTCTCAAAACAGACTTCTCAAAAAAACAGCATGCTAGTGACTCTATTATAGTCCTGTATACCAGAGACCACCCACAGGATGTAGTCCTCCCTCTTAACCATTCACAAGTCATTATGTGAGTGAAGTCAGCAATACATGTCTGCTCTTCCCCCCACAGCCGCATGGTTAATTGAATATGCGACAGCCATCTTAAAAACACAACATACTAAACCACCTGTGGGTGAGAGATATTATTACACATGTATGGGGACATTTTTCATAAATCAGTTAAAAATATCCACTACTCAAAATTTTCCACAACTGATACAATCCACCGTTGGTCCCATAGGTAATAATTACAATTCATACATTTCTACTTCTTGTAGGGGCCTAGCTTTCCTCAATGCTTTTTTCCCCGTATACATCACACACATAACACATTTCATAGTTACAAAAATATGTCTACAACGTGCACAAGCTAATTATCCTGCCTAGCAAAATAAGCATGTACAATATGTACTCAATGTAGGCCTTCAATTGATGAAATGTCTTCATGGTTCTTTGCCCAGAGTCCAAACAGATTTCTCCAAAATCCTCCAACACATGTCCTCACCCTTTGTGTTTCAAACCAATCCTCTTCTTTGTTTATTATGCTTCCCGACAAACCCTCCCCCTTGCATCTGCTTACATTATATCCTGCAAAGAGCTCCCTCTGCTTTGTTCACAAACTAGTCCAACTGGTTAATTTGCACCTCAATAGTGGGGCTTTGCTTTTAATACCCATGATCCTTCTTCTTTTTTTTATTGTTTTATGGATAATTTGAACAAACAAGAGGTTATCATACAGCATGTGTCAAAACCACTTATATTGGAAGAATAGTAATTACAGTATGTGCAGTTCATCAGATAACAATCTGTACTATAGAATGCACTAAGATAAAAAACCTTCTGTCTTTACAACTCCTTTAAGTAAATCAGTCCACATGTGTCTCCTGGAGACCATAGGCCTGCCTTACTTTCATCTGACTCAACTCGGCCATTTATAAATGAGCTGATCAGATCCTCAGTTTCCCGCTTTTGGGCAGTAACAGTGGCACGTGTCCTACTTCTGCTTACAGGCTTAGAGCCTTTGTCTTGTTTTAGGGCATCATTAGACTTGTTTATGAGGGCTGCACACCGCTCATTCAAATCTTCAGCTCTGCCTACAGGGGTTTGAACACACTTCAAAGCCACTGCTGGTTTATGTTTAAATGCATTTTTACATCCTAAATTATCTGCCTTGCTTGCAGTGTCTTTCAAACACTTGTTTACCACTGCAAGCTGCTCTTTTAGCTCAGTTTGGGTATAACTGTTTACCACTTTATTGAGTTCACCACGAGCACTATCACGCAAACCATTCTCTCCACCATGCTCACAATTTATTTTCCTTTTTCGCTGTTGTGTAATTATTGGACATGCCCGACTCTCATCCAGATCGTCGCTATCGTCAGAATACATACCTCCCAACATTTTGAGATGGGAATGAGGGACACCTACTAGCAAACGTATGTAGGCATAGAACACGCCCCTTCCACGCCCATTAAAGGGGAAATAATAAACAAAGTTAATCAAATTCACAAGAGCTTTTTTTATAACCACTACCATTCCTTTATATTGGCTTTTAAAATTGGAATTGCAATTTAGAATTTGGATGAAAGGTTTAGCACTGGGAAACACTTTTTGAAAGATAAAAAGACCATTTTATATACAACTATATAGATCAGACCAAAATAAGGGACAAATGAGAAGGAAAGAGGGGCAGAGGGGCATTGCTCCAAATCAGGAACAGTCACTTGAAATCAGGGACAGTTGGGAGCTATGAGAATAGGACACATACTCAACATCTGAAGACTGGAGCGTGTCTTCCAGATTTTATGTGGGATCCAAGGTTTCTTGCCAACTATCCTTTTCCGTTTACACTTTTTTTTCCTACCATATTTTGTAGACTCTTTCAAATGCAGACTCTTTGGGGTTGATTTACTAAAGACAAATAGACTGTGTACCTTGCAAGTGCAGTTGCAACAGAGCTTAGTGTAAGCTCTGCTGACTTCAATCATCCAATCATGTGCAAGCAAAGATGCTGTTTTTTTTTGTAAATGTCCTTGCATGTGATTGGGTATTCTTTGTAAAGTGTAGCTTTACCTTGTTTACTAAGATCTGGAGCAACTGCACTTGCAAAGGTGCTGGGGTTGGTTTACTAAAGGCAAAGCCACTGTGCACTTTGTGAGCGCAGTTCCACTTTGAATGTGCAGTTACTCAAGATCTTAGCAAATGAGTTAAAGTTTCACTTTACAATGAATACTCAATCACATGAAAGAAAAAAAAAAACATGTTTTGCTTGCACATGATTGGATGATGGAAGCCAGCAGAGATCTCCCTCATTTACTAAGCTCTGGAGCAACTGCACTTTCAAACGTTTCCTTTTAGTAAACCAACCCCTGTATTTGCCTTCAGTAAAGCAATCCCTTTGTAATTTATCCTGCAATCGTTTTTATCTCAGCTGTCATTCAGCAAAAAAAATAAAAATTTGCACCGTCAGGCATGCAAATAGCCACAAGAGATAGAATCTACAAGGTCATGCATTAAGTATCATTAAAACAACTACAACATGGCAAAGTAAACTAAATTATAGCTCAAGAGGTATACTCCCTGACAATTGACGTCCTTTTTTTCCCACAAATAGAGCTTTCTTTTGGTGGTATTTGATAAGCTCTGCAATTTTTATTTTTTGCGCTATAAACAAAAAAAGACCAACCATTTTTCACTTTTTACTATAATAAATATCCCCAAAAAATATATAAAAAAAACACATTTCTTCCTCAGTTTAGGCCGATATATATTCTACTACATATTTTTGGTAAAAAAATTGCAATATTGACTGGTTTGCGCATAAGTTACAGCGTCCACAAAATAGGGGATAGATTTATGGCATTTTTTATTATGTTTTTTTTATTTTTACTACGAATGGCGGTGATCTCCCATTTTTATCGGGACTGCAAGATTGCGGCGATCAGAGCTAAAAATAGCCACTGATTACTGTATAAATGTCACTGGCAGGAAAGGGGTTAAACACTAGGGGGCAATCAAGGGCTTAACTGTGTTCCCTCATGTGTGTTCTAACTGTAGGGGGGATGGGCTGCCTAGGACATGAAAGAGATCACTGCTCCCCATGGCAAGGAGCAGTGTATCTCTGTCATGTCACTAGGCAGAACAGGGAAATGCCTTGTTTACCCAGCGGGCACGCTCCTGTGGCATGCGTGCGCCTGCTAGGTGGCTAACATGGAGGTACGTAAGGGTACGCCCTTTTGCCCACCCGTGCCATTGTGCTGACTTATATCGTCGTGCGCTGGACAGGAAGGGGTTAAAGTGGTGTTCCAGACGCAATTTTATTACTTTTAAAAACTGTAGCTGCTGACTTTTAATAAGGACACTTGCCTGTCCAGCAAGCCCACGATGTTGGCCGCCCGAGGCCGATCTGTTTATAGGATCGGGTGCTGGCGCCGCCATCTTAACGAAGGGAAACAGGCAGTGGAGCCTTGTGGCTTCACTGCCCGTTTTCTTACTGCGCATGCACGAGTTGCGCTGCGTTTTGTGAATGGCCCCGTTGTTTTCTGGGACACACACATGTCCCAGAAGACAACGGGGCAGCTTGCCGAAGAGGAGGAAGTGCCGCGGAATAGGAAGGGGCAGATTAGGAAGACTGTCTAGCAACAGGGGTTTCTGGTAATTAAAAAAAATATGTTTTTTTTTCAAATGTTTTTTTTTATATATTTTTTTGTGAATGTTAATGTCATTTTTTTTTTCTAGGGCCCCTCCACTTTAAGCTGGATACACATTATACAATTTTCTGTAGATACCTTCAGACTTACTAAAACCATAAAACATGAGGTCAAACCTTAAGACCTCCAATTTGTATCAGGCAGGCCCTTACACTACATAGTTAAAGGTAAATCTAAAGGAAATCAGACAACAAAAGTTGTATAGTGTGTATGGGGTCTTAGAGCGCATTTCTGCTATACAATGGAAAAAATCTCAATTGTCTGTTGTTGAAATGAAAAAAAGAACTTGGCCATAGCCTTATTTCTTCAACCTCAAATACCTTTCAGAGTAACAATATGTGTACTTCCCTTGGAAAGAGTTAAACCCGAAACATGCAGTCTTTGTTCTTTTGCATTCAGAATATTTTATCAGGACAATAACACTCTCCAGGGTGTGCATTAAGCTAAATCACTGCACTTTGCCTCATGTTCTACAATGCATCTATACCATGCTGTGCCTCCGCTTAATGTAAACCCTGAAGTGTGCTATTGCTTACTTCCTAATAGTACTTGGTACACGCTTTACAATAGTTAACATGAGCACATGAAGTTTCAAAAGCTGTAATTTTCTCTGACCTGGTTTGTATCTCCATGTTGCAGGAAAAAGGACATAAAAAAGGTCAAGGACAATTATATACTAGAAGAACTCAAAATGTTAGTGAATCACATTTTTTTTGATCGAAATGAGTGCAGTTAATTTTACCATGCAAAATAATACATTTATAAAAGCTCTGTATGCTTATCTCTGCTAACGTGGGCATTTTGTCCTCTAAAGTGAGGCCCGGAGTGCAATGACTGCAAGGAAGATAACGGAGGACCGGGCATGACAGGGATGGATAGGGCAGCAGGGGGTTAATTTTAGGCAGAAGCTGGGAGGAGGAGCTGGGAGTGTCCGTTGCTGTAGGGGGGCGGAGCGGCTTAAAAGGTGGAGGGGGGCGGAGCTTTGAGCCAGTTCGTCGGAGGGGAAACAGAGAGGAGGCAGTTGTCCCACCCTCCCTCCCTACTTTTTCAGATGGGTTCTTGGTTCTTGTGTTTGTTTGTTTTTTCTTGTCTTGCAGGTTCTGTGGATCGCATGTCATGACAGCGGTGGAGTCGGAATTGGATGCTGGCGGTGTGTGTCTGGTGGTCTTTGACGGTTGGCGGTAAAAATCAGAAGTCATCTGATATGGGGTGGGGGGCCCATTGCTAAGATGGGTCCCTCCGGTGTATTCCTGAACGTTGGAGGGAATACCGGTATGGTTGTCACTGCGGAGGTTGTCTCCGAGCGTTCACAGCTCGAGGCCTGGAGAAGTGGGAAGTGGGTACCGCAGTGACTTGTTGGTTGGAAAAGTTATGGGTCACCGTCAGAGATCACCAGACCGGGCATGTTTGTGTGTTATTGGTTATATGTTTATGTTTACAAGTACATTTGATATTGCACATTTTCTTGGTTATATATATATATTTATGGAGATATATATTTATATATATTTATATATTTTGGTTGGAGTATTTTTGAGGTTTGTAATAAAGGCTGTTGTGGCCATTTTACTCCAAGCAAGGTGTGGTCTCTTACTTATGGAATAACATGGGGGGTTGAGGTGGGAGTATATGGGCAACAGGTAATAGTGGTGGGCCCTTAGACTACCCTGGTCAAGATATAGTTTTGTGATTCGTATTTGGAAATGTGAAGCATGTGTTTGTTGTATTGTGATCTTTTCTTTTTCTTTGCCTGAGTAGACCACATTATAATGTTTGACATGTACCAATTCATTTATTTGCCGTTTTTTTTTTTCTTCATTTGATAAAACTGTTATGAAAAGTGTTAATTATGGGCAAAATTACATATGCAAATATGGGCAAAAAAAATTATATATTTTGTGTAGCATGCCACTAGCATTAACACAGCAGTTCTTTTTTTCCTGAGTCTCCCTTTAGCATAGTTTTCTTACTTGTTGATCCTGCCAGATCTATAATTTCTTCCACTTCCTTTAACAAGTTGATAATGCTGTATGTACTGAAGTAAAATTGTACACCAGATTTGTCACCCCGTTGACAGGGTAGTAAATCTTGGATAGGACAAGGGGTGGGCAGAAGGGGCAGCTGCCCAGGGCCGTCTTTAATATCGATTGGATCCTGGGCAAACGTTTTCCTCGCCCCCCCCCCCCACAATTTCACCCCCCCCCCCCATCATTACACAGGACTCCCGACACCATACTACCCAAATCACTACATAGGACCCCCATTCCCCATACTACCCCCAGAATTCCCAGAATTACAGGATCCCCCTCCCACATCATTACACAGGACCCCTCCCCCATACTATGCCCATCACTACACAAGCCCCCGCCTGATGAGGGTTTAGAAGCAGGGAAGGGGTTATTGTTTAGGGTGGAGAAGCAGGGAGGAGGGTTATTCTTGAGGGTGGCAAGGGGGTTATTATTGAGGGTGGAGAAGCAGGAAGGGTGGTTATTGGGGGTGGAGAGGCAGGGAATGCGGTTATTGTTTAGGATGGAGAAGTAGGGAGGAGGGTTATTATTGAGGGTGGAGAAGAGGAGATGGGGGTTATTATTGAGAGTGGAGAAGTGGAGAGGAGGGTTATTAATGAGGGGGGAGAAGTGGAGAGGAGGGTTATTATTTAGGGTGGAGAAGCAGGGAGGGGATTATTATAGAGTGTGGAGAAGTGGAGAGGGAGGTTATTAATGTGGGTGGAGAAGAGGAGAGGTGGGTTATTATTGAGGGTGGAGAAGTGGAGAGGGGGATTATTATTGAGGGTGGAGAAGTGGAGAGCGGGTTATTATTGAGGGTGTAGAAGTGGAGAGGAGGGTTATTATTGAGGGTGGAGAAATGGAGAGGGGGTTATTATTGAGGGTGGAGAAGTGGAGAGGAGGGTTATTATTGAGGGTGGAGAAGTGAAAAGGAGGGTTATTATTGAGGGTGGAGAAGCAGGGAGGGGATTATTATGGAGGGTGGAGAAGTGGAGAGCAAAGTTATTAATATGGGTGGAGAAGTGGAAAGGAGGGTTATTATTGAGGGTGGAGAAGCAGGGAGGGGATTATTGTTAAGGGTGGAGAGGCAGGGAGGTTCTGGAGCAGCTGAGACTCCATGAAAAGTTATCACTGGTGGTAGGAGGACGAGCCCGGCTCAGGACGGCACACAGTGTCTCCAAGGGAGACAATCTACTCACTGTGCAGAACAATGTATTCCGGCAGCCCGCTGAGGAGGGATGGGAGGGGCGGAATGCAGCACGTCACTGGGGAAGAGACTCAGTTCCCTCAGACTAAGATAAGGGGAAGGGGTGGGCCAGTAGAAGAGACACTGCAGGGATGTGTCTTCCCTTAACCCGTGTCAAGCTGGCTAGAAAGGAGGAGAAAATGAATGTACTTGACTTATCAGTGGTTGGGGCCCTCCAACAATGAATGGTCCCTGAGCAGATGCCCCATTTGCGCCGCATTAAAGACGGCCCTGCAGCTGCCATGGGCAATGTAGTATTATGTGAGGTGGGGGCACCTCCAGGAGATTGGGGGGGATTTGTGGGCACCTCCGGGAGATTGGGGGGGATTTGTGTTGGGAGGGGGGATTTGGAGGCTGGCAGGGGATAAGAATTGCTCTAGGAGGGGAAATTAGGGATGTGTGCTAAGAATGGTGATTTGTGTTGGGAGGGGGAAATTATTTGTGCTAGGAGGGGGGAGGTTTGTGCTAGAAGAAGTGATATGATGAGGGGAGGGATTTGTGCTAGGAGGTTTTTTTTGGGGGGGGGGGGGGATTTGTGCTGGTAAGGATGATTGTGTAGCACTTATGCTAGGAGGGGACCCAGGGTGGGCGGGAAGCAGAAGCTATCAAACATCAGCCATCGGTGCGCCACGCCATTGATTTGAGGAGCCAATGGCTGTGCTGCTATCAATCATCCAATGAAGAGCCCACAAGAGCTGGGGGAAAGCAATGCAGGATCGCGCTCATGGAGATTCGGGGTTCAGATAAGTAAACGGAGGCTCGGGGGGGGGGGGCGCAGAGGGCAACGTGTTTTTTCACCTTAATGCATAGGATGCATTAAGGTGAAAAAACACAAAGCTGGGATGGGAAGATGGGATGAGCACTATAGCTGCCCATCTGATCATTGAAGGTACAGTATGTAAAGTATGGAATTACAATACATTGGATGTAAAGGATATCAGAACAAAATAAAGAAAGCAGAAATTTAAACAAGGAAGTATTTAAAAAGCGTTAAAATAAAGAGAGAATGAAATGCATTTGTAAGCGATTTTAGAGCGATACTTGTGTATGTTTGTGAATGCTGGAACTTTTAGTTCTATCGCTTGTGTCATGTACGCAGATGTGGCCCCCTCCTTTGTGCTCTCCTGAAAGAATGTAGCTGAGATGAGAGTTTAGTGATAAGCTGGAGAACGGCTATTTGGAAAGATGCTGAGCGTATCTTTTGTGTCTGTTCCCTACTGCAGTAGTTATTAATTTGGAACCACTAATCAATATGAGGATAGGAGTTGCCTATCATCAAAATATCCATTTCAGGTGGGAAAAGGGTGTGTGGCTACATACACATAGCACAAACCTCACCCAAACCTCACCCCATTGGCTGGTGTTTAATAGCTGCTGGGTCCTGCCCACCCCGGGTCCCACCCACCCCTTCATCAATGCTGTATTCTGACAGCTGGTCTCTCTCTGCATTCAGTTAATTTACATGACAGTTTCACACACTGAGCGGCTGACTGTGAAACTATCTCATAGTTAGCACAGACAGCACACTCATTGGATGGAACATTTCTCATCAGTCCTAAAGGCAGATCTCGGCAGACAGCCGGTCTTCCTTACGGGTTTGTTGACTCCGGCTCTGTGACTGGCTGGAGCTACGATGACTTAACTCCCGTGCATGTGTGTGGGAGCATGCACGGGAGTGAAGTCATCACAGCGGCCATTCCTTTAAAGTGCATGCGCCAGTGATTTCACTGGCCGAATGTACAGTAAATATCCCCTAAACAGTGCATGTTTAGGAGATATTTACATTACCTATAGGTAAGCCTCATTATAAGCTTACCTATAGGTAAAACTTAAAGATGGAATACTTCCTTTTAAACTGCAGTGGAGAAAAGTAAGGTCACCAGGGGCGGACTGACAACTCATGGGGCCCCCCGGGCAATAAGAGATTATGGGGCCCCCAGGCAATCAGAGATTATGGGGCCACACGGTATACACACACACAGTATACAATCACACAGTATACACATACATGTACACACAGTATACGCAGACATGTTTCTATTGGCTGAGAAGGTACTGGAGAGGTGGGTCAGGATTTTTAGACCAAAAGGATGTCGGTAAGGGACATTTCAGAGACAGATGTAAAAAAAACCACAGATTTTTACATACTGTCCCTGGTTTTACTGAGGCTGGCAACCCTGATGGGGCCCTTGGGCAATGCCCGAGTGGCCAAATGGTCAGTCCGCCCCTGAAGGTCACTGACCTGGCTATGAACTGCTATAAACAGGTGGAAGCATGGTTGCATGGACAGTTGCATTCTGTACTATCAACAGTTGCTTCCTCTTTGTATAGTGAATTGACATTCTCAGATCTGTCTATGTTCATCACACAGATGTAAAACAAATCTTGTACTGCAATGTATGGCTTCTGGTATAATAATGCTGCTGCCTCCTGTACACTATGTGAACAGAGCACTGAATGCAAATGTCATCCCACATACAAGTTTATATTGCATCCTCAGGCAGATGATAAATCTAGGGCAATAATAATAATTTCAATTGATTGCCGCACCCAGCGACATCTAAAACATAATAGTAGAACATAAAAATCCAGACATCCTGTTTGCTTCATTAGCCTAAAATTAGATATATGTCATTCCATTGAAAATTATTCCACATGTCTGTACCTATCATAGATAAATTGGAGTGATAAGGTATTCTTGAGACATAAAACTTCTATGTGATGCTTAGTTTTATTTAGACTCACTACAAATATTATATCTATAGATGATTGCTCCCTTAACATCCAAAAGAGGGGCAGCACAGTGGCTAAGGGGTTAGCTCTTCCGCCTAGCACCATTAGGGTCATCAGTTTGAATTGCAGTACTAAGTGAAGCACACTTTATTGACATAGCACAACATCCAATAAATATTGGTTTTAAAAAAGAAGGAATTTATAGGTTGTCATCAATAACCCCTACATAAAAGGAAAAGAGTACTAGAATCTTTTGTAAAAAAGTATACAACGTTTATTTCTCATCCAAAAAAATTATATAATCAGTCTAAAAGATTGTGTTCATCCTATATGGATGCCATTCACTTTCCCAAATGGGATAGCAAGCAGTTCATGTCAGACCGTCAGACCAGCCCATAAATGTACATAACATGACTCTCTACATGTAAATAGCAAATTTCAGGTATATATATATATATATATATATATATATATATATATATATATATATATATATATATATATATATATATATTATTACACTAGGCCAGATGACAACAGGATCCAATGTCCAATCTTGATCTATGCACGTTTCGCCAGAGAAGGCTTTTTCAGGACATCCTACTTACAGTATATTGAGGACAAATCACAATTACTTACAGAGCAAGATAAAAGTTACTTGCATATATCTATATATAGTGTCCAGTACTCACTTATAGAGGAATAACAAAATGAGGGACATTTTGTGACCATACTTGTCCCTGAGCCTTGCATTAGCGCTTGGATTTGTTCTTCTATGCCTAGAAGTATAGTTTTATAATGCTCTTTTAATATTTGCATCATTTTAAATGAACAGTTTTGTAAGCTTGGATCTTTATTGACCCATGGGACAGTGGGGCAAATCTAGATATGTAGTCTGAATAAGACACACTTAGACCCCTTTTACACTGGGGTGGGGCGGTGTCGGCGGTACCCCCACGGTAAAACGCTGCTATTTTTAGGGGTGCTTTACCGCCAATTTTCCAGCTCTATTCAGCTGCTAGTGGGGTGCTTTTACAATCGGCCGAGAAAGGGTTAAACCCACCGCAAAGTGCTGCCACAGCAGCGATATGCCGGCGGTATAGCCGCGCTGCCCCATAGATTTCAATGGGCAGGAGCAGTGAAGGAGTGGTGTATACACTGCTCCTTCACCACTCCAAAGATGGAGGGACTTTTTTTTATGGAAGGACTTTTTTTACCATCCTGCCAGCCCACTGCTCCAGTGTAAAAGCTCTTGGGGCTTTCACATTGGAGACACAGCCACAGCTCTTTTAGGGTGCTTTGTAGGCGCTATTTTTAGCGCTGTTGCGCCTGCAAAGTGCCCCAATTTGAAAGGGTCTTATGCTCTAGGTATTTTTTATTCCTCTATATGTGAGTACTGGACACTATATTTATATATATATGCAAGTATCTTTTATCGTGATTTGTCCTCAATATAAGAACCTCCTGAAGAAGCCTTCTCTGGTGAAACGTGTAGAGATCAAGATTGAACATTGAATCCTTCATGTAATCTGACCCAGTATAATATATATATATATATATATATATATATATATATATATATATATATATATATATATATATATATGAAATATGCTGTTTACATGTAGAGGCTTATGTTATGTCCATTTATGGGCTGGTCAGACGTGTACTATATGCTTACTATCCCATTTGGGAACGAGAATGACATCCATGTAGGATGAACACAATCTTTTAGACTGATTTTATATTTTTTTGGATGAGAAATAAACGTATAATTTTTTATGAAAGATTCTAGTACTCTTTTCCATTATGAAGAGGTTATTGATGGCAACCTATAAAGTTCTTCTTTTTCTTTTTTGAGTCATCAGTTTTAAATCCAAACCACAGCACTACCTGCCTGGAGATAGAATGTTCTCCTTGTGCCTGTACTGGTTTCCTACACTCTGAGGACATGCTGGTAGGGTAACTGGATCCTGTCTAAATTTGTCCAGGTATGTGTATATATGAATGTGAATTAGGAACCTTAGATTGTAAGCTTCTTGAGGCAGAGACTGATTGTGAATGTTCTATATGTATGTGTAAAGCACTGTGTACTATATAGCTATCTGGATATCTATATAAGTACCTGTAATAAATAAAAAGTCTTAGGGCCAGTTCACACCATAGAAACACAGTTCAGATGCGTTCCGAATGCTTTTCTGCATGAGTGTTTTTAACACGTTGTTGATGCATTCCAGTGCTTTTTTGGGGGTTTTTAGTGTTTTTTTATGCAGTCCAGTGCATTTTTCTTAACTTTAAATAAGGACATGTGTGTTACAGTGTGTTTTTGGTGCACCTAGGTGCATTCCGGTGCATTCCAATGTGTCTTACAGCGTTCCAGTATAGTCCAGTGCAAGAAAAATGCAGCATGGTCTACTTCTTTTTCTGGAGCTGTAATCACTGGAACTGTAAGCACTGGTATGAACTATGCCATTTAAAGAGGAAGTAAACCCTGATGAGTTTACTTCCTCTTTCATTCCCTGCAAAGGCAAAGCATAATGGACTACTATGCATCGCATAGTAGTCCATTATGTGTCACTTACCTGACACAGGAGCCAGCTAAGTCACCGCTGTCCCCTGTAGTCCGCCGCATCCATCTTCTTGGTGGGGTCTCGCAGCTACGCCGCTGTCATTTGGCGAAGCCGCAATGACGTCACTCCCGCGCATGCGCACGGGAGCCGACACGCGCGGCAGCTCCGTCGTTGAGAATGCCGCGCTCAGTGCGCCTGCGCGCCGCTGTCTACGGCGCATGCGCCGTAGACAGCGGTGCCTGTTTTACGAGATATTTCTTGGACCTACAGGTAAGCCTTAATCTAGGCTTACCTGTAGGTCAAAGTGGTTTGTAAAGCCGCGTACACACGGGCGGACTGTCTGGCCAACTAAGTCCGTCAGACAATCCGACAGACAGTCCGTCCTACTTTCGAATGAACGGACTTGACCACACACGATGAGCAGACAGTCCATTGAAAGCTTGCGCGATGACGTGTACAGCACGTACGACGGGACTAGAAATCGGAAGTCCAATACACAGCAATGCAACCTTTTGCCGTGTAAATCCTTTCTGAGCATGCGCCATACTTAGTCCGTCCAACTTGCCTACTCACGAGCGGACTGTCCGCTGAAACCAAAGTTGGACGGACTGTATTACGGAAATTCCGAAAGACTTAGTCCGCCAGACTGTCCGCTGAAAAAGTCTGCTGAAGCCCACACACGAGCGGACTGTCCGCTGAAATGTGTTTCAGCGGACTAAGTTGGACAGACAGTCCGCCTGTGTGTACGCGGCCTAAGGGTTTACAACCACTTTAAAACCATATAACTTTCCATGTGTTTTTGATGTAGAAATAAAACGCACTGGACTGCATGTGGTGTGAACTGGCCCTTAAAGGGAAAAGTCCAGTATATGTGGAATAGGTGGGAGATAAAAGCAGCGCCCAAGTTACATTTATCATTCTCCATGAACCTGATTTTTCTTTCAGATATGGCATTAAGGGAGGGATGATTTATTAATTGATAGTACTTGAAACTTTTTTTTATCAAATTAAGAGCAAATGTTTCGTTGATTACATACAAGAGATAATTAGCAATGGTCAGTCAATGGGCAGCCAATAAAAAAAATATTAAGCATCTTGAATGCCTCCTAATTTTGGAATGTTCAGTACATGGGTAAGCTGATGAGTTGCTGCTTTGGACACCATAAAAGAGGAGAAGAGCTGTAATGATCCCTTACAGAGGAATCTGTCTCTCATAGGCCAGCAAAACTCATATGCAGCAGTGGCGGCTGGTGCTCAAAATATTTGGGGGAGGCGCAAACATAGAAAAAAAAAAATCAATTGCAGCCACTGTGCCATCAAATGCTACCACTGTGCCCTTAAACGCTGCCACTGTGCCCACCCTTTTTTGAAGCCTATTAGAGCATCTGACTCTAATCAGGTGTTTCAAAAAAATACACCCCCTCCTGCCCCCACCATAGGAGTCCATGTGTCTGGGGTCCTGAAAGGGGCCGGGCACATGGATAGGGAGGTGGCAGCAGGGATAGAGGGGCGGTGCACAGGCCGCCACTGATATGCAGTGTGACACATGGTTGCAGGCCACAAGACCCAGTTAAAGATACTGGAAGGATGCTGAGACTCTGGTTTTGTAATCCATCATTTGTAACTAAGATTAGTTGCTTTTCTTTTATTAATTGCAGGGCCAGCTATACATAATTCAAATCTTGGTCGATCAACTTGGGTACAACCAGTCTGCCAGATTCTCTTGCATTTATCACTAGCCGTGATATAGCCGATAGCAATAATCACTATTTTCTCACAACTGGGATGGCAAATTGGTCCCCTGTTGTTTCCTGACAGCCAGAATAGGAGGCACAATGCCACCTTCAAATTGGCGAACAAGCTGCAGCCCAACACCTGCATTTTCCATTTTTTATTTCTGAAGTTCTATTTTAACGTAAGATCACTTACCATCATTTATATAAATAGAATAAGGTTAGTTAGCTTGCATTATGATATGAAATCACTAAATTGCTGTAGACAAAGCATACCTTTTTAAAATAAAGCAATGCCCTCCAGTTAAATATCAACAACAAAGATTTTTGCAACATTTCCTTGCATATTTGTGCCTGCTTATGTTCTGGTTTTATGCGGATAAGAAGACAGATCCTTCCAGTAACTTCTTCCTAATATTTTAGAAAACACACAATCACACACGGCCAATCACATCGCCGGAGCTGCGATACCGGAAGTAACCCCGGGAGTGATGTCACCGGCTGGTGCTGTGTACGGGCACCGCAGCGAGGGCTTCGATCTCAGGTGAGTATTACATAATGAGCTAGTATTTTCATACTAGCTCATTATGCCTTTGTCTTGCAGGTGTTAGTTTTTTTTTTTCAAAGTGGGCTTACAACCACTTTAAGGCCTTGGCTCTGAGGTTTGGGGTGCATTTGTGGGTTGGTAGAGTAGGGACAGGTACCCCGTCTGATAGGGACAGTTATGGGGGGGGGTTCCTGATGAGGAGAGAAAGCTTAAGGCCCCTTTCACACTGGGGCGGTGCGGGTGTCGGCGGTATGTGGCCGCTAGCAGGGCAGTTTTAAGCCCCGCTATCTGACGATAAAGGGTTAAAACTGCCCGTAAAGCGTCGCTGCAGCCACATTTTGCCGGCGGTATAGCCGCGCTGTCACATTGATTTCAATGGGTAGGAGCGGTTTAGGAGCGGTGAATACACCGCTACTTCACCGCTCCAAAGATGTGGCTAGCAGGACTTTTTTCACCATCCGGCTTTCACACTGGAGTGAAAGGGGCCATTTTTTTCAGGCGCCTGAAAACCGCCTCAGTGTGAAAGGGCCTAAGGCTCAAAACTTCTCTGGACACTTGCCTGTTGTGCACAAGATCCGCAGGCCACATTCTTCTCCTATCCACAGGCACTGACAGTTCTGTTGTATTCTACTCTCTACACACTAGAAGCTGCGAGGGGGCGGAGCTTTCAGCATACTACGTCACTTCCGGTTTGGAGTTTCCGGTCTGCGGAAGGCAAGGCATCCCAGACGATTCTGTTTACAGTTGTGTATTATTCCATAGCACTAGTGCTTTTTAAGATACTTTTTTACCTAATAAACTTGTAATTATAGATTTACATGATGGGATCCCTTTTTTCTTATCCATCTATATGTGAGTGTATGGAACGACCTTGGATGTCGCAGGATAGGACGCAGGACAAAGAGCTGACTCTGTTGTGAGGCCTTTCACCCCTGCAGGGGTACATCCCTTAGGTGTGCGGACTTGAGGGGGGAACACGTGTGAAGAGTCACCATATCCGCTGATTATAACTTATTTTACTACACTGTTACTTTTTATGAACTTTAAAAATTGAATGATTTTTGTATACTCATTTTTCTTACATTTTTTTGTTGATACGTTGGAGTTGATTCTTTGCAGATTTATCCACTTTTGAAACTTTTAAAAATTGGACACACTCTGAAGGGGGTGAAAACGCCTGGTAGGCAAGTGGTTAAAGCACCATCAGCCTTCGAGTTCTTTGAGAAACGTTGGCAAATTCTGTGGTTTAATACACACATCCACATTTCACACAGCGTCGTAGTTTGCTCTTTTTTTTTCTGCAAATGTACGTTAACTAGTTTCAAAAAATACTTTTTCATGATAAATCATATCTTTTTAAGCCCACAATGGCCTGCAATTAATAAAAGACCCTGAGAATAAAAACCCCAGCCGTGCTTTTTCTCTTTGTGAAGTGTTTTATGGCTCTCCAGCACTTCTATTTCATGTAGGTTTCAAGCTGCAGATTTATGCATCAACACCTCTGCACCAATTTTTGTAAATATTCAATGGGGGCTCGGTCCTGTAACATAAACATGTCTTCCTATTGAGGCCTGTGAGGAAAAGCAGACCCCCCATTTATGATGTGATATTCAGGACAGCTAAGGGGATGTTGATCTGCTGCTCGCAGGAGTATCTCCCCTCCAAAGACAAATGAAATGTCATCAGGCTAAGGTGAATCATAATAAATGTTAGGCCTTGGCCGACATTGCCAAATAAATCAAAGCTGTGTTGTGAGAAATATGGGTGACTTTTTTTTTTCTGAGGAAGATTCAAGTAGCTATATAAATTAAACAGTATGCGCTGACAGCTTAGGGGCAGTAAGTAAACCACTTGTTAGATAATCTCCATAGTTACCTCAGGCTTGTTTAGTTGTCTCGGACTGAAATAATATTTTTACTCTTGGCTGTTTTATGTGACAATGATGAACATTTTACAGAGGGGGGGTAGGAGAAGACTGTCTAGATTTTTTGTAGTTTGGCGAATATGCACTGTATATGAGGTACTAAGGCCTAAGACATTTCGTCTACGAAATAAAAAGAGGCGCAGTCATATTTACATAATATTTCTTGCACTTGAGCAGAAATAGCATTGTAGACTGCAATCTCAGGCTGTGGTAACAATGCCGTTCAAGCAGAACATTTTTCCCATCATTTATGTAGCAATATTTGTATTACAGATAAATATATACTTTTTTTCTGTTAATAATGAGGATAGTGTACCCTGTACCATCCAGTATAAGGACACTGGAGGTCACAAAGGATTTTTAAAACCATAACAAAAGCACGTGATGGTGGAAAAGTGCTTTTTATTCAGGTCAAGAGAAAGGGGCTTTAACCACTTGCTGACCAGCGCACGAGAATATGGCACGGCTGGGCAATTTACGTCGGCACAATGGCACGGCTGCGCAAATGGGCGTACCTGTACGCCCCCTTTAAAATGCGGCATTGTGGGTGCGCGCCCGCCCTATACTCTGTGACCGTGGGTACCGCGGACTTGCTGTCCGCTGGTGTCCTGCGATCATGTCACAGAGCGTCAGAACGGGGAGATGCCTATGTAAACAAGGCATCTCCCATTTCTGCCTAGTGACATGAAAGAGATCTACTGCTCCCTGTCATCAGGAGCAATGATCGATGTCATGTCAGTGGTAGCCCATCCCTCCCACAGTTATAATCACTCCCTAGGACACACTTAACCCATTGATCGCCCCCTAGTGTTTAACCCCTTCCCTGCCAGTGTCATTTACACAGTAAATGACACTGGACATAGCATTTTTATAGCACTATATGAATGAGAATGGTTCTAAAATAGTGTCAAAAGTGTCTGTGTCCTCCATAATGTCGTAGTCACAATAAAAATTGCAGATCGCCACCATTACTAATAAGAAAAAAAAATTGCAATAAAAATGCCATAAATCTATCCCCTATTTTGCAGACGCTATAACTTTTGTGCAAACCAATCAATATGCGCTTATTTTTATTTTATTTTTACCAAAAATATGTAGAAGAATACATATCGGCCTAAACTGAGAGAAAATTTTATTTTATATATTTTTTGGGGATATTTATTATAGCAAAAAGTAAAAAATATTGCTTTTTTTTCCAAAATTTATGCTTTTTTTTGTTTATAGCATAAACAATTAAAACCACAGAGGTGATCAAATACCACCAAAAGAAAGCTCTATTTGTGGGAAAATGGAAAATTTCTATCAAAATATTTACCGTAATTTTCCTTTCCTGATGGACTCCATGGCAGCAACGTGTGGGTTAAGTCCCGCCTCCATTACCCTATTACTCCCATAAATCTTTACTCCCTGCCCCTGGCCGTGTTCGGAAACTAGCCTACTCCAGCCATTTGGGAGGGAACTCCTGCTGCCATGGAGTCCATCAGGAAAGGAAAATTACGGTAAGTATTTTGATAGGAATTTTCCATTTTCCTGACAGACTCCATGGCAGCAATGTGTGGAAATTAACTCGCCAAAGACATCCGGGTTAGCAAAAATGCTGAACAAAAAGGTTTATTTAACGCTGTCAGCCGACAGAACTTTCAAACCAAAATCAACAGAAGATAAGGGTGCTGGCTCAACACAATAGTGAGACATGAAAGTATGAATTGAAGACCAGGAGGCCGCTCTGCAGATTACTTCAGGTGCAACATGACAAGAGGCCGCCCATGAAGTCTTCTGGTAGACATGTAACATCCAGATACTGCGTTAGAGTAACTCCCAAATCAAGGGGATGTGGATCCAGACTCCCAGCAGAATTGAAGGTAGGAAGTATGATTTCCTGGTTTTCATGGAAAACAGAGGTAACCTTGGGATTTGTTCTTAACACTGGAATTGGGACCACCCTATCTGAAAAGAAGGTGAGAAAGGGTTCCTTTGCACATAGAGATTGAATTTCGGAGATTCTCTTGGCCGAAGTTATGGCTACCAGGAAAGAGGTTTTAAGGGTTAATTCCCTGACTGAGAGAGATTTGTCGAGTTGGGAGAAGAAATCCAGAACCAATGGAAGATCCCATTTTGGAAATCTAGGTTTCCTCTTTGGCCTAAGGCTGACTGCTCCTTTGAAGAATTGTTGGACCAAAGGATGATTGTTCCATGCGACTTCAGAGAATGCTGAAACTGCTAACACCTGGACACGAAGAGAACTAAGCGAAAGAGAGATATCCAATCCTGTCTGTAGGAAGCTTAAAACGTCCTGGACTGTCAGTGTATTACAGGAACTAGACCTTGAAGACAAGTGATTTGTAAACTTTGCCCAAATTCTCTCATATACCTGATTGGTACTACTTCTTCGTGCACTAAGGAGAGTTGGAATAACCTCTTCAGGGCAGCCTAATGACGCCAACCTTCCCCTTTCAAAAACCAAGCCTTTAGGGGCAGGTGATCCGGGCAAGGATGTAATCTCGACTCCTGAGACAGAAGGTCTGGTCTGGATGGTAAAAGAATAGGATCCCTGACACTGAGGAGCATCAGAAGCGGAAATCAAGGCCTGTTGGGCCAATAAGGGATTATGGCTGTCACTTCTGCTGTCTCTGACCTGAGTGTCCTCAGGAACTGAAAAATGATAGGAGTTGGTGGGAAGGCATAGGCCCTGTGGAACCACCATTTCTCCGCTAAGGCGTCCAACCCGTAGGCTTGAGGATCCCTGTACCTTGCCAGTATCTTGTTGCAGGGGGAGGCAAACAAGTCGACTTCCGGAGAGAGCCCCAACATCAGGACACAATTGAATTGTCGCCACCATAGTGCCTATAATTTTCAAGCACTGGAGAGCCTGGAGATGAGATGCAGAGAGGGCCGGACGGATTCTGTTCCTGACTATTGACATCTTCTCTTCTGGTAACGAGATGGTGCCTCTGACTGTGTTGAATAGGGCCCCTAAAAACACCAGGGACTGAGACGTGTCTAGCTGACTCTTCTCCAAATTCAAGATCCACCTGAACTCCTGTAGGGCGGAGATGACTTGCTCTCTGTGTACTAGAAGTTGTTCCTTGTCTTGAGCCAACAGTAGAAGGTCGTCTAAGTAGTGATGTAGACAAATCCCTTTGGTCCTCAGAAGAGCCACCACTGCCAACAGTACTTTTGAAAATACACACAGAGAAGTTGATAGCCCGAAGGGAAGGCACATGAATTGAAAATGGAGCTCGCCCACGGAGAAGCGGAGAACCTGCTGGAAATTTTCTGCAATGGGAACATGAAAATAACCCTCTCTCCTTTTGAATCACTTTTTGCAGATTTCTTAAAGGACGATTGTCTTGACTTCCAGGACCTGGAGAATTTGCGGCCCGGTCTGTAACTGTGAGCTTCCCTAGCTCGTTCCTGGTACTGTCTCTTTGGGAAAGACCTTCTCTGGCCAATCAGATGCCAATCTTGAGGAAGAAACCCCCGAATTCCCACTAGTGGCTCGGGTAATAGCTTCATCTAATTTATTACCGAAAAGGGAGGACCCCTCAAAGGGGAGACACCATACTTGTTTCAAAGTTGGGTCGGCCAGCCAGGGGCAGAGCCACAGAGCCCGCTTGGCCGTGACAGAAGAAAGCCTTACCCGAGCCACCAGGCGTATGATGTCAATAGAGGCCTCCCCAAGAAAGGCAGAGGCCAGCCTTAGCTCTTGGATAGACGAGCTCTTGGCCGTATCTTCAGAGATATTCCTGAGCATCTCGTCTACATTTTCCATCCATACCTCCATTGCTTTGGACATAGCGGCCAGAGCTAACCCTGGCTTACAGGCCATCACTGCTGTAAGATACTCTCTTCAGATCGGCATCAATCTGCCTGTCCCGAACGTCCTTAAAAGAAATAGTATCCTCTAAGACTGCTGCATCCACCAACGGAGCTGACTCCAAATGCTTCACCTCTTCCTCCTTGAAAGGATAGAGTTTTGAAATCTTAGACAACATGGAATTTTTCTTCTCCACCTTGCCCCATTCATCTGTGATGATCTCCCCAAGTTCAGAGATAAAAGGAAAGGAAAGAGCTCTACACCCCCAGCAGGCAGTAGCTGAGTGACTGGAATGAGCCTTCGAGGAATGTGATCGTTCCTCACTATGGTGTCCTGATCTTGAGGAGGAACCGTAATGCTTTGATTTGGAAGAGGAGTGCTGGTGATGCGACTTAGAAGAGTCGCTCCCTCTGTGAGAGCTGCAATGCTGTTCTGACCTGGAAGGGCTGAATAAGAACAAGGAAAAGAAAGTCCACGAAACAAGACATCAGGAAAAAAGAAAACAGACCAGATACACCCCCCCCCCCCAAACCACCCCACCGGACCCTCAGGTGGAAAGGACAACATTCAAAATATCTTTTATGAGAGGGCTGGCCACAGACAGGCGGTAGAGAATATCCATATGCGCTGAAAAAATGACAAGGGATCAGTGCAAGGGATAGGGAAGGGATAACTCACCTGCCCCAGAATGCCACTTACCAGTAGTTGCAACACAGGGGCAAGGGGAAGTCACCGCAATAGCCCACAAGCATTCCCAAGGCTTGCAGGCTAATTCCCTAGTTTAAATAGCCCGCCCCTGTGATGTTACCACCGCACCCGTGGGCATGCGCGAATAGCGTCATTTTGCTGCTATCGTGCATGCGTGACACCAAGCCTCGATCTCGTACTGCACTCGCGCAAGCGCAGTATGGCCGCAAACACAAAACCGGAAGAGAAAGGGCGGCTGGAATGCAGGAAGAACCAGCCACTATGCCTGCACAGAAAACAAACAGAAAAGACACAGACAGATAAGGAAAATAACATAAACTGCTGCCATGAAGAACAATAGAACCTCTCAACTCTCACCACGATCGATCACCAGGCCAAAGGTAAGATAAGATGACACCGGACTTTCCAGGGGGCAAACAGGTCACCTGCTAATAGCTGGCTATCTGACCGGTGCGCAGCCTGCCTGCCAGTGGCCAGGACATGAGCTTCTTCTCAGCGCCACTGCCCACTCCATACCCTGCTAATAGCTAGGGCTTAGCGGAGAAATGCGACTTTCCAGACCCAGAGTCGCAGATCGGCCGACCTCGATCATGGGAATGACAGATCTTCAGGTAGAAAGACCACCTCTGGGTCCTTCGGAGGAGGACAAAAAAAGAACACGGCCAGGGGCAGGGAGCAAAGATTTATGGGAGTAGTGTCCTATAGGTTAATGGAGGCGGGACTTAACCCACAGGTTACTGCCATGGAGTCTGTCAGGAAAAAAGGACATCAATTTTGTTTGGATGCAATGTGGCACAACCGCACAATTGTCAGTTAAAGCGATGCAGTGTTGTATCGCAAAAAAATGTTCTGGTCAGGAAGGAGGTAAATTCTTCCGGGGCTGAAGTGGTTAAAAACATAACTCCAGGTAGATATAAAGGATACAAATGCATACATAGTTACATAGTTAAGTTAAAAAAGACAGAGGTCCATTTACCAGCTTAAGGACCGCCCCTCGTACATATACTGCAGCAGGGCAGCCCCTAAGTGCAAAATCACGTACCTGTATGTGATTTTTTTCTTCGGCTTTGGGGCGTGTGCACGTGCCACTGGAGCACCGCTCCTGCTAAGAGAGGCAGAATGGTGTTCTGCCTATGTAAACAAGGCAGATCGCTGTTCTACTAGTTTGGGCTCTTTCACACAGGCTTTCCTCTCAGTGGACTCCGCTGTGCTCAGAAGGGGATCGATCCGTTGATCCCTGCTGAGTAGCCGGATGACAGGCCCATCTCCACTCACTGTGCAGGGACGGATCTGTCAGAGCCCCACTCCCCTCTATGGGGAGATCGGATATAAAAGGACCGCCTGTCTGTTTTCATCCGATCCAATCCGGATTGGATATCGGCTTATGTCAGCGGACATGTCACCGCTGACATCCGCAGCTCCATAGAGTCATGAGTACAATGACAGTGCTTTTTTTTTTTTAGCACTGATCACTGTATTGTTGTCACTGATCCCCAAAAAGTGTCAAAAGTGTCAGTTAGGTGTCCGATTTGTCTGCCACAATTTCACAGTTCTCCTAATGTCGTGTACACGTGATCAGACTATCCGGCGGACTTAGTCTGGTGGACAAACCGCCGGACTTTCCAAACGAGCGGACCTGCCCACACACAACCGGACTACGGCGGGAGCCCGCCGGACTTTTGAAATGAACGGACTTCCCCACACACGGAGGAAGGTCCTTTCATTTTGAACGTGGCTCCAGGTAGACGGGACTAGCGAGGGAGGTCAATGTCGCTGCCTTCATGGGTGAGATTGACACGTCGCTGGCTCCGTCACCTGGTATGGACTTAAAGGGGAAGGCCTACACCGAAAAAACGGCGTGGGGGTTCCCCCCAAGGTCCATATCAGACCCTTATCCGAGCACGCAGCCTGGCAGGTAAGGAAAGGGGGTGGGGACAAGCAAGCGCCCCCCCCCTCCTGAGCCGTACCAGGCCGCGTGCCCTCAACATGGGGGGTGCATTGGGGAAGGGGGGGCGTGCACCCCAAAGCACCTTGTCCCCATGTTGATGAGAAGACAGAAGACCACCGGAGCTGTGCAATAAATTATTTTGAAACCTTGTGTTGTGTTTTAGTTACATTTTTTTCACCAGGTAAATGGGTAGGGGTACATTGTACCGCAATACCCATTCACATAGGGTGGGGGGCCGGTATCTGGGGGCCCCCTTATTAAAGGGGGCTCCCGGATTCCGATAAGCCCCTGCCCGCAGATCCTGACAACCAATGGCCAGGGTTGTCGGGAAGAGGCCCTTGTCCTCATCAACATGCCGCATGGCCCCCCCTTCCCCAAAGCACCCCCCCATATTGAGGGCACACGGTCTGGTACGGCTCAGGAGGGGGGGGTGCTCGCTTGTCCTCACCCCCTTTCCTTATCGGCCGGGCTGCCTGCTCGGATAAGGGTATGGACCTTGGGGGGGACCCCTGCGCCGTTTTTTTGGCGTAGGGCTTCCCCTTTAAGTCCATACCAGGTGACGGTGGGCCAGTGACGTGTCAATCTTGCCGATGGAGGCGGCGACATTGACCTCCTGCGCTAGTCACGTCTACATGGAGTCACGTTCAAAATTAACGGACTTTTCTCCGTGTGCGGGAAAGTCCGTTCATTTCAAAAGTCGGCGGGAACTTTTGGGAAAAAAAAGTCCGCCGGAGCCCACACACAGGCGGATTGTCCAGAGTCCGCCGGATAGTCTGATCGTGTGTGCACAGAATGACTGTTGCCAGCACTAGTAAAAAAATAATTAAAAAGCTCATAAATCTTTCCCACAGTTTGTAGATGCTATATTTTTTGCGCAAAACAATCAACATACGCTTTGTTGGGATTTTTTTTAACCAAAAACGTATCAGAATACATATTGGCCTAAATTAATGAAGAAATTAGATTTTTTTTACATTTTTTGTTGGATATTTATTATAGCAGAAAGTAAAAAATGTTTTTATTTCTTTTTCAAAATTGTCAGACACTTTTTATTTGGTTACAGCATCACACGAATGCGCAATTGTCAGTAACACATTGCAGTATCACAAAAAAATGGCCTGGTCGGGAAGGGGGTAAAAGCCTCCAGAGCTGAAGTGGTTAATACATAGTTAAATATACAGTATCTCACAAAAGTCAGTACACCCCTCACATTTTTGTAAATATTTTATTATATCTTTTCATGTGACAACACCCAAATTACACTTTTCTACAATGTAAAGTAGTGAGTGTGCAGCTTGTATAACAGTGTAAATTTGCCGTCCCCTCAAAATAACTCAACAGACGGCCATTAATGTCTAAACTGTTGGTAACAAAAGTGAGTACACCCCTAAGGGAAAATGTCCAAATTTGGTCCAAAGTGTCAATATTTTGTGTGGCCACCATTATTTTCCAGCACTGCCTTAACCCTCTTGGGCATAGAGTTCACCAGAGCTTCACAGGTTCCCACTGGAGTTCTCTTCCACTCCTCCATGATGACATCACAGAGCTGGTAGATGTTAGAGACCTTACACTCCTCCACCTTCCGTTTGAGGATGCCCCACAGATGCTCAATAGGGTTTAGGTCTAGAGACATACTTGGCCAGTCCATCACCTTTACCCTCAGATTCTTTAGCAAGGCAGTGGTCATCTTGGAGGTATTTGGGGTTGTTATCATGTTGCAATACTGCCCTGTGGCCCAGTCTCTGAAGGGAGGGGATCATGCTCTGCTTTAGTATGTCACAGTACATGTCAGCATTCGTGGTTCACTCAATGAACTGTAGCTCCCCAGTGCCGGCAGCTCTCATGCAGCCCAGACCATTACACTCCCACCAACATGCTTGATTGTAGGCAAGACACACTTGTCTTTGTACTCTTCATCTGGTTGCTGCCACACACGCTTCACACCATCTGAACCAAGTAAGTTTGTCTTATTCTCATCAGACCACAGAACATGGTTCCAGTAATCCATGTCCTTAGTCCACTTGTCTTCAGCAAACATTTTGTGGGCTTTCTTGTGCATCATCTTTAGAAGAGGCTTATGGGATGACATCCATGTAGACCAATTTGATGCAGTGTGCGGTGTGTGGTCTGAGCACTGACAGCCAGAACCCCCACCCCTTCAAGTTCTGCAGCAATGCTGACAGCACTCATATGTTTCCCTCGGGAAATGATGTTGAGCACGTGCACTCAACTTCTTTGGTCGACCATGACAAGGCCTGTTCTAAATGGAATCTGTCCTTTAAACTGCTGTATGGTCTTGGCCACCATTCTGCAGCTCAGTTTCAGGGTCTAGTCAATCTTCTTATAGCCTAGGCCATCTTTATATAGAGCAACAATTCTTTTTTTCAGATCCTCAGAGAGTTCTTTGCCATGAGGTGCCATGTTGAACTTCCAGTGACCAGTATGAGAGTGTGAGAGCGATAAGACCAAATTTAACACACCTGCTCCTCACTTACACCTGAGACCTTGTAATACTAATGAGTCACATGACACCGGGGAGTAGGGATGAGCTTCGAGTTCGAGTCGAACTCATGTTCGACTCAAACATTGCCTGTTCGCCTGTTCAGCGAACAGTGAACAATTTGGGCTGTTCGCGGCAAATTTGAAAAGCCGGAACACCCTATACAAGTCTATGGGAGAAATCTAAAGTGCTAATTTTAAAGGGTAATATGCAGGTTACTGTCCTGGGGACCTGGGTCCTGCCCCAGGGGACATGAATCAATGCAAAAAAAAGTTTTAAAAATGGCAGTTTTTTCAGGAGCAGTGATTTTAATAATGATTAAAGTGAAACAATAAAAGTGTAATATTCCTTTAAATTTCGTAGCTGGGGGGTGTCTATAGTATGCCTGTGAAGGGGTGCATGTTTCTGGTGCTTAGAACTGTCCCTGCACAAAGTGTCATTTGTGCCGGAAAAAAAGTCTTTTAAAATCACTTGCGGCTATATTGTCAGCTCCCGTAATACAGAGAACACTCAGTGAGTGTTCTCTGTATTAGCCGACAATTCATTCATTCATTGATAAAAAAAAAAAAAAAAACGTGGGGGTTCCCCTAAATTCAATTACCAGGCCCTTCAGGTCTGATATGGATATTAAGGGGAACCCCGTGTCAAATAAAAAAAAAAATTGACGTGGGGGCCCCCTAAATATCCATACCAGACCCTTCAGGTCTGGTATGGATATTAACGGGAACCCCGCATCAAATAAAAAAAAAATAATTGACGTGGGGTCCCCCTAAAAATCCATACCAGACCCTTTATCCGAGCACGCAACCTGGTAGGCCGCAGGAAAAGAGGGGGGGCGAGAGAGCGGCCCCCCTCCCTCCTGAACCGTACCAGGCCACATGCCCTCAACATTGGGAGGATGCTTTGGGGGTCTGTGACCCCTCAAAGCACCATGTCCCCATGTTGATGGGGAGAAGGGCCTCATCACCACAACCCTAAGCGGTGGTTGTGGGGGTCTGCGGGCAGGGGGCTTATCAGAATCTGGAAGCCCCCTTTAACAAGGGGACCCCCAGATCCCGGCCCCCCCTGTTTGAAATGGTAAGGGGGTACAAAAGTACCCCTACCATTTCACAAAGAAAGTGTAAAAATGGTTAAATAAGACAAACACACTTTTGAAAAATTCCTATATTCCTATATATTCCTATATTCCAATATCAATATGTTATTTTTTTCCTGCACAAATGACACTTTGTGCAGGGACAGTTGTAAGCAAGGGAAACATGCGCCCCTTCACAGTCATACTGTAGACACCCCCCAGGTACCACATTTAAAGGAATATTACACTTTTATTGTTTCACTTTAATCATTATTAAAATCACTACTCCTGAAAAAACTGCAGTTTTTAAAACTTTTTTTTGCATTGATCCATGTCCCCTGGGGCAGGACCCAGGTCCCCAAACACTTTTTAGGACAGTAACTTGCATATTAGCCTTTAAAATTAGCACTTTAGATTGTGAACGTTCGAGACCCATAGACTTTAATAGGGTTCTAAAGTTCACACGAAGTTTAGGTCTGTTCGCAGGTTCTGGTGCAAACCGAACAGGGGGGTGTTCGGCTCATCCCTACCGGGGAGGTAAAATTGCTAATTGGGCCCAATATGGACATTTTCATTTAGGGATGTACTCAATTTTGTTGCCAGCATTTTAGACATGAATGGCTGTGTGTTGAGTTATTTTAAGGGGACAGCAAATTTAAACTGTTATACAAGCTGTACACTCACTACTTTACATTGTAGCAAAGTGTCATTTCTTCAGTGTTTTCACATGAAAAGTTATAACAAAATATTTACAAAAATGTGAGGGGTGTACTCACTTTTGTGAGATACTGTATATGTTTTTAAATTCCAGCCATAAAAGTACCTAAATTTGACAGAATCAGGCCACATGCACACTGGGCTTTAGCCCAGTGTGCATGAGGCTCCGATACTGGCATATAGCACTGGTGCACTGTCCAGTGTAGTTTTACAGCAGCCTCCTAATGTGTATGTTACCCCAAAACTGAACCTTCCTTACCACTTTGTTGAAAATACTCCTCTGGGTGATCAATGTACTACTGGAAACTGATTAAGAATGGGTGTGACTCATTTTAATCAGCTAGTGCACTTTCATGGTCTGATGAGAAAAAGTTGCAGTGTTTACTTCCCTTTAGAGGTGATTAACTACTTGCCCTCCGGAAGATTTACCCCCCTTCATGACCAAGCAATTTTTTGCAATATGGTACTGCGTTACTTTATCTGATAATTGTGTGGCCATTTAATGCTGTACCCAGATTAAATGTATGCCCTATACTCCCCACAAATAGAGCTTTCTTTTGGTGCCATTGGATCACCTTTGCAGGATTTAATTTTTTGCACTATAAACATAAAATGCGATAATTTTGAAAAAAATAAATACATTTTTTAATTACTGCTAAAAAATGTATCCAATAAAAAATTGTAAAAAATCAAATGTTTTCATCAATTTAGGCCAATATGTATTCTGCTACATATTTTTGGTAAAAAAAAAAAATCTGAATAAGCTTAAATTGATTGGTTTGTGCAAAAGTTATAGTGTTTTATTTATTTTTTATCGTTTTACTAGTAATGATGGCAATCAACGATTTATAAAAGTATGGACAATTCAGGATACTAACTGACACTTTTTGGGGTCCATTGACACTAAATTGATTAGTGCTAAAAATATGCACTGTCACTGTACTAATGACACTGGAAGGGAAGGGGTTAACATCGGGACAATCAAAAGGTTAATTATGTTCCTAACATGTGCCTTCTCACTGTGTGGGAGGTGCTTTTATTATAGGAAGGCAAAGATCTGCCTTACCTACTGACAGAACATCAATCTGCCTTGTTTACAAAGGCCGATCGCCACACTGGCTCTCTGCCTAATGATCGTTGGATACCATTTGATCAATGAGTCCGCGCCTCCGTGGTACCCGCAGATCAGCCCCTGTTGTGTCTAATCACAGCGGGAGTGGGTAACCATCTTATAAGAGTAATCAGTGTGTAGCACTACCCCCACTGATATTAACTGGTTCATTCTCAAACAGCACAAAGGCAGCCAGTCACCCAAACAACAGTCCATTCATTCTGGCTCCAAGAAACAGTCTAGGGGTTGTCTTGTATTTTATTGCCTGTAGAACTTATTAAAGGAGAGGGTTTTGGGGCATAGGATACTCCATATGGTTAACAACATCAGTGAGAGGACAGTCTCCCTCACAGTTGGGGACCATGTCTCTTTGGCACCTGGTTACCCTGAACAATTACACAGCTGTAGATACCAAGTGCAACTTCAGGGCCACTGCACAGTACAGGAAGGCATGCTACACAAACTCACAGTCCAGAATCTTGCTGAGAACCGGGGAATGACCAGTATCTGAACACTGGTAGAGTTGTCTCAGTCAATGCAACGTCTGGCACTTCCAAAAAAGCACACATTTACCAGGAATCAGTTCAGGGATATTACTCACAAGTCTCCAAGACAGCTGCCACATTCAAGCTTCCTCCATACACCTCCAAGTGAGTGAGGAAAATCATTCTCAAGATCGGCACCTTTTGGTGCAGTCCTGCAGCCAGTTCCAGGTCCCTTCCAGGTTTCCGGCCCTGGGACCTCGGTGCACAGCTGCACAATCCAAGGTTCGCCTCAGAGGGGCAGCAGTTCCTTCTAAGGCTGGGAACTCTCCTTGCTGTGGATCGTCTTAGAGCTTCGGACTATTTATCAGCTGCCCAACCACCACCTGGGTGCACTTGGCCCTGATCAGACTGGCCATTTCAATTTTCTCTCTCTAAGCTCCAGAAGCTCCTTCTAGAGGCAGAGGGAAGCAATCAAACTCCCAACCTGTGAAACCCTGAACAGGCAAGGCCAAACCAGGCCAAACTATCTCTGCTCTCTTGATTACAGAAAGAACCACAAACTAACTATCCAAACACTAGAGCCTGTTCACATAGCAAAGTGAATGTTCCCTTTGCAAATTGAATGATAATAACTATGGTGAACCTGTTTTCACTTTGAATACCCAATTATACATGAGGTAAATAAAAACAAACAAACACATGATTGGTTGATTGCAGTGAACAGTTTTATTTCATATACTAGGCCCAGTCAACATTAAAGAAATATTAAAGTCATTTTTTATACTAATAACAGAACTTACATGTACTATTTTTTTTTTACATTTTTCTCCTTTGAGCTTAGTTTCTACTCAAATGATTCCCAGGCCTTCGCTGCCAGGCATCTATTTTCTTAGTGCCCCATATGTCTTCTGGCTCCTATGGAGTCCTTCAGGAGTCTCCTTTAAGTGTGCACTTCCATTTGGAACTACAATGTTAGCTTAAAGGGGTTGTAAAGCTTTGTTTTTTATTTTCTAAATAAGTTCCTTTAAGCTAGTGCATTGTTGGTTCACTTACCTTTTCCTTCAGTTTCACTTCTAAATGTTTTTTTACTTTGTCTGAATTTCTCACTTCCTGTTTCTCCTCAGTAAACTTCACACCATCATCCGAACGGTGTCTAGTCAGCCAGGACAGCTTACTGAACAGCTTACTGAGGAGGAACAGGAAGTGAGAAATTCAGACAAAGAAAACAAAGAAAAAAAAACCATTTAGAAGGGAAATCGAAGGTAAAGGTAAGTGAACCAACAATGCACTAGCTTAAAGGAACCTATTTAGAAAATAAAAAAACAAACCTTCACAACCCCTTTAAGCTTTTTAAAACTCTGTAGCAAAAGGCAGCACTAGAGGGAAAGAGACCCAAAGCCAGCCCAACAACTCAGGTCCAACAGTGATGTAAGCGGCTCCGGATCTTTCAATGACTGAGGTGAAGGAGGAGAGGGGTGGCTTTGGCTCTGTGTCCCTCTTTCGCTGCCTCTTTCTGCAGTGCTGTAAAAGTACTGAAGTTATCATTATATCATAGGGGCATCTCATTTATTAGAAAAATCTGACTTTAATATCACTTTAACTTTGTAAAGTGAGTAGTCTCTATTTCTTTAGTAAATCAATCCCATCACTTCATTTACCCAATAAGAAAGTACTATGCATATCAGATCAATGTATTTTTTTCACATATTATTCATATCATTATATTATTAAATTATAAGTTGCATATCAGTGGTAGTTGACAAGTTGGCAGGAATTCATAGCTTGCATAGGTTCCAGGAGCGAGAGGATGTACTTTTACAGCAGATTAGTGAACTTGAAAGTGTGTCAAAGGGCCCATTTACCAGTTGACTTCTCAGACCTGCAATCTGCTAATATCTGACCCCATTTAGTGAATATCAGGGCAGATTGGGAGAGATGCCAACAGAATTGGATTCTGCACAATTTGGACTTTTCTGAAAGATTTTGGATTTGGTTCATAAAGAAAAAAAAAAATCCACTGAAGTCTCCGTAAAAGAACATAGTTAATATTTACTTTTTCTGCTGCCTCTGCCACTGATCTTCATTCTGTATCACTGCTAAGGAATTTTCTCCATCCAACACACTTTTTTGTGTGTTGGGTTTGTACTACCCCAATACACGCTGTGCTTTCCACTGCTAGCTATATCATCATTGTGTCCCACAATGATGTAGGGTTTGGCAGGAGGAACGTGGAAGTGTGGGATGCAGAAGATTCTTTACGCAGTGGTATGTCTTCAACATACTGAAGATCAGTGACATGCACAGCAGGACAGGTAAGTATTAAAGTGGAGTTCCAACCTGGGGAAGAAAATTAAAAGTTAACAGCTACAAATACTGTAGTTGCTGACTTTTAATATAAGGACACTAACCTGTCCAGGGAGCCCGTGATGTCGGCACTCTAAGCCGATCCGTCCATCGGCTTCAGGTGCAGGCGCTGGCATTGCAAGTAAGAGAAAACGGCAGTGTAGCCTTCAGGCTTTCTGAATGATCCAGTCAACTTCTGGGACACACACAGGTCTCAGAAGCCAGTGGGGGGAAGAAGGAGGGCCGGGTGCAACAGTGGAAGTGACATACCTTGCCGTGGTGACATAGGACAGAAGTCCGGAAAAAATTCAAAAAAGGTACCAAAAAGAAGATAGGTAGGTAGAATCAGGCTGGCCAATTGTTTGAGACAGAGAGTTGTCTTTTTGTCTGGAGTCATAACTGAGTCTAAGCTAACTGAGTCATTTTAAGAAAACTGTAGTTCGGCCCTGGTTTCGACTTTCTTTTTTGTATTTCCAGAGTGGACTTTTAATGCAGTAGAATATAGTAATATCAGTTTTATGGTTTGGTGGCACTGTAAATCTTCTTGTGAAATATGTTATTGTATATCAGCTGAAATCTATAACTGTGTCAGACATTAGAACAGTAATTTTCCTAAAACTTCACCCGGAGAATATTTACAGAATAACATAGTTATGGCATCTTTTTAAATTGATGACCTGGTTATACCTAGTGAAGTGCTAGCTTGTGAATGTCTCATACAGACCGTACATAGAGTAACAAATTGCTGACTTCAATGGAAATCTTCTGAAAGTGATTGGCTTTAGCACCTACTTAGCAATCCATACTTTACCTAAGAGGATTAAGCAAGATTTACTTTTCCTCAACTGCTCCGGACTACAGAATATATTATAGTAAATGCCACATTAATTTAATATGGGTTGTTCAGATGTCCGAAACATATAGAAATAAATTGCCTCTATTTCCTTTTGTCCTTATGAAAGGTGTTTGGTTGGAGTTAGGATGAATATCACACATCCAGTTTAAGGTCAATAAAGATAGTACAATTTGAATGACCACCTTTCACATCTGCCTTTCACATCTGCAAGAGGTCATTCTTCATCATTGACTACTGAGAGCGTTAAAGAGAGCGTTTCAAGCAGTTACTGGGGCACATCATGTTGGGCTCCATGACTGCCAACTGCTCACTCCCATAACTCCCAACTGTCCCTGATTTTGAGGGACTGTGCCTGATTTCGAGCAATGTCCCTCTGTTCCTCATTCCTCCTCAATTGTCTCTCATTTCAGTCTGATCTACAATGTTGTATATAAAATGCACTTTTTATCCATCAAAAAGTGTTTCCCAGTGCTAAGCCTTTCATCTGATTTCTAAATTGCTGCATTTGTAAATTCCAAAAGCCAATATAAAGGAATAGTAGTGGTAAAAAAAAGCACTTGTGGGTTTAACCAATCTTATTTTTTTGTACAATTCTCCTTTAAGGGGGCGTGACAAGGGGTGTGTCTTATGCCTACATACTTTTGCTGATAGGCGTCCCTCATTCCCATCTCAAAAAGTTGGGAGGTATGCTCACTCCAACCACCTCTGAAATCTGCATCTCTTCTGTGTCTTCATGCATGTGTAGACATGCTGGGTAACCAAGCCCTGTGTGCACAGATGAACCATGAGTCTTTGCTGGGTCCCAAAGGCTGGGTAGAGCCCTTTGACACATCTGCTCACTTGCCATATTTTATTTAGATGGCGGTGTCAAAGGGGCTACATTATAAACTGTATGGGAGGCTGAAGTTTCTTTTTAACCTCACTATTTTACTTTTTCTCAAAGGATTTTACAGCAATAAAATCCACTATGTTCATGTGCTCATCCCTGCTACTCACTACTATCTCCTCATTATTGCCTAGATTTTGGAACATGCTCTAACCTTTAAGCCCAGGTTCACATTGAGTGCAGGAATGAAATCGTTCAGCATGTCAGTTCCGATTTCAGGGAAGATTTCAGAGACATCTGTGTGGGTTTCTGTACAGATGTCAATGGAAATCGCACCCCGAAATCACCAAAAGTAGTACAGAAACTTATTTTGAACCAATTGCACCAATTAGTATTGTGCCATTGCCGGCTTTCCGGGGCGATTTGGCATGCGATTTGGCATGTCAAATCGCATGCCAAATCGCACCAATGTGAACCAGGAACCACAGCTAAATTCTTACCCTATGTCAGAAAAAAATCCACAGGCAATTGATAAGTGTTTGAATAAACAATCAGTGGCAAACTAGTTTAGGTATACATAAAGAAGCAGTAAATGAAAAGGTGAAAAGATGCTGTGTTGCAATTGGTCTACCGCATACTATGTCATCACAACAATCCTTTTTATACAACCACTAGAAAAAGTGTGTCAATTCTTAATAAATATAAAAGGGTGCATGTGTGCAGGTTTGGTGAGCACAGAAGTGTGCAACGGTACAGTGGCAGAAAGCATCAAGGTGCATGTCAGTGCAGTGGTGTGTGCAAGAGAAGTAGTGGGAGCAAGAAAAGGGGGATGGTGGTCAGGTGCGATGGTGATAGTGGGGAGGTGGGTTGGTGCTGTGTACAGATTAGTTGCTGAGAACAGGGGGCAGAATGAGGTTCAGCTGCTGTCGTGAGAGTGGGGTAACAGTGGAAGTGGCATGAAGCAGTGAGACAGGGGGTGCAGGCCGGCCTGCTGGTGAGAGCTGGGGGGGTGGCTGATGTGAAGTGGCACGAAAGGGGATATAGGCAAGTGTGGGGTCACAGCGATGGTGGTGGTACAGGTGTGGTCATAAGGGGGTGCAGTGAGACCTGGTGGTAAAAGGGAGAAGTGCAGGCATGGGGGGGATAAAGGGCGGCTGGGCAGGCATGGGCAGGCATGATGGTGGGAGGGGATTCAAGTAGCAGAGGTGGGGGTATTTCAGGCATGGAAATAGGGGGGGGGGTGGATACAGGGGTGAGGGTAGGGCTTTATGCACAGTGGTGACCGGGGTGGGAATTTTACATTTTGTGATTATACTGGAATTAAATATATGGCACTGCAGATGGCTCTGCACCCTGAAGGTGGAAGTGTTCAAAGCTGAAGGTTTATTTTGTCAATGAAACCTTGAGTCTGTATGTGATATTTTAATAATTTCCCTTTAAGATTAATAAAGCCTCCATCTGCATAACTGACATTGTACTCATGTTTGGGAACAACAGAACAACTCTGATTGGTTCCCATCATTATCTGGGGCCAGATATGTCAGTGACAAGTGTTATTGAGAGCCACCAGCTGCACAAAGCCTTAGTTTTAAGGGAAGGATGTTATTAACCTATCCCTAGCACTGGGAATGTTAATATACAGGCTTAGGGTAGGAAGTGGTTAAAAACCAGCATTCTGCAAAAATAAATTAAAAGGCATACGTTTTCAGGGTTCTCATGTCTCCTATGCTTCCCACACACATACAGTATACTGTTTCAAATTTGAACCATGACAGCAAAAAACTTAATCACAACAAGTTACCAAAAATGTTATGAATGGATTGTTAGGTACACACACTACACAGTCATATACAGCTGGAAGGATTTAAAAAAAAATAGTAAGGGAAATGAGGGAAAGGTTTTTTTTTAACTTTAAGTTTTTCAACCTCTTAAGAAGGCATTACTTTTTACTGCAAAATCAGACTTAAAGTGAATTAGTAACTATTTTTTACAAAACTGCCACATTCATGTCAGTATACATGTTGGTGGAGAGCTGAACATACTAACAGATTAAAAAATTCCTGAAGGCAGCTCTCGATTAACTGCGGTATTCCTAAGGGTCCCCAAAGTGGTCAAAACAATATATAAAATAATGAGCACAGGTTTCTACTAGAATTATTAAAAGTTTATTTATCTTGATAGCAGTCGTAGACATGTTGTAGGTGCTCACAGCTGCTCCTCATCAGGGATGAATATAGTTAAAATGTTTTTTCATACTTTGTCCCTCAGTCCTGATGAAGGGGGAGCTGTGAGCCCCTGAAATGTGTTGGATATATCCTGTGACCCATTGTCAAGATACATAAATAAACTTTTACTGGGCCTAGTACAAACATGTGGAGCTCTCATCCTTTATATACTGTTTTATCGGGCATGTCAGAGCAGACTCCCCCCAGGTGTCTATATATCAGTTCTCCTTTGCTCTATTGTGATCCAGGGTTCCAAAACGTAGGTGTTTGATTCATCTTCCACCCACAACTGCCTATTGGTCTGTAAGAAAGCGTATCAAATTTTTCTCCCAAAAGCCATGTCTAGGAGGTAGAAGAGGTTTGTTATTGTTGATTTCTCAAGGGGGAAAACGCTGAATTGTCTTTATCGAACAATGTGAGTTTTCGGTGGCACAGTTATCTTACTTTCTGATTTACAATGTTAGTTACGCAAGGTCTATTTACTCTTTCTTTCAAGCAGATACGACCAAAGGCACTTTGCCAAGGCTGCCTGGGGGCAAGCGGTACTTCCTGGAATATCTTCTAGCTTGCCAGTCACTTCAGCCTCCAGGTTCCTGCCTGTTCCTATCAGCAACAAGTCCTGTCCCTGACGTGGGAATAATTACGAAGATAAAAGTGGATAAACAGAAACCTAATATGTTACCAGTAGAATGATCAATACAGACTTCTCACCAGAGGAATACAAAGAATACACCTCCTTTCTTAGGTTGGAAAATAGAGATGTATCTGTGCCAGTATATTAAAATAATTATTTACAAGGGAAAGAAGTAGATCTCACATTGTTCCATAAGAGATAAAGGATCAATTATTGGTGTAATAAAACAGCATAGTTGGTCAAACAAATATGACTGTTTGTGGATACATCACACACAAATTAAAACATACCAACCGGTCATTACTGGTCAATTAGTATCCCCACCCATAGCTACAAAATGTCCATACCTCAATCATCAATAGCAACCACAGGAATTAGTATTTTAAATTGGTGTTTTTGCTTTGGTGCAGCTCTCATTGCAGAAAATATTTAAAATCAATTAATTATGTATGGTGTAAGATATGGGTTTTATTATTAGATGTATACAGGATTTATATAGCACCAACAGTTTGTGCAGTGCTTTACAACATGAGTGCAGACAGTACAGTTACAATACAATTTAATACAGGAGGAATCAGAGGGCCCTGCTTGTTAGAGCTTACAATCTAAAAGATTTGGTATTTGTTAGAGTTTGGAAAGCGGACCTTCCCCCTGTTAACAAAAAGAAACATATAAATAAGTGTTTACTCGAGTCAGGGGTAATATCTCCTACTTAATGCAGCTCTTGATGCCTGAATAAGAAAACTAATTTCTATTTCTAAATGTTTTTACCTACGATTTACACAATTCACACAACATTCACTAGCAAGATCACCCATAATAACTCTTTACCAAACTTTTTTTTAAACAAAATTTTACTACGTATAGTTGGGGAAAATAACTTTTTGGGGTTTTCTACCATTTAAAGCTGACCATTAGGGATGAGCTTCGAGTTCGAGTCGAACTCATGTTCGACTCGAACATTGCCTGTTCGCCTGTTCAGCGAACAGTGAACAATTTGGGCTGTTCGCAGCAAATTCGAAAAGTCGGAACACCCTATACAAGTCTATGGGAGAAATCTAAAGTGCTCATTTTAAAGGGTAATATGCAGGTTACTGTCCTAAAAAGTGTTTGGGGACCCGGGTTCTGCCCCAGGGGACATGGATCAATGCAAAAAAAAGTTTTAAAAACGGCCGTTTTTTCAGGAGCAGTGATTTTAATAATGATTAAAGTGAAACAATAAAAGTGTAATATTCCTTTAAATTTCGAAGCTGGGGGGTATCTATAGTATGCCTGTGAAGGGGCGCATGTTTCTGGTGCTTAGAACTGTCCCTGCACAATGTGTCATTTGTGCAGGAAAAAAAGTCTTTTAAAATCACTTGCGGCTAAATTGTCGGCTCCCCGTAATACAGAGAACACTCAATGAGTGTTCTCTGTATTAGCCGACAATTCATTCATTCATTGATTAAAAAAAAAAAAAAAAAGCGTGGGGGTTCCCCTAAATTCAATTACCGGGCCCTTCAGGTCTGACATGGATATTAAGGGGAACCCCGTGTCAAATTAAAAAAAAAAATTGACGTGGGAGTCCCCCTAAATATCCATACCAGACCCTTCAGGTCTGATATGGATATTAAGGGGAACCCGCATCAAATCTAAAAATCCATACCAGACCCTTTATCCGAGCACGCAACCTGGCAGGCTGCAGGAAAAGAGGGGGGGACGAGAGAGCAGCCCCCCCTCCCTCCTGAACCGTACCAGGCCACATACCCTCAACATTGGGAGGATGCTTTGGGGGGTCTATGACCCCTCAAAGCACCTTGTCCCCATGTTGATGAGGACAAGGGCCTCATCCTCACAACCCTGGCCGGTGGTTGTGAGGGTCTGCGGGCGGGGGGCTTATCAGAATCTGGAAGCCCCCTTTAACAAGGGGACCCCCAGATCCCAGCCCCCCCTGTTTGAAATGGTAAGGGGGTACAAAAGTACCCCTACCATTTCACAAAGAAAGTATCAAAATGGTTAAATAAGACAAACACACTTTTGAAAAATTCCTTTATTAAAAATAAAAAAAATTCAAAAAAGATTCCAGCAGTGCTAATCCACTCTTGCTATGCAGCGACGGATCTCCGGGGTCCAGCGATGGATGATCATATCCAGCGACGGGGGATCTCTCAGTCCAGCGCTGTCCATACATCCTTCTTCTGTCTCCATTGCGGAGACTGCGGAGATCCCAGCGCTGACGTTTCTTATATTAGGAGGGCGGGGCCACCCGTCACCTGACCCCGCCCCTCTGACGCTGGAGAGGGAAACCAGGGGTTCCCCAGTGACGTGTGGGTGACCCCGCCCCCTCTGATGTAACGCAGGTTTCCGTTACATCAGAGGGGGCGGGGTCACCCACACGTCACTGGGGAACCCCTGGCTCCCTTCACCAGCGTCAGAGGGGGCGGGGTCAGGTGACGAGTGGCCCCGCCCTCCTAATATAAGAAACGTCAGCGCTGGGATCTCCGCAGTGTCTCCGCAATGGAGACAGAAGAAGGATGTATGGACAGCGCTGGACTGAGAGATCCCCCGTCGTTGGATATGATCATCCATCGCTGGACCCCGGAGATTCGTCGCTGGATAGCAAGAGTGGATTAGCACCGCTGGAATCTTTTTTTTTTTTTTAATAAAGGAATTTTTCAAAAGTGTGTTTGTCTTATTTAACCATTTTGACACTTTCTTTGTGAAATGGTGGGGGTTCTTTTGTACCCCCTTACCATTTAAAACAGGGGGGGCGGGATCTGGGGGTCCCCTTGTTAAAGGGGGCTTCCAGATTCTGATAAGCCTCCCGCCCGCAGACCCTCACAACCACCGGCCAGGGTTTTGAGGATGAGGCCCTTGTCCTCATCAACATGGGGACAAGGTGCTTTGAGGGGTCACAGACCCTCAAAGCATCCTCCCAATGTTGAGGGTATGTGGCCTGGTACGGTTCAGGAGGGAGGGGGGCCGCTCTCTTGTCCCCCCCTCTTTTCCTGCGGCCTGCCAGGTTGCGTGCTCGGATAAAGGGTCTGGTATGGATTTTAGGGGGACCCCCACGTAAATTTTTTTTTTAATTTGATGCGGGGTTCCCCTTAATATCCATATCAGACCTGAAGGGTCTGGTATGGATATTTAGGGGGACCCCCACGTCAATTTTTTTTTTTTAATTTGACACGGGGTTCCCCTTAACCACTTTCAGACCGGACCATTTTGCTGGTCAATGACCAGAGGTCTTTTTACAATTTGGCACTGCGCTGCTTTAACTGGTAATTGCGCGGTCACGCAATGTTGTACCCAAACAAAATTTGCGTCCTTTTTTTCCCACAAATAGAGCTTTCTTTTAAAGGTATTTGACTGACACTGCGATTTTTATTTTTTGCGATATAAACGTAAAAAGACCGCAAATTTTGAAAAAAAATGATATTTTCTACTTTTTGTTATTAGAAAAATCCAATAAACTCAATTTTAGTCATTCATTTAGGCCAAAATGTATTCAGCCACATGTCTTTGGTAAAAAAAAAGTCAATAACTGTATATTTATTGGTTTGCGCAAAAGTTGTCACATCTACAAACTAAGGTACGTTTTCTGGAATTTACGCAGCTTTTAGTTTATGACTGCCTATCTCATTTCTTGAGGTGCTAAAATGGCAGGCAGTACAAACCCCCCCCAAATGACCCCATTTTGGAAAGTAGATACCCTAAGGAAATTGATAAGAGGCATGTTGAGCCCATTGAATATTTTATTTTTTTGCCTCAAGCAATTGAATAATGACAAAAAAAATATTTTTTTTTTTTTTTACACAAAGTTGTCACTAAATGATATATTGCTCACACATGCCATGGTTATATGTGGAATTGTACCCCAAAATACATTCTGCTGCTTCTCCTGAGTACGGGGATACCACATGTGGTCAACTTTTTGGAAGCCTCGCCGCGTACGAGGCCCCGAAAGCCAAGCACCGCCTTCAGGATTTCTAAGGGCATACATTTGTAATTTTACTCCTCACTACCTATCACAGTTTTGAAGGCCATAAAATGCCAATATGGCACAAAACCCCCACAAATGACCCCATTTTAGAAAGTAGACACCCCAAGCTATTTGCTGAGAGGCATGTTGAGTCCATGGAATATTTTATATTTGGCACAAGTTGCGGGAAAATTACAAACTTTTATTTATTTTTATTTTTTTTTCACAAAGTTGTCACTAAATGATATATTGCTCACACATGCTATGGGCATATGTGAAATGACACCCCAAAATAAGTTCTGCTGCTTCTCCTGAGTACGGGGATACCACATATGTGGGACTTTTTGGGAGCCTAGCCGCGTACGGGGCCCCGAAAACCAAGCACCGCCTTCAGGCTTTCTAAGGGCGTAAATTTTTGACTTCACTCCTCACTACCTATTACAGTTTTGAAGGCCATAAAATGCCAAGATGGCACAAAACCCCCACAAATGACCCCATTTTAAAAAGTAGACACCCCAAGCTATTTGCTGAGAGGCATGTTGAGTCCATGGAATATTTTATATTTTGCCACAAGTTGCGGGAAAATTACAAACTTTTTATTTTATTTTTTTTTTTACACAAAGTTGTCACTAAATGATATATTGCTCACACATGCCATGGTTATATGTGGAATTGTACCCCAAAATACATTCTGCTGCTTCTCCTGAGTACGGGGATACCACATGTGGTCAACTTTTTGGAAGCCTCGCCGCGTACGAGGCCCCGAAAGCCAAGCACCGCCTTCAGGATTTCTAAGGGCATACATTTGTAATTTTACTCCTCACTACCTATCACAGTTTTGAAGGCCATAAAATGCCAATATGGCACAAAACCCCCACAAATGACCCCATTTTAGAAAGTAGACACCCCAAGCTATTTGCTGAGAGGCATGTTGAGTCCATGGAATATTTTATATTTGGCACAAGTTGCGGGAAAATTACAAACTTTTATTTATTTTTATTTTTTTTTCACAAAGTTGTCACTAAATGATATATTGCTCACACATGCTATGGGCATATGTGAAATGACACCCCAAAATAAGTTCTGCTGCTTCTCCTGAGTACGGGGATACCACATATGTGGGACTTTTTGGGAGCCTAGCCGCGTACGGGGCCCCGAAAACCAAGCACCGCCTTCAGGCTTTCTAAGGGCGTAAATTTTTGACTTCACTCCTCACTACCTATTACAGTTTTGAAGGCCATAAAATGCCAAGATGGCACAAAACCCCCACAAATGACCCCATTTTAGAAAGTAGACACCCCAAGCTATTTGCTGAGAGGCATGTTGAGTCCATGGAATATTTTATATTTTGCCACAAGTTGCGGGAAAATTACAAACTTTTTATTTTATTTTATTTTTTCACAAAGTTGTCACTAAATGATATATTGCTCACGCATGCCATGGGCATATGTGAAATGACACCCCAAAATAAATTCTGCTGCTTCTTCTGAGTACGGGGATACCACATATGTGGGACTTTTTGGGAGCCTAGCCGCGTACGGGGCCCCGAAACCAAGCACCGCCTTCAGGCTTTCTAAGGGCGTTACAGTTTTGAAGGCCATAAAATGCCAAGATGGCACAAACCCCCCCCCCCCAAATGACCCCATTTTGGAAAGTAGACACCCCTAAATTTAGGGGTACACTAGTGAGACTAGGTAATAAATGGCGGGTGCCCTGAAACTATAAAAAAATAACTAACCAACCAGCGTCACCTGTAACAGTTATATGGTGATCACTGGTGAAAGGGTTAACTAGGGGGCAATCAGGGGGCTTTATGCGGTAGTATATGGGGGTCCCTGGCGCTATAAAAAGCTGCGGCGAACCTAAATACCTACCTGTCTAACTAGCGTCACCTGTGACACTAATACAGCGATCAGAAAAAACGATCGCTTATTAGGCTGGGTTCACACTGGAGCGATGCGGGAACGCCACGAATCCGCGGCGGGTTCCCGCATCGCATGCCTCCCGGCGGCAGTTTACACTGCCCTATGCGAACTGCTGGGAGTGTCAGTGAAATGTTAATGACACCCCCAGATCAGTTCGCATATCGCAGTGCGATCTGCAAACTCGGATCACATGGTGTGAACACCCATGCGATCCGATTCTGCTGCGGACCAAAAAAAGGGTCCCGTGCGAATTTGCGGCGGGTGCGGCGCGAATTCAGCCATACTATCTGTATGGCTGAACTCGAATCGCACAGAGATCGGATGTGATTTGCACTGCAGTGCGGTGCGAATCACATCCGTTCTCATAAACCGCTGCAATGTGAACCCAGCCTTAGTGACACTGGCGACGGGGGGTGATCACGGGGTTAAACCTTTATTGGGGAGGTTAGGGGGGTACATTAGAACTAAAGGGGGCTAACCCTAACTGCCCTAACAGTTATTACAGTCACAAATGACACCAATGCAAAAAAAAAAAATGCAATTGGTGTCACTGTGACTGGGGGGGGCAGGGGTAATTGGGGGGTGATCGGGGGGTGAAGGGGGGGTATGAGTGTGCCTGGCATGTTCTACTGTGTAGTGTCGTGTTGGTGCAACTCACCGATCCTCTCTCCTCGGTGCCGGAACGAAAAATACCGACACGGAGGAGAGATTACATCACTTCCTCTGCCTGTGTTTACATTACAGGAGAGGAAGTGATGCAATGCTTCACTTCCATTCATCAGGAGCGATCGCGAGGGGGTGGCCATGAATGAATGGCCGCCCCCTCATCCCGGATCGCTCCTGCACGGATACCGACCGCCGCTGGCACTGGGGGGGGGGGGGGGGCCCGATCGGGCCCCCCACCCGCGGGAAGGCAGGGACGTACAGGTACGCCCATATGCCTGCCCATGCCATTCTGTCGACGTATATCGTCGTGCGGCGGTCGGCAAGTGGTTAATATCCATGTCAGACCTGAAGGGCCTGGTAATTGAATTTAGGGTAACCCCCACGCTTTTTTTATTTTTTTTTATTTTTTATCAATGAATGAATTAATTGTCGGCTAATACAGAGAACACTCATTGAGTGTTCTCTGTATTACGGGAGCCGACAATATAGCCGCAAGTGATTTTAAAAGACTTTTTTTCCTGCACAAATGACACTTTGTGCAGGGACAGTTCTAAGCACCAGAAACATGCGCCCATTCACAGGCATACTATAGATACCCCCCAGCTACGAAATTTAAAGGAATATTACACTTTTATTGTTTCACTTTAATCATTATTAAAATCACTGCTCCTGAAAAAACGGCCGTTTTTAAAACTTTTTTTTGCATTGATCCATGTCCCCTGGGGCAGGACCCAGGTCCCCAAACACTTTTTAGGACAGTAACTTGCATATTAGCCTTTAAAATTAGCACTTTAGATTGTGAACGTTCGAGTCCCATAGACTTTAATAGGGTTCTAAAGTTCACACGAAGTTTAGGTCTGTTCGCAGGTTCTGGTGCGAACCGAACAGGGGGGTGTTCGGCTCATCCCTACTGACCATACACATAAGGATTTGTCCCATTCTACCCAGTGGGAATCCATGGATTCCCCAGGAACACTAAATGGTTTAGATGGATGAAGCTCCCACTGCCGGCAACAGTATTCTGACAGCCAGCACCAAGAGCTGTTGGAATCCACAAACAGTAATCATAGATTCACACCATACATGGTAGGACTGTGTTGGGCTACTATTCCAGTGCAGCTACACAACAGACATCAGACAACCTCCTAACTGGCTGGTTCAGACCACTGTGTTGTGGAGGTGTGCGCTGAAAAAAAGCACAGCAGGCCATTCATTTTTATTCAGCGCAGTGCAGTACGAGGCAACCCACCACTGCGTGGCATTGCAGTTAGTGCATTGGCATTTCAGGGATCCCACCTCTTTCAAAACGCACACCAGACGCTGCATTTTAATGCAGCGGCTGGTGTGAATGTATACTGCAGATGATTGGCTGCAGTCACTGTTCAGGCTGACTTTTTTTTGTCTTTCATTTCTGAAATTACATTTTTTAGGTTGGGTGGTGTCGGCAGGTCTAACCACAGCTTGAATTCCGGCAGATTCCTTTGATTCGAGCTATGTGTGACCAGCTTTAGACCTAGTGAATTTTTCAATATAATAGAATTGGTCAGACTCAAACCCTCTTCTTCTCTGCAATACTAGTCTGTGTTCTGAGAGGTGTGGCTCTTACTCAGCTCTGCCAGTATAGGGTACCGTAGTGGGAGGGTTGAAAGCAGCAAATAGATAAAGGTAGTTTAATGGGTAGGGAAACTTTAAATGCTTATGTGCAGTCAAATTTATAGGGCTGGCAGTTGGATTACCTTAAGGCATTCCCTGGGGAAAAAAAATAAAAAATTTGACAAGCTTAAACACCTGTAAACCCATCTAAAAGGGCCTAAACATACCTAGTTAATTAATTTATTTCAGTGCCATAATATATTAATATTCTTGCCAAGGGCTTTTAGATTTTAGGCTCTCATGAGCAGGGCTCTCATGGTCATGCCATCTTACCTCTCCATGTGTTCAGATTAAGAGGCCAGCCACTCTCACCTGACTGTGTAAGTAATCTCTCCTCAAAGCATGGCTCCACCCCTGCCCTTATCAGGGAACTCTATAGTAACCTGTGCACTGCAAGCCAGCTCTGCTCATGAATACTGTGTGTTTTGGCTTCCATGTGCTTATTACGCTGTGTCCTACGTCTGATCCTGTTTACCAACCTTGGCTTGTTCTTGACTGTTCTCGTCTGCTTCATATCCGGACCTTTGGCGTGTTCTTTGACTATGCCTATCTGCTTGTTGCCCTGACCTTTTGGCTTATCTCCTGACTATCCTTTGTTGTCACAATCTGCTGCTTCCTCTCTACGTTCCTGTTTTCTAATGTAAGCGTGAGCTGGGAGACCCTGGGGGCCACGACCTGGAGCCAGACTGCAGCGAAATCCATCCCCACCATCAGGGGCCCTGGTGAACACCCACTGGCTCTTAGATTCTGCATTTTGGGAAATCTCATGCCCTAGCTCCCAGCGTGATCCATGTTGGTGTTCCAGAGTACCTGCTTTCCTGAACCACAAAGGGCTCGATCCACAGCAGTCAAGCGTAGGGTCCACTACCTTGCAGTGCACTCCAGACCCCAATGGGGTGCATCTGTCACCTGGACTCAGGTGACCTGACAGTTTTGATCAGCCATGGACCCAGCTGACATGCTGCTACCTGCAGATGATCCATTGCAGGGCATAGTCCACAGCCTTGAGACCCAGGAATTGAATCAGACTCAGATGATTTGATTACTCCTGGATCTGGCTTCCTGCTTAGAGCAGCTTCAGGCCTCCTTGGGAGCCTGAGCCAGCAAACTCAAGTACCATTGGTGGCTGCACCTATTCCAGTTGGAGCTTCACATTCACTACAACTGCCAGCTCTGTCCCATTTCTTTGAGGATTCCAAGGCCTGCAGGGGGTTCCTCAGCCAATGCACCATTCATTTTGAGCTCCGGCTTCAAAAGTAGCCTACATTATTTCCTTCCTCTCCGGCGAAGCTTTAGCCAGGGCTGTCCCCCTGTGGGAAAAGAATAATCCTGTGGATTCCAGCCTGTCCGATTTATTGAAGCTTTTTTCTGAAACATCTTCGAGGAGTCGGCTCGGGTTTCTTCAGCAGCTAGTGCCCTTTTACGTCTTCACCAAGAATCTTCTTCAGTGGGACAATATGCTCTTCAGTTTCATATCCTCACAGCTGTGTTGAGCTGGAACAATGAGTTCCAGGTTGCAACCATTTAACATGGCCTCTCTGACAGAGTTAAAGATAAATTAGTGGGAAGAGCCATCCCGGCTGGTCTGAACAATGTAATTTCCTTGTGTAACCAGATCAACATTTTTTTTCAGGAGCATTCCCTAGAAAAAAGATGCCAGCATTCCCTGGGTCCTAGCCAGCCTGAACTCCCCTCCCTTCGTCCTGTGGAGCGTATACTGCCTGCTGAGGAACCTATTCACCTGGGCCAGACCAGGCTAACCCCAAAGAATGTGCCAGGTGCAGAACTCTGTTCTTGTGTGTCTATTGTGGGGGCAAGGGACATTTTCGTGACTCCTGCTTGCTTCGGAAATGCTTGGGTCTAATACATCTGGCAGGTGGAGTATTGGACCCAGAAACATCACCTTCTCGTCTTCTTCTTCCAGTGTTCCTTCATGTAGATGCTTCGTCTCATTCAATCTTTACATATCTGGATTCCGGGGATGCTGGTAATTTTTATGGATTGGAGAACTGCTTCTTCCATGAAGCTTACCCTTTTGCCCCTCACTACACCACTGGTAGGTAGTCTGGGCAATTGATGGCACTGTTCTCCCAGGGGGTCCTATCCGCTTCCAGACTCTACCTATAAATATGTCTGTAGGGATACTCCACCAGGAGTGGATATCCTTCCTCATTCTACCCAAGGCCTCTACCCCCCATTGTATTGTGCCTTCCTTGGCTACAGCTCCACTCTCCACATGTGGACTGGGTCTCTGGGTAGGTCCTAGCTTGGGACCTTCATGTTTCTCACCCTGCCTTCTCAAGGTGGCCCCCAAGGAAAGACTTCCGGTTGTTACCACATCTGTAACTTCTGATCTTCGCGCTGCATACATCGATTACCGGGATGTGTTCTATAAGAAATTAGCTGAGATGTTTCCTCCGCACAGGACTGACTGTGCTATTGACCTTGTCCCTGGAGCAACTCTGCCCAGGGGTAGTATCTACCCTCTATCCATCCCAGAGATCCCAGAGACCCAGGCCATGTCAGAGTATGTCGCCGAGAATCTAGAGAGAGGTTTCATCCGGAAATCCTCATCGCCTGCAGGTGCAGGGTTCCTATTCATTGCCAAAAAGGATGGTACCTTGAGACCCTGCATCGACTATCAAGGTTTAAACACGGTCACTAGCAAGAATCAATACCCCTTACCCTTAATATCTGAGCTATTCGACAGGTTGAAGGGTGCCTCCATTTTCACCAAGTTGGATGTCAGAGGTGCATACAATATGATTCAGATATGGGAAGGTGACAAATGGAAAACTGTGTTTAACACTAGAGACGGGCATTACAAATACATGGTTATGCCTTTTGGTTTGTATAATGCCCAAGCTGTGTTCCAAAACGTTGTCAATGAAATCTTCAGGGATCTGCTGAACCAGTTTGTTGTCATCTATCTGGATGACATTCTCTTCTTTTCGGAACATCTGCTTGTCCACAGAAGCCATGTCTGCACTGTACTTCAGCTCCTTAGATAGAATAATCTGTATGCCAAGCTGGAGAAATGTTCCTTTGAATGTTCTGAGGTCCTGTTTCTGGGATGCTTTGTCTCAAGTTTGGGTCTTCATATGGATCTTGGAAAGGTCTTGGCCATTACCAACTGACCTCTTCCTGCTAGCCTCAGGGCCACATAGTGCTTTCTTGGCTTCACAAATTATTATAGGCAGTTCATAAGGAATTACTCTTCCATTGCTGCTCCTATTTTCACTTTGACCAAGAAGGTTGTGAATGCCAAGGACTGGCCTGCTGAAGCGGTCCCTGCTGTCCTGGGGACCCATTTTTTATCGAAGTGGATGCTTCTTCAATGGAGGTGGGAGCTGTGCTTCTTCAATCCTTTGATAAAAGACACAAACCATGTGCCTTATTCTGCAAAAAAAATTCTCAGGCAGAGAGAAATTATGCCACCGGTAATCGGGAACTTCTCACAATTAAATTAGTGTTAGAGGAGTGGCGTCATCTCTTGGAGGGTTCCGCTCACTCCATAACAGTACCTACAGAATGCTAAACGTCAGAATCCCAGACAAGCCAGGTGGAGTCCTTTCTTTTCGCATTTTAATTTCACGATTATATACAAACCTGGTTCCTGCAACGGTCGGGCTGATGCACTCTCTAGGCCATTTGACACTTTGGACGAGGAATCCACCCCTGAACCTGAGCAGATCATTCCAACTTCATGCATTGTTGCCCATTCTACTATCCTGAAGTAAAAAATTCCTCCTGGCAAGACTTTCGTCCCCACTAAGCTGAGAACTAAGATACTTTGATTTTATCACCGATCTCCCACTGTCAGAGAATAATACGGTAATTTGGGTGGTAATCGGTCGGTTCTCCAAGATGGCTCATTTTGTTCCTTTTCCGGGGCTTCCTTTTGCTCCCGACTTGGTTCCCATTTTTTGTTTGAGAAATTTTCCACTTCCATGGGTTTCTTTCTCACATTGTTTCAGACAGGGGGGTTCAATTTACGTCTCGTTTTTGAAAAGCATTTTGCAAATCCCTCAATATTGTCTTGGATTTTTTCTCATCTTACCCCCCTCAATCCAATGGACAGACTAAGAGGGTTAATCAGGAGTTAGAGGTCTTTCTTCGCACCTTAGTCTCTGCTCATCATGATGATTGGTCCTCTCTACCCCTGTGAGCAGAATTCTCTCACAACAATCATGTAAATAATAATTTACAGAAGACACCCTTTTTCACAGTTTATGGAAAACACCCTCAACTCCCTCTTCCCATGACCTGTTCTCCAGGTTTTTCCAGCTTTGGCTATGGCCCAAGAGTCTTTTAATTCTATTTGGGGTGACGTTCATGATTCCCTCTGGGCAGCTGCTGACAAATTCTAAGGCTTTGCTGACCGCCGCAGGTGTAAACTGCCTTCTCTTCAGCCAGGGGACATGTCTGTCTCTCCACCAGGAACATCAAGCTCTGAGTTCCTTCCCTGAAGTTTGCCCCAAGATTCATTGGTCTGTACCCTATAACCTCTAAACTGAATGCGATTTGTTTCAAACTCCAGATTCCTAAAAGCCAAAAAATCTCTAACTCCTTCCATGTTGCCCTTGTGAAGCCTTTAGTCCTACGTTAGTCATAAGTTCTCTTGTCCTCTTCCTACCGCGGTCCCGGTCTCTGAGGATAATCAGGAGTACGAGGTTAGTCCAATTCTGGATTCCCGACTCTGTAGAGGCATTCTTCAGTACCTCCTGCATTGGAAAGGGTTTGGTCCTGAAGAGGTCTTGGATCACTACATCTGAGGTCTTTGCGCCTCTTCTGTTGAGGAGGTTTCATCTGAAGTTTTCCTCTAAGCCTGGGCCCTGGGGGGGAGGGGGAGGGTGGCCTTGTAAGGGGGGGTACTGTCATGGTTATGCAGTAATGTTTGTCTATCAGCTTACCTCTCCATGTGTTCAGATTAAAGTGGGAGTCCGCCGGGAGTTCCGCCGTTTTTTTTTTTTAAAAGCCAGCAGCTACAAATACTGCAGCTGCTGACTTTTAAAATAGTGACACTTACCCGCCCAGCGCGCCCGTGATGTCGGCACCCGAAGCCGATCTCTCGATCGTCTCTCGGGTGCTGCCGCCGCCATCTTGGGTATGGGAATCAGGAAGTGGAGCCTTTCGGCTTCATTTCGCGGTTCCCTACTGCGCATGCGTGAGTCGCGCTGCGCAATAAGGATGGTCCCCGCTGTCTCTGGGATCCGTGTGTTTCCCAGCAGGCAGCGGGGGACTTTCAGAAAGGGGTGTAGATTCTGTGGAAGGGGGCGTACCTTCTGCAGAATCTACGCCGAAGTGGGTGCAGATACCTGTACTGTACAGGTATCTGCACCCCCCTCCCCCCTGAAAGGTGCCAATTGTGGCGCCGGAGGGGGGGAGGATTCCAATGAGCGGAAAGGTCCACTTTAGGGTGGACCTCCGCTTTAAGAGGCCAGCCACTCCTCAAAGCATGGCTCTACCCCATCCCCTGTCAGGGAACTCTATATTAACCTGTGCACCTCAAGACAGCTCTGCTGATCAATATTGTGTGTTTTGGCTTCTGTGCACTCATTGCTCTGTGTTCTAAGTCTGATCCTGTTTACCGACCTTGGCTTTTTCTTGACTGTCCTCGTCTGCTTCTTATCCCGACCTTTGGCGCGTTCTTTGACTATCTCTATCTGCTTGTTGCCCTGACCCTTTGGCTTATCTCCTGACTATCCTTTGTTTTCACAGTCTGCTGCTTCCTCTCTACCTTCCTGTACTCTACTGTGAGGGTGAGCTGGGAGACACTGGGGGCCATGACCTGGAGCCAGACTGCAGCAAAGTCCATCCCCACCATCAGGGGCCCTGGTGAACACCCGCTGGCTCTTAGATTCCACAGCCTGGTAAATCTCATGCCCTAGCTGCCAGTGTGATTCGTGTTAGTGCTCCAGAGTACCTGCTTTCCTGAACCATCCAGGGCTCGGTCCGCAGCAGTCATCCGTAGGGTCCACTACCTTGTGGTGCACTCCAGACCCCATCTGTCGCCTGGACTCCAGGTGCATCTGTGTAACCTGACAAGGGCCCTCTTAACCCTCCCAGGGGCGGACTGACAACTCATGGGGCCCCCGGGCAATAGGAGATTATGGGGCCCCCGGGCAATCGGAGATTATGGGGCCACATAGTATATACAATCACACACACGGTACACACATACATGTTTCTATTGGCTGAGAAGGTACTGGAGAGGTGGGGCAGCTATAATCTCGGGATTTACATACTGTCCCTGGTTTTACTGAGGCTGGCAACCCTGATGGGGCCCCCTAGTGGCATGGGGCCCTCGGGCAGTGCCCGAGTAGCCCAATGGTCAGTCCGCCCCTGAACCCTCCTGTATTTTATTGTATTGTCACTGTACTGTCTCCCTTTTATATTGTTAAGCGCTGCATAATCTGTTGGCACTATATAAATCCTGTATCATAATAATAATATTAATAATAATGAAATGATTGAATGCCCAAATGCTTCATTTGCAAAACGCGGCTTTAAGCATATTTTTTAAGCTGCTTTTCTCTGCAAGGAGAAAAGGCGTTCAGACATGCTGGGAAATGCTCAATGTGCACAAGACCTAAAAAGGGATAAAAAAGAACTGAGACTTCAATGTGGGTTTAACAACTTATTAAGCATATGTGGATGATGAAAAACATACATTAACATCCTTTAACACATCCTTGAACATACATTAACATGTTGATGAAGACAATTTAAGCAAAGTTCCTACTGTATAAATACAGTTGGTTAATAATACGAAGTCTACTTACAATATACAGTAGCATGTGTAATGGAGACCTGGGTAATGCCATATTTTATAGAAAACTGTAACAGCATAATACAGCTTCATATGGATCCTGAAACACACACACTGCCTTATTGTACAACAATGCTGCCACTGAAAAGGAATCAGTGTTGTATTAGCAAGCAAGAATGCAGCATATAATCAAAATCTGACCTTCAACGTAATTATATAAACAGAGAACGGGCTTACGTTACCTTGAAAACCGGTGTGATTCATCAAACTAAACTCACACTCCTGGTGTCGACTCGGATAGATCAATGAAATGCACCACTGAAAGATAATGTGATAATAAGCTTATTTTATAAACACGCTTCACTTTTGCTCTTACTTTCACTTATCGAGAGAATTTTCGAAATGTTTTAAGCATCCACAGATTACAAAACATACTTTATAAGTACTTGTTGAGCTCCTTTGTGGTTCCTTTGTGTGTATAATTAGGACTTTAGGACCTAGCTCTCGGAGGACTAGGCTCCCTTTTATGTTTTACTGTTGACTATGTAATCAATTGTACTTCAAAAACAAACACATTTTTCACGGTCTAATCCCTTAGACACATTTGCTTAGTGTGACCCATAAAACAGTCTCCGTGGACTGTTGAAGCATTGATTTCACCACTGTGATGTGCAGTGATTATTACACAGGTCTACGCTGACAGAAACATACAAAACGCAAGATAATATTACACAACCTGTTTATACCGCAAACTGCACAATAAACGACATCAAATTAGGTACAGACTGTACTGCAGTTGGGTTTTAAGTCATAGATGATTTTGGAAACTCCTGTTGTTTTTAAACGGCTGAAATTTTGTTAAAACACACAAGTTATCTATTCATTTAAAAGTCTTGAATACATTTTTAATACAGCTAGTACAAGTGCCTGAATCTGTATTGGTACTAGATTTCTGTATTACCATCTGCAGCAGTACTCATAATGACAGAGCAGGGGTGTCAAACTGAATTTCATCACGGGCTGCATCAGCATTACGGTTGCCCTCAAAGGGCTGGTTGTATCTGTAAGAGTGGATGTCTAGAGCACCCCACCTCCCTCTTACATCAGATGTTAAGTGCTCCCCATCAAGTGACTTTTGTGCTTTGCCAAGATGGCTCATGCCTAGATATGGCCACAGGTGTGCAGTGGATCAAGTGACATCTGTGGTCCCCTTCAGTTCCCCATGCACCAGAACCCTGCACCCCTGCAGGGGTAAAGAGCATGTAGTGGATATCTGGCAGTGCCGGAACGGTCACCTCCTGTTTGGCTCAGTAATAACTGGGGTGTCTGGGCGCTTGAGCCCCTCCAAGGACTCTCCACCTAGAGTGGGAGAGTTTAAAGTAATCACCTCTGAAACTCACTGCAGGATGTCCTCATGAACGAAAGAGACGAACACTCATAGCGTAAATCTGAATGGTTCATTTATTAAAACTATTTCAAATTATTTAAGAACAAAACTTCACACAGTCAAGTATAGCAGCTTCGCAATCGAAAGTGACGTGAGTGCGTATCAAGGCGGAGCTTGATATGTAGTCATGTCACTTCCGTTTGCGAAGTTCCGGTCCGTGGAACACACGCTGATCTGGAGCTCATGGTTTGCAACCAGTGGCGTGGGGGGGGGGGGTTAGGCTGATGGTGGCTGGAGACCCAAGGGGGTCCCCAAAAAGCCCCGGGTCTCAGGCATGCACAGTTTTGTTATTAGCCCCGAGCCCGAGCGCCGCCGCCGAGCAGGGACCAATCTGACCAAAGCACGGCCGAGTGACATAGCAGGTCCCGCCTTCTGGAGCCTGCAGCGCCTATGATGGACGTTCCACTGGTCCAATGCCAGGACTGCAGGACATGTGATGTCCATCATAGGCGCTGCAGGCTCGAGAAGGCGGGAATTAAAATGCGGCCGCCATGCCACTGTGAGAAGATCCCCACTCAGTGCTTGGGCAGGCGGCTCTTCTCTCCTGTTGTGTGTCATGGCTCTGGCTGCCTGGATTGCCTGCTATCTACTCTATGGGCGCGCCCCACACTATGGCTAATCTGCAGGGGGAGGGCACGTCACCTGAAATCTGGTGGTCAGGTAGGTCAGTGTATTATGTCAGTGTGGGTCAGCGAATGTCAGGTAGGTCAGTGTGTCTCAGGTAGGGCAGTGTATGTCAGTTAGGTAAGTGTAATGGTCAGTGTATATCAGGTAGGTCAGTGTATATCAGGTAGATGTGTGTAATGATCAGTGTATGTCAGGTAGGTGAGTGTATGTCAGGTAGGTGAGTGTGATGGTCAGTGTGGGTCAGTGAGCATAAGGTAGGTCAGTGCACGTCAGGTAGGTAACACACCCCCCCGGGTAACACACCTCACCCCCCTTCCAGTGCTGGGCTAGGACTTCGGGCTGAAGCCCCATTTTTTTGCCACCTAGCAATGCCCCTGTTTGCAAACAGGATATGCCAGCTGCCATACCTGACTGTGTGAAGTTTTGTTCTTAAATCATTTTAAATAGTTTTAATAAATATACCATTTGGATTTACGCTATGAATGCTCGTCTCTTTTGTCCATGAGGATATCCTGCAGTGAGTCACAGAGGTGATTACTGTATACTCTCCCATTCAAGGTAGAGAGCCCCAAGAGGGGCTGAGGTGCCCAGACACCCCAGTGATTACTGAGCCAAGGAGGAGATGACCGTTCAGGGAACTGCCAGATATCTACTACATGCTCTTTACCTCTGCAGGGGTGCAGGGTTCTGGTGAGTGGGGAACTGAAGGGGAGCACGGATGTCACTTGATCCATAGTGGCCATATCTAGGCACAAGCCATCTTGGCAAAGCACAAAAGTCACTTGAAAATTCATCACTCATCTGCAACATTTATGACTGAACTATATAATTTTAATTTAATTTCAAATATTTAGCATTTTTGTTTTCTCACTGGACCTTCATCATTGGTTTATTATATATATTTTATATATTTTTGTTTTGTTTATCGTTATATTTTTATTATTGCCTTATTTTTTTATATTTTTTCACAAATAAGTAACTACTACTCACATGGGTTATAAGGTTACCACATACGACTAGGAATGAAACATTTTTGATTTGTAATTAGATAGCATATGTTGATTAGATTATCACTATAATTTTTCACATGTATTTGCATATCTGTTTTGAGATTAGAAATGAATCAAAGGGGAACATTATTACATAACAAAGGCGCACCAATAAGTCATGGAGAACAATTGTATACGATTCACTTGGGATAAATTCCTCACTTTCCATCTGTAAAGAGCGACCCAATTGGAGGATCTCTCTTCAGGTGACTGTGAATATTACCCTTCTGTTGCACACTCACATGGGAATAGTGATTGAGTGTGGAGGATCATTCTTCAGGTGACGGGCAGCGCCATTGACCCTAAATCCATAATATTCTTTTTAATAAGGGTGCTCCACTTGGGGCCCCCTCAAGGGAGGCAGCAGCCCAGCCTACACCTAAGCGCAGAATATAAGAAATTATATATATTCATAGAGAAGGAAGTTATCCTCATCATTGCTTTTCAGCTCAAGTTGGGCATCCCATAGTCCTTATACAGTATCCAACTTATTTTCCCCAATAAAAAAACAAAAACAAGCCCATGGACTAATTCCTTGTCTCTGAATGAGAGTGAAAAATGCCTGTTGCTTTGCTGTGCAGGAATAGGGGGACCCAAAATCCAGTAACCCTCTAGGGGGTAGCGCTACAACTTTTATTTGATTGTCCGGTCATAGACTGTGGCAGGTCCAGGATGACCTGGGCTCAGATGATGTGGGTTCAATTATAATTAGCATCATACTGAGAACTTCTAGCAGCAGAGAAGAAGCACTGCAGGGGAACTTCCTGGATTAAACATGAATACTGCAGAAAATTATGGTTTTGTCATTTTGTCCTTTAATGGGTTATTCATTTTTATCTTGTTATTTCTGGCTGGAGATCTGCATTAATATGTATATATATATATTTTTAATAAGACTACAGGTGCACTTTAACAACTTTGTACACTTTACATTGGCATCGCATGACTGAACTATGTGGTCATCTGGACACTGAAGAAAATGCTACCCAGTCCAACAATGGACACTCCTTCTTGCTGTTGGCTGCAAACATAAAACTGAATTTTAATAGCACTGATAATTCCTAAGCTCATACTAAAAAAGTATCAAGTGCGTACAACACTATAAAATATATTTCCTGAAAGCAGTTTCACATATTTGAGCTGTCCTTATAGCAATCTTAATGTCATAGACCAAGATAAATATATGGAACGCTGCCATAAGGAAATGGCTTTATATACTACCAGAACTGTTCAATTTACAGTGAACCTCGAGGATTTGCAGTGGAATTTACCAGGGTTCTTGTTCTTACAAATTGCACAGATGGAACAGAACATAAACATTTCAATTAGAGCTGGAAGAGAGTTCATATATTTAGATTAATGAAATGGAAATACTGGTTGTGAGGAACCCACCTACATATTAGCCACAGCCCAGTCATAAATTCTTGCAGGTAATTTTGCCAAACCTCTGTGAGCTTAGGGAAGGGACATGTAAGAAATAAAGAGGAAATGTGGTCTTTTTAATCGTTTTTAATAGTTATCTATGTAATGGAAGTCAGCTCGTCCCATGGGCTGAACAAATAAAATCTGATATATACAGTGAATTAAAGCAGTGGTCATCAACCCTGTCCTCAGGGCCCACTAACAGGCCAGGTTTTATGTATTACCTTGGGGGAGATGCAGACTAGAATACTGCAATCACTGAGCAGCAAATGATATCACCTGTGATGTACTATTTCAGTTATCTTGCAAACCTGGCCTGTTAGTGGGCCCTGCGGACAGGGTTGATGACCACTGCCTTAAAGTATTCATACCCCTTGTAATTTTAATTTTTTTGTTACAAACAAAAATATAAATGTATTTTATTGGAACTTTATGTGATAGATCAACACAAAGGGGATTATTTACGAAAGGCAAATCCACTTTGCACTAGAAGTGCAAACTACAAGTGCAAAGTGCACTTGAAATTGCACTGAAACTGTACTTGGAAGTGCAGTCACTGTAGATCTGAGAGGGACATGCAAGGAAAATAAAAAAACAGCATTTTAGCTTGCACATGATTGGATAATAAAATCAGCAGAGCTTCCCCTCATTTCAGATCTACTCCTCAGATTTACAGCGACTGCACTTCCAAGTGCACTTTCAGTGCAATTTCAAGTGCACTTTGCACTTGTAGTTTGTACTTGTAGTGCAAAGTAGATTTAACATTTGTAAATAACCCCCAAAGTGGCACGGAATTGTAAAATGGAAGGAAAATTAAAAATTATAAATAGTTTTCAATTTTTTTTCACAAATAAATATGTGAAACATGTGGCATGCATTTATATTCAGCCCCCCTGAGTCAATACTTTGTAGAACCACCTTTCGCTGCAAGTCTTTTTGGATATGTCTCTACCAGTTTTGCACATCTAGAGAGTAATATTGTTGCCAATTCTTTTTTGCAAAATATCTCAATCTCTGTAAAATCACAGAAAAAAAACAAAAAAAAAAAAACATCTGCAGCAAGCACAGCTATAAAGGTCCCCAGGCGTGTGTCCTCTCGAATGCTTGGCACTCCATTTGGCAATCCAAAAGTCAAGCGCTTGAGAACACTGTGGAATTGAACTGTTGCTTGTATAGTTATTAGAACCTCAGAAGCATTGGGTATGTCAGCCTTACAAGCATACATTTTAGGCAATGCTGTAAAACTTAATCCCAATGCATTTCCCCTCGAATTTAGAAAATCCAGAATCCCTTCAGAGATATGATTTATACAAGCTGAAAATATTAGCAGAACTCCAGAGATTACCTTTCCTTTTAGAGTTTGGTTTGGTTTGGTTTGGTTATTTGTTCGGCACCAGGACTTTTGAACATCGTGAAAGTTTGGAACCAAATAATAAACCCCATTGAAGTCTATGGGACCTGAACTATAAAAATCAAAAGTGCCCATTGAAGGCTTATATGCAAGTAATTTGGCATACAATGGTTATGGAGGTCTGGGTAATGCCATGGGGGACATATTATCATTAAAAAATGTTTTGTTAATTTTAAATGAGCAGTGATTTATTGCTACTTAAAGTGAAAGCTTAAGAAAGAAAACTTTCTTTCAATATAGTGCCCGGGGGGTCCCCTTAGTTTACTTGTAAAGTGGCATATTTGTAAGGCATTTTCCCTGCAAGATTTCTTGACTTTGTAAGCAATGGCTTGCGGAGCCAGTCTGTATGAGGCCACAATGTAGTGCATTGGGAACAAGATTAGAGATATTTTGGGTAATTTCTGGTGTCTCTTCCACAGACTTTGGAAAGAATTAGAGTAACAGGTGTGGAAAAATTGGTGGCACCTTCACACCGTAACCCTCTAGAGGTACTCTTGTTGAAAGCAAGAATTGGCTTTGCTGTCAGAAATAGCAATGATATGTACCTGTCAAACAAGTGCTTAAAAATTGGTCTTTGGGTGTCGGTGGTGGCTTCACACTGTAACACGATAGAGGTACTCTTGATGACAGTAAGAACTGGCCTTGCTGTCAAAAATTTTAATGATATACTCCTGTTAAACAGGTGCATAAAAATTGGTCTTTGGGTGTCGTTGGTGTCTTCACACCGTAACCCTACAAAGGTACTCTTGATGAAAGCAAGAATTGGCCTTGCTGTCAAAAATTGCAATGTTATGCACCTGCCAAACAGGTGCTGAAAAATTGGTCTTTGGGTGTTGGTGGTGGCTTTGCACCATAATCCTATAAAGGTACTCTTGATGAAAGTAAGAATTGGCCTTGCTGTCAAAAATTGAAATGATATGCACCTGTCAAACAAGTGTAGAAAAATTGGTCTTTGGGTGGTAATTGTACCAACAAATTCTTCCAGATGAAATCAACACCCACAACGCTAGGCAGCCTAGAAGTCCTGCAGAGATTCCACATCCCAAAAACACTTAATCGGCAACATTGAAATCAGGGGCTTCTTAGCTGCGGGTAATCCAGGACTGATTAATTTTGATAAATGTCAGACGGTCCACGAAGTCTGTGGACAGATGTGTTCTATTATCAGTAACAAAACCTCCAGCAGCACTGAATGCCCATTCGGAAAGCACGCTGAATGCAGGGCAGCCCAGCAGCTCAATTGCATACTGGACAAGTTCTGGCCAGTTGTCTATTCTCATGACCCAGTAAGCCAGTGGATCATTAATTGGAAAGCTTTTTATCTCTGTTTCCCCCCTAGATAATCATCCACCATGTGATGCAGATGCTGCCGACTAGCTGTATGGAGACGTGGGGGCACAACAAGCTGCAGCACTGAACCCTGACCAGTGTGCTGTGAACAAAATATATTGTCCCCGACCATGCTTACTGGACCACGTGTCATCAGTAAGGTGGATTTTACGGCTGACTGCCTTGGCCAACAATGCCACAACATTGCCTTCCATGTGATGGTACAGAGCTGGAATGGCCTTACGTGAAAAGAAATAGCGCCTGGGAACCTACCATTGTGATACAGCACATTCAACAGAATCCACCAAATGGAAAGGCATAAGTTGTAGAGCCAGCAACTTTGACAAGCTTGCATTTAGATGCTGGGCATGTGGGTGGCAGTGAGTGTATTTTTGTTTTTACTGCAGCAGATGGGGCAGAGAAATTTGTCAGCTATAGTCTACAGCTGGTGGTGTCTACTGGCAGACGTGCTGCAAGGATCTGGGACACCCTGCACTTTACCATTATCCCTGTCAGTGGAGGCTGCTGAGAGGTCATGAGGTATAGCGGGGGCAGAGTGAGGTGAGTTAGGAGGAAGAACAGAATTGCGGCCCTTTTGTGTGGCTTTAATTTCTTCCTGCCAACTGGCTGAGTGGTGGGAGGTAAAATACCTTGTCAAGCATGTGGTACCCAAATGGCTGGTGCTTTTGCCACACTTGATGTGCTTGAGACAAAGTTTTCAAATTGCAATCAGCTGCTAATGTGCTAAAAAGGCCCAAACAGCTGAGCTGTGAGAAGTGGCAGCGAGATAATTGCTCCACAATCTGATGGAATAGGGCGGCTGCTCTCTATTCTTCCACAATGGCTGCCTCATTTGGGTTGTGCCTCACCCTCAATTTCCTTCTCTGCCCTATCCGGAACCCAAATCACGTCAGTGACCTCATCATTATCATCATCTCCTCCATCCTAATTACCACTGGAGACAACTTAGCAATATGCTGTGGCTGGGGGAACATGACTGCCAATTTGTGTACCAGTGTTCTCCCCTCTCTGTAGGCTCAAGTTCCTGCTTTCCTCAACCTCAGAACCAACATCTGAATCAAGTAATGGCTGTACATCATCAAGGTGCAAGTGGCTAATGCTGTGCCAAAAAAATCAGCTGACTCCTCCATGCCTGATGCTGTAGCAATAGCAGGAATAGCTGTGGACAAGGAGGCAGGTTTAACCACTCTGACTCTGGGTGCAGTGGACTGCTCACTAGTCTCTGCTTGGGTGACAGAGAATGAGAAGGATGAGGATGGTTTAGTAAGTCAGTCCACAACCTCCTCTGCATGCTGTGGCTGTAAAGCACAAAGAACATCACTAAACAGAGGAAATGATGCACTGCCTGAGGACTGACCACATCCACCTTTGCCTGAGGACACATATGCTGCTGCCCCCTCACAGTGCCATGGGGCTGTCTGCTTCTCCTTGTTGTCCTACCAGACATGATGGTGGTGCTTATTAACAAAATGTAATAAAGATGTGGAAATGTATACGTGGATGCAATTTAATCAATGTAAAGTGGTGTTTGGTGCACTTTAACTTGAGTACTCACTACACAGAAACACTCCACTGATACACTATAATATACTGCAGTAAAACTGCCCTGACACACTGCAATATACTGCGTCAAAAGCGCAGTATGCACAGAAATATTCTGCATTAAATATGCACTAATGCACTAAAATATATGCCGTTAAACTTCCAGTAACGCACTGAAATATACTGCATTAAACGACTTATTGAAATCTACAGCGTTAGACTTGCAGTAATGCACTAAAGTATACTGCGTTAAACGGAAGGTAACGCACTGAAATATATGGCATTAAACAGATGGTAACACACTGAAATATACGCCATTAAACTTGCAGTAACACACTGAAGTATACTGCGTTAAATGTGCACGAGCGCACAGTAATATACTGCATTAAATGGCATGTAACACACTGAAATACACAACGTTCAACTTGCAGTAATGCACTGAAATATAAGGAGTTAAACTTGCAGTAGCACACTGCACTATACTGTGTTAAACGGAAGGTAACACATTGAAATATATGGTGTTAAACTTGCAGTAACACACTGAAGCATACTGCGTTAAACATGCACTAACGCACAGAAATGTATTGCGTTAAATGACACGTATAATATACGGCATTAAACGGCACGTACTGCACTGAAATATATGGTGTTAAACTTGCAGTAACGCACTGTAATGCACTGGATTATACTGTGTTAAATGGTCACTATATTCATACTGGCTGAACTATCACTAGATTCACACTAAAGTGACACTAAAGTAAAAATTAATGGTCACTCACTACATTCACACTGACTGAACTATCACTAGATTCACACGAATGTAAATATGAATAGTCACTACACTAGACATGTGCACACTGAAATATTTCGTTTTGGAATTTAGTTTTTTCATCCGAAAAATAGATTTATTTAGTTACTCCCGAAATTAGTTTTTATTTATTTTGTTTTGTTAAAAAATGCATTTGTTGGAAAATACAAAATAATTAAGGTTAAATCCATCATTGAAGGCTTATGGTGTCTGTCGAATGTTCTAAGAAGATTCGACAGAGCAGCTAAATTGTATGACGTCGAATGTTCCGCCTATAAGCTATAGTAGAATTCTAATGTTATATGACACTACTAATAATTATATTTATTAATTATTACTAGTCAACCAACATTAGAATTCTTCTATAGCCTATGGGGGGAGCATTTGACCATAAATGTCTGCTCGCGGTGACTGTTTCGTCAAATCTTTTCTCTCTATGTCGAATAATAGAGTTAGGTTAGGCACATTCAAACTTTTTTGCTATTGTCTCTATAATGTAGAATCTTTTCTCTCTATGTCAAATCTTTTCTATCTATATAGAATAATCTTGAACTAATAGAGCTAAGGTTAGGCACATTCGACCACAGGTTCGATGGACACAGATCGCTATTGTCAGTGTCATGTCGATTCTCCTATCTATATCGAACTGTTGCAATGAAAACGAAAATAAAGCATTTGTTTATGTCAGATCTGTTGGATTCTGAGCGTTTGTTATCGTTTGTTAAAACGATAATGAAAATACCCGAAACTCAGGCAAAAACGAATGCACATGTCTACACTACACTCACACTGACTGAACTATCACTAGATTCACAATAAATTGATATTCCACACTGACAATAGAATCAGAGTAGCACACTATAGCTTTCTATAGTAGCATACTAACTTTCTATTAGCACTGAACAGAGCCCTGTTCTATCTCTCTCCACTCCGATATCACGAACGCTACTTTGGCCCGGTTTTTAGGGCCCATTAATCTGAGGACAAGGGCCTGGTAGGGTGGAGCAGGTGGATGGATAGCCAGCAGCTTGTGACAATGATCTGGCAGAGGGGCCACACAGCAGGCAGATAGTCTCAGGGTGTTAGTGGATACCACTGGGGTACTCACCAGGGCAAGCAGCTCAGCACCAGCTCAGGCCTCTCAGAGAGTGCTGTCACAGCAGATCAGGTAGGATGTGAGAAGCACTGTAGGCCTCAAGATGGCGATGGGCCTTGAGTATATGGAATCAGCCTCGGCCGGATTACTGCTGCAGTGCCGTCCAGACAGGCACAGAAATGTAGCGGGGATATAATTGTGTATTAATGCAATTAATGTGAAGTACAATGTAAACCTATGGACAATGTTATTTGTTAGTATTGGATGCCCTCTAGTGACCAAAACTGGAAATTGACTTTAGTTATTTTCCTTTTCATGGTGTTGGAAAGATAACAGGAGGTGATTGTGTTTACGTTGGTCATTTGAACTCATCTACCCAGGAATCTGTGTGACCTACCCATGAACACTCTGATGTACAGTGCATGCTGGGTAGGGTATAAAAGGGACTGCAGCAGTCATATTTGGTCTCTTGGAACCACGTTGCCTGCCGGTGCGGAACTGTGTGTAAGGTTCTCGGACACATTGGTAGACAGTCGCTGCGGAGTGCAAACCGGACTGTTTGCGGTGTGACTTGACGGAGCAAAGAGCTGGTGATCAGATCGATGGGGATCAGAGACGCTTGTTGGAGCAGCGGAGAGCTGGATCCAGTCGGTGGAGTGACACGGAGCATCTGGCCTAGTCAGCGGAAGCAAGCTGCAGTTGTCGGACTCAAGCCATCACTTAGAACTCTGATCCGCTTAATCTATTACACGTACTTAGACATACTAATAGGCCTCGCTGGAACCTGTTGTTCCACTAAATCATAATTGAGCAACTGACACTTAATAGATTTGAGGCACGTTTCACTTTAGTACCTAAGTGTGATTACAAGTTTCTGGAGTTATACCTGGAGTGTTCTAAGTTAACTTTCTCTACTTACCCCTTTGGATTACAATTATCTGAGGAACTATCTAAGCTAGCAAAGAAAGAAGATAAAGGAGGAAATACTTTAAGTGAGGCCTCACGTTTAAATAAGGGGAGCTCCCAGGTCTAGATAGTAGCATACTTGCACGCTGTTTATTGTATTTGATTGTTGACTTATGTTGTGCTGACGTTCTACGTTGGAACAACAGTGCAAACTCTGTAACCACCTATTTGCTATATTTTTAGTAAAAGTATTTCTGTTTAAGAGTACAAGTGTGTGGTCTAATGTCTTTCCCCACCAGGTGGAGCCAGAGGATCCTGAGGGATAGATACAAGTACATTATACTTTTTACACTGTACTGTATTATTATTATTATTGCATCACAGCTGTGCCAAGGGGACAGAGTCATACAGAAGGGGGGTTTCTCAGTAGAGTGCAGGCCCACTTCAAATCAGCAGCTCCTTCGGGGGTCAGTGCTACAGAAATAATGACTGGATCTGAAGCCTTGGATGCCAGGGATTAGGCAGGGCAGATGTACAGGCACACCAGGCTGTTCAGCAGCAAGGATGGCAAAGGATTAGAGTAAGAAGATCAGAGTCGCGAGTATATGGAGCCAGCCTTGGCTGGATTACTGCAGCATGGCAGGCTGGCCGGGCACAGAAATAGTCACTGTATCTGAAGCAGGGGATGCCAGGGACTAGATAGGGCAGATGTACAGACTCTCCAGGCTATTCGGCAGCAAGGATGGCAAAGGATTAAAGTAGGATGATCAGAGCTCCTTGCAAATGCTCCCTCCTTGGTTTACATCCGGTCATGCCCCCATGGCCGCTACTTTATGACCAAAGTGCTGAGGGGGGTGGGCCTGGGATGATGGGATGGGTATTGGCCTTATATGTGGACCCAAGAGAAAGGATAAAAGTGAATGGCTCACTATCAGAATATTTTAATATACGAAATGGAACGAGGCAGAGGTGCCCCCTTTCCCCATTAATATTTGCTGTGATATAGGAGCCCTTTCTCTGTAGGATCAGAAGAAATAGAGAGATATCAGGGAGCTGTATTGGGTTCGTTGAGCATAAAGTATCAGCTTAAGCTGAGGACTTATTATTCTATCTTTCTGCTTCACAGACATCTTTACCAGCACTTATGTTTGAAGTGGAGAGATTTGGTTGCCTATCCAACTTTAAAATTAATTTTGAAAAATCAATACTTTTACCTAATCATGTCCCTCGAACCCTGGCAAGGACACTGCATTGTGTGTACCCTTTTAATAGGAATAAGGATTCTTTGTTCTACTTGGGTGTGCACATTACCCCAGATCAAAAATTGTTATACGATCTTAATTATGGCTCCCTAATGACAGGAATAATAGGGGACATGAAGAAATTGAAGGGCCAATATTTAACATGGTTTGGGAGAGTGAGTGCCCTTAAAATTAGCATATTACCCAGAATAATTTACATACTGCACACAGTACTGATTATTTTACCAGAGGCGTTCTTTAGACAAGTACAGAAGGCCTTTGTAGCATTCATTTGGAATGACAAACGGCCAAGTTTGGCTTATGATATTTTGCGTAGAAGTAAAGCAGAAGGGGGAATGGGGCTACCAGATATATCATTGTATTATAGGACCATGTCTCTAGTGCGAATCTTGAATTGGTGTCATGGTTATGCAATAGTTTGTCTGCTTACCTGTTTCCATGTGTTCATCTAGAGACCAGCCGACCCTCACCTGTCTGCTTTTGTAATCCATCCTCTGGCATGGCTCTACCCTATCAGGGAGCTCTATATTAACCTGTGCACTGCAGGCCAACCCTGCTGATCAACCTTTGTGTGTTAGCTTCCTGTTACCTGCCGTGTGCTCTTCTGTTGTTCCGTTACCGACTTTGGCGTGTCCTTGACTATCCCTGTTTGCCTGTGATCCTGACCTTTTGGCATGTCCCTGACTATTCCTGTCTGCTTGTGGCCCCGACCTTGGCTTTGTCCCTCACTATCCCTATCCTCCTGTTGCCTACTGTGGGTGTGAGCTGGGGGACCCTGGGGGTCGCGACCTGGAGCCAGTTGCAGCCAAGTCCATCCTCACCACTAGAGGCGCTGGTGAACACCTGCTGGCTCTAAAGCCGCGTACACACGGGCGGACTGTCTGGCCAACTTAGTCCGTCAGACAATCCGACGGACAGTCTGTCCTACTTTCGAATGAACGGACTTGACCACACACGGATGAACAACAGTCCGTCGAAAGCTTGCGCGATGACGTATACAGCACGTACGACGGGACTAGAAATAGGAAGTCCAATACACAGCAATGCAACCTTTCGCCGTGTAAATCCTTTCTGAGCATGCGCCATACTTAGTCCGTCGAACTAGCCTACTCACGAGCGGACTGTCCGCTGAAACCAAAGTTGGACGGACAATATTACGGAAATTCCGAAATACTTAGTCCGCCAGACTGCACGCTGAAAAAGTCCGCTGAAGCCCACACACGAGCGGACTGTCCGCTGAAATGTGTTTCGACGGACTAAGTTGGACAGACAGTCCGCCCGTGTGTACGCGGCTTTAGACTCCGCGCCCCAGGGGATCTTACGCTCTAACCCCTAGTGGGATCTGTCTTCCATCCGCAGCAGTCAGCCGTAGGGTCCACAACCTTGCGGTGCACTCCTGATCCCTACGGGGTGCATCTGTCACCTCGCCTCAAGGTGACCTGACAGTTTGATTAGCCATGGACTCGGCTGACGTGCCGGTTCCTGCAGTCGATCCGTTGCAGGGCTTAGTTCGCAGACTTGAGACCCAAGAATCGCATCAGACCCAGATCATGCGATTCCTTTAGGATTTGGCATCCCGTTTTGAACAGGTTCAGGCCTCATTAGGACCCCCAGTTCAACAACCTCAACCGCTATCTGCTGCTGCACCTATCGCATCAGTCGCAGCCACACATTCATTACAACTACCAGCTCCGGTCCGTTTCTCTGGGGACTCCAAGGCTTGCAGGGGGTTCCTTAGAAGAACCGAGTCATGTCTCCTCAGCGGCTAGCGCTCTTTTACGTCTCCGTCAAGAGTCCGCGTCTGTGGGACAGTATGCTCTTCAGTAGGGATGAGATTCATGTTGGAGTCGAACATACATTCGACTCGAACATCGGCTGTTCGCCCGTTCGGCGAATTCCGAACATTATTTGCCGTTCGCGCCAAATTCGTGTGGCGCTCATGGCCCACAATGCACTGCGTCATCGCAGTGCATTGCTGGCTCATGATTGGCCAAGCATGCACTGTGACCCCGCATGCTTGGCCAATCACAGCGCCAGCAGCGAGGAGAGCCATGATTGGCCACAGGCAGGATGCCTGTGGCCAATCATAGCTCAGGCTGTGTAGTACACGCCCCACACTATATAAGGCCGCCAGCGCGGCGGCCTTGTGTAGTGTGTTGGCGTCTGTAGCAGTTAGTGGGTGTTCTATGTACCTTCAACACAGTATACACCGATCTTTATCGGGCGATTTTCGATCTTGCTCTTCTGTAGTGGTTGTTGTCTGCGTGCCCTGACCGCAGTATACACCGCTATATTCACCTCACCTATATAGCTAGTGATCTATCTTTTATAATAGAGCTTGCAGTCAGTAGTGTTAGGAGCTTGTGCGTGCTGTCTGCGTGCTCTGTACCCAGTACACACCGCTATATCCACCTACATAGCTCTTCTCTATTTGAGCCATTTGCCATCTGCAGGACTTATTGGAAGTTGTGTGTGCCTCCAGCACAGCACAGTATACATCTGTATATACCCCTTTATCTCTGGTGTTCTATAATAAAGGCATCTGCAGGAGTTAGTGGGTGTTTTGTGCCTCCAGCACAATATACACCTGTATCTATCCTTTATTGCTGTTCTCTAATAGAGCCATCTGCAGGGCTTAGTGGGTGTTGTGTGCCTCCATTACAGTATACCCCTTTATCTCTGGTGTTCTATAATAAAGGCATCTGCAGGAGTTAGTGGGTGTTGTGTGCCTCCAGCACAATATACACCTGTATCTACCCTTTATTGCTGTTCTCTAATAGAGCCATCTGCAGGGCTTAGTGGGTGTTGTGTGCCTCCAGTACAGTATACCCCTTTATCTCTGGTGTTCTATAATAAAGGCATCTGCAGGAGTTAGTGGGTGTTGTGTGCCTCCAGCACAATATACACTACCCAACTGCTGTTTTACCCAACTCCCTTCAGGCCATTACCATGTCTGGAAGGCCAGCAAGGAGAGGCAGACAGGTGCGAGCCGATAAAAGAGGGCAAGCAGGCTCTGTGTCTAGAGACGACAGTGCTGGTTGTGGACGCGGTGCATTGTCATCAGCACGTAGCCATGGGACACGCTTGTCCTTCTTTTCGGCAGCTGGACATGTTGAACCGCAACATGCCAACGACTTAGTAGAGTGGATGACCAAGCCCTCTTCATCCTCCTCATCCTCTCTCACCCAGTCTCATGGTACTAGCAAAGCAGCTGCCAACGCATCGTCTTCCCTCCTCTCAATGTCATCATCAGTGACTCCTTCCCTAGACCCACCACGTCCTCCTGAGGAGTCCCCTGAACTCTTTGAGCACAGTGTTGGGTACATGCTCCAGGAGGATGCCCAGTGTTTTGTAGGCTCTGATGATGACACTCAGCTAGAGGAAGGCAGTAGCGGGAATGCAGAGAGAGGGGATGCTCAAGAAGGACAGCAATCTGGCAGTCATGTTCCACAAGCTGCAGCATATTGCCAGGTTTGCTACAGTGATGAAGAGGGAGGGGATGATGAGGGCACTGACTCCACGTGGGTGCCTGGTAGGAGAGAGGAGGAGGAGGCACATGTCCAACGAGGCAGGATGCCCTCCGGGGGCCAGCTTAGGGGCAGCACACCGACTGAATCACATCGCAGAGCTCCGCCTGTGCAGGGCGCTGCCTCTGCGCGTTATTCTAAAAGTTCTTTGGTGTGGGCCTTTTTTGAGACGAGTGCATCAGATCGCACTGCTGCTATTTGCAACATATGTCTCAAGCGTATCTCGCGTGGCCAAAACATCAGCCGCTTGGGCACCACATGCTTGACCAGACATATGTTGACCTGCCATGCAGCTCGTTGGCAAGCGTACCTCAAAGACCCACACCAAAGAACAAAGCGGACCTCTCCTTGCTCCTAATCAGCTGGCATCTCCAACCCCACTAGACCTTCAGTCCTCTCTGAAACCTGCTCCGAGAGGAATGAAGGTGTAGAATTAGGTGTGTCACAGCCAAGTGCTTCCGGGCACTCTGCTAGCAGTACACCCACGTCCGATTATAGCAGGCAAATGTCCCTGCCCCAGCTGCTGGACCAGCGAAAGAAGTTCACTCCCAGCCATCCACATGCCCAGTGGTTGAATGCTAGCTTGGCTAAATTGCTAGCACTTCAACTGCTGCCTTTTCAGTTGGTAGACTCGGCCCCCTTCCGTGAGTTTGTAGAATGTGCGATTCCTCAGTGGCAGGTCACCAAACGCCACTTTTTCTCAAGGAAGGCGATTCCGGCTCTCTACCGGCATGTGGAAGGCAATGTCCTGGCCTCGCTGGACAGGGTGGTCAGCGGTAAGGTGCATTTTACTACTGACTCATGGTCCAGCAGGCATGGACAGGGACATTACCTGTCTTTCACGGCCCATTGTGTCACTCTTCTGGCAGCTGGGAAGGATGCAGGACAAGGTGCAGTAGTGTTGGAGGTTGTTCCGCCACCACGCCTCCAAAATGCTACTATTGGTTGTGACACACCTCTCTCCTCCACCCCCTCCTCTTCTTCTTCCTCCATGGCCTCTTCCAGTGCTCTGTCCTCAGAACCAGTGGTGCTCCGTAGGCGTTCCAGGGGCTACGCAAGTACGCAGGCAAAACGATGCCATGCCGTGCTTGCACTGGTTTGTTTGGGGGACAGGAGCCACACTGGGGCGGATGTTTTGTCAGCTCTGCAGGGGCAGGCCGAGAGGTGGTTGACGCCACGCCAGCTTAAGCCAGGAATGGTGGTTTGCGACAATGGCACCAACCTCCTCTCCGCCCCCCGACAGGGACAACTGACCCATGTGCCCTGTGCAGCTCACGTCCTTAACCTGGTGGTGCAGCGGTTCTTGGGCAGGTACCCGGGCTTACAGGATGTCCTGAAGCAGGCCAGGAAAGTCTGTGTGCATTTCCGCCGATCGTTTAATGCCTGTGCTCGGCTGGCTGAGCTCCAAAAGGAGTTGAACCTGCCCAAAAACCGCCTTATATGTGACATGCCCACCAGGTGGAACTCAACGTTGGCCATGCTGCAGCGGCTGCACACGCAGCAGAGGGCCATCAATGAGTACCTGTGCGACTATGGCACCAGGACAGGGTCAGGGGAGCTCGGTTTTTTCTCACCACGCCAGTGGGGCATGATCAGGGATGCATGCACTGTCCTGTCACCATTTGAGGAGGCCACAAGGATGGTGAGCAGTGACAATGCATGCATCAGTGACACTGTACCTCTTGTCCACCTCTTGGCGCATACGCTGCGTGGAATAATGAACAGGGCACTTGAGGCAGAACAGAGGCAGGAAGAGGAGGACTTCCTTGCCTCTCAAGGTCCCCTTTATCCAGACAGTGTACCTGCTGTGCCACCCATCACACAGGAAGAGGATGAGGAGGAGGAAGAGGAGGAGGGGGATGATTGTGTCAGCATGGAAGTGGATGCTGGCATTCAGCATCAGCAGCAGCAGTCTTGTAGGGATGATTTACAGTCCCAAGAAACACGTGGACTTGTACGTGGCTGGGAGGAGGTAGCTGCGGATCATGCTGTCCTTAGTGGCCCAGAGGACTCCGGACCGAATGCCTCAGCTAACCTACGCTACATGGCCTCCCTGATCCTGCAAAGCCTGCGGAAGGATCCTCGTATTCTTCGGATCAAGGAGAGGGACCATTACTGGATGGCCACTCTCCTTGATCCACGGTACAAGGGTAAGGTTGCCGACCTTATCTTGCCATTGCAGAGGGAGCAGCGGATGAGACATCTCCGGGGGGCCTTGCAGAAAGGTCTGTGCAACGCGTTCCCAGAGACTGGGAGGTTACAAACTCCTGGTCCTGGACAACGTGTTGCTGAGGCATCGGTCAGAAGGAGCGGTGGAGAAGGTGGCCGTCTGACTGATGCTTTCAGACAATTTTTTAGTCCGCAGCCCCAACTATGATCGGTTCCAGCAACCATTGCCAGCGTCTGATTTACATGGTGCAGGAATACCTAGGGGCAAGGTCAGACTTGGACACCTTTCCCACCGAAAATCCTCTGGCTTACTGGGTCTTGAGGATGGATCACTGGCCAGAGCTTGCACAGTATGCAATTGAGCTACTGGCCTGTCCTGCATCCAGCGTTCTTTCGGAACGCACCTTCAGTGCTGCTGGTGGCTTTGTTACCGATCACAGGGTGCGCCTGTCCACCGAATCAGTTGATCGACTGACCTTCATCAAGATGAATCAATCTTGGATCACCCACAGCTACCAAGCACCTGAAGCTGATGTAACCGAATAATTTTTTTTGAAATATCACATCCCTTCAAGACTGCCTATGCTGATGCTGAGTGACTGTCCTGTTATGTTGATTGTCTATCCTCTTCCTCCTCCGCTGATATGTTGGAAGAACATTTCTGGTTCTGGGTGATGCCATCAGCCCAATTTTTCTGCCCCTGTTTAACAGGGGCATTTAATTACAATTTTTGATGCAATGCTTTGCAGCAGGGCTAATTCCTGCAATAAAAATAGAGTATATGGGAGAGGTTGCAGTGTCATGGCACCAGCACCAGTGCCTAAGGCCCAATTTTTCTGCCCCTGTTTAACAGGGGCGTTTAATTACAATTTTTGATGCAATGCTTTGCAGCAGGGCTAATTCCTGCAATAAAACAAGAGTATATGGGAGAGGTTGCAGTGTGGTGGCACCAGAACCAGTGCCTAAGGCCCAATTTTTCTGCCCCTGTTTAACAGGGGCGTTTAATTACAATTTTTTATGCAATGCTTTGCAGCAGGGCTAATTCCTGCAATAAAACTAGAGTATATGGGAGAGGTTGCAGTGTCGTGGCACCAGCACTAGTGCCTAAGACCCAATTTTTCTGCCCCTGTTTAACAGGGACACGTAATTACAATTCTTGATATAATATTTCACAGGAGGGCCCATTCCTGTGCCCACCCAGAGTAACTGTGAGGACTTATAGTGTTGTGGCACCAGTACCACAACCACCAAAGGTCAATTTTTCTACCACTGTTCAACAATGGCATGTAATTACAATTCTTGATATAATCGTTTACAGCAGGGCGCTCCAGCGCCCACCAAGAGTCACTTTGAGGGCTTACAATGTTGTGGCAAAACCAACACCTTGTTCCGCCATTTCTGCAGAGCATATAGGGCAGGCCCCTACTTTCAAACATCCAACTTACAAACATCTCCTACTTGCAAATGGAAGGAGACAACAGCAAGTGAGATGAAAAAAGATGTACGACAAAACAAATTATACAGGGGTGATAACCCTTCCCTATGTTTTCCAAAAAGCTTAAAAATTGTTTTTTTGACTGGAGCTACACTTTAAAAATGTACTAGTTGAAAATTACAAACAGATTCAACTTAACACAACAAACCTACACAGTCCCTGTCTTGTTTGCACCGCATGTATACTGCTGTTCTGAGTATATAGGGCCTGGGGGCCAAACGCATTTCCTTTTTTTAATATGGGTACTGGGTTCCCCTTAATATGCGTACAAGACCCAAAGGGGCTGGAAATGGGCAGGGAGGGCTACCCATGCCATTTTTCTCAATGATTTTCAACCATATTGCAGGAACCAGATATAACATTAAAACCGCAAGCAGTTTTAAATGATGTTATTTCCGTTTAATGTCATTTTGTGCAGGAACTGTTCTAAACACGGGAAACACGTGGCACTTCACAGGCATACTACAGACACCCCCCAGGCACCATATTTAAAGGAATATTTCACTTTTTTTTTCACTTTAATCGTCATTAAAATCAGTGCTCCCGCCAAAACGGCCATTTTTAAAAACATTTTAGGCATTGACCCATGTCCCCTGGGGCAGGAGCCAGGTCCCCAAACCCTTTTTAGGACAGTATCTTGCATATTAGCTGTTAAAATTAGCACTTTTAATTTCGAATGTTCGAGTCCCATAGACTTCAATGAGGTTCTAAAGCTCGTACGAATTTGGGGTCCGTTCGAAAGTTCTGGTGCGAACCGAACCGGGGGGTGTTCGGCTCATCCCTACTCTTCAGTTCCGTATCCTCACAGCTGAATTGAGATGGAATAATGAGGCCCTAGTTGCAACCTGTTTACATGGCCTCTCTGATAGAGTGAAGGATGAATTAGCAGGAAGATCCCTTCCTGCTGATCTGGACAGTGTCATCACCTTGTGTAACCAGATCGATATTCGCTTTCAGGAGAGGGCCCTGGAAAAAAGACGCCAGCCCTCCCCATTCTTTAGGCAGCCTGAGCCCCCAGTCCCTTCTCTTTGATCCAAGGAGCACCCCCTGCCTACTGAGGAACCTATGCAGTTGGGCTGGACTAAATTATCTCCCGAAGAACGTGCTAGGCGCAGAAGTCTGGGCCTGTGCCTCTATTGTGGGGCCAAAGGTAATTTCCGTGACACTTGTTCTCTTCATCCGGAAAAACGCTCAGGGCTAATACATCTGGAAGGTGGAGTATTAGACCCTGAAATATCACCTTCACCTTCTCGTCTTCTCCTTTCTGTGTTGCTTCATGTCGGTACTTCCTCTCGTTCGGGCTCAGCACAGCTGGATTCCGGAGCCACTGCCAATTTCATGGATTGGGAAACTGCATACTCCATGAGACTTACCCTTTTGCCCCTTACAATGCCATTGGTGGTCTTGGCGATTGATGGCACTGTTCTCCCAGGGGGCCCTATCCGCTTCCAGACTCTTCCTGTTAAGATGTCAGTAGTGACACTCCACCAGGAGTGGATATCCTTCCTTGTCTTACCTAAGGCTTCATCTCCTATCATATTAGGTCTTCCTTGGTTACGGCTCCATTCTCCACACGTTGACTGGTCTGCTGGACAGATCCTCCTGTTCCTCTTACTGCCTACTCAAGGGTACCCCAAAAGAGAAACTTCCTGTTACCACCATCCCAGTATCTTCTGCTCTTCCCACTGTATATAGCGATCTCTGGGATGCGTCCTGCAATAGTCGGACTGATGCACTCTCTAGGTCATGTGGTACTCTGGATGAGGGGCCCACCTTTGAGCCTGAGTTGATCATTCACTCCAGTTTGCATAACCATTTACCTTTGCCTGTCCCTAATCTCCCTTGGACACACAGCCAGGCTAACTTGTCTGCAAGTTCCGCAGTCGCTATGCCCTGTGATGCGATTGAGATGGTCGCTACACCTGACAATACTATTCAGTCGGCCTCTGCACCAGTTATGCCAGTCCAGCCCATGCCCAATGAGCTTCCTGCTTCTTGTTCAGGACCTTCTGTGACCTGGCCTCACCCTACTGCTACTATGTTCGTTCAAACCAGTTTAAGAGGCTCAATCCATCCTTTGGATAGAATACCTCATTCGGCCAGGTGGGGTTTTCAATCTTTTTCTCAGGGCTCTCTGCATTCTGTTTGTGTTTCAGCTATCCAGCTTGACTCTTGTGACATGTCACCTTCTAACCAACCTGACTTCAGGGATCCACTGACCTCTGCCCAGTCTGATGGTCCTGTTCTGGATGCCCTGCTCATCTTTAAGGGTCTGGGGGACCCTGCTCAGGCTCCTGATCTTCTCATGCCCTTACCCATTCCTAAAAAGCCTTTAGTCCTCAAGTCCTCTCGTCCTTTCCCTACCTCGGTTCTAGTCTCTGAGGATAATCTAAAATACGACGTTAGTAAAGTTTTGGATTCCCGGTTCCGTAAAGGCATTCTTCAGTACCTCGTACATTGGAAAGGGTTTGGCCCTGAGGAGAGGTCTTGGATCACTGCATCTGAGGTCTTTGCTCCTAGTCTGTTGAGGAGGTTCCATCTAGAGTTTCCCTTTAAGCCTGGACCCAGGCGGGGGAGGGGGAGGCCTCGTAAGAGGGAGGGTACTGTCATGGTTATGCAATAGTTTGTCTGCTTACCTGTTTCCATGTGTTCATCTAGAGACCAGCCGACCCTCACCTGTCTGCTTTTGTAATCCATCCTCTGGCATGGCTCCACCCTAGCTCCTATCAGGGAGCTCTATATTAACCTGTGCACTGCAGGCCAACCCTGCTGATCAACCTTTGTGTGTTAGCTTCCTGTTACCTGCCGTGTGCTCTTCTGTTGTTCCGTTACTACTTTGGCGTGTCCTTGACTATCCCTGTTTGCCTGTGATTCTGACCTTTTGGGGTGTCCCTGACTATTCCTGTCTGCTTGTGGCCCCGACCGTGGCTTTGTCCCTCACTATCCCTATCCTCCTGTTGCCTACTGTGGTGTGAGCTGGGGGACCCTGGGGGTCGTGACCTGGAGCCAGTTGCAGCCAAGTCCATCCTCACCACTAGAGGCGCTAGTGAACACCTGCTGGCTCTTAGACTCCGCACCCCAGGGAATCTTACGCTCTAACCCCAGTGGGATCTGTCTCCCGTCTGCAGCAGTCAGCCGTAGGGTCCACAAGGGGGTGCACTCCTGATCCCTACAGTGTGCATCTGTCACCTCACCTCAAGGTGACCTGACAATTGGTGTCATAACTCTTTGAATAAAATATGGATTCCAATAGAAAAGACAATGGCTGGGCCACCTAGATTTCGAGTATATCAAGAGGACATTTTCAAAGTGGATATCACCCCTGACTCAGAACTCCTTGCTAGTATGGGACAAACTGAATAAAGAAGGATAATATTCCCCTCAGATGTCCCCTCGGGCTCCACTGTAGGGAGTCTTGTGGTTTCCTCCGGGGGAGGAGATGGGATTTCTGGGGGCATGGGGCCAGGACGGAGACACCACATGTGGCAAATTTGCTCCACGTGGAGTCCTGTCAACACTCTCCGAGTTGGAGTCAGTCTTAGGGAATATACCTATAGCGGGTTGGAGACATTAACAAATGGCAGAATTCTTTAATAAAATGAAACACTTATTAAAACCTCTAAACTCATTTATGGCATTTGAGGGACAGTGTGTGCATTTGACGGACGCCAGACATTTGCTCTCACAGATGTACAGACTGATCTTTAGTGGCCAGAACACCGCAGTTCCTTATTTTATTCGAGAATGGAAAAGAGAATTAAATCAGGTGTTGACAGCCGCATAAATGAAAAAAATGATTCAATCAAATTATTCTACATCTATAAGCTATAAGCTCGTATGTGCAGGAAATGGCATACAAATTTATGACAAAATGGTAAAGGACTCCAGTTAAATTATCATAGATGTACCCAGTTGTGGTTGACCGGTGCTGGAGGGGCTGTGGGCAAAAGGGCACGTTCCCCCACTTGTAGTGGATGTGCCCCATGATCAAACCATTCTGGGAGAAAATTGCCCCCTGGATTGAGAGGTTGACCCCCAGACCCATGGAATTCACACCTCTACATTTTCTATTTCATGAGACGCCCAGATCCATGAAAGCCTATAAGAAGAGTATTATACCGCATTTGTTGAATGAGGCTAAATTATTGATTTCAAGGTTCTGGAAACAGACCCTGTGCCCAACTTTACTGGAGTGGAAAAAGGAAGTTAACTTGATAATGGAAGCCAAAAGATGAAAGATGCGGGGTAGGAGAGGAGAGGGGCTAAAAAGTAAAGTTTAGTTAGGAGGAAGAAGAACATATGAGGGAAGACACGGTAACTTAAGATTAGGATTTTTTTTTTTTTAAAGGATTTGGGTGAGAACGTGGCCGTTTATGGGCCTCTTACATGTTTTGGGATTAGGGAGGGAGGGTTAATTAATTTATCTATTTATTTTTCTCTAAATACAACAAGAGGTGTGTGATAGTATGGCCACTAATTAAGGATAATAGGATTTGGAGTAGAAGAGGTGGCCATCAGGAAGGGAGGTGGCGGGACAGTCTGAAGTTTACTATAAGTAGGGTGGGTGCTAAAGAGGGAGGGAACAGATGTGGGGATCCCATTTTTTTCCCTCTCTTTTTCTGTTTATTTTTCTTTTAAGGTGGGTAGGGTAAGCATGTCAGTTTTTTGGGATAGAGTATATAGGATTGTTTGGTATTCATGTAATTTCTTTTTTGAACTATTGAACTATTGAATATAAAGTTGTATGAATTGATATGTTGAACTTTAAGTTAAAATAAAATTTGATAATTAAAAAAAAAACTGATATTCTACACTGACAAAAGAATCAGAATAGCACACTATAGCATACTAACTTTCTATTAGCACTGAACAGATGTTCCATCACTCCGATATCCCACTAAAAATGGCCGCTACTGAAAAAATACTTTTATACTGTGGGCCGGGACTAAGAGCAATGAGCCATAATTGAACAGAATCATCATGACAGCATCCAATCATGGCTCTGACAGTGCTCTATGCCCTGATTGGGCAAAGCTTGCATTGCTTCAGCCAATCAGGTATTCCAATGCACTGTGCGGTGGCGCAGTGCATTGCAGTCATTCATTGGGCTGAACAAATGGTCAAACGTCCTGATAGTTCAGGTGTTCATTGAAGGGCAAAAAGCCAATGTTCGGCCTGAACTCATGCTTGGGCCAAACTGTTCGCCCATTCCTAGTCAGCGCTACTCACATATGAGTGTTACAAATAATCCCAGGTATGTGATGACACGTCCTAAGGGGTGTGTGTCTATGACAGCCTGCACCCACAGGAAGGGGGTTGAATGATGCTGGCTGTCATTAAACCCATAACACAAGCAGAACAGAACGCCTGAAGCTATACTTCTGTGTGGGATAGTGCTTGGGGATAAGGTGAGTATTGTACTGAAATTCACATTTTTTGGTAGAAAATTACTAGGAACCCCCAAACATTAGATAATTTTTTAAGCAGAGACCTTAGGGAATAAAATGGTGAACATTGCAATATTTTATGTCACACAGTATTCACAGAGGTCTTTCAAACACAATTTTGTTGGGAAAAATACACTTTAATGAATAAAAACACAATAGTTACCCCAAGTTTCTTGGTGAAAGATTATGTTATGCCAAGTAAATAGATACCTAACATGTCATGCTTTAAATTTGCACATGCTCGTGGAATGGCGACAAACTACGGTACTTAAAAATGTACATAGGTGACGCTTTAACATTTTTTACAGGTTACCTGTTTAGAGTTACAGAGGAGGTCTTGTGCTAGAATTATTGCTCTCACTCTATGGATTGTATCAATACCTCACATGTGTGGTTTGAAAACCATTTACATATGTTGGTGTAACTTAGCCCTTGTACACACGGTTGGTCATTCTGACAACCAAATCCTTTGGATTTTGTCCGACGGATTTTGTCCAATGGATTTTGTCCAAAACTGTTGCATACACACGGTCGGACAAAGTTGTCGGAAAATCCGATTGTACATAACGTGATGACGTTATTTCGTTACGACGGGACTACGTTTAGGCTAGTAGCCAATAGCTTTGGTCTAGGAATTTGATCTGAGCATGCGTTGCACTTTGTCCGTCGGAGTTGGAAAACTTGGTCTGTCGGATTCCCCAGACGGAAACAGTCCGCTAGAGACCACACACAGTTGGATTATCCGACAAAACGGTCCGATAGGACACATTCCGTCAGAATCTCCGACCGTGTGTACAAGGGCTAACGTATGTGTCAGAGGAAATAGAGACAAGTGGCAGCCATCCTGGCCTCACTCAACTTTCTGCCTAGAAAGCGACCAGGAAGTGGCGGCGTCACCCCTCCCACCACTTCCAACAAATTATCCTGTGGCGAATGTGCCCGTGGAACCACTTTTATCTGATGCAGAACCGGTCTAGTAAAAAATAATATGGGTTACGGCAGCTATTATACGTCAAAGTAATGAAGTATTTTTACTATGGACCAGTCAACAAGAAAATGCTTACAATTTCACTTTAAAGTCTGTGTTACTTTTCTGCAAAGCTTCCCATTCTAAACTGTTATTTGGGACCAAAACCTGTAAATGTGGGACCACTAATTTAATCTTTATCCTTGGTCTACAGTACATGTGCCTTTAAAATTACTTTATTTCCATGTCTGCAGTTTTCTCCTTCGATTGGACAGTGTTAGATTGTGGCAAAAACTCAAATATTTTAATGTAAAATTTTTGATCCCCTGGGAGAAAATTGAAATACTAATGCATGTGATATTAATTGCGCATTTATTATTTTCTAGACAAATGTGCATTCCATGAAGGCAGATTGGAAATAGTTATCTAAATATTCCATTTTATTTTATATTGGTCTCACATGGACAAATTATGTATAAGATGATATTTAGAAAATTTAGTTTTATAGAATACTCAAGTAGCAGTATATATGCAATTGGCTTTGTAATAGAAAAGGCTCAACAACATTCTTGGCTGCCAGGACTTGACATCTCGGGCTGCCAGAACAATAAAATGTATTTTTGTTTGTTGAAGTTTCCATATCACTGTGTGTGTCCTTGTCTGTAAAGGGGCCACTACTATTACCTACCCCTGATGTGACAACATAGTGCAGTTATGAAGCAGAAAGAATTTTATATGAACAGATGAGATTCTAGAATAAGAGCTACAATGTGTAATTTCTATACTTACAGTACTTGATACACATGTTACGCTACCGTTGAACAGTATTGCTACATTTGTGAATATCTTAAAGTGGAAGTAAACCCACTTTTTTAACTTTTACCTACAGGAAAGCCTATAATAAGGCTTACCTGTAGGTAAAAAAAATATCTCCTAAACCTGTACGGTTTAGGAGATATTCCCCTCGGTATGCGCCGCTGACTGCAGCGGCGCATGCGCACAAGGGGGTTCTCTCCGCGAAAATCCGGCAGCGCTCGTCCGGCCGGATTTAAATTTCCCGCGCGCATGCGCGGGAGTGACGATATCGCGGCTCCGGCCACTCACAGCGCCGGAGCCGCGATACCCGGAAGAGACGCCGAGGGAGCATGTCAGCTTCCTCGGCGTGGATCGGGCGAGATGTCGGGGCCTCGTTCTAAGGTAAGTATTTCATAATGAGCTAGTATGCGGTGCATACTAGCTCATTATGCCTTTTGCTTTGCAGGTTTTAAAAAAAAAAAAAAAAAAATGCGGGTTTACTACCGCTTTAAGCACGTTTACATAACATTAAGGTCTCAGGCACTTCCATCTTGGGGGTTAAAGCTGGGAATACACCGACAGTTTCCTTTCCATTCAACCAGCGGGTTGAACAAAAAAAACCACAGGTACCTGCATCCACACAAGTGATGCAGGCATCTCCTCTGCTGTGCTATTTTATTCTGACAGCGGGGACTTCCTACTCCCATCAGAAAACACAGATCAGCATTGCAATCATTGGCTGCGTGCACTGATCAAAATATGATTTTCCAGCAGGACCATTTGACAGAAGTTGATCTAAAAACTGGCTTGTGTTGAACAGAGAGCCGTACACACGTACTGAACTCTGGCCAGTGGCCAGTTCTTGCTGACCCATGAGAGAGAAGCATACACAGGAACCTTTACTTTTGACCTTCAGTCACAGTAATGAAAGTCAAAGGGTATGATCTTCTCTTATTTGCTCCATTTTGGTCTGTTGGGGCTGGTGACCATTGTTGTTGAAAGTTATTAAAGGCTCAGTAGTTGAATTTGAAAAAATTGTGTTTCTTTGGGTACCCTGTATACCTCATTCAATTTCCTATAAGTGTTCCAAGAGTTTCTACAATAAAACCTGTTGAAACATTTTAAAGTGGCTGACACGTAAGCCTAGTACATTGGGTCAAATGTAGGGAGGCATTGGCCAGGTCAATAGAAACTGGTTGACATTCGGCCTGTGTGGTCCAACTTCTGTTGAAGAGGCAGGACCCAAAAAGGTCTGCGGACCGATTCCCGACCGATTCCCAACCAGCACTCTAAGCCAATGGCTTCGAGCAGTGACCTGATTGTTCTGGTGGAAAATTGTTTTGGGAGGGATGCCCCAGGGATTGTATGGGTAAGGGTTTAATTGAGAGTAAGGTGGTGAGAAAACAAGTATATAGAAAGGTATTTAAAATGTATTTATACAAAAATATACATAAAGAACATTATTATAAAAATAATGATGCTGGTCATACATACAATACAATATACAGTTATATTCTGAAGCACAAGAGAAGGTCTCTAAGAGGCCCAAATCAATCATATGGTTTTTAAAAGACCCAACATGTTTTGGAGTTAATTGCTAAAGTCCTTCTTCAGGGGTTGACGATGGGCTGTATAGTCTAATATAAAAATACAAGGGAGAAAATGTTATATAAACAAACAGTACTTATGCAAAGAAATGGGAAAACACACGTTATTGGGAGGCAGTTCATTAAAATTCAAAAACACTTACTAATAATGACCATGCAGTATACGGATGCACATACACAAGTGGAACTGTTCTCAAGGCTGGTGCGATACTCCCTTTTGTAAAAAAGAGTGTTCTGGAGGAGTGGCCGCCCCACTGTCAGAACTCAATAGAACAGCGGGGGGTGGGGTTGCTGTACTAATATTTTATTGTTAGTACAGTGACCCGCTGAATTGAACGAAAAACAACTAGTAGTGTGTGTGAGGCTTTAAATTCTTCATATCTGCAATAATGACCTACTCTCATTGTAGATGCTACCTAGAAACTTCTGTAAAGAAATTGGATTGTACTGTTCTAGGTGCACCATATAATCATGTCTTAGAGTCATCTCATATAACCCTTGGTGGCAATTGCTAACAATGGACGTGTCTGCCATATCTGGTCTTTTTCAATAAAATTTACAAATTCATAACAAACTAAAATACGAAGTTAGCTTCTGAATTATCCACAGTCATTTCTTTTTAAAGTGTTACTAAACCCAGGACTCTGCATTCACGATATCTGGTCTCCCACAGTACACAGAACATGCAAATGCAATTACTTTAGTAAATATAAACTGCTAAATACCTTTTCTCATCAGCGGTATATAGCAGTCTTGTAATATCAGTGCCTGGTTAAAGCTTGGTGGAGGAATTTTTATTCTACTCTCACTGTCCTATGAGGCTGCAGGACCCTTGACACTCTGTCTTGACAGTGCTGATTCGCCCTTTGCTGATCACATGCACTGTCCCCAAAAAAACTAAAAACTGTCTAGCAATACACAGCAAACTGAACGTGTGCAGAGTGGCCCCAAGGCTCTGTTCTATCAGAGATGTATCGGGGGGATTGGAAGAAGGGGAGGCTCAGAGAAGACAGGATAAAACAGCCTATTTAGTGCAGAGGATTAACCCCTTAGGTTCCACAGTGAGTATAACAAGCATGCTTTACTGCATATACAGACTGATTTTTACTGTTGTGAGTTTAGTAACACTTTAACCTGTGCAGTTTTCTTATTTCACATGCATACATACAACAAAAGGATTCTTTGTGGAAAACAACACTGTCCTTAAAGGGGAATTCGGACCATTTCCAGGGCAACTATATATCCATTTGATTCTAATATTCTTCATGGCAGATCTCTACTGTTTTATCTGTTCTGTAGATGCCAGGATAGCCATTTTAGTGAAGCTGTTTAAATCTTACAAAAGTAGTGCTAGGTAGGAGGTTCTGATATAATCCCATAGTTATTCTTGTAAGAAACATTTCACTCTGGGTACTCCTAACGCAAAGATGAAACCTACAGCGTATACGTACTTTACTGTAAGCTCCCCGAATCCCATAGTTCAGCAGTAGGCTGTCTGTATCTTGGAGCCTATGCAGATATCTGGGGGATGAGGTGACTTACAAGGGTGAACACACACATGCACTATATATATATATATATATATATATATATATATATACATATATATATATATATATATATATATACATATATATATATATATATATATATATATATATATATATATACACATATATATATTCTGTAATATATATATATATTTATTATATATGTGTATATGTATGTATATATATGTATGTATATATATATATATATATATATATATATATATATATATATATATATATCGATATATATATATAGATATATAGATATATATATAGATATATAGATATATATATTATTTTTTAATCCGTGGATTATCCCTGTGTCTGACAACGAGGAGGTATGTTATTTCTTAAATACTGATGACATTCTAATACAAGTGATGCAATGGTCAGTGGTTGTGTCTAAGCTGTCTAAGCTATAGCACAATTTTTCATCCGTGTGTCTATGTTCTATGTCACGTGATAGAAGTCGAGGAGATGCAGGTCACTGTTTATTTGCTTCTTGCGTATACAACTGACAGTGTTGTTAATATAACTGAGAATGGCAGTCACTCCGGGGTTACTGATTACTGGCTCAGGTAAGCAATCAGTAAGAGATTAATGGCCATGCTTCCGCTAAAAATAAACTTTCAGCAATTGTTTTTCTATCACATTAGTGCACCAAAAAAGAATGATTTCCTTCAAAGAGATTAACAATAGTGTCATCACTTGCCTATTTTTACACCGCAAACAGTTTGACAAAAGGAAAAAAGGGAGAAATGAACCTAAGGTTACGTGGCTGGAAAATTGCAAGAAAATAGATCAGTTGTGAATATGTGAAAAGCTGATCTCATATACAGTACATGGCTGCACCCAAGGCTGCTAACTAGAGTAACAAAAGAGTTAGCAATCTAATATATATCTATATATATATCTATATCTATCTATCTATCTATCTATATATATATATATATATATATATATATATATATATATATATAAAACATACAGTTTACTGTATATAATATAGCTATTATATACAGTATATATTATTTATATATATATATATATATATATATATATATATATATATATATATATATATATATATATATTCACTGGCCACCCTATTAAGTACACCTTGCTAATACAGGGTTCGACCCCCATTTGCCTTCATAACTGGGGTAAGAACTTAGTTCTTCATGTATAGATTCATAGATTCAAGAACGTGTTGGAAACATTCTTCAGAGATTTTGGTCCATATTAACATCATAGCGTCATGCAGTTTTTATAGATTTGTTGGCTGCACACGCATGATACGAATCTCCTGCTCTATTAAATCCCAAAGGTGCTCTATTGGATTGAGATCTGGTGACTGTGGAGGCCATTGGAGAACAGTGACCTCATTGTCATGTTCAAGAAACCAGTTGTGAGATGATTTGAGCTTTGTAACATGGTGCATTATCCTGCTGGAAGAAGGTGGGTGAAGATGGGTACACTGTAGTCATAAAGGGATGGATATGGTCAGCAACAATACTTAGGTAGGCCGTGGCATTTAAATAATGCTAAATTTGTACTAAGGGGCCCAAAAAAATATCCCCCACACCGTTACACCACCACCGCCATTGTTTTAATGTTATTTACCCCAAATTCTGACACTACCATCTAAATGTCAAAACTGAATTTAAGACTCATCTGACCAGGCATCGTTTTTCCAATCTTCTATTGTCCAATTTTGGTGAGCCTGTGCAAATTGTAGCCTCGGTTTCCTGTTCTTAGCTGACAGGAGTAGCATTCGGTGTGGTCTTCTACTTCAAGGTTCGATGTGTTGTGCATTCAGAGATTGTATTCTGCATACCTTGGTTGTAACAAATGGTTATTTGAGTTACTGTTGTCTTTCTATCATCTCAAACCAGTCTGCCCATTCTCCTCTGACATCAACAAGGCATTTTCGTCCACACAACTGCCACTCAATGGCTAGTTTCTCTTTTTGGACCATTCTCTTTAATCCCTATAAATGGTTCTGTGTGAAAATCCCAGTAGATCAGCAGTTTTTTGAATACTTAGACCAGCCTGTCTGGCAACAACAACTATGCCACGTTCAAAGTCACTGTACAAACTGTTGGCGCTATATAAATACTGTATCGGTGGCGGCAGCCTCCCGTTCTCCTGCTCTCCACGGGCCATCATAGTGGCGGCACCTTCTGTTTCCTCCCTCTTCCTCGGTGGCCAATCGGGAGTCTTCTCTTTTCAGCCAATCATAGAATGGGTCCCACACTGATTGGCCAGATTGAGGATCAGTGTTTCAACAGCAAATATTCATACGCTGTTATAACACATCTGGGTGGGATCAGAGCGCATTCTCTGCGACTGAGCCCACCCTATTTTGAAGCCTCTGGCTCTAATCAGGTGCTCCAAAAAAAAGCCCGGTGCCCTGAAAAGGGCAGGATGCATGAATAGGGGGGTGGTCGCAGCGGGCCATGCTATGTATGAATCTATCCATTGCATGTAGGGGGTGGCGTGGAGGTTGGGCCGCCACTGGAGTATTATATAAACAAAAGGGATTTATTGGCTACAAATATGCACTTACAGCATTGTAATTGAAAGCAGTAGAAAACAGTAGAAAGAGGATAATCCAACCCAGGAATCGCCAACAGGTGAGGATCATATTCACATCACAACTTCCGTCTCCTTCCAAGGCGTTTTCCCGTAACAGGCTAAGTCTTGGAATGGACGATCCATTCCCATACGTAGTCTCTTACAGGGGAAACGTGTTGGAAAAAGATGGGATATACCAAGTGGAGAGTACAGAGTGAGTCCAGATTGAAGTGTGCTGGGCCGGGAAGCTGTTCTGCAGACTGTTTTATCCATCCATCGTGGCGGTCAGCTTACACACTGGATGAGTCCATACACCAGTACACCTCATGCCTATCATAATCTCCTATCATTTAGAGATCATGGGGATCTGGTAAGAGGCACATTTTTATATTTGGAACACAGATTGTTCATTACTTTGTCACTGGAAGTGGTGCACAATATTGTTTTCTGGAACAAGATGTGAACATTTATTTGAATGAATACACATGGACACTTGTTTTGCGGAACTTGTTTTAATTGTTCTTTATTATGTGGATGGTATAGTCACATGTTGAAATATTCAGTGTTGGGTCACAGTATATATTCATGTACACAAGACAGCGCATTTTTTTTATATTTGAGCACATTTTTTCACCTCCTCATATTCAAGGCGTAGTAAATGTGTATCAGTCTTTATTAGTATGTAGCGCAACATTTTTCTATTATATTGTACTGGATTTGATTGACATTGGAGCCAATGATTGCTGCTGCTATCAATCTATCCACTGAGGACCAAGACAGCGACTGGAGCTTCTGGGCTCGTTCTCATCGCTGGAAAGATTGGGTTAAAGTAAGTAAAATGGGGGCTCTAGGGGGAGCTGCACTTCAGAAGGGTTTTCACCTTAATGCATGGAATATATTAAGGTGAAAAACCTTGAGGGAAATTCTTAGAATCATCAATGGCACCTTCTCCTTTGACATATCTAAAAGATACGACAGAATCTTGGCAGTCTATTAACCCTTTTTTTTTTTCTTTTTAAATTAGGAAGCTAACTTCATGGAATACTGATATCTTATGTTTGGCTAGGCAATGGTGGGTTAAATCACCTGCAAGAGCAAGATCGAGAGTTTTCCTTTTTTTTGTTCAGGGAATATAATAAAATTTTGCCACAAATTTGCTATTTTGGCAAATGCATTGTATGCAATGGGAAAGATGAAATTGGGGTACATCTGTGTTTTTTTAAAGCACAATTCCAAGAACTAGTTAGAGAAGTATTGTATTTCTGTGGGCTTATATGGGTAGCGACTGGTAATTACGCAGAAACTTTTTTTACATGTATAAAAACATTGTAAACTATCTATAGTACTGTTTTTAACATTTATGCGGATTTTGAAGACATGGATAGGACATTTAGTCCATAATGTGAGTCCATTATTTATAAATATATCACTTTTGAAATATACTGTATGCCTTTATAATTTGTATAACTGATTACCATACTCTGGGGGTTATTTACGAAAGGCAAATCTACTTTGCACTGCAAGTGCACTTGAACATGCACTAAAAGTGAACTTGGAAGTGCAGTCACTCTAAATCGAAAGGGTAGATCTGAAATGAATTGAAGCTCAGCTGATTTTATCAACCCATCATCTGCAAGCTAAAATGCTGTTTTTTATTTTCCTTGCATGTTCCCCTCAGATCTGCAGTGACTTTACTTCCAAGTGCACTTGCAGTGCAAAGTGGATTTTTCTTTAGTAAATAATCCACTCTGTTGCAGATAATGTAACATATATCACACTTGATGCACCCCTAAAGAAGGAAATGCTGAAATGTGTTGGTTGCTTTTCTTTATTTATATGTTTGCATGCAATATTAAGTTATGTAACAATGTACATACCTGTAAATCATATTAACAAATTTGTGACTCTTCCACTGAACAAAACCGCTACAAATTTTAAATGCTTTTTTGTATATTCCTTATTTTAATAAAAGACAATGTTTTTATACATATAAAAAAACATTTTTTCAGAGTAATTACCAGTCACTCCCCATATAATCCCACAGGAATAAAATACATCTTAACTATATTAAATAGGGATGGTGGTAGCATTTAACCCTCAATGAGCTTAACAAATGCTTGTTAAGTCTGGGGTTTTCAAGATAAGCTGTATCTCACATAACAGGGATCTTTCCAACTGGGTGATGTCCTCCAATATGACAAAAATCTGGAGATAGTGACACCCCAATGTTAGGGTTAGTGTTAGGCTTTGGGTTGCCCATTTTTAGCAGTCAGTGTCAACGCTGACAAGGTCACATGTACCATATCCCAGTGGCAGTGCATCCATTAAGGGTGCACATGTGCCACCGCCTCTCTCCAGCCACCCTCCTCTATGTATCATAGATAGATTCATGCATTGCATGAATCTATCTATGGCCGCTGCTGCCACCCTCTACTCAGGCATCTGGCCCCTTTTTTGATGCCAGGTGCCTGAATTACAGTGGCAGGATGTTTTTTTGAAGCACTTGATTAGAGGCATAGACTCTAATAGGCTTAAAAAAAGGTGGACTAATGGCACAGAGCATTGTACTCGGAGTCCACACAGATGTGTTAGAAAAGCAAATTAATATTTACTTTTTTAACACTGAACCGCCTCTCAGCCAATCAGGAGGCGTGGGTCTGATACCTGTCACCTGATTTGCTGAAGTCACAAGCGATCCCACTGACCGCCTAGCAGAAGGCAAGAAGAGATGCACGGAGGACACAGGAGCCACTGCATGACCCACGCTACCCATCCCACAGCTCGCAGCTGCCACCCGCTGCCTGACCCGCCACCATGATGGGGTAAGTGCCAGGCAGACAGCGAGTGGGTGAGTGAACGGGCGGGTGGGTGTCACAGTGGCTGCATAGTATGGGGTGCAGTTGGCTGCATATGATGGGCACAGTTTGCTGTATATGATGGGCACAGTGGCTGTATATGATGGGCACAATTGGCTGCATATGATAGGCACAGTGGCTGTATATGATGGGCACAGTGGCTGCATATGATGGGCTCAATGGATGCATTTGCTGGCCATAGTTCCCTGCATATGATGGGCACAGTGGCTGGTTATGATGGACACAGTAGCTGCATTTGCTAGGCACAGTTGGCTGCATTTGCTAGGCACAGTTGGCTGCATTTGCTGGGCACAGTTAGCTACATATGATGGCACAGTGAGGCTGCATTTAATGTTTCAGTACTTTTCAGAATTTTTCAATCCGTTTCCACCCCCTCAAAAATTTGGAGCACCAGCCACCACTGATCCTATCTATGTTGTGCTAATTCGAAAAGACCTCTGTTTGGTGGGATTGTAAAGGCAACAATACAAAAAATTAAAAATTATAAAATATATACATTTATTAGTCAAATTATACATAACAGAAAAGAAAAAGAGGACAGACACTGCATATTCGAAATGACATTTAAAAACAATTAATTGGTGAGAGAATGATACTATCCACTTATGAGTTCCAAGACCTCCAGAAGCTGATGGAAACAGAATAAGCGGGTCATCCGTTTCCACCAGCTTCTGGAGGTCTTGTATCCTTCTCTCAACAATTAATTGTTTTTAGAGGCTATTTAGAATATGCAGTGTCTGTCCTCTTTTTATTTTCTGTTATGTATAATTGGACTAGGTTAATAAATGTATATATTTTATAATTTTTTTCTTTTTTGTATTGTTGCCATTATAATCCTACCAAACAGAGGTCTTTTCGAATTTGCACTCATTAGAAGGGATGATGGCAACCACATGCCACTGGTTATGAGTTAATTTTTTTTGTAAATGTAAATAACACCAAAAATACCAGAACATAGCTTAACCTCCCTGGCGGTATGATTATTTCTGATTTTAGGTGCTGAAAGCGGTACAATTATTTTGCATGGAAATTCGGCGTTTTATATTGTAGGCCTGCAATTCTTAGGAATAATTCTCTTAAATCTGTTCAAACCAGAGTCTAGCAGACATCCCGGGTATGATAAAGTTTATAATATAATAAATAATGATAATAATAAAAATTATTCAATAATGTAATCAAATCCAAAAACACTGAAATTTGCTCATTTGCAGAATTGTCATTATCATTAGATTTAGTGTTTGATGACGGATCTAACCAGAAATTGCTATCGCTCAATTCTACAAGTGATTATAATTTATTATCGCTGTTTTCTAGTTGGTCTAAAATCACTGTTGACATAAAGGGACACTTTTTGGTTGCTATGGACAATCTCCAAATTGCAGGTGTGGTAAAATTTCATGCGACCCGTGAATTTCGCTCACCCCGTCACTTCCGGTGAGGCTCCGTCACTCTAACAGCTGACGGCAGGCCTTTACTGCGCATGCGCCAAGTCCGTGATCTGAACGGCGCATGCGCAAGATCGTAAGTTCAGCGGTGGTTAAAAATTATAGACACAGAAATGCTGGTGGGCGGGCGGAGCTGAACAGATGCTCAGGACGTCAGCAGCAGCCCCGCCCACCCTAATAACATGCCTCTGAATCTTAAGTGGTGGTGAAAAATCATACTCAAGTGGGCGGAGACTTGCGGGTGGGCGGGCGGAGCTAATGATGGCTTTATTATATCATCGGCAGCACCAATATGTATATTATTTATTAAAGCTGAATAATAAGCAGTGTATTTATTAAAGCTGAACAATAAGCAGTGTATTTATTAAAGCTGAACAATAAGCAGTGTATTTCTTAAAGCTGAACAATTAGCAGTGTATTTATTAAAGCTGAACAATTAGCAGTGTATTTATTAGGCTGCTTTCACACTGGGGCTGTGAGGGCGTCGGCGGTAAAGCACCGCTATTTTTAGCGGCGCTTTACCGTCGTTTTAGCGGCGGTCTGCGGGCGCTAGCGGGTGGTTTTAACCCCTGCTAGCGGCCGAAAAAAGGGTTAAAACCACCCGCAAAGCGCCGCTGCAGCGGCGCTTTGCCGGCGGTATTGCCGCGCTGTCCCATTGATTTCAATGGGTAGGAGCGGTTTAGGAGCGGTGAATACACCGCTCCTTCACCGCTCCGAAGATGTGGCTAGCAGGACTTTTTTCACTGTCCTGCCAGCGCACCGCTTCAGTGTGAAAGCCGAGTGACAGGGGCCGGTTTTTTTCAGGCGCTACACAGGCGCTATTTTTAGCGCTGTAACGCCTGAAAACCGCCCCAGTGTGAAAGGGGCCTTAAAGCTGAAGAATATGGGCACAATATTGGGGACAGTGTGTGCGTTTGGGGACAGTGGCTGCATTTGGGCACAGTGGCTGCGTTTGGGGCACAATGTCTGCATTTGGGGACAGCGTGTGCGACAGTGTCTGTATTTGGGCACAGTGGCTGCATTTGGAATGATCACAGTCAATTGCGTGGTAAACGGCCAATGGCTGTTTACCAGCATCAGTGGCGAGCAGTGTTCCCGGGAACACGCCGCCACCAACGTGCCCGCGCAGAGCGCGCCCGCGATTGCCGTGGAGATGTGGGGCGGCCACCAACGTACACGCGCAGAGCGCGCCCGCGATCACCATGGAGAGGTGGGGTGGCCACCAACGTACATGCGCAGAGCGCGCCCGCGGTCGCCGTGGAGGAGTGGGGCGGAACCATCTGTGATCACGCGGTAAACAGCCTCATGGCTGCAATGGGGCCTAGTCCTCATGTGATGGGGACCAAGGCCTGATGTGATGGGGGGTCTTCTGATGTGATGGGGGTCCTGTGATGTAATGGGGTCTAGTCCTCATGTGATGGGGACCAAGGCCTGATGTGATGGGGGGGGGGGGGCCCTGTGATGTGATGGGGGTCTTCTGATGTGATGGGAGTGTCCTGTGATGTAATGGGGGGCCTAGGCCTGATGTGATGGTAACCAAGGCCTGATGTGATGGGGGGTCCTGTGATGTGATGGGGGTCTTCTGATGTGATGGGAGTGTCCTGTGATGTAATGGGGCCTAGTCCTCATGTGATGGGGACCAAGGCCTGATGTGATGGGGGGATCCTGTGATTTAATGGGGGCCTAGGCCTGATGTGATGGTAACCAAGGCCTGATGTGATGGGGGGGTCTTCTGATGTGATGGGAGTGTCCTGTGATGTAATGGGGGCCTAGTCCTCATGTGATGGGGCCCAAGGCCTGATGTGATGGGGGGGGTCCTGTGATGTGATGGGGGTCTTCTGATGTGATGGGGGTGTCCTGTGATGTAATGTGGGGCCTAGGCCTGATGTGATGGTAACCAAGGCCTGATGTGATGGGGGGGTCTTCTGATGTGATGGGAGTGTCCTGTGATATAATGGGGCCTAGTCCTCATGTGATGGGGACCAAGGCCTGATGTGATGGGGGGGTCCTGTGATGTGATGGGGGTCTTCTGATGTGATGGTGGTGTCCTGTGATGTAATGGGGGCCTAAGCCTGATGTGATGGTAACCAAGGCCTGATGTGATGGGGGGGTCTTCTGATGTAATGGGGGCCTAGTCCGCATGTGATGGGGCCCAAGGCCTGATGTGATGGGGGGGTCCTGTGATGTGATGGGGGGTCTTCTGATGTGATGGGGGTCCTGTGATGTAATGGGGGCCTAGGCCTGATGTGATGGTAACCAAGGCCTGATGTGATGGGGGGTCTTCTGATGCGATGGGGGTCTTCTGATGTGATGGGGGTCCTGTGATGTGATGGGGGTCTTCTGATGTGATGGGAGTGTCCTGTGATGTAATGGGGCCTAGTCCTCATGTGATGGGGACCAAGGTCTGATGTGATGGGGGGTCTTCTGATGTGATGAGGGTCCTGTGATGTAATGGGGGCCTAGGCCTGATGTGATGGGGGGTCTTCTGATGCAATGGGGGGTCTTCTGATGTGATGGGGGTCCTGTGATGTAATGGGGGCCTAGTCCTCATGTGATGGGGACCTAGGCCTGATGTGATGGGGGAAGGGAATGCACTTGCATTGTCCAGTAGGGGTGCAATGGATCATCACCGATCCGTGATGCGAACAGGTCACCCTGTTCAGATCAGCACACGCCACGATCCGCGGAGTGCCCCGCGGCCTCGGCCTTAAGAAAGGCCGTGGCTTCGGCCTAGCTCCGTAGCGGCGGCCATCTTGGTGCACCCATTTACAATGTGATCTCTTCGTCAAATGACGGAGCGATCACTTGTAAACAAACTGGCGTCATAGTGACGCCAGTTCCTCTCTCCCCTCTGTGTACTGATCTGTACAGTGGAGGGGAGAAATCGGAAGGCAGCAGCGCTGCGGGCTGCATCTGTTGTGTCCACAGAACTGCTCTGTGACAAGTGCAGTCACAGCCATCCCTCCATACCCAGGCAATACTCTGCCGTACCCAGGCAATACTCTGCCGTACCCAGCCAATACTCTGCCGTACCCAGCAAATACTGTGCCATACCCTGTAATATCCATCCATACTCGGCGGTAGCCAGCCGTACCCAGCCATGCTCAGCCAATATTACAGTAGAGGAGATATATATTACAGTGGGGAGATTGTGGATATTACAGTGGGGACTATTTTGTGGTGGAATTTTAACAGGTTTTTGCAAATTCAATTATTATTGGCTGATCCAAAAACTGATCCAATCCGTGACTCAGATCCGAGGAACGATCCGGTCCGTGAGTTTTTTGTATCCGTTGCACCCCTATTGTCCAGTGATAGGAGACTTGTAACAGCGAAGGAAGGGCGTACTGTTCTGGGGGCCAGATGGTCAAAAATCATGATTGTTTTTCGATCAATGCAACTAGCTGGTGTATCAAGAACCCATTACATCACAGTGTGGCTGATGCTGCTGTTAGGAAGTTTTTAGTGTTTAGGAGTGTGTGCACTGTGCCACACTCCAAAGATTCCTCACCTACTTGTGGTACTTGTACTAATACCTGGGTTTCTGTGTAGCGCTCTTTCCTCTTGTAGTAGAGTCCTGGGCTCTTGGAGGCATATTGGTGACTTTAAGAGTTAGGGACAGCTGACATCCTTCTGTGTAGAGTGGGTTAAAAGGCAAGTTGGGTGCAGTGCAAAAAGAATTGATGGGCACTAGACACTTTTTTAATGCACAGAGATTTATTGTCTCTTAACCACTTTGCCGCCTGGCCTATAGCAAAATGACGGCGGCAAAGTGGTTTCAAAATCCTGACCGGGCGCCATATGAGGTCCTCATGATTTTGATCCACTTTGCACCCCCGGGGGCGTGCATCGCGGCGATCGTTGTTGCGGTGTGTCAGTCTGACACCCCGCAACTATGATCTCGGTAAAGAGCCTCTGACGGAGACTCTTTACCACATGATCAGCCGTGTCCTATCATGGCTGATCACAGTGTAAATAAGAAGAGACGTTGATCGGCTTTTCCTCACTTGCGTCTGTCAGACGCGAGTAGAGCCGATTGGCTGCTCCTCTGACAGGGGGGGGTCTGTGCTGATCGATTATCATTGCAGCCTCCCCCGAGTATGCCCACACTGGACCACCAGGGACACCACCAGGGATGCCCAGCACCAGGTATGCACCCCCTAGACCACCAGGGATGCCAGTCAGTGCCCACAATGGATGCCAATCAGTGCCCACAATGGGCATCACTGATTGGTATGCATTATTGTTTGGCACTGATTGGCATCCATCAGTACTATATAATACAATACAGTGCCGCTTATCAGTGACCATCCATGCCCATCTGTGCCGCCTATCCATGCCCGTCCATGCCGCCTATCCATGCCAATCCTTGCCAGCTATCAGTGCCAATTTGTGCCACCTATCAGTGCCCATCCGTGTCGCCCATCAGTGCCACCTCATCAGTGCCCATCAGTGTAGCCTTATCGGTACCCGTCACTGCAGCCCCATCAGTGAAGGAGAAAACTTTTATGTCTTTTTTTTATTTGTTTAGCAAAAAATAAAAACCGCAGAGGTGATCAAATACCACCAAAAGAAAGCTCTGTTTGTGGGAAAAAAATTATAAAAATTTAATTTGGATACAGTGTAGCATCTCCGACCTTCTCAGGTGACCAGCACTCAAAGGAGCTCTCAAAGCGTCTCCTCAGATAGGTCCCTGGCTTGGCACTAACTCAAGTTTTCCCACTTCAGCATCTCTGGTTAGTTAGAAGACTGCTTGGGTAATGGCTTTAGTTACTCACAATGGTCTCTGGTACCACGGTGTTGGGTCCCTTTGTGGCGACAGCTGTTCCTTTTTACCTCCCGACCGCAGCTTGTTTTCCCAGACAGGAGCACTGTTGCTTCTGGTTGGACTACAAGCTGTAAGTCCCAACCCAACGCTGCTCTCCCACAATGTCCCTCAGGCAGCCTAGCAGCCAGATGTCCCTGGGATAGAAGCTAGCCATGTGACCTAGCAACTCAGGGCAACACATCACACGTCCACATGAGGACTAGGCCCCATTACATCACAGGACACTCCCATCACATCAGAAGACCCCCCATCACATCACAGGACCCCCCCATCACATCAGGCCTTGGTTACCATCACATCAGGCCTAGGCCCCCATTACATCACAGGACACCCCAATCACATCAGAAGACCCCCCATCGCATCAGAAGACCCCCCATCACATCAGGCCTTGGGCCCCATCACATGAGGACTAGGCCCCCATTACATCACAGGACACTCCCATCACATCAGAAGACCCCCCCATCACATCAGGCCTTGGTTACCATCACATCAGGCCTAGGCCCCCATTACATCACATGACACTCCCATCACATCAGAAGACCCCCCCATCGCATCAGAAGACCCCCCCATCACATCAGGCCTTGGTTACCATCACATCAGGCCTAGGCCCCCATTACATCACAGGACACCCCCATCACATCAGAAGACCCCCATCACATCACAGGACCCCCCCATCACATCAGGCCTTGGTCCCCATCACATGAGGACTAGGCCCCCATTACATCACAGGACCCCCATCACATCAGAAGACCCCCCCATCGCATCAGAAGACCCCCCATCACATCAGGCCTTGGTTACCATCACATCAGGCCTAGGCCCCCATTACATCACAGGACACCCCCATCACATCAGAAGACCCCCATCACATCACAGGACCCCCCCATCACATCAGGCCTTGGACCCCATCACATGAGGACTAGGCCCCATTACATCACAGGACACTCCCATCACATCAGAAGACCCCCCATCACATCACAGGACCCCCCATCACATCAGGCCTTGGTTACCATCACATCAGGCCTAGGCCCCCCATTACATCACAGGACACTCCCATCACATCAGAAGACCCCCCATCACATCACAGGACCTCCCCCCCATCACATCAGGCCTTGGTCCCCATCACATGAGGACTAGGCCCCCATTACATCACAGGACCCCCATCACATCAGAAGACCCCCCATCACATCAGGCCTTGGTCCCCATCACATGAGGACTAGGCCCCATTGCAGCCATGAGGCTGTTTACCGCGTGATCACAGATGGTTCCGCCCCACTCCTCCACGGCGACCGCGGGCGCGCTCTGCGCATGTACGTTGGTGGCCCCCCACCTCTCCATGGTGATCGCGGGCGCGCTCTGCGCGTGTACATTGGTGGCCGTCCCACATCTCCACGGCAATCGCGGGCGCGCTCTGCGCGGGCACGTTGGTGGCGGCGTGTTCCCGGGAACACTGCTCGCCACTGATGCTGGTAAACAGCCATTGGCCGTTTACCATGCAATTGACTGTGATCATTCCAAATGCAGCCACTGTGCCCAAATACAGACACTGTCGCACACACTGTCCCCAAACGCAGACATTGTGCCCCAAACGCAGCCACTGTGCCCAAATGCAGCCACTGTCCCCAAACGCACACACTGTCCCCAATATTGTGCCCATATTCTTCAGCTTTAAGGCCCCTTTCACACTGGGGCGGTTTTCAGGCGTTACAGCGCTAAAAATAGCGCCTGTGTAGCGCCTGAAAAAAACCGGCCCCTGTCACTCGGCTTTCACACTGAAGCGGTGCGCTGGCAGGACAGTGAAAAAAGTCCTGCTAGCCACATCTTTGGAGCGGTGAAGGAGCGGTGTATTCACCGCTCCTAAACCGCTCCTACCCATTGAAATCAATGGGACAGCGCGGCAATACCGCCGGCAAAGCGCCGCTGCAGCGGCGCTTTGCGGGTGGTTTTAACCCTTTTTTCGGCCGCTAGCAGGGGTTAAAACCACCCCGCTAGCGCCCGCAGACCGCCGCTAAAACGACGGTAAAGCGCCGCTAAAAATAGCGGTGCTTTACCGCCGACGCCCTCACAGCCCCAGTGTGAAAGCAGCCTAATAAATACACTGCTAATTGTTCAGCTTTAATAAATACACTGCTAATTGTTCAGCTTTAATAAATACACTGCTAATTGTTCAGCTTTAATAAATACACTGGCAATACCGCCGGCAAAGCGCCGCTGCAGCGGCGCTTTGCGGGTGGTTTTAACCCTTTTTGCGGCCGCTAGCGGGGGTTAAAACCACCCCGCTAGCGCCCGCAGTACACAATGGGTTTTATTTACTAAAGCTGGAAAGTGCAAAATCAGGCTCACTTCTGCATAGAAACCAATGAGCTTCTAACCCCAGCTTGTTCAATTAAGCTTTGGTAATAAAACCTAGAAGCTCATTGGTTTCTTTCAGAAGTGAGCCTGATTTTGCACTTTCCAGCTTTAGTAAATAAACCCCACTGTGTACTTAAAGTGGTTGTAAACCCTTACAACACACTTTCACCTACAGGTAAGCCTAGATTAAGGCTTACCTGTACGTGCTGTAAATATCCTCTAAACCTACATGGTTTAGGAGATATTTACAATTCCCCATACGAGGATTCCTTCTGCACATGTACCGATGTATTCAGCGCATGCGCACTTTAGAAGGGTCACAGCGTGCCGTTTTCATTAAAGGACGAGTGACTGGCAGGTGTGATGTCACGTGACTCCGGCCAGTCACAGAGCCGGAGTCCGTTACCCCGGAAGAAAGATGGACGCTTCCAGCCAGCATGGAAATTGGTGACATCGCTGGCTCCTGTGTAAGGTAAGTGACAAATAATGGGCTACTATGCGCTGCATACTAGCCCATTATGCTTTGCCTTTGTAGGGAAACAAAGAGGAAGTAAACCCATCAGTGTTTACTTCCTCTTTAAAAGTGGGGTATGCCTGTAATGAAATATATTTTATTTTTGGGAGCCCATAGTAACTGTGTAGCACCTTGAAAGCCCCATCAGGCTATTGCTAGTATTATTTGGTGTTAATTATGAGGATCACATGGCTTTGTTAAGAAAGAAAGCCAAAGTAAAAATTTGTAATTTTGCTTCAAATTCGATTTCAGTGAAATCACTGTATTTATTCTTACCCCTCATTAAAACTTATTTCTACCATTTAGAATACTACTGTATGTCACTTTGTAACGGTCATAACAGTTGAATGGGAACTATAGTATTAAATTAAATTCCCACCACTGCACTTCTTGAGAAATATTAAAAGCTAGAATGATTAGTCTTGCTATCAGTTACACAAAAGGAAAATAACAGCTTTTATTGGAGGTGCCTTTAATGAGATAATTATAAGTTAACAAATATAATTTTATTTTTTATATTTTTTTTTATTTGATGCAAATCTGCAAAAAAAAATGTCTCCTGAGACCTAACCACGTATAAATAGTCACACAGCCTGCTGGATTACTCAGCATAATGGAATGCTAGCAAGGAAAAAGTAATTAGAAAAAATAAAAAGAACAAATGTATATATGTGAGCCAAGGTAAGCGGGGGGAACACTTGACAAATATAGTCAACTCTGCAATTCACAGCTGTGCCACAGCGAATAGTGTCAATGCACCGATTGTTCAATATCATGTGACCTAGTGACCTAGTCTGCTTTCGTTTTGATATTGCATATTACATGAATTCATTTCTGGCAATTCCCACAGATACTTGAAATAAGATTGTAATATACCCATTTTTTTTCTGAGAAAGTTATGGATTAATTATGCAGTCAACAGTTGCTGTAAAATCATACTTATGCAGTTTAAGAGTGACAAGTAAAGCATAATACACACCATTAATTTGTTTTTGTTCAACCCAGTGGATTGAACGAAAAAAAGCTGACAGCTCCGGTCGGAGCCGCTGTACTAACAATCTGATATTATCACAGCAATTTCCCCTGCTGAGCTATTGTGTTCTGACAGGGGGATCCCCCCCCCCCTCCAACGGAACACTGGGCCATTGGCTGAGAGCACTGATCGGGAGCAAGTTGGTTTCTGGTTTTCCAGCATGCACGTCTGTCAGAAGCCGTCATTTGTCGCACTGGCTGCAATACACACAGGCCGAATATTGGCTAGTTTTTTATTGAACTGGCCGATGTTATCCAACATTCGGCCTGAGTGTACTAGGCTTAAATGTGCTGCTTTGAAGATCTGGCTGAGGGAAAGGGGGACATTTATTATGACCATTGAATGGAATCCAAAAGTGTTTAGACATACTGAAAGCCCTAGTACTTCATTCAGGAACTTCTGTTGGGAAAATGACCTTCAGTAAACAGCAATAAGCTGGTCTTAAATTATATAGCCACATGTTTGTGGACACCTGACCATCCCACCTACACTGAAAAGACAAACGTATGTGGACACTCCTTTAACCCCTTCCTGACCAGCCGCCGCAGTTATACTGCGGCGGGATGGCACTGCTCTACAAGCCGTCATAGCTATGCATCGGCTCTTTAAGATGCTGTAGCGATAACCACCGGGCACCCGCAATCACTCATGACAGAGCGAGAACTGGGACCTGTGAGTGTAAACACACAAATCTCAGTTCTCTCAGGGGAAAGGAGACAGATCGTGTGTTCATACTAAGTAGGAACAACAATCTCTCTCCTCCTCTAGTACATTTGACACCTTGATCGCCCCCAAGTTTTAACCCCATTCCTTGCCAGTGACATTTATACAGTAACCAGTGGCAATTTTTAGCGCTGATTGCTCTATAAATGTCTCTAGTCACTAAAAAGTGTCAAAAGTGTCTGATGTGTCAGTCGAAATGTTGCAGTCCCAATAAAAATCACAGATCACCACCATTACTAGTAAAAAAAAAAAAATAATAAAATATGCTATGTCTATCCCCTATTTTGTAGACGCTATAACTTTTGTGCAAACCAATCAATATACCCATATTGCGATTTTTTTTTTTTTTTTTTTTACCAAAAATATGTAGATGAATACATATCAGCCTGAACCGATCAAGAATTATTTTTTTAAATTTTTTGGGGATATTTATTATAGCAAAAAGTACAAAATATTGTGTTTTTTTTCAAAATTTGTGCTCTGTTTATAGCGCAAAAAATGTGGGGAAAAAAGAACATCAATTTTGTTTGGGTACAACGTCGCACGACCCCACGAAAAATGGCCTGGTCAGGAAGGGGCTAAATTTTTACGGGGCTGAAGTAGTTAAATTTTGGAGTTCAGATGTTTCCAGTAAAGGGTATTATTAGTACTACAAAATAAAAAAATAAATTAAAACAGTTTTATGCTTCCATGAGTGTGGTCTTTTCTGTTCCAGCTGTGCCCTTGTGCAAAAAAAAGCAGCAAAAGAACTTGAAAACAAACCCTTGCTCACATATTTAACTATTTGTCATGTGAAGTTGTTATTTCTGAAAGGATCAAGACAAACTGGAGAATTCAGAATGCTTCCTGCACCATTATAATTCTGAAATTGGATCAAGTGTTGTGCATTAACCACTTCAGCCCCGGATGATTTCGCCCCCCCCCCCCTTCCTTACCAGAGCACTTTTTGCGATTCGGCACTGCACCGCTTTAACTGACAATTGTGCAGTCGTGCGACGTTGCACCAAAACAAAATTGACGTCATTTTTTCCCCACAAATAGAGCTTTCTTTTGGTGGTATTTTATCACCTCCGCGGTTTTTATTTTTTGCGCTATAAACAAAAGCCAATTTTGAAAAAAACACAATATTTTTTACTTTTTGCTATAATAAATATCTCATTAAAAAAAAAAGAAATACATTTTTCCCCAAGTTTAGGCTGATACGTATTCTTCTACATATTTTTGGTAAAAAAAATTGCAATAAGCGTATGTTGATTGGTTTGCGCAAAAGTTATAGCGTCTACAAAATAGGGGATATATTTATGGCATTTTTTTTTATTTTTTAGTAAAAAAGTAACTAGTAAATGGCGGCGATCTGCGTTTTTTTTCGTGACTGGGACATTGTGACAGACATATCAGACACTTTTGACACATTTTTGGGACCATTCACATTTACACAGCGATTGGTGCTATAAAATTGCACTGATTACTGTGTAAATGTGACTGGCAGGGAAGGGGTTAACACCAGGGGGCGCTGCAGGGGTTAATATGTTCCCTATGGGAGTGATTCTAACTGTGGGGGGAGCGGACTCACAAGGGGAGGAGACCGATCGGTGTTCCTCTGTACTGGGAACACACCATTGGTCTCCTCTCCTCTGACAGGACGTGGATCTGTGTGTTTACATACACAGATCCACGGTCCTGTTATGTTCCTGGGCAATTGCGGGTGCCCGGCTGACATCCCAGCCGCCGGGCACACGCACCGGGTCCCGAGCGACGCTGTGCGCATGTGTGCACACTGCCGGCGGCGCGCAAGCGCCCCCTAGGTGGCCAGGAATGGGAGGATGTCATATGACGCCCACCCAGGATGGGAGATCCCATCTGCGAGCATCATATGACTATGGGTGGGAAGGGAAGTGGTTAATAAAGCAGTGAAATAGAAACTGGTCCAGATTAGGGTAATAGAGCAATTCATAGAAAACAGCCACAGATCCACACCAGATTGGATCTGACATAAAGGAATGTAAAGTGTCTGCCAGGTTACTCACACACCTCTCTCTGCCCTTGCAGTAAATGCACTACATGGGCAGAACCTGCATAAAGGCAGCTGGTTTGGGCTGGAGACCATACTGAATAAATTAGACTTAATAAATTGGTCACTAGTCTTGGGTAGCTGGCTTTGTGGGCTGTGAGGATGGAATCACTTTCAGTGTATTGTGCCTAGTTGTGGATAGTGGTTGTGAAACCTCTTGAGGGCTTGGGCTGCTAGCTTTCAGGTACAGTCTTATGGTCATTCCACCAAGAAGATTTGGATGGGGAGAAAGAAGTGTCCATAAAAAGCAACTTTTGATGTAGGGTTTACAGAAAATGTAATGGAAGTGTAGATATAGAGCCAATGCTAGTGGGTTGGACTGGAAATTGACAGAGTGCTGGGTAAGGATGCAGAGGTAGCAGTCCAAAATCTAGAAATCTATTTGGGAACCAGTCCCACCCACTAGCGTGCAGCAACAGCCTTGAAGAAGGAGGAGCCAACTCCCCCGAAATGCATTGACCTAATATACATGTCTACATTTTAAATGAACTCTCTATAAACCATACATCAAAAGTTGCTTTTTCTGGACACTGGGCGCTCTTTCCTCCCCACCCAAATGCATATGCCTTTATGCCCAGCAATTAACCCCAGGGTTTACAGATTTCCTCCTTTTCCTACCACTTGCTCTCAGCTATGTGGAAAAGGTGGGGCAGGCAGAAGGAGCCAAAGCAACAGACTGCTAAGCTTTCCTACTGTGTATGCTGTGTCTTGTGCAGACATGGCATAGAATACAGAGCAGATCACTCTAATTAATAAAGTTTAGAAGAGTGGTGCAAGCTTCATGCCTGAGTCACTCATTATTTTGATTGCCCCCAAGAGACTCTTAGTGCCGGTTCACACTGGGGCTGCTTTAAAGTCACCCAACCCTGAAGCTGCCCCCGCACAGCGTGACCTCAGCTCAGCTTGCAAATGATTTCCTTAATAGAAGTCAATGCAAGCCCCTCCAAAGTCGCCCCCAAGTAGTACAGGAACCTTTTTCTAAGTCAAAGCAACTTGAGTTGCTCCCATTAGAACGGTTGCATTGCACTGCAAGGAGCGATACCTGTCAAGCGGCTAAGTTCCCTGACGGGTCACCCCATCGAGAACCTGCACTAAAGTTTGGTTATTAACAGTTTAGAAACACCTGTTGTGTGTTTATATTAGAAGACAGACAGGCTGCAAAAATTTGACAAGCTGCAATCCCTGTTGTGAACTTTGGAATTAATTTCTCTACAATGTCTATAGCTACAGAAGTGAATGGGTGCTTATTTTAAAGTGTTCTTACCATTTGTTTGGGAATACATAAATACGTTAGTGTGCATAACCTGAGCGTAGGTTACCTGTACACCCTAAAATTTCCAAGAAAGCACATAGCAGTATTTAGATATTTGTGTTTAAATAAGAAAAAATCATAGTTCAGATATCAACATGAAATATGTAAATAGGCACAATATGTTTTCCAGAGTTTTTGGCGCATTTTGATATTTGATAAAAAAAAAATAGAACAAAAATTCATTAGGCATATTTATTAAGCCGAGAATGTGTTTGGTGAATGTCAGATTAACTGGTTTATAAAAATGCCCCTATGGAATATTTGTATGCCATCATTTTCATTTAGCCTCATAACGCCAACATTTATTGCAAAAGTTTGACCATATTTAACCACTTGCCGACCAGCGCACGACGATGTACGTCAACAGAATGGCACGGGCAGGCAAATGGGCGTACATGTACGTCCCTTTAAATTTGCCGCCCTGCCATCGGGAGCGCGCTGCCGGCGGCGTGCTCCCGTGCTGGTCGGGACCCCCGTGAGTCCAGTCGCGGGACCCGCGGACTCGATCGCCGCGGGCATTCCCGCGATCGTCTCACGGAGCAGCCAAATGAAGAAATGCCGTTGTAAACAGCATTTCTCCATTCTGCCTAGCAACTAGTGACGCTGATCTCTGCTCCATGTGATTGGAGCAGAGATCAGTGTTCACTAAATGAAAGCCCAACCCCCCCACAGTTAGTAACACACCCCTAGGAATACTTAACCCCTACACTGCCACCCACTGGTTAACCCCTTCACTGCCAGTGTCATTTACACAGGAATCACTGCATTTATATAGCAGTGATTACTGTATAAATGACAATGGTCCCAAAAATGTGTCAAAAATGTCCGATGGGTTCCCCACAATGTCGTAGTTACAATAAAAATCGCTGATTGCCGCCATTACTAGTAAATAAAAAATTATTAATAAAAATGCTATAAAACTATCCCTATTTTGTAAACGCTATAACTTTTGCGCAAACCAATCAATAATCGCTTATTGTGATTTTTTTTACCAAAAATATGCAGAAGAATACGTATCGGCCTAAACTGAGGGAAAAAAAAAATGTTTTTTTATATATTTTTGGGGGATATTTATTATAACAAAAAGTAAAAAATAATGCGTTTTTTTCAAAATTGTCGCTCTATTTTTGTTTATAGCGCAAAAAATAAAAACCGCAGGGGAGATCAAATACCACCAAAAGAAAGCTCTATTTGTGGGAAAAAAAGGATGTCAATTTTGTTTGGGAGCCACGTTGCACGACCGCGCAATTGTCAGTTAAAGCGACGCAGTACCGAATCGCAAAAAGTGGTCTGGTCTTTGACCAGCAAATTGGTCCGGTCTGAAAGTGGTTAAGTAAACTTATAAAAGACTGATATGGCAAAATGCAATTAAAATCCTTTTGTAAAGGAGACAGGTTGAAGAATGTTCCATCAATGAAAAAATTGCTTATATAAAGTCTAGGGTGAACTAAGCTGTAGGTGAATTTTTTTTAAATGAATAAAGTGAGGAAAAATTGACACAAACCCTAGAAATGCGATATAATTAGCTGAATAATTTTTACTGTAGCTGTAATTTGGTAATATGAGTTAAAGTATATGTTAGGCAAAAGTATTTTAAACATTTATTTATTTTCATTTTAAAAAAGAATGGAGAAAGGTTAGTACTGCTGCGAGTTTTTTGTTTGTATCTGCTTTATCGCTGGAGAGAATCACCCTCTCAATCTGTCCTGGTGTCCACTCACGTCAGCACAGTGGGAGATCGGAAATCTGTCAATGGGGAAAACTGTTCTGTTGACTGCTGTCAAAGAGGGAATTTTTCCTTACTTTGAAGAGATTTTCTTTCACCTCGTTTTTTTTCACTAGGATAGAAATTGAAGCGAAATCTCCTGAATGTGACACAGTTAGTAATTCACAGGATTTGAATCCTTCCCTCTTGTATCCAAAACAAAAACAAGACATTTGGATTTGAATACACTTTAATATTGGCACAGCAAAATGTAGTTCATGAAGGGCATTACTGAGAACAACCTCAGAATATCAGAATATTGAAAATTGGCCAAAACTTTTGAAAACAAATATTTCCCATTAAACATTTTTAAAAAATAGATCCCCTTAGTGTAAGCCTATACAAAAGTAAAATTGAGAGTTTTAAATTTGAGTTCAACTGGTCTACTATAATAAGCACATACTAGATCATTAGTAAGTATCTCTGATTATTTATGATGATCATGGCTCCATGACTGTATTTTATCATAGCATATTACTGTTCTAATGTAAATACTTATTTGTCACATTAGGCCTGTAGAGTATGAATCCCATGGCTACATATACAAATCCTCAATACTTGCTGTCAGTACTAAATATTTCAGGAGGAAGTTATTTAGCCAACAGCTGTAGAGCAATATTCCCCATGTTTATCCTCACTAGCTGTCATTAAAAATAAAACACTCATTATGCCATAATCATCATTAGCTAGCAAACAATAACCTTTTGCGTGTTAAAGTGGTTCGTCTGCTCGGAATAATAGGCAGCTTTCAGCTTTATTCATTTAATATGCAGTATTTAAACACATTTTAATGCACTCTCCATTTTCAATTTAACATGCAAAAGGCAAAGTGCATCATAACAGGATGTAACTACATATTAATCAAATTAGCACAACACTTCAAAGGCTCCACGCTTTTCTCTCAGCTCATAGTTAAGAACCGTGTAATGACAGGCGGAATCAATGGAACTTAACAGTTTTTGCCAAGGGAACACATTTTCTTTCATGCTAAGTAATGCTTATTTTTGCTTGGTTGAAACAATTGTTTAGTAACTCGCTAATTAGTTGTAATGGCATTCTTATTATCAAGTGTCGTCATCCAGGAGAACGGGAAAGGAAACATTGCCAAAAATGAACAACTGATCTAGCTTGTAAGTATGACTGAGTTAAAACCTTGTAACAAATATGTACAGTGTCAGTATAAACTATTCTTTTGTTGCTACATTTTTCAGCTAATAATTTACACAAAAGGAATAATCGACATGCTTTCTGGGTTGTTATTTGTGGTGAAAAAAGATAAGCTTGTAAATCTCTGATGCATGGAAGGTTTGCGGCATTTGGACACAATCTCATTTGCCGTTTTTGGATCTGCTGACATTGCTCTTTTTAAAGGTGAAGTGCATTGGGATGGTCCTTAAGGATGTATGAGGAGCACACTATATTTGGACCACCATCCTAAAAGACCTACCTGGTATAAAGCTGTAAGAACACACTTATAAATGCATTAGTTCTCTAGGTATGGTGATACTAACCTATAACAATAGGTCACAAAGTAGTGGGGATATTAATTTTAAATTAATTAACAATATGATGTCATACTCAACAATCAATAGCACAATGCCTTCGATATGTCCAATGATATTTAAGGTTGAATATATATTCTACTATTATTTTGCAGAGAAAATGCTCACAAAGATTAACATATGTATATAACATTAGTGAGATAAAGATACAGTCCACAAATATCCAGGTGCATCATAAACCAGTAAAAAATAACTATAATGCCGCGTACACATGAACGGAAATTCCTCCAGCAAAACTCTGATGAGAGCTTTTTGTTGGAAAATGTATGCTCCATAGGTCTTGTTGGTGGAATTCCAGCCAGCAAAAGATTGAGAGCATGTTCCCTATTTTTTGGTTGGGAAAAGTTCCTATCCGAAAATGCGTTCGTCTGTATGCAATTCGGATGCGTAAAAAATCACGCATGCTCGGAAACAATTCAATGCATGCTTGGAAGCATTAAACTTCATTTTCTTGGCTCGTGGTAGTGTTGTACGTCACCGCATTCTTGAAGGTCGAAAATGCAGAGAACTTTTGTGTGACCATGTGTATGCAAGGCAAGCTTGAGCAGAATTCCGTCGGAAAAACCATCCAAGATGTTTCCGACGGAAATTCCGCTCGTGTGTACGGGGCGTGAGTCTTCAAATAATGGAAATAATCACTTTCACCCATGCAATCTTTGTAAAGAGTAGTGAAATGTGGAACAGTGGTGACATAATTTTATCTGATAACAAAAGTAGACTGTTGAAATGGATATACACTTAGTGATAGGTGTGGATAGTGGAGTAGTAAAAATGTAAGAAGGGAGAATTGAAGAGTAAAAGGATAAGAGAGAGAGAGAGGAAAATGGGAGAAGGTTGTCTAGATCAGGGCCACTGCTATATCAATATGTGAAAAATAAAAGGAATGGAGTAAAAATGCATGGGGGTGTGGGAGGGGGGGGGGGATTTTGGAGTCCAGATAAAGTATATCCAAAATGGGTGTGATGACTATTGAACTGAAGTAATGAACTCTTAAGTCTGTGATGTGCTCAATCTGCTTTTCTAGCGTCTAAAGAAGAGTATGTGATCCTAATGGTCCATTGGGAGATAAACATATCCATCATGTCATGATCAGACACCTATTGGCTTTAACCAGACTACTAAACAAATGATCCCCCTTCCCCCTTCCCCCTTTCTGAACTATCTATGAGCAGTATTCCTTTTTTTCTGAGGCCTCCTGCCAGTTTGAGGAAAATAAGTAAGTGGCCAATCACCATCCGTCCGTCCTTGATCAATGTGTGTCTACTAGTCATCCAACAGATTAAAGGTATTTTAGCTACTGGATGCAACACGGGTTATTCCCTTTCCAAGGTTTTACTATATAGCCAGGCTACAGAAGTCTCATGTTATTATGGCCAAATATTGGGGGTTATTTACGAAAGGCAAATGTACTATGCACTGCAAGTGCACTTGGAAGAGCAGTCGCTCTAAATCTAAGGGGTAGACCTGAAATGAGTGAAGCTCTGCTGATTTTATCATCCAATATTGTGCAAGCTAAAATGCTGTTTTTTATTTTCTGTCCCCCTCGGATCTACAGCGACTGCACTTCCAAGTGCACTTTCAGTGCAATTTCAAGTACACTTGCAGTGCAAAGTGGATGTTCCTTTCGTAAATAACCCCCATTATGTCCTTCTCTGCATATTTTTTCTTGGGATTGTACATTGATGTAATTTCTCTCAGGCAAATATTGCTGCCATACAAATGCCATAAGCACTTTTGCTTCCTAAATATATATATATTTTGTTTTAAACGGTGGCATATTGGCTATTGTTTCAGGATATCCGGGTATCACGGAAATCACCTACATAGAGTTGGTTTACAGCTGGCTAATTTTTATTTACAACATTTGTAAACCACATACTAATTCTAAAGTATGAGTATATATTGGGGAACTAAGACTTCTAACAAAGGGGCTTGTTTCTAGGCCTTTTTTCTAGGCATTTTTTATATTTGCCATGTACCTGCCATTTTGCGCTTTTCAGTTCATGCTTTTTAGTTAGTTTCTGAATGGCCATTTGTCAACCAGACATGTTGCGTGAATCGGAGGAGATAACGTGTTATTTATTATTAGCCTTGGAGTTATTGCTTTGACTGTTTTTTTGGGGTTGAATAATGATTTGATTTGGTATATTTTCTACATTTTTTAATGCATGGAATGCACTTTTTGGTTAAGTTCTATTGGCAGATATCATGTCTAATTTTATTTGTTTTCTTTTTTTAATGCCCAATAAAAAAATTGTGGAGAATAATACTTGGCTATGTGTTTTACTTCAAATGACAGTTTGGGAGTAGGCAGTTACATTTAAAAAAAATAAAAGGTAAAATTCACAAGGGACACCAACATAGTTGTATCTTTGATCTTAAAAGCTATGGGATAATGGGGTTGTGGTAACTTGCCAAAAAAAAAAAAAAATATTATTCTTTATATCACTAGAAATAAAAAGCCTTTGAAAATTAGTTTGCAATAACTCCATCAGTATCACCAGCAAAGCAGCTTCATTATTATCTCATTAAAGAAGAAGAGAATTGTGCGCTGCATTTCGAGATTTCATAATTTGCCACGTCACGAATGTTAATTCTTCATTACGAATGCTAGTTTACAAGACTGACCGCTTCTGGCTCGTCCTTCCTTCCAAGCATGTGTGTTTGTACTTTGGTATTTTGTCTGACGGTCTTGTGTACACATGCTCGGAAAATCCAACAACAGACATTTGTCCGCGAAAATTTTTAATACCTGCTATCCAACATTTGTCTGCAGAAAATCCGACAATAATTGTCCGATGGAGCGTACACATGAACGGATTTTCCGCCAAAAGCCTGTCATCACACATTTCTTGTCGGGAAAATCTGATCGCATGTACAAGGCTTTACAAAGCAGTGAATGCACTTTAAAACAAACCCTGACCTTTCAAGTTTAACGTGAAGTTATTCTTACTGAAAACTCCAACAAAGATCACAGTAAATACTCTAAGCTGGGTTCACACTTTCTGGAGCGGTGCATTGTGTTAATGCGGCACACCAAAACATCCCAAATTTTTTCTTTATGAACCATTTATGGCAAAACAGTGCACCACAATATCTGGTAGTGCATTACACGTGTTGGACTGTGCTGGAACACATGTGCAATGGAGCTGCTGTGTCTTAGTGCATTGGGGTGTCACTCAAAATGAATGGCACCCCAACATTCTTACACATCAAGTTACTGCAATGCATCACAGCAGAAAAGTGTGAACCCAGCCTTAAAATGGTCGTAAACCTCAGATATGAAATTTGTACAAAGCATATCCCATTATAGGTTATACTGGTCTAAATGAAGAAAAACAGGTACAACTCATGTAGGAGTATTTGTTTAATCTCTGTGTATCACCTGAGGCCAGTCACTTCACTGGGTATATGTAAAGGTTTACAACCATTGTGCTTGTTAATGAATGGGCTGCAGTGGTACGTGTTAACAAACAACACACATTATGTGCATTCACGTTTTGGTACCATTCATTATGAATAGCCCCCTAACACATGAGCTCAAATGCTCTTGTGTTGCAGCTCACCACAAAGTATAGTAATGCACTAATATGAGTTGTAGTGTGCTGCTTTGCCAAGAATAGTGAGTAGTTGTTTTCTAGACATTTTGATGTGCTGCTGGCCCATTCATTTGTATACCATAATTTAACACACGTTAATGTGTGGGAAAAAAATGCACATTTACACAGTGTATCTCACAAAAGTGAGTACACCCCTCACATTTTTGTAAATATTTTATTATATATTTTCATGTGACAACACTGAAGAAATGACACTTTGCTACAAAGTAGGCTTGTGCAATTCGTTTCGTAACGAATCGAAATTCGGCCGAATTTTGCATCTTTCGGACATTCGGATGCATCCGAATGTCCGAATAAAAAAATAACGAATAACAACGAATACGAAAGAAATATAATGAATGAATTCAAATGAATTTGGTAATTCTTTAAAGATCTAATGAAACAAAAGGTCAGCTCAAAGTAAATCTTATAGTCCAATCAGCTAATTAATTTTGTGTCGGAGGATGGATTACTGGCAAAGTGCATTCCTGAGAACTGAGTTAGAAGGGTGTTGTATTGTATTTGGGCCGAGGAGAAGAGACGTTGTCATTGTGTGTGTTAAAAGATTCAATAAACAAAGGACTTTCCAAACTACGAATCATTATCACGAAAGTCTATACATACATAAATAGCGAATTTCAACGAATACGAACGAATGAATTCGACACTCTACTAATAATAACGAATTATCTGAAAACGTATTAACTTAACATAATGAATATAACAGAACTAAATTATGTATTTTACGAATGACAACGAACCGAAACTAAACAAAATTTTCTGTTGTGCACAAGTCTACTACAAAGTAGTGAGTGTACAGCACGTTTGACAGTGTAAATTTGCTGTCCCCTCAAAATAGCTCAACGCACAGCCATTAATGTCTAAACCGCTAGCAACAAAATTGAGTACACCCCTAAATGAAAATGTCCAAATTGGGCCCAATTAGCAATTTTCCCACCCTGGTGTCATGTGACTCATTAGTGTTACAAGGTCTCAGGTGTGAGTGGGGAGCAGGTGTGTTAAATTTGGTGTTATTGCTCTCACTCTATCATACTGGTCACTGGAAGTTCAACATGGCACCTCATGGCAAAGAACTCTCTGAGTATCTAAAAAAAATGAATTGTTGCTCAATATAAAGATGGCCTAGGCTATAGGAATATTGCCAAGACCCTGAAACTGAGCTGCAGCACGGTGGCTAAGACCATACAGTAGTTTAACAGGCCTTGTTCCACTCAGAACAGGCCTTGCCATGGTCGACTAAAGAAGTTGTGTGCACGTGCTCAGAGTCATATCCAGAGGTTGTCTTTGGGAAATAGACATATGAGTGCTGCCAGCATTTCTGCAGAGGTTGAAGGGTTGGAGAGTCAGCCTGTCAGTGCTCAGACCATACGCCACACACTGCATCAAATTGGTCTGCATGGCTGCCATTCCATCTAAAGATGATGCACAAGAAAGCCTGCAAACAGTTTGCTGAAGACAACCAGACTAAGGACATGGATTACTGGAACCATGTCCTGTGGTCTGATGAGACCTAGATAAACTTATTTGGTTCAGATGGTGTCAAACATTTGTGGTGGCAAAAAGGTGAGAAGTACAAAGACAAGTGTGTCTTGCCTACAGGTGGTGGGAGTGTCATGATCTGGGGTTGCATGAGTGCTGCAAGCACTAGGGAGGTACAGTTCATTGAGGAAACTATGAATGCCAACATGTACTGTGACATACTGAAGCAGAGCATGATCCCCTCCCTTCAGAGACTGGGCCACAGGGCAGTATTCCAACATGATAACAACCCCAAACACACCTCCAAGACCACCACTGCCTTGCCAAAGACACTGAGGGTAAAGCTGATGGACTGGCCAAGCAGGTCTCCAGACCTAAAATCTATTGAGCATCTGTGGAGCATCATCCAACGGAAGGTGGAGAAGTGCAAGGTCTCTAACATCCACCAGCTCCATGATGTCCTCATTGAGGAGTGGAAGAGGACTCCAGTGGCAACCTGTTAAACTCTAGTGAACTCAATGCCCAAGAGGGTTAAGGCAGCACTGGAAAATAATGGTGGCCACACAAAATATTGACAGTTTGGGCCCAATTTGGACATTTTCACTTAGGGGTGTATTCACTTTTGTTTCCAGCCATTTAGACATGAATGGCTGTGTGTTGAGTTATTTTGAGGGGACAGCAAATTTACACTGTTATACAAGCTGTACACTCACTACTTTACATTGTAGCAAAGTGTCATTTCTTCAGTGTTGTCACATGAAAAGACATAATAAAATATTTACAAAAATGTAAGGGGTGTACTCACTTTTTTGAGATACTGTATGTATAAATGCAATCCAAAAAGATGCCAAGGTGTGAATGGGGATAACAGCTTGAAGCACCTGCTAGCGGTCTGCCAGGAATCTGTTCTCATAGAAGCTGAGCCCGATTTGTGAATTTTGAAAAATAATTTCTCCTCTCTGCTTTTAGATACCCAGGTGAATAAAAGGTTGTTTTGAAGTGCTTTTACTACTTGTTCAGAATATGTAAATACTTAAAGTGTTCATATTCTGGACATAGGTTCACATTAAGCTTTAGCAAATAAGAATAAGGACTCCTTACAAAATAGGCTATCTGGCTTATATAAGCTTTTTTTGGCTATACTTCTCCTATGAATGGTTTGCACTTCTGTGACCCGTTTTCAGCTGATGGTGGGTTAAAGTATGCTGTCAGCTGATGTTACTGAGCCAGTCCGGGCTCTAAAAAGATCCATACCATATGGCACCTGGTTTAGCCCCTCAGTGATCCACCAAGAGCCTGAGCCAACCCCTCCTCCCCCCTCCACAGCCCAGCACTGCAGTGAGCTCTGGAGGGGCAGAGCAGAGAGCCACTGACTGACAGTCTTGGCTCTCTGCTCAGACCAGAGGGGAGAACAGTGTTTGATCAATTAGTTCTCACTTCAGAGCCAGCGGGGGACAGATGCAGCTTCAGATCAATACTGCATTCACTTAGGTGAGTATAAATGTTTTTTTTTTTTACAAAGTCCCTACTTCTCTTTTAAATATTTTTTAAGTTACTATGTTCTGCTCCTCCAACTCTGTCTGGAATGCCAATCTGGAGAGAGGGCAGGAGGGGCTGGCTCAAGCTATCAGTGACATACTGTAAGCCTGAGCCAGTTGCTGGTCAGAAAGCTGGGTGGATCCCAGTATTATTGTTGGGATGTCTCCAGAGTCTGGAGCAGCTCTGTGTCCTCAGCTGATAGCAGGCTCTCATAAACCACATAAGAAGTATGGCCAAAGAACTTTTGCCATACTTTTATTTAAAGTGGACCTTGCAGTATATGTAAGATCCTTTTTTTAGGTCTGGGTCCTCTCCTTTTAATGATCGCTTCCTGAATCAATTTCCTGATACAAGATACATTTCATAGTGAAATGTCTTACCAGTTGTGTAAGCCCACGTACACACGGTCTGAGATTTTGCCAACCAAATCCGTCGGATTTTGCCCGTCGGATTTAGTCCGATGGATTATGTCCGAAACTGTTGCATACACACGGTCGGGCCAAGTTGGCGAAAAATCCGATCTTTCAGAACGTGATGACGTAATTTTGTTACGATGGGACTACATTCAGGCTAGTAGCCAATAGCTTTGATGTAGGAATTTGATCTGAGCATGCGTGGCACTTGGTCCGATGAAAATGCTCTACACATGATCGGATTAGGTCCGTCCGGCCCAGTTGGTCGGGAAACTGAATCTATCTATGGCCGCTGCTGCTACCCCCTATTCAGGTGCCCCGCCCCTTTTCGGGTGCAAGGCACCTGAATTACAGAGGAGGGGGGTGGTTTTGAAGCACCTGATTAGAGCCATGGGCTCTAATAAGCGTCAAAAAATGTGACCTGCGAGCGCCATGCTGGGCGCTTGCAGGTCACTCAGCTGTGTTAGAAAAGCGAATGAATATGCGCTTTCCTAACACTAAACCGCCTCTCCGCCAATCAGGTGCTTGGATCTGTTACACATCACCTGATTGGCTGAAACGGCAGGCACTGTGATTGGATGTCAGGTGTCCAATCATAGCAGCGGACGTGAAGAGAGGACGGGAGAAGACATCAAGGAGCTGTTTGATGAGGCACAATGGGAGCAATTGATGGGCACAGTGGCAGCAATTGATGGGAATAAGTGGCAGCATATGATGGGCACAATTGCTGCATATGATGGGCACAAATGGCTGCATATGATGGGCACATGTGGCTGCATATGATGGGCACATGTGGCTGCATATGATGGGCACACTGGCTGCATATGATGGGCACAAATGGCTGCATATGATGGGCACAAGTGGCTGCATTTAATGGGCACAGTGGCTGTTTGATGGTCACAGTGGCTGTATATGATGGGCACAAGTGGCTGCATTTGATGGGCACAGTAAGGCTGCAGTTGATGGGGGGTTGTTTCAGTATTTTTCAGTTTCTTTACACCCGCCAAAAATTTTGAGCACCAGGCGCCACTGCTAATAGGTGAAGTTGTGCTTCAGTTTAAATTGTAAAACCTCTGGTAATCATTGAGTACAAGTGTAGCTCCTCCTCATGTATCGGTTCTTCACCTGTAAAATATATCTGTTTGAGAGTGCTCTACACAGAGCCATAAAAATCCTTGGATCTAAATACCCCATTGGGGATGAATGCAATTTAAGTTTCTGCTATACTGAAATTTTTTGTGCAAATTCAGAGATTTCAGTAGAAGCAGAATTTCAACATTTTACAAAGTGCATTGAGGTCACAGGGATGGGAAAAATAAATGTCTTGGCAGTTTTTGAACTTTCAATTTTTTTATTATGTTTTTTTCAATTTTTCGGAAATAAACAATTGACTTATATGCAGAGAAAAGCATGTGTCATCCATAATTTTGCCAGTTTTTAAGGGGTGCAGTATGCTATAGCTAGTTCTACAAAAAATATATTTTCTGGCAGCAATGAGGAAAGAGTGGCCTAAAGTCTGTTAAATTTGAGCCACCAAACCATATGCATTTTTATAATTACCCTTTGGGTTATTAAATATCTCCTAAAGGTCAGAGAAGCTTTTTTTTTTTTTTAACTACCCTGTCTCTCATTAGAACCATTTACTGTAGATTTTAGTTATTTCACAGAAAGACAGACAAAAAAATGTACAACCTAAAAAAATTAAAGCAACATTAAAAACACAAATATAATGAACACTAAATCAAATAAACCATACTACCTTAACTACTGCCCCATTCCCAGGAAACAACCTCTATATTAAGAAAAAAATTGTAGAATTTTTTTTTTCTCAAATAAGACAGCTCAATGGCTAAATGAGTGAAACTTTGTGAACATTTCACCAATAGAAAATTATGTATATGTAAAAAAAAAAAAAAGAAAATTCACAGAAATTACTCTGCTGATCCCTGTTTCTCAAAAAAAAAAAAAAAAAAACTCACAAAATAGAGCTAGAGGAGAAACAAATACAACAAAAGAATACAGCTCCCTCTTGCTCTACTTGGAATATTGGACCCATAGGCATCTACAGGTGATCTACATCACTCATTCTCAATGAATGGATTTTAGTCTGCTGAATCAACAAAAGTAGGAATTATTACATACTACACTTACAATATAACTGTACTCTTAATTGATATAAAATTAGAACTTTTGTAAAGGAGGAAAATCTGTTACATCTTAATGTAGAAGGCTGCTCTCACTTTAAGGCATTGCCATTGCATCTGCTGTAGGAATTGGATTAGTCACTTCTTTATGCAATCTCATAGACTTCTCCCTGTTTCCATTAACATTTTACATCACAATGTTAATTCTTCCAAAGGAAGGGAATTAAATATTTTTTTCCTGTGTTGGCCAGCTACTAGAGGCAATTCAGTCAGTTAATAGGAGTCATGCAATAGGTTGATGTAAAACAGCTTGTAATAAAAGGAAAAAAAACTGATTTGTTCAGAAGCTGGACATGAAAAACATGGACTGATGGAATCCCTTATAATTGCACTGAAATAATTCACAGCTGAGATATATTACAGTGTTAGTATTTTATTGAACTGGCATGAGGCTGGGGCTTTTGGGATGACAAAACATGCATAGACTGCTTGCAGCTGGAAGAAAAGCTAACATCACAAATGATTGGACATCTGATCTGTAATTGGGTTTTGCTAGAGAAATATTCATTCTGGGTCCCTTAGTAATCCAGCAGGGTAGTACCAAAAAGTAACATTGACAGTGAGCGGTGAGCTGGACAACCTTCTTTCATGGAATATAGAAAGACCAAATTCCAAAGGGAATGTACCAACTTTTCAGTGTTTTTAACTTTTGAAGACTCTTGAGCTCTTGAAATACACTTTGTAAATTATATATAAATTATATATAACAGAGCTCTGCACCTTGTACATTGTTTACTCCGGAGCCCTGCACTCTATATTGTAATTACATTTTTTGACAAATTTTTTCAGTGTCTGTACAGTTGTTGGTTGCTTTTTGGTTGCAATTTGTGATTGTTTTGAGGTTTATAGATGTCTGTGAGACTCTTGCTTAAGTAACAGTAATGAAAGTATTTTCTGTTTGGCATATATGTGTTATACATGACACATCATACTTCTCCTCGGAGTGCCCAGGGGTGCTACAGGTCTTTCACAATCCTAGCAATCCCCCCGATCCTGGGAGAAGGTCACGTGCCCCCCCCCCCCATTACCAAAAAACACTGGATATTTACCAAAGACTTCAATGCAGTCACAGGGTATTTGGGCAGGGCAGAAACGGCTATTAACAGATGGGAAATTGTTCTTTTAAGACTACTTTTCCTTATGCCCTGAGTGTCCAAAGTGCCAGTTTCTCTGTAAAGTACCTTGTCCATCAGCCTCTACATCTTACCTCCTCTGTAATTCAGTGCTGCAGGCTCTACCAGTCTTCCTATTATTCAACACTTCCAGGCATGTCAGATGTCTGTGTCCCACATTGCATACTGAAAAAAACAAGAACAAAGGGTACACCAGCCTTGTGCATTACCTTAAAAACTCCTTTATTTAACAAATAAAACAGATGTCTACTCACAAAAATCACATGATATCAAGCTCATCAATATCCACAGTGACCCACACACCCAGGTCCCCTGCGCCAATTCCAATGTAGGAAAGACATTTCAAATGGCTGATGCATTTTGAGGGTAGATACCCCCTTATTCAGAGCCCGGGCTACCCTTGAAACACATCAGCCATTTGAAGTGTCTTCCTTAAGATGAGATTGGCACAGTGGACCAGGGTGTGGGTATTGAAGAGCTTGTGCTGTTTGTGATTAGACATCTGTTTTATTTCTTCAATAAAAGAGTTTTTAAGGTAATGCACAAGGCTGGTGCATTCCTTGTTTTTTCAGTGTTATTTTTTGCCTACTCCAGTCCCCAGCAAATGCTCAATTTAAAGTTGTTAAAGACCTAAAGTTCTCCATTGCTGGAGCATCCACCTTGAGCGCAAGAGGATGTTCATTTTGCTTGTTTACCCCACTGTATACTATGGTACTTTCCTCCAAATCGTATGTCACTGCATGGCACAGTAGTAATGTAATTACAGAAGATGAAACCACAAAGCACTGCAGGGGATGCAGGCATCTGATGCTGATGGAAGTTTTCAATGCTAAAGAGTCTGATAGGGACTGCAGTGCTGGAACAGAGCAGAAGTAGGAAACTGGGGCTGCTGGGGAGGTGAGTATACTACTCTTTTCTCTTGCAGGGAAATAACATCTGTCTTTTTTGATCGCATTAAGCATGTTAAAAAATATAAGCTTGATATTAATAAGCTTCTCAATATTTCTTAAAGTAGAAGTTCAGGCTAAAACTAAAATCTTTAAATCTACTTGCATCCATGATCTAAGATTAACCTATCTAGCCTTGTAAAGAGAAAATCGCTATACATACCTTTTCTGAAGCCACTATGGACTGGTCCCATGTTGAGCTGTCAGTGACAGCTTCTCTGTGGAGGTGGGTGCAGGAGAGGCAGCCGACAACAGAACTCTATGGGTGACGTCACTTCCCAGGCATTTCCCAGCCGTTGTTGGCTGTCTCCTGCACAGAGCTTCTGCCTCTGGAGACCGGATCGGCTTCAGAAAAAGGCATGTATAGTGATTTTTGCTTTATAGGGTTAGATAGGTTAGTCTTAGATTGTGGATGTAAGTAGATTCAGAGATTTTAGGTTTAGGGTGAATTTCCACTTTCATGGTTAAACAATATTTCTACACATTACTCAAATTATATAAATGCAAGTTTAAAAATGTATACATTAATAACTAGATAATTGTGTTTTATATAATATTTATTGTACACAACAAGGTTGCTGGAATATGACGGGTTTGTATTATGCAAATGCACTCTCGTTCTTGGTCAGTAGGAAGCCTGTACTCTGATGACTTTGTAGTTGACTATTATAGGACTTTGCTGTTTCTATGCAGAGCTTTGCAAGCCTACTGTTCTTTTTTCAGTCTTTATGCCATGTATGACTTAACATATTTAATTTATTGTAAGTCATTTCTATGTGTGTTTTGTTAAAAGACTTATTTCCTACAAAATAATAAAAAGTACCTGATTGAAGTACATATCTGAGGTTGACTCTAAAACAATGCACTCTCTATGTGGCTAATATCTTATCACCAGCAGTTTACAAATGTAAAGCATTTTTTTCTTAAGTGTACAAAAAGTCATTGAAGCCATATTTAGAACATATGTTCATAGAATTTTTTTTTTTTAATTATCCTTTTTAACAATTTGCAGCAATTTTTACGAGACTTGGGCTAGACAACTCTAGCAAGGTCAAGTATGATGTTTAGGTTTCCTGGAGTACTTTTTCCTCTGTATTCGGAGACCTCTTGTTCTGCAGTATCACTATCAGAGCTAAATAACTTTGAAGGTCACCTTAATATTGTAACATAATAGTAATATTTTACTTCTTTATCTTCCTTCACAGCTTCCATATGAAAAGCCCAGTTGTTATTAAAGAATAGTAACCTTGATTTTTTTTGTTACTTGCAGTCTAGCAAGTGAGAATAAATTCACTGAAATCTGTTTATTCTATTTTAACTTTTTGCAAGCTTAAGAAAAATAATATATACTTTTTTTTTTCTTTCATGTTGGAATGTCCAAGTACGTCCCATGCGCATCTTCCTGGCTGATGAATGCAAATGTTCCTCCAGTATTTTTTGATAACACGCTGCATTCATCTTGCCATCAATTTTGACTAATTTGCCTGTGCCTTTGTAGCTCACACATCCCCAAAACATCCACCTCCGTATTTCACAGTAGGAATGATGTACCTTTAATCATAGGCCATGTTGACTCCTCTTCAAATGTAGCATTGTACAAAAAGCTAAATTTTGGGCTTATCACTCCAAATGACTTTATGCCAGAAGGTTTGAGACTTGTTTCTGTGCTGTTTGGCATATTGTAAGCATAATACTTTGTGGTATTTGCTTAGTAATGACTTTCTTCTGGCGAATCAACCATGCAGCCCATCTTTCTTCAAGTGCCTCCTTATTGTGGATCTGGAAACAACCACACCACATGTTTTCAGAGAGTCCTGTATTTCACCGGAAGTTATTTCTGGATTTTACTTTGCATCCCGAACAATTTTCCTGGCAGTTGTGGCTGAAATTTTAGTTGGTCTACCTGACCGTGGTTTGGTTTTAACAGAACCCCTCATTTCCACTTCTTGATTAGAGTTTGAACACTGCTGATTGGCATTCTCAATTCCTTGGATATCTTTTTATATCCCTTTCCTGTTTTATACAGTTCAACTACCTTTTTCCGCAAATCCTTTGTCAATTATTTTGCCTTCCCCATGATTTAGAATCCAGAAACGTCAATGCGGCACTGGATGAAAGATGCAAGGGTCTATCAGGAGTCCAGAAACTCGTTGATCTTTTGTACACAAACACTAATTACAAGCAAACAGATCACAGGTGACGATGGTTACCTTTAACCACTTCAGCCCCGGACCATTTTGCTGGCCAAAGACCAGACCACTTTTTGCGATTCGGCACTGCGTCACTTTAACTTACAATTGCGCGGTCATGCGACATGGCTCCCAAACAAAATTGATGTCATTTTTTGCCACAAATAGAGCTTTCTTTTGGTGGTATTTGATCACCCCTGCGGTTTTTATTTTTTGCGCTATAAACAAAAATACGCCAATTTTGAAAAAAAAACACATTATTTTTTACTTTTTGTTATAATAAATATGCCCCAAAAATATATAAAAAAACATTTTTTTTCCTCAGTTTAGGCCGATATGTATTCTTCTACATATTTTTGGTTAAAAAAAAATTGCAATAAGCGATTATTGATTGGTTTGCGCAAAAGTTATAGCGTTTACAAAATAGGGGATAGTTTTATGGCATTTTATTAATAATTTTTTTTACTAGTAATGGCGGTGATCAGCGATTTTCATTGTGACTGCGACATTATGGTGGACACATCGGACATTTTTGGGACCATTGTCACTTATACAGCAATCACTTCTATATAAATGCAGTGATTCCTGTGTAAATTACACTGAATGAATGAATGAATGAATGAAATACTTATATAGCGCACAATGCGAACTGAATCGCCTCTAGGCGCTGTGGCGAGCTTTGATCATCTGCTAAAATAGCAAGGTCTTGAGTTTTTTCCTAAAAGCCAGGTGATTTTCTTCCAGGCGGATGTTTATTGGTAGAGCATTCCATAGCCGAGGCCCTTGGACAGCGAATCTCCGATCCCCCTTGGATTTATACCGGGCTTTGGGCACGAGGAGGAGGTTTTTGTTGGCTGATCGAAGACTGCGGTTTGGTGTGTAATGATTTATTTTCTCCATTAGGTATTGCGGAGCTTCTCTATGCACGCATTTGTGGGTGAGGCAAAGGGTCTTGAACGTGATCCGATTTTTTACGGTTAGCCAATGTAAGCTCCTCAGTGAAGGAGAAATGGATTCCCAGGGTTTTTTTCCTGTTATCAGCCTTGCCGCCGTGTTTTGGATCAGTTGTAATCGCGCAAGTTGATATTGTGGTAATCCTATGTAAAGCGAGTTTGCGTAGTCCAGTCGTGAATTAATGATTGTTCCAACTACCACTGCTTTGTCATTCTTTGGGATAAAAGGGATGAGTCTGCGAAGCATGCGCAGCAGATGGTGAGATCGACTGACTACTGCTCCTATTTGCGCATCCATTGACATTTGTGCGTCTAAAATAACCCCGAGACTCTTGGCTTTGGTCTTTGGGGAGATAGTCTGCCCAAAGACGGTTGGTGGAGACCAGGAGGTTTTGGTTGCGGGCTTATGATTTGGGTGTAAGATAAGAAGCTCTGTCTTTGATTGGTTCAGCTGGAGGGAGTTGGTGGTCATCCAGTCCTCTATTGATTTGAGGCAGTTTTCAAGTTGTTGTTGGTGATCTTTTTTTCCATTGATCCGGAAATAAAGTTGCGTGTCGTCAGCGTAAGAGTGGAAGCAGAGATCTGAGCATCTGATGATTTGAAGGAGTTAACCAGTGGCAGTGAAGGGGTTAACCAGTGGGTGGCAGTGTAGGGGTTAAGTGTTCCTAGGGGTGTGTTACTAACTGTTGGGGGCTGGGCTTTCATTTAGTGAACACTGATCTCTGCTCCAATCACATGGAACAGAGATCAGCGTCACTAGTTGCTAGGCAGAACGGTGAGATGCTGTTTACAACGGCATCTCTCCGTTCAGCCGCCCCGTGAGATGATCGCGGGTATGCCCGCGGCGATCGAGTCCCCACGACCAGACTCACGGGGGTCCTGACCAGCACGGCAGGGCGTTATTAGAGATTGGACGTACCTGTACGCCAATATGCCCGCCTGTGCCATTCTGCTGGCGTACATCGGCATGCGCTGGTCGGGAACCGGTTAATAGCCATTCAAACCCTGTTGTGTCAACTTGTGTGCATGCTATCAGGCCAAAATCACCAGGGTATGTAAACTTTTGATCTGGTGTAAACTTGTGAGCAAAACTGTATATACAATAAGTTCACATTTTATCTGTACAGGTCCTTTGTGCCCAACATCACAATAAAAAAACTGCTTGATTTTCACTTACAAATGTAAAGCATTTTTTTCTTAAGTGTACAAAAAGTCATTGAAGCCATATTTAGAACTTATGTTCATAGAATTTTTTTTTAAAATTATCCTTTTTAACAATTTGCAGCAATTTTTTACGAGACTTGGGCTAGACAACTCTAGCAAGGTCAAGTATGATGTTTAGGTTTCCTGGAGTACTTTTTCCTCTGTATTCGGAGACCTCTTGTTCTGCAGTATCACTATCAGAGCTAAATAACTTTGAAGGTCACCTCAATATTGTAACATAATAGTAATATTTTACTTCTTTATCTTCCTTCACAGCTTCCATATGAAAAGCCCAGTTGTTATTAAAGAATAGTAACCTTGATTTTTTTTTCACTTGCAGTCTAGCAAGTGAGAATAAATTCACTGAAATCTGTTTATTCTATTGTAACTTTTTGCAAGCTTAAGAAAAATAATATATAACTTTTTTTTTCTTTCTTTCATACATTGAAAAATATACATTGCGTATATTGTTGTGAATCTGTTCTGTACAGCTAATGAGTGGCACAAAGGTGAATTATATCAAGGTCTACATAGATACAAGGTCAATTATTTAAAAAAAGGAATATGAATATATACAATAAGTAAAAAAATAGTTTTAATGTCTACTGAATAATCAGCCATTCCCAGCATCACTGGTTTTGTACACTGAAGTCTGTTAGTAGTCTGATTTTACAGGGTATTTTCTAAAACGTACTTGACCAATGCTGCCAGGTTCGTGCAGCTATTTGCTTGTTCAGAACATCTGTATATCTTCTGATGGTCATCAACTCAACAAGTCCCTTAGAAAAACCTCTACATTACACATTGGTATGGGGGTATGGGGTAGCCGTTCACTCTAACGCTAACCTCCTACAACCAACCCAAACCGAAAAAATGCTATTTGGACTATACAGTATTGTATAGGAAAAAAGAGAAAAATAACAATTAAAATGTACTAATATTTAATAAATACATAGTAAAAGAAAGAAAAAAAAACAATACATAAAACATCATTATTAAAATCGTGGTACACCCCAGAGTATTTATCATTTACAGATACTAAGAGAAGAGTTCCGTTCTAGTGGCGTACGGAGGTCTCCTCTACTAGTTTCGCAGAACACCCACTTCTTCAGGAGGATATCTATATAAATTATAATAAACAATATACAGACCATTAGCAATCAGCCAGATAATATATAGAAAAAATCGAAACATCATTTGAACAATAAATATATATCATCACATAAGGGAAAATAAGGAAGTCAACTCACCCAAAATTCAAAGAAAACAAAGCTTAAGAGATAGCAGGAAGACGGACCCCTATAATCCCCCTACGGCGGACATGGGGGATTGGTTAGATAGCTCTGATAAAAAAATTAAAATAAAAAAATAAAATAAAAAATAAAATAAATACCTGGTTAATGGCAATTAAAGTGGAGAAAAAAAAATTCCCTCTCTTTTTCGCCATTGCTATAACCAGAACTTACCAAACATCCTATATGCATATATATCCGGTGGCAATATACGTAGCTCCAAGGAGTTCAATGACACTTAGGATTGTGAGTAAATAGATCAACAGATCAATAAGGGACAAGACACAATTCCATCTATAAATAAATTAATTAATACCAATGACCAATTTATAAAAAGATAAGGATGGATAAACAGATCTGAGGTTAGATCTCCTGGGGGACATTTACCTGATAGATGCCAATTATATCCTCCAGTCAACAGAGCCATCCATTTTAACCCACCCAACACAGCAGTCTAATGACAGCTGTTATAGGGGCTCCCGGACATACGTCACGGCAGGCACCCGCCAGCGGGAAGTCGGCGGCGTCTGACGTCACGCAGTCAGCGCCTCCACACTGCGCAGGTGCAGTGTAACATAACACTCGCCCTCGCAGTACATTACTGCACCAACGGCCTAAAACCACAGATAAGGATTTTGTTAGATTTATTACAACTCACTCTGCTCATCATCAAATTCTTCGTGGTATACTAAGTAAAAACTGGCATCTCCTCACTGATCACCATATATTAACTAAACATGTACGCTCTACCCCAGAACTAGTATTCCGTAGCGCTAGTTCATTACGTGATCACTTAACACGTAGCCACTATACACCTAGTGGCCGGACACTTCACACTGTTTTAGGCACATATAAATGTAATGATTGCTCTCGTTGTCCTTGGGTTATGGAAGGAAAAAAAATTATTCTACTAAATGGTGAATTATTTATATCACGTACCTTTTCTGACTGCAGTACTAGGGGCATTGTATATATAATGATCTGTAAATGCAAGGCATTTTATATTGGAAAAACAATTTGGGAATTTAGACAACGAATTGGAGATCACCTCTATTACTCGGGTAGCAGAAAACTTACAACAATTGGGAGACATATAGGTCTCCACCACCATTTTGACACTTCTCTTATTCAATTTTATGTTTTGGAGGTGATCCCCCCAAACCCAAGGGGTGGCGATTGGGAACGAGCGATCCTACAGAGGGAAACCCTCTGGATCGAACGGCTCAACGCTACCCATCCTCCTGGTCTCAACGAGACAATTTCTTACAAACCTTTTCTCTAGATCTGAAAACCTGTTTTTTTTTTTGTAACTTATTTTGTCGCTATAGACAAAACCTTTTTTCTTGGCATATTGTATAATCCTGATGTGTATATGTATATATTGCTTAAATTATTTTGATATGCTAGTTGTATCATTATAATACTATATCTTCAATGTCTATAAAAAATCCTTTTTCCTCTATATCCATATAGGATTTCTTCTCACCCAATAATGTCAAAGACTTTTTTTTTTGTTTGTTTTATTTATTTTCCTTTCCAGTACCCCTTTTATGTTTTTCCCCCTTCGGCGGACATGTGCTCCTCCTGGCCTGGGATGTGAATGCTCTCTCCCATGGCTTGTAGGGGTAGAATAGTGACATCCGGATTACCGGTGTCTCCTCCTTATTCTCCCCTGCGCACTTCCGCTGCAGTGTTATGTTACACTGCACCTGCGCAGTGTGGAGGCGCTGACTGCGTGACGTCAGACGCCGCCGACTTCCCGCCGGCGGGCGCCTGGCGTGACGCATGTCGGGGATCCCATATAACAGCTGTCATTAGAGTGCTGTGTTGGGCAGGTTAAAACGGATGGCTCTGTTGAGGATATAATTGGCATCTATCAGGTAAATGTCCCCCAGGAGATCTAACCTCAGATCTGTTTATCCATCCTTATCTATTTATAAATTGTTCATTGGTATTAATTTATTTATTTATAGATGGAATTGTGTCTTGTCCCTTATTGATCTGTTGATCTATTAACTCACAATCCTAAGTGTCATTGAACTCCTTGGAGCTACGTATATTGCCACCAGATATATAAGCATATAGGATGTTTGGTAAATTCAGGTTATAGCAATGGTGAACAAGAGAGGGATTTTTTTTATCCTCTTTAATTGCCATTAACCATGTATTTATTTTTTATTTTTTATTTTTTTTTATCAGAGCTATCTAACCAATCCCCCATGTCCGCCGTAGGGGGATTATAGGGGTCCGTCTTCCTGCTATCTCTTAAGCTTTGTTTTCTTTGAATTTTGAGTGAGTTGACTTCCTTATTTTCCCTTATGTGATGATATATATTTATTGTTCAAATTATGTTTCAATTTTTTCTATATATTATTTGGCTGATTGCTAATGGTCTGTATATTGTTTATTATAATTTATATAGATATCCTCCTGAAGAAGCGGGTGTTCCGCGAAACTAGTAGAGGAGACCTCTGTACGCCACTAGAATGGAACTCTTCTCTGAGTATCTGTAAATGATAAATACTCTGGGGTGTACCACGATTTTAATAATGATGTTTTGTGTATTTTTCTATGTTTTTATTAAATATTAGTAAATTTTAATTGTTATTTTTCTCCTATACAAAAAGTATAGGTATAGTCCAAATAGCATTTTTTCGGTTTGGGTTGGTTGTAGGAAGTTAGCGTGAACGGCTACCCCATACCCCCATACCAAATCTCTTGATATCTAAGATTTGTGGATGATGGTACTTGGTATTTGCATATTTACCAGAGGCGATACTCGTAACTCTTTGAATTACACCCATGTAGATGAAATAGTCTAATCATTGAGCAGAGGTAAGGAATGAGTGGAGCGATTTCAACTAAATTGGTTTTTGATTTTAGTGTTGTGACTGGGTTAGATTATTCTAAAGATAGAGGTGGGTACCATCATCCATATTATTTATATAACCCAGATGTACCTCGATCAGGGGAGAGAGAAGGTTTGGATTATCTCGGTACCTCAAGGATTAGCCAAGAATTTACTTAAAAAATAGATTTTTGGTATAAAATTACCAAGGTGCAAACTTTCAATTACATTTACTAAGCCGCTACGGCTAAATTTACTAAAAAAAAAAAAAAAATCTGATCTTTCTGGGGTTTTTTTTCTTTGGATGGTTTCGTTTTTTGCCTATTTAAAGTAGCTTCATTCACTTATTTCTTTTGTATAACTGTCTTGGTATTTCTTGTAAAAGAAAAAAACCAAAAAAAAAATGGCAAGGCTAATGAGGGATTATATTTTTGCAACCGGCCTAGACTAATTGAAAGGAGCTTCTGTAAGGCCGCGTACACACGCGCGGACTGTTCACCCAACTTTGTCCGTCCAACAGTTTCGGCAAACAGTCCGCTCAAACTTAGCATGGACGGACATGGCCACACACGACGGACGAACAGTTTGCTGAAACCGTGCGCGATGACGTGAACGGCACGTACGACGGGACGAAAAATAGGACGTCCTATACACTGCATTATAACTTTCGGCATGAAAATCCTTTCTGAGCATGCGCGCAACTTTGTTTGACGAACAAGCCTACACACGAGCGGACTGTTCGCTGAAACAAGGTTTCAGCGGACAGTTTTACGGAATTTCCGAAAAACCTTGTCCGTCAAACTGTCCGCTGAAACTGTCCGCTGAAAGCCCACACACGAGCGGACTGTCCGCCCAAACACTGTTCAGCGGACAAAGTTGGGCGAACAGTCCGCCCGTGTGTACGCGGCCTTACCCTTACAAACTCCCTATTGACACAAACGTATTCCATCAAACCCGTGACATTTTGTGGAAATCTCAAATTTTTTGTAGAAATGACAGGGAACTGCTTTTGATCAGAGAAGAGATTGTCCAGTAAAAGTGGAAATTAGTGACTAAAAGTAAGAACACAAGGTACTATATCACAGCCAGCAGCAGATGACATATATGTCCCCAGGCTGTGGTACTACACCAGCCTGCGTCTTCTGTCAGACCAGACTGAAGCCAGGTCATCAGTTTCTTCTCTTCACTGCAGCCTTCCCTCTATGCTTCCCTGCAGCCTTCCCTGGAGGCTGTGGCTCTGTTGGAGGACTTGTGGCAGTAGCAAGAGGATGGGCAAGCTCATATACGTGGCTGTTCTGTCAGCTGGCCCCTCACCAAAAATTCCCTCACAGAGGATGCGTTGGTCCTCCTCCAATTTCCTAAATATAGTGGCAATAGCAGCCATAGGCCTCTTCGGGGGGGGGGCTTCTGAGGACATCCCTTGCTTCCCTAATAAGGCCTAGTGCTGGCTCCTCCGTCATCGTCCCCTTCCTGGGCCGTTTTGTTGTAAGGCGGAGGGGAGGCACCTGGGTTTGGGTGAGGCTCCTACTGTGCCTGCCCACCTCCTGGCTGACAGCCCACCTCCTGGCTGACACTGGTCAAGGGCCTTCTCCTGGCAGACACTTTCCAGACCCTCTTCCTGGCTGAGCTCATACTGTGTATAAAAAAGGGACATAGTTATAGTTTTTGCTTCATCAATCACACACAATTTTTAGCTCATGACTTGCAAATTGAATGCTAATAAATAGAAAAAACTATCATTTGACCCCAGCATTTTTCATTCTTGTCCCAAACATTTTTGGCCACTACTGTCTATTGGTATGTAAATCTTTTTGTTTTAAATCATTCATTTGTTATCAATTATAACATCTAGTTAACATCATTAATATTAGGACAATAAATATGTCTAAAAATAATATACCTGACTCCAGCTGGACGCATCCACTTCTTCCAGGATTGAATCCCAGGTTGTTACTCATCAGCCTCTGCTGGGGTTGAGGGAAGGAAGGAGGGAAGGCTGCAGGTAAGGGTAGAAAGTGATTCCCTGGCTTCAGTCTGGTCATCCAGAAACTGCAGTTTGTTGAAGTACCACAGCCTGGGTACATAGACTTGCGCTGCTGCTCTTGATCTGAATGATTTCTGGATCTTATTATTCTCCTTCTTATACATGTTCCTCAAGATCCCAATTTTCTTTTCCAAGAACACAATGGTTGCATCGGGGACCCGAGTCTTCACTAATTCCAGAAGTTCTCCAGCGTTGACCTCCTAGCTTGTTTATTATAATATCAGCTGCATTTCACCTCCCACAAATACCTCATCTCCCTGTATTTGTCTATGAAGCTGGCCATGAATTCTGGGTCCTTAAAGTGATTCATATTTGCTGTAAGACTATACACAAGACAAAAACACTAATGTCAGCCTAAACTCTCATAATCTTATCCCAACATAGGCCTCAATCTTGAATCAGTCTAGGCCACTGATGGCCCAAGTTCAAATTTTACCTTCATTTAGGACGCTCGCCACTTCCGTTTCTCCTTCCTCCACACACAGATCGTACATACGACACATGCGTGTTAGCTTGATATACACTGCGCATGCGTGAAACTCCGCCCATGTTTCCTGCCCCTGACGTTCTTTCTAGACTATTCCCCACCCCTTCTTGTTCGGCATGCAGTAGGAGAGACATGGCAGAGACAGAGCAGGTGTGTGATTGGAGTAATAACAAGGAGGAGGAAAGACCAGAGGCTGATACATAGGGATGAGCCGAACACCCCCCGGTTCGGTTCGCACCAGAACTTGCGAACGACCCCCGCGTTCGGTACGAGCGTTAGAACCCCATTGAAGTCTATGGGACTCGAACGTTCGAAATGTAAAGTGCTAATTTTAACGGCTAATATGCAAGATAGTGTCCTAAAAAGGGTTTGGGGACCTGCCTCCTGCCTCAGGGGACATGGGTCACTGCAAAAAAAAGTTTTAAAAACTGCCGTTTTGGCGGGAGCACTGATTTTAATGACGATTAAAGTGAAAAAAAAAAGGTGAAATATTCCTTTAAATATGGTGCCTGGGGGGTGTCTGTAGTATGCCTGTGAAGTGCCACGTGTTTCCCGTGTTTAGAACAGTCCCTGCACAAAATGACATTAAACGGAAATAACACCATTTAAAACTGCTTGCGGTTTTAATGTTATATCTGGTTCCTGCAATATGGTTGAAAATCATTGAGAAACATGGCATGGGTAGCCCTCCCTGCCCATTACCAGCCTATTTGGGTCTTGTACGCATATTAAGGGGAACCCCGTACCCATATTAAAAAAAGGAAATGCGTGTGGCCCCCAGGCCCTATATACTCAGAACAGCAGTATACAGGCGGTGCAAACAAGACAGGGACTGTGTAGGTTTGTTGTGTTAAGTTGAATCTGTTTGTCATTTTCAACCGGTACATTTTTAAAGTGTAGCTCCAGTCAAAAAAACGATTTTTAAGCTTTTTGGAAAACATAGGGAAGGGTTATCACCCCTGTATAATTTGTTTTGTCGTCCATCTTTTTTCATCTCACTTGCTGCTGTCTCCTTGCGTTTGCAAGTAGGAGATGTTTGTAAGTTGGATGTTTGAAAGTAGGGGCCTGCCCTATATTATAGCGGTATGTACTGGGTACAGAGCACGCAGACAGCACGCACTATCTCCTAACACTACTGACTGCAAGCTCTATTATTAACCACTTGACCACTGGGCACTTAAACACCCTTAACAACCAGACCAATTTTCAGCTTTCGGTGCCCTCCCATTTTGAATGACAATTACTCAGTCATGCAACACTGGACCTATAGGAAATGTTTGTCCTTTTTTCACACAAATAGAGCTTTCTTTTGGTGGTATTTAATCACCTCTCAGTTTTTTATTTTTTGTGCTATAAAAGAAAAAAGACCGAAAATTCTGCGAAAAAATGAATTTTTCTTCGTTTCTGTTATAAAATGTAGCAGATTAGTCACTTTTTCTTCATAAATTTTTGCCAAAATTGATACTACTACATATCTTTGGTAAAAATAAGTACAAATTGGTGGATATTATTTGGTCTTTGTGAAAGTTATAGAGTCCACAAGCTATGGTGCCAATGTCTGAAAATTGATCACACCTGAAGTACTGACGGCCTATTTCCTTTTTTTTTTTTTTCCACAAAATTGTCATATTATAAGGTTATTTCTCACACACAGCATATGCATACCACAAATTACACCCCAAAACACATTTTGCTATTACGGCGATACCACATGTGTGAGACTTTTACACAGCGTGGCCACATACAGAGGCCCAACATGCAGGGAGCGACATCAGGCGTTCTGGAGCACCCAGGCCAATTCTGACATTTCTCTCCTACATGTAAAAATCATCATTTATTTGCTAGAAAATTACAGAGAACCCCAAAACATTATATATATATTTTTTTTTAGCAAAGACCCTGGAGAATACAATGGTGGTCGTTGCAAATTTTTATCTCACACGGTATTTGCACAGCAATTTTTCAAACGCGTTTTTTTGGGGGAAAAAACTGTTTTGTGCTTAAAAAACAAACAAAAAAAACAGTAAAGTTAGCCCAATGTTTGCATAAAGTGAAAGATGAAGTTATGCTGAGTAAATAGATATCAAACATGTCACTCTTCAAAATTGCACATGCCCGTGGAATGGCGCCAAACGTCGCTACTTAAAAAATCCCCATAGGCGACGCTTTAAAATTTTTTTTACTGGTTACATGTTTTGAGTTGCAGAGGAGGTCTAGGACTAGAATTATTGCTCTCGCTCTAACATTCTCGGCGATACCTCACATGTGTGGCACATGCGAGCACATGGGGACATGGGCGCTTTAATTTTTATTTTATTTTTTTATTGTTCATTTTACTTTATTTATTTTAGTTTGACATTTTTTTCCCCAAAAATATATTTTTGATCACTTTTATTCCTATTACAAGAAATGTAAACATCCCTTGTAATAGGAATATGGGGTGACAGGTCCTCTTTACAGTGAAATCTGGGGGGTCAATATGACCCCACATCTCACCTCTAGGCTGGGAAGCCTGAAATAAAAAAGAAAAAAAAGATTCTGGCGAGTTGGTAGAAGCACCGGAGGGCGGTGAGGGGTGGGGGGCGTCTATGGCTGGGTATTTCAGGGTATCACCGAGTATGGCTGGGTATCTCCGAGTATGGCTGGGTATGGCAATTTATGGCAGGGTATTACAGAGTATTGGCGGGGTATTGGCGGGGTACTACAGAGTAATAGCAGGGTACTGCAGAGTATTGGGGGGTACTACAGAGTAATGGCAGGGTACTGCAGAGTATTGGGGGTACTGCAGAGTAATGGCGGGTACTGCAGAGTAATGGCGGGTACTGCAGAGTATTGGGGGTACTGCAGAGTAATGGGGGTTACTGCAGAGTAATGGGGGTTACTGCAGAGTAATGGGGGGTACTGCAGAGTAATGGCAGGGTACTGCAGAGTAATGGGGGGTATTGCAGAGTAATGGCAGGGTACTGCAGAGTAATGGGGGGTACTGCAGAGTAATGGCAGGGTACTGCAGAGTAATGGCAGGGTACTGCACTGCAGAGTAATTGCGGGGTACTGCAGAGTAATGGTGGGGTACTGCAGAGTAATGGCAGGGTACTGCAGAGTATGCACTGGTATTGCAGAGTATTGGCAGGGAATTGAGGGGTTAAATTCGGTGAGCAGCGATGTGCCCCTGGATGACGCAATTTTGTTGCAAAACGCGTAGGGATGAGTGGTACGCTATACATCCTCTCGTGTTTGTGACGGCTTCCAGGAGAACGGGTCTGTCTGTGTGCATCCGGCCGGCGCCGCAGACTTAAGGCTTTTTTTCTTCTATACATTTGTAAGTGTATTTTTACTTTTTTATCGTGAGTAATAAAGGGTTTTACACTATCTGGAGTCTTTTTACCTTTATGGTTCCTATATTCCTGCATTTGAACCCTCCTTTGGACCTGTGAGGAAGACGCCCGGGAACAGGTCCCCTTTCCTACCCCCACTGGAGTGGTGGAACCAGGAGGACACGGAGGATCCCCCTTTTGGCTGGAAGTGACATCTATCCTTACAAGTCTCGTGTGACCCTCTGTAGCGAGGGGTCATGTCGTTCTGGTAAGCGGCAAATTTTATCGCATGTTGGTGGTGGATTGAACATCCCTTTTGTTTTTATTGAACCGAGAGGCGGATATCTATGAATATTGTGGTCTAATTTTGGAGGACTTTATTTTCAGTTATTTTATAATTAGTTTTCATGTACATGGACTCACCATCTAAACACTGGGTGTTTCTGTTTTATCTTTTTAGCTGATAAGAGTCTTATATATTGGGAACTCATATTGCAAGATTTAAGTTTCATATTTTGGTTCTTTTCATGTGTGTTCTACATTATGTATGTTGTAAGTAACACTATTTATATATAGAAAGGCCAGTATGGTGGCCTGAAATTATGGGAGGAGCCCGGTGGAGTATATAACCAGCCCGTTCGCCTGTCTTCCTCGTCGGTTCCGGTGCGCGATATCTGATACGTCAGACATCAAGGGCCGACTATCCAGACCAGATGCAGTGAGCCTGTTCGTGAGTTCCCGCGTTATTCGTTCCGTCTTGACAACTCGTCTTCCCGTACATCAGCGTCCGTGGGTTTCGCCGTCGGAGTGTCGTCGTACCCATCGAATTTGTCGTTTCACGTTGGGCCGGCTGTCGCAGGTTTGGCTTCGGCACCCCCTTTTCAATTATGTATTTCGATGTACCATCAACATTCCCTGTACTCTCGACCCGCTCGCTTCTTTTAAATCGAATGTTTTACTGTGGCCCTCGTACGCATGTCACTATTTTCTATTTTCGATGTAGTCGTTATCACTTTTCGACACGTTCGATTACGCCACGTCAGGCGATTCATTCGCAGGTACGGCATTCGAAACCATTCGTCTGCACGAGCATTTCTATTAGTATCGGTCGAATCGTTCGACTCACAGCCGACTGCTTGTTACGACAAGGCAAGCAGTCCACACGTTTTGCTTTGTCTGCTCCAGTTCGAATATATGTCTCTTCATTCATGCAGTTATGTTATGTATCTTATTTTATCTCATGTCAAATCATTTCACTCCCAGTCATTTCTACCGTTTCAAATCATTTCTGTCACTAGTCGCGCTCCGGCGCGAATCTTGTCGCACCTCTGGTGCACCGATTCGCTTTGAAGTGCCCCAGGGTTCGGCCTCATTTCTGTACATGCTCCAGAGACTGAATCACTCGCAGGTTCACGCACTGATTCTCGTCTCTGTCATGGCATACCATTTCTGTCACTTATTACGCTCCAAATTCGAATCCTGTCGCATTCCTCTATGCACCGATTCGTCCTGGTGTGCCCAGCGGCTACGCCTCATTTCGGTACATGCTCCAGAGACGGATTCTTTGTAACCTACAGTCCAGTCGTTGAATCCTGTCTCTGTCATGGGACATCATTTCTGTCACTTATTACACTCCAATTCAAATCCTGTCGCATTTTTTATGCACCGATTCATTCTGGTGTGCCCAGCTGCTACGCCTCATTTCAGTACATGCTCCAGAGACGGGTTCTTTATTGCTACCATCAGTCCAGTCGTTGAATCTTGTCTCTGTCATGGGATATCATTTCTGTCACTTATTACGCTCCGATTCGAATCCTGTTGCGTTTATTTATGCTCCGATTCGTCCCGGTGTGCCCAGCTGCTACGCCTCATTTCAGTACATGCTCCAGAGACGGATTCTTTGTTGTAACCATCAGTCCAGTCGTTGAATCTTGTCTCTGTCATGGCATATCATTTCTGTCACTTATTACGCGCCAATTCGAATCCTGTCGCATTCCTTATGCACCGATTCGTTCTGGTGTGCCCAGCTGCTACGCCTCATTTCAGTACATGCTCCAAAGACAGGATTCATCTGTTTGGTTCAAAGGCTCGTCCTCTGATTCTTGTCTTTGTCATGGGTTTTTCATTTCATTTCACCTATCACGTTCCGGTACGAATAGTCACATCGGTGTACCAAATTCGTCTCGGCGTGCCCCAGGAATGGCCTCATTTCAGTACATGCTCCAGAATCCGTTTCGTGCTCGGTCGCAAGTTGTGGCATGGCGATCCGGATCTCTGTCATGGCAGGTTCTCTCATTTCACTGTCACATACCGCTTCCCGGCTTGGGTCCAGTTGATTCTTCAATGTTTGGATGCCTGCCGGGGGGCCTTGCTCCTCGGCCTCATTTCATTATAGATTGCCTTCAAAAGGGAAACACAGCTTCGTTTAGGCGTGTCTCGCTGTTTTCTCCACATACAAGCGCAGACTTCGTGCAATCGTTGCAAACACACATCCAAGCGTAGACTTCTTGCAATCGTTGCAAGCACGCATCCAGACATAGACTTCTCGCAATCGTTACAAGCACGCATTCGTGCATAGATCTCTCGCACTTATTACTAGCACGCATTCGAGCATAGACCTCTTGCAATCGTTGCAAGCACGCATTCGGGCATAGACCTCTTGCAATCGCTGCAAGCACGCATTCGAGCATAGACCTCTCGCGGTCATTACAAGCACGCATTCGAGCATAGACCTCTTGCTATCGTTGCAAGCACGCAGTCGAGCATAGACCTTTTGCATTCATTACAAGCACGCACTCGGGCATAGACCTCTTGCAATCGCTGCAAGCACGCATTCGAGCATAGACCTCTCGCGGTCATTACAAGCACGCATTCGAGCATAGACCTCTTGCAATCGTTGCAAGCACGCATTCGAGCACAGACCTTTTTTGCATTCATTACAAGCACGCATTCGGGCATAGACCTCTTGCAATCGCTGCAAGCAGGCATTCGAGCATAGACCTCTCGCGGTCATTACAATTACGCATTCGAGCTTAGACCTCTTACACTCATTACAAGCATGCATTCTAGCATAGCCCTCTTGCAATCGTTGCATGCAGGCATTCGAGCATAGACCTCTGGCGATCATTGCAAGCACGCATTCGAGCATAGACCACTTGCACCCATTACAAGCACGCATTCGAGCATAGTTCTCTTGCAATCATGGCAAGCACGCATTTGAGCATAGACCTCTTGCAATCGTTGCAAGCAGGTGTCCAGGCTCAACTTGTTGCAATCATTGCTGGCAGGCACTTCTGGCTTGCTCAATAGATTGCTTTAGGGAAGACCTGGATACCTTCCTAAATGTACGTTGTATTACGGGGTACTTATATTTATAGGTGTAGTTGATCCAGGGAAAAATCCGATTGCCTCTCGAGGGGTCAGGAAGGAATTTTCCCCGGCTGTAGCAAATTGGCCTATGCTCTGTTGGGGGTTTTTTGCCTTCCTCTGGATCAGCTGCGGGCGTAGAATTGGGTGTCGGGTTGTGTGATACCTTATTTATTTTGATTTGGTTGGACCGGATGGACTTCTGTCTTTTCTGGCCTGGCTACCCATGAAGCCTACCATAATTCCTTGCAGTCGTTGCAGGCACAAGTCCTGGCACAACTCCTTGCATTAGTTGCAGGCACGTATCCTAGCATAACATCTTGCAGTCATGGCAAGCACGCATCCTGGGTAACATCTTGCAATCATCGCAAGCACGCATCCAAACATGCGTTCAAGCACAACTCCTGTAGTCTTCGCAGTGCACATGCGGTAACACGAATGGCTCACAGTCACTACGTATACATCTCCAGTGACAAACTCCCGGGCAATTGTCGCAAGCACATGTTTAAACACAACTTAGTCACGCCAAGGCTCATGACTTAGCATAACTTCTTGCAATCATTCATTGGCAAGCACGTTCTCAGTGGCACACAAACTGGCTACACGTCATTTTCAGCAGCACTTAATTGGCCTCTCGTCTCCCGTGGCTTTCTTACAAACCATTCACTGTTGTCTGTCTATCTGTCTCTTCCTTAGGACAGTTGAGTTCAGCTTCCGTCCCGCACCAGGATCATGTTGTCACACGCAACTGGCTTCTTCCTGTAGCACGCCCAGGCTATTTCTAGCCAGCGTTCAACATTTCTTATCCTTACAGTGCACGGAGAGCCATCTGTCGTTACGGCCCATATAGCAAGATCCCCACCTCGGGGCATCCAGAGGCATCAGCCCATAGCCAACGGCAAACGCTCGCCATCACAACTACCATCTTTAGGGGCATATTATATCCTCGCATGTTCTCCAGTCTAGTCGTCCAAAGACACCTACAGTCCCTACACGGCATGTTGAGTTCGCTATGCGCATCATCCCTCAGGGTCGCGCCTTGTGTCACACTTATTGGTTTTACTGTCCCTCTCACAGGATCCAGAGCAAGTCCTCAGCCTGGATCCCGCGGCAATAGCAGTCCTTGCTATGCGGGAGGAATTCCTATCGTCTGGGAATGGCGTCTCCCTGTTCATTCCCTCCGTGTCTTCCCTTTCGCCCCAGGTGATGACCGACGCAGCGGCCTCCACGGGCTTGCGGCTGTTTTTTGGCCACCTCTGGCTCGCAGCTCCCTGGCCTCCCCAGTTACTGGCAATTCCTGGCTGCGCCAAGGCGCCCTCTCTGTTGGTTATGTCCTTCCTATGTCGACTGGTCCAGCTCTTGTTGTTGTTTCAGTTCAACATCCATTCTTCCTTTATCCCCGGTAAAGTCAATCAGGCAGCGGACGCCCTCTCCCGCTTTTAACCTTGTCTCGTTTTCGTTCAGGTACCCGGAGCCGGACTAACATCAGCAGCTATCCCGGACTGGTCTCAACTGACCCTGGATTAGCCCCTCACCTCCTACCGGCTACCCAACTCATTTGATCACTCCCTTTCCCGCAATACCCTCAAAGCCTATCAATCAGCCTGGAGGGCCTTTAACCAACTTCATCACGTATCACAGTACAGAGACGTCCCGTGTCAAGCAAGTCATAGCCTTCATTGCCTACTGCCACTCGCAGTTGGCGTTATCCTTTAATACGATCCGGCTATACCTGACCGGTGTACAACATTTCACGTCCCTCCAGGACCCTACCGTACCCTTCCTATTTTACCACGCCGTTCGGGCTGTTATGCGCGGTATCCAGAAAGCGCCAGCCGATGGCCGGCACCAAAACGACTGCCTGTCACAGGAGACGTTTAGAAATATGTCAGATTTCCTGGCCACTTCACCTTTTCGGTCTCCACATTAGTGTCATTTACAAGCAGCCATACACCTGGCCTTCTACGGCTTCTTACGGCCAAGCGAGTTTTATTTGTTGTAGCCTCACAGCACGCATGCTGTGCGAGCACCACCTGGTCCGATACGAAGACCATTTCGTCTTACACTTAGCAGTCTCCAAGACGCAGCAGCTTGGCTCGGGTTCGGACATACACCTCTATAAGTCCAACAACCGCTGGTACCCGGTCGCCATTCTCACGCGCCTGTCGGCCCTTTTTGGCTGATCAACCAGGAGTTAGTCCTCTTCTGCCATTTCTCACTAAACCTCTGAACGCTGCCCGGTGGAACGTGTCAGGATACTCCCGGGTATCCTTCACCTCTGTCCTACTCACATTATCAAGAAGTTGGGCAGATGGAGGTCCACCTGTTTCGCCCGCTACATACCCAATCCGCAAGCGGAGATGACCCAGGCCTTTGTCGAGCTCACCCAGTAACAAACTTGGATCAATAAAATGCAACCCCTACCTGAATGTTTTTGCCCCCTTATTTTGGTATACCGTACGTCAGACCAGGGCACACTTTCAGGTCCATTTCAAGTAAGCGAGTTTATGTTAACCTTGTTTGTCATCCTTAACCGTATCGGTCAGAGGGCTCCACACCATAAATAGAAAGGCCAGTATGGTGGCCTGAAATTATGGGAGGAGCCCGGTGGAGTATATAACCAGCCCGTTCGCCTGTCTTCCTCGTCGGTTCCGGTGCGCGATACCCACCCACCCATCCCCTTTTTCAGGGCATTTCTCAAGCATCATACTCCTCATGAGAGTACTCATTTCACTCCATTCATATTCATTTCATTTATCACCCACTTTCTATCTAAGGTATGCCCCCTTATTTTGGTATACCGTACGTCAGACCAGGGCACACTTTCAGGTCCATTTCAAGTAAGCGAGTTTATGTTAACCTTGTTTGTCATCCTTAACCGTATCGGTCAGAGGGCTCCACACCATAAATGGTTGTTATATTTTTATTAATTTTTGCACAATCACTTGTTTGTATAAGTTAAGCGCAGCTTAGTATTTTTTCAATTTTGGTTCTGTATTATGTGACACAGTGAAGCTGCAGCTAAACGTTCATTCTTATAAGTACCATATGAGAGTATATATAATTCACATTTTTTTTGCACCTTAGCGCAGTTTTTTTTCCTATTTTCCTTTATTCTCTAATTGAGCCATCTGCCATCTGCAGGCGTTAGTTGGTGTTGTGTGCCTCCAGCGCAGTATACACCTGCAGCTACCTATATTGCTCTTCTCTAATTGAGCGATCTGCCATCTGCAGGAGTTAGTTGGTGTTGTGTGCCACCAGCGCAGTATACACCTGTAGCTACCTATACTGCTGTTCTCTAATTGAGCCATCTACAGGATTAGTTGGTGTTGTGTGCCTCCAGCACAGCACAGTATACACCAGTACCTACCCTTTATTGCTAGTGTTCTGTAATACAGCCATCTGCAGGAGTTAGTGGGTGCTGTGTGCCTCCAGCACAGTATATACCTGTATCTACCCTTTATTGCTGGTGTTCTATAATAAAAGCATCTGAAGGAGTTAGTGGATGTTGTGTGCCTCCAGCACAGCACAGTATACACCTATCTCTACCCTTTATTGCTGGTGTTCTATAATAAAGGCATCTGCATGAGTTAGTGGGTGTTGTGTGCCTCCAGCACAGCACAATATACACCTGTATCTACCCTTTATTGCTGGTGTTCTATAATAAAGGCATCTGCATGAGTTAGTGGGTGTTTTGTGCCTCCAGCACAATATACACTACCCAATTGCTGGTTTTCCCATCTCCCTGCAGGCCATTACCATGATTGAAAGGCCAACAAGGAGAGGCAGACAGGCACGAGCCAATAAAAGAGGGCAAGCAGGCTCTGTGTCTAGAGACAACAGTGCAGGTCGTGGACGCGGTGCATCGTCATCAGCAAGTGGCCATGGGACACGCTGGTCCTTATTTTCAGCAGCTGGATGTGTTGAGCTGCATCATGCTGAAGACTTGGTAGAGTGGATGACCAAGCCCTCTTCATCCTCCTCATCCTCTCTCACCCAGGCTCAGGGTACTAGCAAAGCAGCTGCCAATGCATCCTCTTCCCTCGTCTCAATGTCATCATCAGTGACTCCTTCCCTAGACCCACCACGTCCTCCTGAGGAGTCCCCCGAACTGTTTTTTTTTTTTTTAAATTAATCTTTATTAAATTTTCACAGTATACAGACCACATCTTAAAATAACATTACCTAAATTTCAATACATATTCCTTCCTTTCAGAGGCCTGAGTTTTAAAGTTTTAGGAAGGGGGGGAGATGAAAAAGAACATCCATACATCACATCTACTTACCAAAATTAAAACAATATCTAATCAATACCATAATCCCCTTTATCCTTCCTCGAGTATTTTTACAGTTCCTACATTTTTCCTAGTGATATACCCCGCCCCCCTCCCTCCCACCCTTTCTAACAATACAAACCCCCCCCCCCTCCTCCCCTCCAGTATATATCTTTTGTGCTTTTATCCTACCATGTGTCGTGAATATGTTATAATGCTTCCCATACCTTTAATGTCCTCTACCCAGCTCCCTCCCACTACCCATCCCCCCACCCTGCTCTCTCCCAGTACCCATCCCCCCTCCCCCTCTCTTCTTCCTTTTCCTATCGTGATTTAAACTGGGGTGTGCATCTCTTCTATCCAATCTCTCCAATTTCTATTGAACTCTTTTAAGTTATTTCGTTTTGCGTATACTGCTCTCTCCTTATATAAATATTCATTTACAGCACTCATCCAATCCTCTACTGTGGGGGCTAGATTTGATTGCCATCTCCTAGCAATCATTCTTCTGGCTTGGAATAGACATCTTAAAATTACCGTTGTTACTCCCTTTCTCTCTACTTCCTCATTTCTATATCCTAAAATACACACTATGGGGTTTAATTCTATCACGGTCCCAAAGACCCTACTTATTGTCTCTGCCACTCCTTCCCAGTATCTGAATAATTTAGGACATTTCCAGAGCATATGTATTAAATTCCCTGACCCCCCACATCTGGGGCAACGGTCATCTGTTCTCTTGCCAAATCTAAATAATTTCTGGGGAGTATAATATGCTCTGTTAATTACCATCAGATGGGAAATCCTATGGGGAGGAGAAACCGAGACCTTTGGGCATGCTGATAGGATATTTTTCCACTGTGCCCTTGTTATATTACCTAGATCATGCTCCCATTTCCCCTTCTCAACCCTCCCTTTCCTCTCGCTGTTAGTCTGTTCACTCAGCTGGGCATAGAGTTTAGATATTAATCCTTTAGTAGGTCCTACTTGTGCTACTGGATATAGCAAGGGCAGTTCTTCCCATGTTAATGATACATTTCCAAACTGGGTCTTTAAGGCATGCCTCACTTGTATATAAGCATAGAATGAATTTTGTGATATCTTAAATTCTTTTTGCAGTTGATCAAAAGATTTGATACCCCTGCCGCCATATAAATGGCTAAGCCTTACAATACCGCATTTTTCCCATTCTAAAATTTTTCCAACCCGCCATATTTCCTGTAGCTTCTTATTGTTCCAAAGAGGTGTATACTTTGTTATTTTACTATATCCCATTTTTTTTTTAACTATATCCCATAGCTTTAACATCATTTTTACTGTGGGACATCTACACTGGAATGAGTCCGCTTCCAGGGTCTCAATCAGCTTGCTATGTGGGGAGCCTGTTAATACTAATCTCCCATTTGGGGTTCCTCCGTTCATCTCATCAATCCCCCCTAGCTGTTGTAATTGGGACGCCCAGAAGTAGCACTCCGGATAGGGGACTGCGAATCCTCCTTCCTCTCCCGGTAGCTGGAGCATCCGCAACCTCAATCTAGCCTGTCCTCCCTTCCATATTAACTCCCTAAACAACATCTCGATTTTATTAAACCAACTTCTATTGATCCATGTTGGGGCATTATGCAATATATATAAAAGTTGGGGCATCCATATCATTTTTATCAGGTTACATCTACCAGCCACCGAGAGAGGCATTCGCTTCCATATAGCAATTTTTTGTTTGAACTTAACCAATAATGGAACTAAATTATAACTTATAAATTGCTTAGGATCCCTTGTCAAGGTTACTCCCAGGTATTTCAACTTGTCCACTATTGGCATTTGGGGGGTTCCCAGGGCCGTTTGCTGATCAGCTGGGTCCAGAGGGAGACATTCCGACTTTTCCCAACTAATCTCCAGCCCTGAGAAGCCTCCAAACCTTTGCACTAATCCCATTGCCCTTGGTAATGAGTACCTCATATCCCCCAGAAACAATAGGATATCATCTGCATAAAGTGAGATTTTTTCCTCTCCAGTTTTCCTTACAAAACCGACTATCTCCCGGTTTGCTCTAATTGCACATGCCAAGGGCTCTATAGCCAATGCAAAGAGCAGGGGCGATAATGGACACCCCTGCCTAGTCCCTCTCCCCAGCTCTATTTTCCCGGATAACTCATTGTTAATTTTTAGTCTCGCACTAGGTTTATCATATAACATCCTAATCCAACCTATGAAGGAAGGACCCATGCCAAATTTCTCCAAGACTTTCCATATGTATCCCCATTCTACGCTATCAAATGCTTTCCTTACATCTAATGCCACTACTGCACCCGGAGTATCATTATCCATTGGGATCTGCAGATTCAAAAAAGCTCTTCTAATATTTATACTCGTTGACCTGTTAGCTATGAACCCTGTTTGGTCCATATGGACTAATCTTGCTATAACTCGACTAAGCCTATTCGCTAATACCTTAGCCAGTATCTTTGTATCGGTACACAAGAGAGAGATTGGTCTATACGCTGCAACATCTAGGGCGTCCTTTCCTTCTTTATACAACAGGATTATAACCGCCTCCATCATTGATGGTGGCAATTTACCCTCCCCACATGCTCCTCTTAACATCTCAAGGAGTTCAGGAAGCAGTATCTCGCCAAAATTTTTATAAACTTCAATCGGTAGCCCATCCGGCCCTGGCGACTTCTGGTTTGGCATACTCGCAACTGCTTCCTGAAGTTCTTTTAAAGTTATTGGGGCTTCCAGTTCTTCTCTTTCTTCTTGTTTCAGACATGGTACCTCTAATTGACCTATAAATGTTTCCATTTGCTCCTCCATCCCCACTTTCTGTGCAGTATATAATTTTTTATAATATCCTTCAAATACTTGGCATATACTCCCTGTTTCCGTTGTAACCTCACCCTCAGGAATCCTAATCGCCGATATTGAGGAGGAACCCGTGTTATTTTTCACCAGTTGTGCTAGCATTTTCCCCACGCTTTCCCCCTCAGCAAAGGAGGCTTGCCGTTGGAACATATGTTGTATCTCTGCTTTCTTCAGAGTTATTAGCCTAAGTTCTTCTTGTTTATCTACCCAGATTTTTTCTTTGCCCTGGATGGGATCACTAATAAAATCTCTTTCAGCCTCTAACACTTCTCTCCCTTTTTGTACCTCCTGCTCCCTAGACTTTCTATTTATTTTTGCTATTGATTGGATCAGGAGACCCCTCACAAAAGCTTTCAGAGTATCCCATAGGATCCCTGACGTTACTGTGCCCCGGTTATATTTTAGAAATTCTTTTAGTTCCCAATGAATTCTCTCAGGGCGTTCTGTCTCTTTTTTTATCAGTTCCAACCAGAGCGGGTTCACTTTCCACATCCTTTGAACCTTTCGTTCTCTCATTTTTAATACTACTGTTACTGGGGAATGATCTGAGATCCCCCTGGGCTGGTATTCAATCTTTTCCACCATTTGTAAGGCCAGGTCATTCCCCAGTATCATATCAATCCTGGATAGTGTAGCATGCGTGACCGAGTGACAACTATACTGCTGGGCTCCCGGGTTCCCAGTTCTCCATAAATCCAGTAATCCTACTTCTTCCAGGTACTGACCCATCCTCCCCTGCCCAGCTGGTTCTGCCAGTATTTTTTCTGGGAATCTATCAATTTTAATATCCAGGACCGTGTTGAAATCCCCTACTATTATTATAGGAACCCCATCTATCCCCACTAAGAATTCCTGTAACTTAAAGAGCACTTCCATTTTAAATGGTGGAGGGATGTAGATATTTGCCAACATACATTCTCTATTTTCTATTAGGCAATGTAAGAAAATATATCTGCCCTTTTCATCCAGGCTGACCCGTTTACATACAAAATTCACCCCCGTTTTTACCAAGACACTCACCCCTCTACTATATGTCGAATAAACAGAGTGGTATTGAAATTGATATTTTCTACACTGCAACCGGTATATTGTATCTCTGTTTAAGTGGGTCTCCTGCAGGCAGAACAACTCTACTCCATATCCCTCCAACATAGATAACACAGCTTTTTGTTTCACCTGCGTCCCCAGGCCCCTCACGTTCCAGGAACCTATCTTAATTTTTCCATCCTGCATAACCATAAACAAATAAAGACAAACAATAGAGCAGATAAAAAAGAGAGCAGGATAACCAATCTGCTGAAGATACTATTGAGATCCACTTGTCTCCCAGTGCCCCCCACCTCCCCCTTACCTTCTTTTATTAACTTCTCGTATATTATGTGTCTCTTAGTGTAAATTATTCTATATAACTGTTTGATACCATTTACCCCCTTGTACTTAATAAGTTTTCCTTGTTTTTTACCACCCCAAGTTTTACCACCCCATATTTTGTGTCCTTTCTTAATTTGAGTTATTTCCTGCACCCCATTTATTAGTGCGAACATATTTTTTTTCCCCTTCAACCTCCCCCATATTTCCCCCCCCTCCCCCCCCATTCCACCTCCCTCCCACCCCTCCCCCACCTTCCTAGGTGTTACCCTAGGGGCTATTAGTGACCTTATACCACTCTCTTCACAACCTATTCAACACCCACACCTGTTACACTCGCCGTGTATTACCTCCCTCCCGCCCCCCTCCCATACTACACACACACAAAAAAAAAAAAAAAAAAAAAAAAAACACATACTTCATCCCCCCAACTCATTCTAACCTCCTGACCCTCTTACTACCGAGAACCCCAACGTCTAAAATGTTTCTTTATTTTCTTCTATCCATTTTTCCACTTCCATTGGGGAACCAAAAACCTGGGTATACCCCAATGCATTAATCCGTAACTTTGCGGGATAAAGAAGAGCGTACGTCAATCTAAGTTTCTGTAGCCTACGCTTCACCTGAAAAAACTCCGCCCTTTTTCTCTGAAGTTCTGGGGAAAAATCGGCATACAATGAGATTCTATCCCCCTTATACACCATATTCCCCATTTCCCTTGCTTTCCGTAACAACACCACTTTATCTTTATAATTTAATAATTTCATCAATAATGGCCTAGGGCGACTTCCCTCAGGTGGAGCTCTAAAAGGCACTCTGTGCGCCCTTTCTATAGAGAACATTGTTGAGAATGTGTCCCTTCCAAACATATCAATTAGTAAGTGTTCCATGAACTCAGCAGGATTTACACCCTCGCTTTTTTCAGGGAGACCCACTACACGCACATTGTCCCTCCGAAGTCTGTTTTCCATATCGTCCATTTTTATTGTGTATCCTGTAAACTGCTCCTTCAAAGTTTCTAGCTCTTTAGTTAGGAAGGTTGTATCATCTTCTAACCTGCTGGTCCTTGTTTCAAGTTCTACCGTCCTCTCCACCACTTTCTGTAAATCTTGCCTTACCACCAGCAGGTCATCCTTCACTCCCTTCATTTGAGTACACAATTCTTTTAGTGAGATGTTGCATGCATTTACGGCCATTAACACATCCTTAATAGTAGGCTCTTTTTCCGACGGAAGGGGGTCACCTGTTATAGTCTCTAAATTTTCTAAATTCACTTCCCCTGCACCCGGATTCTTATTTACTGAACATTTTGCCACTGCACCTGCCTGCGTGCTAACATTGGTATTAACATGTCCCGTGCTTTTCCTTTCGGGCAGTATCCCTTGTTGTCCCTTAGTCTGCCCCTTTTTTGGAGGGGTCTGAGATGATTGTGCAGGGTTATGAGCGAATTGTTCCAATTTAGCTGCCGTGGCAGACTGTTGCATGTTTTTTTCCCCCCTCTCCTTGGCCGAGCGCAGGTGTTGCATCTTTCTTTCTTTCCTTTTCCCCCTTCTCGCCACTTTCCTCCCCCCTCTCTTTGGGTATTCCTTCTCTATTTATCTTATTCCCATCCGATCTTCAAATCAGTCCTGAATATTGCTTTTAACACTTTCTTAACCTTGTGACACAGCCGTCCTCCACCATCACTCATTCAGAGGTTTAATACAGTGTTAGCGAATTCTTATACCCAGCTCTCCAGCGTACACTTCATGAATCACATTTAAATCCCTGCTTTTTTACTTCACAGCTGGTGTTGTTTTTTTTTTTTTTTTCACATGCACTAATTCAGAAAATCAGTTAGTTTTTCAGGACTGCCACCATCCCTTAATAAATCACTTAGTGCACCAACGGTCTTGCCTTATAGCCATTCCATAGTTATTCAACTCCAGCGTCACAGTTTTCCTGGCTTCACTAGCCACCAACTCTTGCCTTTACAGCAGGTAGTTAATTGCATACACCTCTTGATTACCATTCATTCAACTTGGTAGGCAATACATCCTGGTGAGCAATACAGGGTGATACACAACAATGTACTCCAGAGAGGGGAGGGGAGAGGAAAAAAAAAAAGAAAAACGCTCAGGGACCTCCTCATCCCCAGCCAACACTTCTCCTGTTAACTTTTGCCTGATTTCAGACACCACAATGTCTACTATGTCCGCAGCGTTGTTTTGCCATACCTCGTTCCTCTATCTTCTTCTCCCCCCCGCACACCACCGCTTACCTCCCTCCTTCTGTCTCGGCTTGCGGGCGGGCGGGGAGAGCCACTTGTTGTCAACTGTATGTAGCGTTGTTCCGCGAGAGTCAGCAAGGTTCGGTGGCTCTGATGCGGGCGGCGCTGGGGGGTGCTCGTGTGTCCTCGTGTGTCCTCGGTCGTTTCCGTCAGGGACTCGGGACCCGGAAGTGAACGCTGCTCCCCGAGGGCTCGGCTTAGCTCGGCTCCGTAATGCGGACGTATGTCATCATCTCTCCTCCCGTCCGGCTTCAACAGGTAACTCCGACCCTCCTCACTGCGTCCAGCCACAACCTCAAACACGCCACACTCTCCTCATGGGGCTCGGGAGGAGGTAACACACGGCGTCTCACATCCCTCACTCCACCTTACACCTTACACATCCGGTCACGCCCCCGCCCTTGAGCCCCTGGAGTTCAGCCACCCCCCCCCGAACTGTTTGGGCGCAATGTTGGATACATGCTCTAGGAGGATGCCCAGTGTTTTGTAGGCTCTGATGATGATACTCAGCTAGAGGAAGGCAGTAGCGTGAGCGCAGAGAGAGGGGATGCTCAAGCAGGACAGCAATCTAGCAGTCATGTTCCACAAGCTGCAGCATACTGCCAGGTTTGCTCCAGTGATGAAGAGGTAGGGGATGATGAGGGCACTGACTCCACGTGGGTGCCTGGTAGGAGAGAGGAGGAGGAGGCACATCTCCACGAGGCAGGATGCCCTCCAGGGGCCAGTTTAGGGGCAGCACACAGATTGAATCACACCGCAGAGCTCTGCCTGTGCAGGGCACTGCCTCTGCGATTTATTCTAAAAGTTCTTTGGTGTGGGCCTTTTTTGAGACGAGTGCATCAGATCACACCGCTGCTATTTGCAACATATGTCTCAAGCGTATCTCTCGTGGCCAAAACATCAGCCGCTTGGGCACCACATGCTTGGCCAGACATATGTTGACCTGCCATGCAGCTCGTTGGCAAGCTTACCTCAAAGACCCACACCAAAGAACAAAGCGGACCTCTCCTTGCTCCTCATCAGCTGGGATCTCCAACCCCACTAGACCTTCAGTCCTCTCTAAAACCTGCACTGAGAGGAATGAATGTGTAGAATTAGGTGTTTCACAGCCAAGTGCTTGTGGGCATTCTGCTAGCAGTACACCCATGTCCGATTGTAGCAGGCAAATTTCCCTGCCCCTGCTGCTGGACCGTAGAATGAAGTTCACTCCCAGCCATCCACACACCCAGCGGTTGAATGCTAGCTTGGCTAAATTGCTAGCACTTCAACTGCTGCCTTTTCAGTTAGTAAACTCGCCCCCTTCCGTGAGTTTGTGCAATGTGTGGTTCCTCAGTGGCAGGTCCCCAAACGCCACTTTTTCTCAACGAAGGCGATTCTGGCTCTCTACTGGAATGTGGAAGGCAATGTCCTTGCCTCGCTGGACTGGGCGGTCAGTGGTAAGGTGCATATTACCGCTGACTCATGGTCCAGCAGGCATGGACAGGGACCTTACCTGTCTTTCACGGCCCATTGGGTCACTCTTCTGGCAGCTGGGAAGGATGCAGTAGTGCTGGAGGTTGTTCTGCCACCACGCCTCCAAAATGCTACTACTGGTTGTGACACAGGCAAAACGATGCCATGCCGTGCTTGCGCTTGTTTGTTTGGGGGACAGGAGCCACACTGGGGCAGATATTTTGTTAGCTCTGCAGGGGCAGGCCAAGAGGTGGTTGACACCATGCCAGCTTAAGCCAGGATTGGTGGTTTGCGACAATGGCACCAACCTCCTCTCCGCCCTCCGACAGGGACAACTGACCCATGTGACCTGTGAGGCTGACGTCCTTAACCTGGTGGTGCAGCGGTTCTTGGGCAGGTACCCGGGCTTACAGGATGTCCTGAAGCAGGCCAGGAAAGTCTGTGTGCATTTCTGCCGATCATTTAATGCCAGTGCTCGGCTGGCTGAGCTCCAAAAGGAGTTGAACCTGCCCAAGAACCGCCTTTTATGTGACATGCCCTCCAGGTGGAACTCAACGTTGGCCATTCTGCAGCGGCTGCACACACAGCAGAGGGCCATCAATGAGTACCTGTGCAACTACGGCACCAGGACAGGATCAGGGGAGCTCGGTTTTTTCTCACCACGCCAATGGGGCATGATCAGGGAGGCATGCACTGTCCTGTCACCGTTTGAGGAGGCCACAAGGATGGTGAGCAGTGACAGTGCATGCATCAGTGACACTGTACCTCTTGTCCACCTGTTGGAGCATACGCTGCGTGGAATAATGGACAGGGCACTTGAGGCAGAACAGAGGCAGTAAGAGGAGGACTTCTTTGCCTCTCAAGGCCCCCAGGAAGAGGAGGAGGAGGAGGAGGATGATGGTGTCAGCATGGAGGTGGAACCTGGCACTCAGCATCAACATCAGCAGTCTTGTAGGGATGATTTACAGTCCCAAGAAACCCGTGGACTTGTACGTGGCTGGGAGGAGGTAGCTGCGGATCATGTTGTCCTTAGTGACCCAGAGGACTCCGGACCGAATGCCTCAGCTAACCTACGCTGCATGGCCTCCCTGATCCTGCAAGCCTGCGGAAGGATCCTCGTATTCTTCGGATCAAGGAGAGGGACCATTACTGGCTGGCCACTCTCCTTGATCCACGGTACAAGGGTAAGGTTGCCGACCTTATCTTGCCATCACAGAGGGAGCAGAGGGTGAGACATCTCCGGGAGGCCTTGCAGAAAGGTCTGTGCAACGCTTTCCCAGAGATTGGGAGGTTGCAAACTCCTGGTCCTGGACAAAGTGTTGCTTGATATAACCGTTCACAGCAGGGCTCTCCAGCAAGAGTCACTTTTAGGGCTTACAGTGTTGTGGCAACACCAACACCTTAGGCCCCCATTTCTGCAGAGCATATAGGTCAGGCCCCTACTTTCAAACATCCAACTTACAAACGTCTCCTACTTGCAAACGGAAGGAGACAACAGGAAGTGAGAGGAAAAAAGACGGACGGCAAAACAAATTATACAGAGGTGATAACCCTTTCCTGTGTTTTCCTAAAAGCTTAAAAATAGATTTTTTGACTGGAGCTACACTTTAAAAATGTACCAGTTCATAATTACAAACAGATTCTACTTAACACTACAAACCTACACAGTCTCTGTCTTGTTTGCACCGCCTGTATACTCCTGTTCTGAGTATATAGGGCCTGGGGGCCCCACTCCTTTCCTTTTTTTAATATGGATACGGGGTTCCCCTTAATATCCGTACAAGACCCAAAGGGGCTGGCAATGGACAGGGGGAGCTACCTATGCCATTTTTCTCAATTATTTTCATCCGTATTGCTGGAATCAGATATTACATTAAAACCATAAGCAGTTTTAAATGACTTTTTTCCGTTAAATGTCATTGTGCAGGGACTGTTCTAAACACGGGAATCATGTGCCACTTCACAGGTATACTATAGACACCTCCCAGGCATGATATTTAAAGGAATATTTCACTTTTTTTTTCACTTTAATCGTCATTAAAATCAGTGCTCCCGAAAAAACTTCTGTTTTTAAAAAATTTTAGGCATTGACCCATGTCCCCTGGGGCAGGAGCCAGGTCCCCAAACCCTTTTTATATTAAATAAATAAATTAAATATAAATATTAAAATTAGTACTTTTTATTTCGAACGTTCGAGACCCATAGACTTCAATGGGGTTCTAAAGTTCGCACGAATTTTCGGTCCGTTCAAAAGTTCTGGTGCGAACCGAACTGGGGGGGGGGGGTGTTCGGCTCATCCCTAATCAACATGTGCTATCTGCCATCAGGGGATATCAATGCACGCATTTTGTGGGTGCAACCCCTTCCTCGTAATTCTAGTGTGTGAGAGGAAGGGGTTTGCACCCCAAAACACATCCATTGATCACCCCATGATGGGAGATAGCACACGTTGACATTAGGCATGGGATCAGGAGGGAAATACCTATTTTGACTCCCAAATTGTATGCAACTTCAAAATTTGGCTTTTACAGAGGTGACATCATCACATCTGATGAAGGCAATATCAAGAAATTTTGAACACTATAATGTCTGTTATTGCCTTCAGTTTTTCTACGTTGAACTTTGTAAGTTCCAGAGTTTTGTATGTTATGTTTATAAACATGTGTGTTTATACCCAAAAATTTTTTTTTTTTTTTAAAGTGAGAAAAAAAAAATTACATCATCATTTTCTAACGCACATGTGAATGTACACAGAGTAAAAACTTTGCTAATCAACAATGTGTGGCTTCTTCTTTCAAGGCTCAATACCAGTTCTTGAAGTAATTTTGTGTTTACAGTGACAATGGGGATTATTTACTAAAGGAAAATCCACTTGGCACTACAAGTGCACTAGGAGAACCTAGGAGACAGCCAAAAACAAACACAAGCAATAAAGAATTATTTTTTTTATTAAAAAAAATACTTACACATTGTCCGGCATAGCAATGGCCCCCCACCCATAAAATAATTTACATATTTCTGCCAATCTTCACAGGCGTTTTGGGGTGCCAAGCCAGGACAGCCAGTATCCAGGCCCATCAGGGGATTCTCAGGAAGTCCAGCCTCAGGCCCAACTGAAGCAATATAATTTTGGGCGTTTTTCCTTAAAAAATTGTGCAATATGCAGCAGGATAAGATGATGTGGTTAATTTTGTAGTGCGCCTTATGGATTGCTGTCAGAAACAGGCAAGGTATTCTCAACAGCTCTTCTTACTCTGGCCAGCTGGTAGTTCTCCCTCCTCTCTAGGGTGAGGGTCCTCTGGGGGAATGGCCACATCAGGTGCTCGCTCAGACCAAACGCTTCATCATCAATAAAGACTAACGGGAGTCCTTCAACGTTGTTCACATCAGGTGGCAATGCCAGGCCTTCTGGTAAAACTCAGTCTGACGAGACTCTTTACCATGTGATCAGCCATGTCCAATCACGGCAGATCACAGTGTAAATAGGAAGAGCCGGTGATCGGCTTTTCCTCACTCGCGTCTGTCAAACGCGAGGAGAGGAGAGCCGATCGGCTGCTCTTCTGACAGGGGGAGGGGTCTGTGCTGATCGATTATCAGTACAGCCCCCCTGAGGATGCCCTCACTGGACCACCAGGGACGCCACCAGACCACCAGGGATGCCCAGCAACAGGTATGCCCCCTAGACCACCAGGGATGCCAGTCAGTGCCCACAATGGATGCCAATCAATGCCCATAATGGATGCCAATCAGTGCCCACAATGGGCATCACTGATTGGCATGCATTATTGTTTGGCACTGATTGGTATCCATCCCTATACAATACTGTACACTACAATGCCCATCCGTGCTGCCTATCAGTGCCCATCCATGCCATCTATCAGTGCCCATCTATGCTGCCTATCAGTGCCCATCCATGCCCATCCATGTCGCCTATCATTGCCCATCCATGCCACCTATCATTGCCCATCCATGCCACCTATCAGTGCCCATCTATGCTGCCTATCAGTGCCCATCCATGCTGCCTATTAGTGCCCATCCATGCCGCCTATTAGTGTCCACCCATGCCCATCCATGCCACCTATCCATGCCCATCCATGCCACCTATCCATGCCACCCATCCATGCCAAACTGTGCCACCTATCCATGACAATCCGTGACACCTATCAGGGCCTATTTGTGCCACCTATCAGTGTCTATCTGTGTTGCATATCAGTGCCGCCTATCAGTGCCACTTCATTGATGCCACATCATTGGTGCCCATCAGTGCCGCCTTATCAGTGCCAGTGCCAGTCATTGCGGCCCCGTCAGTGCCCATCAGTGAAGGAGAAAACGTACTTATTTACAAAGCTTTGTTAATGAATCAAAAAACTATTTTTTTTCAAAAAAAAATTTATTTGTTTAGCAGAAAATAAAAATTCCAGAGGTGATCAAATACCGCCAAAAGAAAGCTCTATGTGTGGAAACAAAATGATAAAAATTTAGCTTGGGTACGGTGTAGCATGACCACGCAATTGTCATTCAAAGTGCGACAGAGCTGAAAGCTCAAAATTCGTCTGGGCAGGAATGTGTATAAGTGCCCGGTATTGAAGTGGTTAAACCCCTTATAGTTATAATAGTAAGATCCCGAATGGGGTGGTGGCACCATGTGGATGTGCTTCCCATTTCTAGCCCCTCCACAGTTGGGAAAGTCCCAACGGTCTGCAAAATGGGATGCCACAATCTGCCATTCCTGTGGCGTTGTAGGAAACTGCGGAGTAAAAACAGAAAAAAAAAATATTAGTACTTTTACACATAACATTGCAAGCAGACAAAAACATTCTTGGCCGACAACAGTATAACATTTATTTTAAGGAGTATTTCAAGACAAAAAATGAAGGCAAATATGAATGTAGGCCAAAAAAGCATTAAAAGCTTACAGCATGCATAAGGACAAAGGGGACATCCACAGCATATTCCAATCATGGTAATTAGGGAATGATGAAAGAAATACAATACATTAGCAAACATTAAATACATGGAATGTGATGTTAAAGGAGAAAACTTACCCTAATATAGTCCTTCTGCAGGACCTGAATGATGGCAGAACAGGTCTCTGGATTAATGAGCCTGGTGAGAGATGCCTGTAGAGAAATTGAGGTCCTGCAGACTTCTCCCAGTCGCCAAGTGCCGCAAGGTGGTGACTAGCCTCTGCTCGGGAGTGATGGCTTGCCGCATGCAGGTGTCATGCTTCATAATATAAGGGGACAGCAAAGCCAACAGATGGTGAAAAATGGGGTCAGTCATCCGGAGAAAGTTCCTGAAATCATCAGGATGCAACAGAGGCATATGAGAGAATTGGTCACACTGGAGCAACCAATTCTTGGTCCATGAACTCCTCCCCAACTTGTTCATGGAAAGGCTTGGGTCAAAGCTAGAACTCCAACACCAAGCCCCCACATAGCACCAGGAGTACGTACACGCAACATGGCTTCAAAATGGTTGGCTGGTCAGAACGCACTGAAGAACCGCAAGGCCTGTGAAGAGCGATCTGAAAATCAGAAACGAGCGAAACTGAACTGAAAAACAGATGCGAACTGACTACATGCACTGAAAAGCAGATACAAATCCACAAGCACAAACTGAAGAGCAGTAACGGACTGAAAAGCACGAAAGCTGAAAAGTGCAAATAGTCTCTCACCAAACGTTTAGTAACACAAGATTAGCAGAAGGAACCCAAAGAGTGGCGCACTGGCTATTTAACTTCCTGTTTAACTTCCTGTTTCCAGTCCCGTAATACGTGTTGTACGTCACCGCATTCTTGACGGTCAGACTCAGGTGTGACCGCGTGTATGCAAGACAGCTTGAGCGGAATTCCGTCATAATTCTGTCGTAATTCCGTCTAAGAAACCTTCAGAGTTTATTCCGACGGCAAAACTGCTCGTGTGTACATGACATAAGAGTCTTCAGATAGCGAACCTTTAAACCACTCCAGAATTCTATGCCTGACTGCAAGAGACATGTTGTTTTAGCCAACAACTTCTTGGTGAGAGGCCGTCACACTTCAATCGAGAGCCAAGCTTCAACCAGCTTTTCAGGTAATTAGGCTGATGTTCCTCCATGGACCTTCAAGCCCCTTTTTTTCTAGGCCTAAGCTTCTATCCAGACACATGGTAACCCTCATCAGGCAGCAGGCCAGAAAGAATCTGACAGTCAGATAAATCCCTCCCCCAGGCAGGATCCCTGGGGGAAGACTTTCTTCTCAAAGTCACACCTAAATATTAATACCTTCTCCCAGCCTGCACCACTGTTAATACACTTCCTAGTAGTTGACCAGTAGGGATGAGCTTCGTGTTCGAGTCGAACGCATGTTCGAGTCGAACATCGGTCGTTCATGCGTTCGCCGAATTCCGAACGTTTGGGCCGTTCGCGGCAAAATTCGTGTGGCCCACAATGCATTGCGATGGCGCAATGCATTGCTGTCTCACGATTGGCCAAGCATGCACTGTGACCCCGCATGCTTGGCCAATCGCAGCGCCAGTAGCGAGGAGAGCAATGGTTGGCCACAGGCATCCTGCCTGTGGCCAATCATAGCTCAGGCTGTGTAGTGCACGCCCCACACTATATAAAGCTGCCTTTCAGGCGGCCTCGTGTAGTGTTTGTTAGCATCTGAAGCAGTGGGTGTTCTGTGTACCTTCAACACAGTTACACACCAATCGTTTTTGGCTGATTTACTATTTTGCTCTTGTGTAGTGGTTACTGTCTGTGCCCTGACCGCAGTATACACCACTATATTCACCTCACCTATATAGCTAGTGATCTAGCTTTAATAATAGAGCCTGCAGTCAGTAGTGTTAGTGCGTGCTGTCTGCGTGCTCTGTACCCAGTACATACCACTATATACACCTACATAGCTGTTCTCTATTTGAGCCCGATTGTCATTTGCTGGAGTTATTGGAAGTTGTGTGTGCCTCCAGCACAGCACAGTATACATCTGTATATACCCCTTTAACTCTGCTGTTTTCTGGTTATTGTCTGCGTGCCCTGACCGCAGTATACACCGTGATATTCACCTCACCTATATAGCTAGTGGTCCATCTTTAACAATAGAGCTTGCAGTCAGTAGTGTCACTCAGGAGATAGTGCGTGCTGTGTGCCTGCTCTGTACCCAGTACATACCGCTATTATCCACCTACATAGCTGTTCTCTATTTGGGCCCGATTGGCATCTGCGGGAGTTATTGGAAGTTGTGTGTGCCTCCAGCACAGCACAGTATACATCTGTATATACCCCTTTAACTCTGCTGTTTTCTTGTTATTGTCTGCGTGCCCTGACCGCAGTATACACCGTGATATTCACCTCACCTATATAGCTAGTGGTCCATCTTTAACAATAGAGCTTGCAGTCAGCAGTGTCACTCAGGAGTTAGTGCGTGCTGTGTGCCTGCTCTGTACCCAGTACATACCGCTATTATCCACCTACATAGCTGTTCTCTATTTGGGCCCGATTGGCATCTGCGGGAGTTATTGGAAGTTGTGTGTGCCTCCAGCACAGCACAGTATACATCTGTATATACCCCTTTAACTCTGCTGTTTTCTTGTTATTGTCTGCGTGCCCTGACCGCAGTATACACCGTGATATTCACCTCACCTATATAGCTAGTGGTCCATCTTTAACAATAGAGCTTGCAGTCAGCAGTGTCACTCAGGAGATAGTGCGTGCTGTGTGCCTGCTCTGTACCCAGTACATACCGCTATTATCCACCTACATAGCTGTTCTCTATTTGGGCCCGATTGGCATCTGCGGGAGTTATTGGAAGTTGTGTGTGCCTCCAGCACAGCACAGTATACATCTGTATATACCCCTTTAACTCTGCTGTTCTATAAAAAAGGCATCTGCAGGAGTTAGTGGGTGTTGTGTGCCTCCAGCACAATATAAACTACCCAACTACTGTTTTACCCAACTCCCTTCAGGCCATTACCATGTCTGGAAGGCCAGCAAGGAGAGGCAGACAGGCACGAGCCGATAAAAGAGGGCAAGCAGGCTCTGTGTCTAGAGACAACAGTGCTGGTCGTGGACGCGGTGCATTGTCATCAGCACGTGGCCATGGGACATGCTTGTCCTTCTTTTCTGCAGCTGGACATGTTGAACCGCAACATGCCAACGACTTGGTAGAGTGGATGACCAAGCCCTCTTCATCCTCCTCATCCTCTCTCACCCAGTCTCAGGGTAGTAGAAAAGCAGCTGCCAACACATCGTCGTCCCTCCTCTCAATGTCATCATCAGTGACTCCTTCCCTAGACCCACCACGTCCTCCTGAGGAGTCTCCTGAACTCTTTGAGCACAGTGTTGGGTACATGCTCCAGGAGGATGCCCAGTGTTTGGTGGGCTCTGATGATGACACTCAGCTAGAGGAAGGCAGTAGCGTGAGCACAGAGAGAGGGGATGCTCAAGAAGGACAGCAATCTGGCAGTCATGTTCCACAAGCTGCAGCATACTGCCAGGTTTGCTACAGCGATGAAGAGGGAGGGGATGATGAGGGCACTGACTCCACGTGGGTGCCTGGAAGGAGGGAGGAGGAGGAGGAGGAGGCACATGTCCAACGAGGCAGGATGCCCTCCGGGGGCCAGCTTAGGGGCAGCACACCGACTGAATCACACCGCAGAGCTCCGCCTGCGCAGAGCGCTTACTCTGCGCAGAGCGCTTCCTCTGCGCGTTATTCTAAAAGTTCTTTGGTGTGGGCCTTTTTTGAGACGAGTGCATCAGATCGCACCGCTGCTATTTGCAACATATGTCTCAAGCGTATCTCACGTGGCCAAAACATCAGCCGCTTGGGCACCACATGCTTGACCAGACATATGTTGACCTGCCATGCAGCTCGTTGGCAAGCATACCTCAAAGACCCACACCAAAGAACAAAGCGGACCTCTCCTTGCTCCTCATCAGCTGGCATCTCCAACCCCACTAGACCTTCAGTCCTCTCTGAAACCTGCTCTGAGAGGAATGAAGGTGTAGAATTAGGTGTGTCACAGCCAAGTGCTTCCGGGAACTCTGCTAGTGGTACATCCACGTCCGATTATAGCAGACAAATGTCCCTGCCCCAGCTGCTGGACCGGCGGAAGAAATTTACTCCCAGCCATCCACATGCCCAGCGGTTGAATGCTAGCTTGGCTAAATTGCTAGCACTTCAACTGCTGCCTTTTCAGTTGGTAGACTCGGCCCCCTTCCGTGAGTTTGTACAATGTGCGGTTCCTCAGTGGCAGGTCCCCAAACGCCACTTTTTCTCACGGAAGGCGATTCCGGCTCTCTACCGGCATGTGGAAGGCAATGTCCTTGCCTCGCTGGACAGGGCGGTCAGCGGTAAGGTGCATATTACCGCTGACTCATGGTCCAGCAGGCATGGACAGGGACGTTACCTGTCTTTCACGGCCCATTGGGTCACTCTCCTGGCTGCTGGGAAGGATGCAGGACAAGGTGCAGTAGTGTTGGAGGTTGTTCCGCCACCACGCCTCCAAAATGCTACTATTGGTTGTGACACACCTCTCTCCTCCACCCCCTCCTCTTCTTCTTCCTCCATGGCCTCTTCCAGTGCTCTGTCCTCAGAACCAGCGGTGCTCCGTAGGCGTTGCAGGGGCTACGCAAGTACGCAGGCAAAACGATGCCATGCCGTGCTTGCGCTTGTTTGTTTGGGGGACAGGAGCCACACTGGGGCGGATGTTTTGTCAGCTCTGCAGGGGCAGGCCGAGAGGTGGTTGACGCCACGCCAGCTTAAGCCAGGAATGGTGGTTTGCGACAATGGCACCAACCTCCTCTCCGCCCTCCGACAGGGACAACTGACCCATGTGCCCTGTGTAGCTCACGTCCTTAACCTGGTGGTGCAGCGGTTCTTGGGCAGGTACCCCAGCTTACAGGATGTCCTGAAACAGGCCAGGAGAGTCTGTGTGCATTTCCACCGATCATTTAATGCCTGTGCTCGGCTGGCTGAGCTCCAAAAGGAGTTGAACCTGCCCAAGAACCGCCTTATATGTGACATGCCCACCAGATGGAACTCAACATTGGCCATGCTGCAGCGGCTGCACACGCAGCAGAGGGCCATCAATGAGTACCTGTGCGACTACGGCACCAGGACAGGGTCAGGGGAGCTTGGTTTTTTCTCACCACGCCAGTGGGGCATGATCAGGGATGCATGCACTGTCCTGTCACCATTTGAGGAGGCCACAAGGATGGTGAGCAGTGACAGTGCATGCATCAGTGACACTATACCTCTTGTCCACCTCTTGGAGCATACGCTGCATGGAATAATGGACAGGGCACTTGAGGCAGAACAGAGGCAGGAAGAGGAGGACTTCCTTGCCTCTCAAGGCCCCCTTTATCCAGACAGTGTTCCTGCTGTGCCACCCATCACACAGGAAGAGGGTGAGGAGGAGGAAGAAGAGGAGGAGGATGATTGTGTCAGCATGGAGGTGGAGGCTGGCACTCAGCATCAGCAGCAGCAGTCTTATAGGGATGATTTACAGTCCCAAGAAACACGTGGACTTGTACGTGGCTGGGAGGAGGTAGCTGCGGATCATGTTGTCCTTAGTGACCCAGAGGAATCCGGACCGAATGCCTCAGCTAACCTACGCTGCATGGCCTCCCTGATCCTGCAAAGCCTGCGGAAGGATCCTCGTATTCTTCAGATCAAGGAGAGGGACCATTACTGGCTGGCCACTCTCCTTGATCCACGGTACAAGGGTAAGGTTGCCGACCTTATCTTGCCATCGCAGAGGGAGCAGAGGATGAGACATCTCTGGGAGGCCTTGCAGAAAGCTCTGTGCAACGCGTTCCCAGAGACTGGGAGGTCACAAACTCCTGGTCCTGGACAACGTGTTGCTGAGGCATCAGTCAGAAGGAGCGGTGGAGAAGGTGGCCGTCTGACTGATGCTTTCAGACAATTTTTTAGTCCGCAGCCCCAAGGTATGATTGGTTCCAGCACCCATCGCCAGCGTCTAATTTACATGGTGCAGGAATACCTAGGGGCAAGGTCAGACTTGGACACCTTTCCCACTGAAAATCCTCTGGCTTACTGGGTCTTGAGGATGGATCACTGGCCAGAGCTTGCACAGTATGCAATTGAGCTACTGGCCTGTCCTGCATCCAGCGTTCTTTCGGAACGCACCTTCAGTGCTGCTGGTGGCTTCGTTACCGATCACAGGGTGCGCCTGTCCACCAAATCAGTTGATCGACTGACCTTCATCAAGATGAATCAGTCTTGGATCACCCACAGCTACCAAGCACCTGAAGCTGATGTAACCGAATAATTTTTTTTTAAATACCACATCCCTTCAAGACTGCCTATGCTGATGCTGAGTGACTGTCCTGTTATGTTGATTGTCTATCCTCTTCCTCCTCCGCTGATATGTTGGAAGAACATTTTTGGTTCTGGGTGATGCCAGCAGCCCAATTTTTCTGCCCCTGTTTAACAGGGGCGTTTAAGTACAATTTTTGATGCAATGCTTTGCAGCAGGGCTAATTCCTGCAATAAAACTAGAGTGTATGGCAGAGGTTGCAGTGTGATGGCACCAGTGCCTAAGGCCCAATTTTTCTGCCCCTGTTTAACAGGGGCGTTTAAGTACAATTTTTGATGCAATGCTTTGCAGCAGGGCTAATTCCTGCAATAAAACTAGAGTGTATGGCAGAGGTTGCAGTGTGATGGCACCAGTGCCTAAGGCCCAATTTTTCTGCCCCTGTTTAACAGGGGCGTTTAAGTACAATTTTTGATGCAATGCTTTGCAGCAGGGCTAATTCCTGCAATAAAACTAGAGTGTATGGCAGAGGTTGCAGTGTGATGGCACCAGTGCCTAAGGCCCAATTTTTCTGCCCCTGTTTAACAGGGGCGTTTAAGTACAATTTTTGATGCAATGCTTTGCAGCAGGGCTAATTCCTGCAATAAAACTAGAGTGTATGGCAGAGGTTGCAGTGTGATGGCACCAGTGCCTAAGGCCCAATTTTTCTGCCCCTGTTTAACAGGGGCGTTTAAGTACAATTTTTGATGCAATGCTTTGCAGCAGGGCTAATTCCTGCAATAAAACTAGAGTGTATGGCAGAGGTTGCAGTGTGATGGCACCAGTGCCTAAGGCCCAATTTTTCTGCCCCTGTTTAACAGGGACATGTAATTACAATTCTTGATATAATATTTCACAGGAGGGCCCCTTCCTGTGCCCACCCAGAGTAACTGTGAGGACTTATAGTGTTGTGGCACCAGCACCACAACCACCAAAGGTCAATTTTTCTACCACTGTTCAACAATGGCATGTAATTACAATTCTTGATATAATCGTTCACAGCAGGGCGCTCCAGCGCCCACCAAGAGTCACTTTGAGGGCTTACAATGTTGTTGCAAAACCAACACCTTGTTCCGCCATTTCTGCAGAGCATATAGGGCAGGCCCCTACTTTCAAACATCCAATTTACAAACATCTCCTACTTGCAAACGGAAGGAGACAACAGCAAGTGAGATGAAAAAAGATGGATGACAAAACAAATTATACAGGGGTGATAACCCTTCCCTATGTTTTCCAAAAAGCTTAAAAATATTTTTTTTGACTGGAGCTACACTTTAAAAATGTACCAGTTGAAAATTACAAACAGATTCAACTTAACACAACAAACCTACACAGTCCCTGTCTTGTTTGCACCGCCTGTATACTTCTGTTCTGAGTATATAGGGCCTGGGGGCCACACGCATTTCCTTTTTTTAATATGGGTACAGGGTTCCCCTTAATATGCGTACAAGACCCAAATAGGCTGGTAATGGGCAGGGAGGGCTACCCATGCCATTTTTCTGAATGATTTTCAACCATATTGCAGGAACCAGATATAACATTAAAACCGCAAGCAGTTTTAAATGGTGTTATTTCCGCTTAATGTCATTTTGTGCAGGGACTGTTCTAAACACGGGAAACACGTGGCACTTCACAGGCATACTACAGACACCCACCAGGCACCATATTTAAAGGAATATTTCACTTTTTTTTTTTCACTTTAATCGTCATTAAAATCAGTGCTCCCACCAAAACGGTAGTTTTTAAAACTTTTTTTTGCAGTGACCCATGTCCCCTGAGGCAGGAGGCAGGTCGCCAAACCCTTTTTAGGACACTATCTTGCATATTAGCCGTTAAAATTAGCACTTTCCAATTCGAACGTTCGAGTCCCATAGACTTCAATGGGGTTCTAACGTTCGTACCGAACGCGGGGGTCGTTCGCAAGTTCTGGTGCGAACCGAACCGGGGGGTGTTCGGCTCATCCCTATTGACCAGGAAGATATAAATATTCATAACTGATTAGTGCAACCTCCTACACTAGAAGGCTTGTAACCCCTTAGGTCCCACAGTGAGTATAACAAGCATGCTCTACTGCTTATACAGACTGGTTTTACTGTTTAGTCAAACTTTAAGGCCTCATGCACATAGGACATTTTTCAAACTCTCCAAGAAGCCTTTCCTCCTGGCAGAAGTTTTTTTCCAGAACAAAAACACCTGAAGCTTGCAAAAGTGCCTACATTTTTTAAAAGTTTTTAGGCACATCTACATGAGTCAATTAATTTCATTGTCCAGAATAGCAATTTATTCTAGCTATTTAAAACTATTTAAGCAACCCTAGCTTTTAGATGCATTTAGCAGCGTTTAGCAAAATCAAGATTTTTTCTGACAAATCTCTGCTGCTCCTGGATGCACTGGCAATGTTTTTTTTCCTGTCTCTAAAATCCTCATTAAATTAGTAGGTACGATGCTCGGCTGGTGTGGAGACAATGGGCGTCCGCAGGTAGGGGCAAGGGGGGTCATGTCCCCCCCCTGGAATCAGGGATCAGATCTTAAATTCAACATAGTTCCATCGCTATTGGAGTGCGGGCAGCCCCCACCCATGTGCAACCCACCAGTGGGGTGACACCATCAAGGTTTTTGTCAAGCCCCCCTATCAGTGTAGTGTGACTGTGGGCTCTTTTCCCTGCTCAGTCCAGCAGAGAACTCGACGGCGCTGTGACAGGAGAAAGGCGAGCTGCGGGCTATCAGAGGTTTCCCCTGGTCGCCCCCCTTTCTCCTGTCTGGGAGAAGAGATGATGGCTCTCACCAGATTCCCCTGCCAGCTTCCTGCCCGTGATGTTCCTTCCCTGTTGGCCATAACTGAGGGCCAATCAAAGGAGACTAGGAGAGGAGAGCATCATGGGACATGTAATCCCAAAGATTGGCGGCCCCATTTTCCACGGGGAGGAGGCTACAGCTCGATCAAGAGAGAGATTTAGAGACTGCAACTGGAAAAAAGCTGAGGGAGAGAGTGCTACAGGAAAAAGGACGAGGAGTGTGCTGGGCAGAAGCCAGAGAGAGAGCCACGCTGCCCAGCGCCACCAGAGAGAGAGCTACACTGCCCCGTGCAAACAGAGAGAGCCATGCTGTCCAGCGCCACCAGAGAGAGCCACGCTGCCCAGCACCGCCAGAGAGAGAAAGACTGGGCCACTGCCAGGGTACAGACATGCTAGACTACTGGCCAGAGTCGCCCCGGAGAACCCAGAGTGAGCGATCGTCCAGCCGGAGGGATCACTGCTGTAGTTTGGCTGGGTCTGGTAAGAGGTTCTGTTGGCTATTATGCATTACTTATCCTAGGGATTGTACTACGTCTGCAGCCTCTGACCACGATAATGTGATAATGACATTGTCGAAAATGGGTGACCCTAAAATTATGCCCCCCCCCTGAAAAAAGTTCTGCGGACGCCCATGTGTGGAGATACGACTCAATGTACTTGTGGCATATATATCAATCGAGGGTGAATACTGCTGTGCAAATTATAAGCACATTGTTTCCCTGGGAGCCCAGGTTCTGAATCTAGGGAAGCAACTGTTAGCACTGAGAAGACCCTCCATACTAAAGGAGAGCTGGGAACGTACCCGACAGGTGCCGGCAGGGGCCAGCACAGAGGCGGGTGGATACAAAGAGGTGCAGGCACTAGAAAAGAGTAGATGGGTGACAGTTAGGAAGGGTAGAGGGGAAAGTGTCAGGGAGGCCAATCCTGGGCTGGAACACACAAATAAGTACACCACGTTGAGTGACATTGGTGAAACCAGTCAGGAACCAGCACTGCTGGAGTGGAGGGACTCCCTAGCTGCCAGGGGAAGAACTCCTCCAGTGAGAGTGGGTGGGGGGGAGCAAAGGTAAAGGAAAGGAAAGACAGATTCTTGTTGTAGAGGACTCAATTAGAAGGACAGAGAGGGCAATCTGTGACAAAGACCTAAAGCACCAAACTGTATGCTGTTTACCGAGTTCCCGGGTTTGGCACATCACAGATTTGGTGGACAGATTACTGGGAGGGGCTGGGTAAGACCCGGCTGTCATGGTGCACATTGGCACCAATGACAAAGTCAGCGGAAGATGGAGTGTCCTAAAGAATGATTTTAGGGTCTTTGGAGCTAAATTGAGAATAAGGACCTCCAAGGTAGTATTCTCAGAAGTATTTGTGGACGATACTAAGCTAAGCAGGGCAATAACTTCTCAGCAGGATGTGGAAACCTTGCAAGTAGATCTGAACAAATTAATGGAGTGGGCAACTACATGGCAAATGAGGTTTAATGTGGAAAAATTTTAAAAATACATTTGGGTGGCAAAAATATGAATGCAATCTACTCTACTGGGGGGAGATCCTCTGGGGCAATCAAGGATGGAAAGGGATCTGGGGGTCCTAGTAGATGATCAGCAATGGCATGCAATGTCAAGCTGCTGCTAACAAAGCAAACAGAATGTTGGCATGCAATAAAAATGCACCCCATACTCATTCACATAGATGTACCCCATACTCATTCACATAAGGTGGGAGGCCGGGATCTGGGGGCCCCCTTATTAAAGGGGGCTCCCGGATTCTGATAAGCCCCCGCCCACAGACCCTGACAACCAACGGCCAGGGTTGTCAGGAAGAGGCCCTTGTCTTCATCAACATGGGGACAAGGTGCTTTGGGGTGGGGGGACCGCAGCCCCCATGTTGAGGGCATGCAGCCAGGTACGGTTCAGGAGGGGGACTTTTTCTCGTCCACTTTCCTGACTGGCTGGGCTGCGTGCTTGGATAGGGGTCTGGTATGGATTTTGGGAGGACCCCCATGCCGTTTTTTCGGTGTAGGGGTTCCCCTTAAAATCCATACCAGACCTAAGGGCCTGGTATGCTCTTGGAGGGGGAACCCATGCCATTTTTTATTTAAAATTTGGCGTGGAGTTCCCCCTTCGGGAGCTGATTATTCTGTGATTGGCCACGGCCAAAGTCGCCTGGCCTGGGAGTGACTTTAAGTCGCGTAGTAAGTCTCCCCAAGTTGCGTTGAAGTCGCGCTGTGATTCATACTCAAGTCATGTCCAAGTCTACAAACTATGGTATATATATGTATTTGAAGATTGACCAATCCTGACTGCCTATCTTAATTTTTGAGGTTCTAAAATACAAGGACAGTACAAATACCCCCTAAATTACCTTTTTTTGGAAAGTGGACAGTCCAAAGTATATAGTAAGAGTGAAGTTTTTGAAATTTAAATTTTTGTCACAATATTTTGGAAAAATTAAGATAATAAATACTTTTTATCAGAAAATTGTAATTGTAATTTCAACAAGCTATTTCTCACGCACAGCATATGCATACTTACAAATACACCCCAAAACACATTCTACTACTCCTTCTAAATATGAGGATACCAAATGTGCAAGACTTATTCACAGCCTAGAGGCATAGAGGGCCCAAAATCCAAGAAGTACCTTTGGGCTTTCAAGGAGCTCTTTAAGATTACTTGTCTAATTTCCTGACTATCTATCATATTTATTAAGTCACTGAAGGGCCAAGACATGAGAAACACCCACAAAATGACATTTTGGTAAGCAAACACTCCAAGGAATTTTCTGAAAGGAAAATTGCTTTTTTTTTGCCATATGCTTTTGGAAGATGCAGGAAAGCATTTTTTTCACACAAAGTTGTGAATGAATATGATTTTTCTAACAAGCATTAGAATTACTCCCCAATACACAATTATCTACTCGTGCGATACCACATATGTGAGATTTTTTCACAGCCTAGCCACATAGAGATGCCCAAAATGCAAGAAGCACCTTCAGGCATTCCTGGGGCATAAATTTTGCATCTAACTACCTGATTACCTATCACATTGTTGGAGTCCCTCGAGCACCAGGACAGTGGAAAAATACACAATAGACGTGCGATTAGTTTCATACGAATCTCAAATTTGTACGAATTTTCCTAAATTTGTACGTTCGGGAGGATCCGAAATACGAATTGCCATGCGTCGAATTTTGTACGAAATACAAACTTTTGTTTACGAATCCCCAGGAGGAAGTCAGCACAGCACATTAATGGTGGGAGCCCCTCATCTAATGAAAATTCGTATTTCGGATAGGAAATTCTTCAACGGAATTTCATATTTCGGTTAAAAACCAAACTTCCATCAGCATCGACTGTCATATTAAGGTATATTTTTGCCTTTAAATCCATCGTAAATAACGTTCATACAAGTTAACAAACCTAACGACAATTCGTATTTCGTACGAATTGAAATTGAACTTCGGACACGAAATACAAAGTACGAATTAATTTTAATAGGAACCATAACGGAACAGAACGAAACTAATTTATTGACGGCGCCCAAACACCCCAACGTATTTTTTTAAGTGAAATGGTGAGTCCTTTGAAGATTACATTTTTTGCCACACATTTTTGAAAAATGCAGAAAGGAATGAAAATGAATTATTTTACACAAAGCTGTAAATTTATTAAGATATTTCTAACACACCACATTAGCATACTTAAAAAACACATTCTACTACTCCTCATGAGTATGGCGATACCACATTTTTAAAACTTTTTCACTGTTTGGAATGATTATGTACCCAAGATCTTGTGTATCATGCAAGTCAACCAATTCTGTCAAAACCAATGTACTATAATGGTTGCCTCTGTACAAGTGCTCAGGGAAAATACTGTAGCTTAGTGTAGTGTCACCCACCTATAGCAGTCCCCATTCGTATCTGCCAACCAAGCTTACCCTACTGGTACATGGCTGCCTCCAGGAATGCCATGTTTACTGGCCAGGAAGTACAGGAGGCTGAAGAGAGGAAGAAGGAAAGAGTTCACATGATTCCAGGAGTGTAGCTGTCTGCAGGGAATGGCTGTGACTGGTGCCTTGCAGAAATGTAGTCAGTTGGATGTGCAGACCAGTCAGTTCAGGTGGCAGGCAAAGAAATGGTCAGCAATAGGCTAAAGATTGGTCCAGACAGCAGGCAGAAATATGGTCAATAAACAGGCCAGGGTCAGCTCAGGCAGAAGACAGAGCCACCACTGCTCTGGTTTGGTGGTCACCAGGATCACTATTGCTGGCTGCACTGCCCTAGTGGCAATGAGTCTTGTGTGGCGACAATCAGGGACACTGTTGTTGAGTTATACTGGTGTGACGACACTGAAAAATATGTGTCAGTGATAAGGAACACCGTTCCTGGCATACACTGGTCCAGTGATACTGGTATAGCAGAGATCAGATAGCATGTGGCTGCCTGCACTGGACTGGTGTGGTGGCAATCAGGAACATTGCTTCTAGTTATACTCATCTGTGACTGGTGTGGCAGTGATTCAAGACACCAACAGGCTACATGTGAGGTTGGTGGGTGATAAAACCTTGTGGTCGAGCTGTGGTTTTACTGCTCCTCAACCACTACCCCCTGCAGAGGCAGAAACAAGGGGTGTACACATGCCATGGCTGAGATGCTTTGCAGATGTGGCAGGAATTATACCCTTGTACACCCACTGACCATGACCCATTCAAGTGAATGGGTGTTTAAAGCAGGTGGTGAGGAGGAGATACAACACACAGTACACAGATCTCTCTTTAGAGAACATCACACATGTGAACAAGTCTTTATCATGACACTATGACGTGATGGTGATCAACAACCCTGGAACTAGTGTGTCGGTGATTAGGGACACTAGGACTGGAGTGGCAGTGATCACAGACACTATGACTGGTGTGGCAATGATTAGGGACAATATGACTGATGGTGCGGTGATTAAGGACATGTGAGTGGGCAGCGGTAATTAGGGACACTGACTGGCAGCACTCATCCAGTGAAACTGTACTGCTGTGCCAGTAAACAGACAATGGTTAGAAGCACTGACAAACAGTGATATCAGAGCAGCCGGCCATTGTACATGATCACCACCAAAGCAGTACAATATCACCAGATAAGTGCTGCCAGTCAGTGTCTCTAACTATGCACTTGCTCTGGTGATGGTATGCAAAAAAAATAAAAAATAAATGTTTTACAATTTTTTTTTTACAAATTGTATGTGCTTTTTACTATTGTTTTTCCTTTGCTGGGTGCCTGGACGATTTACATGGAGTGCAGGATGGATGGCTGGAGAGACAGACATCATCTGCACTACAGGGTCCCGGGACATGCTACAGCTGTTAATTCCCATTGTGCTTTTGACCTTTCATAATAGAGGGTCCACCTGTTTTGGTAAGGACACATCCATATCTTAATGTTGGTGAAGTCACATGGTGGAGGAGATTCTTGGATTATCTACATACAAGCACTTGATTCCAGCTTTCCGTTTTTTGTCATTTGGACTGTTTTAATACAGTTTGACCTTTTTATGATATTTTCACCAGAGCAGTGCACTGTCACCATAGTGATGCTGTACTGCTCTAGGGGTTGATTAGTTTTTTTTTAACTGTGTGATTGATTACACGGGTGTAATGCACCATTTGGCTGCATTCATGGGAGTTGTGTGCTCTACTATGTTTACTTTCATTCATGGTGGCCTTCTTTTACTACTGTGATCGCCTATTGGTCACAGCAATCACATGTGACCATCTAGAGCGTCTAGAAATGTATGGTTTTCCACCATGCTGATTCAGGCCTGTATGTCCTTCAAGATGGGAATGAATGTTAGAAATGATGATTAATTAAAAAAAAAAAAATTGTTGAATTTGATTTATAAAAAAAAAAAAAATTTAATGAAGAGATGAAAAAGGAGACTAGGTGTGAATCAGGAAGTATAGAAGATACTTGGATTTATATGTTAACCTCTTTCCTGCAAGTAATTTTTGGTGGTGCCAGTAGTGAAACCTTGAATACTAGGCAGTGGGCACATCCATGCCACACTATTCATGAAAAGTTACAGTATGTGTCATCTAAGGAAGTCATATGCTTTCAGAGTCTTTCTCTCTGATTGAAACTTCACATGTGTGTGCATGAAAAGACAGATAATGGGAAAGGGATAAAATACCGTTCTGACTCATTCAGTTGTGCAATGTGAATTTAAAGCTTTTGCTCCATAAACTATACACTTTTTCTGCAAAAATGGCAAGCATACCCTAGAAAACATGTGAATGGTAGCCAAGAGATTTATGTGATTTGATGGCTGAATTATAGTATACACAGTATATGAAAAGAAAACAAGTAGCAATGTACCTGTTTTTAGCAAACAGTATAATACTGAAGGTGCCACCTGGTAGGAGCAAAGGCAAAAGAAGGGCAAGTAACAAGGTAATTGAGAGTCCATTCAGCCACAATGAGTAGAGACATGTGTCCCTGGCCACGAGGGGCAAACAATGTATAGTATTTGTTCTGGCCACCGGGGACAAGTAATGTATTTGACCCTGGCCACCAGGGACCAGCAATGTATTTGTCTCTGGTCCACATGGACCAGCAATGTATTTGTCTCTGGTCAACAGGCACCAGCAATGTATTTGTCCTTGGCGAACAATGTATCTGTGCACTGTGGCTGTGATAGTAGGTCAAGAATTGCACAGCTGCTGTACAGTATAGGTTCTGTATCTTGATAATAGAACTAGAGATGTGCACGATGGAAAAATGTGTTTAGTTTCAGCTTCATTCGTTGAGTAAATGATTTTGTTTCATCATATTTGTTATGTTAGAATGATTCATTTTCAGAACATTTCCTTATTTCGAGAGAAAATGTATTTTTGGATCCAAATCAATTCATAGTTTCGGAAGTTCTGATATTCTTTTGTTATTTTGGAAGATTGTCTATATTCGTTTTATTGTTTGAATTCGTAATTTCGGGAGATTAGTCATTTGTATATAACGAAAATATTCAGAATTATTTGTTTTTCTTTTTTAGATGCAATGGAATTAACGCAGTTAGGCCCTGAATTTTTCAAATCTAGGAATTGCATTTAATCAGAACTGATTGACAATTATAAATTTACCTAAAGTCACACATTTACTTTATTTACTTTTATTACATAAAATGATGAGAAAAGTATTTTAGGCGACAGTATCATTTAAAATTGGTAATGTGAATATTTTTGAAAAGCTTTTTAAAATCATATTCTTTTCAGCTATTCTATTGTGACAAAGTGCTATGTGCTATTGCATTACGACACACTTGAACAGATGCTCTCATGAGGGATCACACTCAATAAAAATCACAGATAGTGCTATAGATAGATAGGTCATTTAAATTGCGTGTGTATGTGGTTTATATTCCAACTAACTCAATGTATTTTTATTAATGTGAACCTGTCACCAAAGTCTAAATTCAGAGCAAGCACACCCATGTATTAAAATGAACATGTACTCAATTTTAAAATTTTAATTTCAATAGATTTTTATTGAATATCACAAATTCACAGTATCATACAAGAGTTAGGTATTTATACAGTCAATGCTTACAAGAACCCGTCCTGGGGTACTAGCCAGTGATATTCGGTAACATAAGAACATTAGAGGAAAAGAGAAGAAAAACAAAAAAAAGCAAGAAGAATTAAAATAAAAGAAGATAAGAAAACCGGATGCCTATTTCGTTTTGTGTGTTTTCTCCTTTTTTTTTTTTTTTACCCTTTTAATGCATATATACTACATTTAGCGTATGTGCATGTAGACATATGATATCAGCAAAAACATTACTACAAGATTTGTAATAAAATATTCTAACCCAGATGTATTCAATAGTATTAGGAAGAAGCAGATTTATTCCAGTCTAGCCATGGCTTCCATAAGACTCGTTTGGTTGCTAGGTTGCCTTGAGATGCTGCAAACATTAGTTCGTACCTTATGTGTAAGTCCACCTCTCTGATGATCTCCCCTAGCTGTGGCACTTCTACGGTCCTCCATCGTCTTAGTATCGCTAGTCTAGTGCTCGCTAATATGTGAAAGACTACCAGTCTGTATTTTTTCGGAAATCTATCTATCCCAAGTGTTAACACCGCTAGGCCAGGATCCCCACCTGTAAGGACACCAGTTATTGTGGAAATCAAGTTGAACACCTGGCGCCACACCGCATTCAGTTTTGCGCACATCCAAAGTATGTGGCCCAGCGACCCCCTAAAACCGCAAAGTCTCCAGCATAGCGGTGAGGCCTGGGGATGAAAACCCGCCAGCCTCACCGGAGTTAGATACCATCTTAGAAAGATCTTAGTAGAAAGTTCCCACAGGTTTGCTGATTTAGTCGCCAAGTATACAACCTTTATTGATTCTTCCCATTGTTCCTGAGAATAGGGAGACCCCAATTCTAGTTCCCAAGATCTCATAGATGGAGACCTCCGGAACTCCGACTTGTGATTTAAGAGGTCATAAAACAATGATATGCCTTTAATTTTGGTCTGATCATTTCGGTAGTACATATAAACTCTCACCGGGAGGGGTATTTCGGTTGGAGGGATTGTACTAAGGAGATGTACTATCTGCATGTAAGTGTATTGGTCCCTAGGCTCCAACCCGAACTCTAGTTGTAACGCTCTGAATGTTTTAATAGCTGGGCCTAACATAATATCATGCACTGATAAAATCCCCTTTCTCTGCCAACTTCCAACGGATATCTGAGGGATGAGGAGTCGTAAACTTGATAGTGTTAAAGGGATTGCCTTGGTGGGTTGATCTGGGATGGCATTGTCTAGAAGTATTTTCCAGGCTGCCAGCGTGGCTCTCATAGGGGGAGACAGGGTACCCCCCAGCCTCGGGGAGAGCGAGCTTGTTAATAATAGATCTGCCATGGGATGCTGTGGGCTTTGAGCTTGTTCTATTTCTAACCATCTAGTACCCTTGCCCTGAACAAACCAATACCTTGCCTGAGCCAAGATAGCCGCCAGATAGTAATCCCGCAGCAGAACATGTCCCGCCCCTCCCACTCTTTTCGTCTGAATCAGTTTTTTGAAGGCGCACCTGGCTTTTTTACCTTGCCATAAAAAGGAGTTAATCTTAGATTGTGCTTTAGCGAAAAATACGTTCGGAACTGGAATAGGAAGGGTCCTAAAAATATATAATATTTGGGGTAATATCAGCATCTTAAAAGCAGCTAATCTATCTGTCCAAGTCAGTTCTTTTTTAGAAATAGACAACAGTTTGAATTCTAGACCCTCCAGGAATGGCACATAGTTGTCGTTATACAATTTACCTATTTTCTCAGAGAGCACTATACCCAAATATTTGATACCAGTAGAGCTCCAAGCATAAGGGAAGACCCGCTGTAGTCTGGATTTTATTACATCATCTATCCCCAGTCCCAGTATCTGGGATTTTCCTTCATTTACCTTGTAATATGAAACCCGATTGAACAGTGTGAGAGATTCATGTGCCTCAGCCAGGGAAGTCTCCACATTAGTCAACATCAATATCACATCATCAGCAAACAGGCTGATACTATGATTCCCCGACCCCACTCCCAAGCCCACTATACGTGGATGAGATCTAATGTGGATTGCCAGGGTTTCCATCAGTAGATTAAATATCAATGGAGAGAGAGGGCACCCCTGCCGTGTTCCATTCGAAATAGAAAATGGGGAGGACATAACCCCTGATACAAAAACTCTTGCCGAAGGTTTAGAATATAGTGCCTTAATTGCCGAATCGATACCACCTTCAAAGCCAAATGCCCTCAGAACCTCACCGAGATACTGCCAGTGAATGCGGTCAAAGGCCTTCTCTGCGTCCAGAGATAGGAGCAGAGAAGGCCTCCCCTCCGTCTCGGCCAGGTGGATTAAGTTAACAAGTCTACGGGTCGCATCCGAGGCCTGTCTATTTTTTGTGAAGCCCGTCTGATCGGGATGGATGATCGTAGGCAGTATATCCACCATATGAGCAGCAATTATTTTGGCATAGAGTTTCAAATCACTATTGAGTAAAGAAATTGGCCTAAAGTTTGGCGGAGAAATCGGATCCTTCCCGGGCTTAGGCAAAGTTATGATCAGAGCTTCCAACATCTCTGGCGGGAAAGAGGCAGAGGCAGCAGCTTTATTGAAAAGTGTAGTAAGGTGCGGGGTGAGAGTGTGATTGAACAGTTTATAATATTCACCACTAAAGCCGTCTGGTCCAGGGGATTTATTGGGCGGTAAGGAATTAATGGATGTCTGGACTTCAGCATCAGTAAATGGGGCATTGAGCAAGTCCACTTGCTCCTGGGTTAGTCATGGGATTGGAAGGTGGGAAAGGAAATCCACAATGTGTTCCTGAGTTGGCTGGTGAATCGTGGGGTCGTCTTTAAGGTTATAAAGCGCGCTATAATAGGAGCTAAAAGCGTCCGCAATTTTCTTAGGGTGGGTTTCTTTTATGTTAGAAGTAGGGTGGATGATATATGGGATTTTAGATCTATATCTGTGACCTTTGATTTTATGGGCTAGGAGTTTACCAGCCTTATTGTCATAGGCATAAAACGTCATTTTCCTACTTTTGCTATATTTCTCAAAGTTTTCAAGTAGTAGAACACGCAAGTCATGTCTATGCTGAGCTAGTTTTTGGGATAGGAGGGCTGACGTTTTAGCCTTATTGAGCGATTCTAGTTTCTCGATGTTGTGGGGGGGAAAAGTAGAAAAGTAGGTATAGTCTCGCTCGTTTGCGTGCAGGCATCATACAGACCGTGTTGATGTATAGCGGGTTGCATAGCCGGGCGCAGTCGTGTGGACTGAGATGTAGAATCTGAAGCAGGGTCTGGGGTCAGATTGAAATCCCCACACATTAACAGCATTCCTCTTTGAATTTGCCGTATTTTTCGCATCAGGCTGTTAAAAAATCTCACCTGGTGATTGTTAGGGGAGTATACGTTTACAATTGTGTAGGTAGCCAAGTTTACGTCACAGATTAGTATCAAGAATCTGCCATGGGGATCACTAACAGCTTCGTGCAGTTGAAAAGCCGCAGAGTCCCTGATAGCTGTTAGGACCCCTTTTCTTTTGGTGGATGCGTTAGCTGTGAATATGTGCGGAAAATTTTTGTGTGAACATTTGGGAGCTTTGGCAGTCACAAAATGAGTCTCCTGGGCACAGACAATGTCGCATTTGTGCGATTCCGCTTCTTTCCAGAGCGAATGACGTTTCACGGGGTGGTTGAGCCCCTTGGTGTTAATAGATAAGATATTTAGAGCCATAGAGGGAATGGGTGCAAGGAATGCAGAGAAGTGTGTTGATCAGCCCCGTCATATAGAAGCTCTCTTCTCCACGGGGGATCCCTGTCCCCCCCAAGTATGCCACAAGGGCTGCCAGGCAAACAGTACTCACTATGGCGAGGAGGAATGTTCCGATCCTAGTGCCGTGTAGGTCCTTTGATTCGTTCCATGGAGCAATCAGTGATGTCTGTTGAAGCCCCCTTCCTCCATACGGTAAGAAGGCTACAGTTAGCAAGCGGTGTAGCATCCAAAAAAAAAAAGAAAAAATTAAGAGAACGTAACAGAAGAAATAAAAATAGCACATTAATTAGTGAACAAATTAGTAACGGCCGAGTTCTAGAGCAGGTCTAACAAAGTAAAACCGTGGGCAGCGGGTGCTGCAAAGGTAACTGGGGGGAAGAGTTCAGCCTGAGGCTCCTCAGTAACTGAGACAATGGGAACCCATGTTTAGATGGATACATCCGTCCCACCTCACGAGTGCGATTTGGCGTTCCTTGATGTGACAGTTTTCCACTCCTGGTCAACCAATTTCGGAGCAGAAGACAGTGCTACGCTTGCTTCCAAGTCCGAAAGTATGCCCCACTCCCGTAAGAGGGTAATGCCTTTGTCCAACGAGGTAATGGAGTAAGTGCGATTGTCCTTAGCCACAGACATTTTCGTAGGGAATCCCCACTTGTATACAATTTTATGGTTTCTCAAAGCTTTGGTAATGGTGTTCAGGTTTCTCCTCTTCTGAAGAGTGTATTGTGAAAGGTCTGTGAAAAACTGCAAGTGCTGAAGTTGTGGCGGAATACGTTCTTTTTGACGCATGGCTGCCATAAGGTCCTCTTTCACATGGAAGAAGTGAAGCCTTAAAAGTACATCTCTCGGGACCTGATCAGACAAGTGAGTCGGTTTGGGAAGACGATGGATCCGATCGATCGTCACATCAAGATCCGACACCTCTGGGAGTATTTGTTTAAACACTGTCACCACATGTGCGTGTAGGTCGGCCTGTACGATCGTTTCGGGGATACCCCTAATTTTGATATTGTTTCTTCGTGATCTATCTTCCAGGTCCGCTAATTTCTCCTTAAGTTTTTCCACCTCCCCTTCTCTCTCCTCATGTGCATCCACCAGATCGTTTATAGTCCCAGCATATTCTCCCATCTTAGTTTCTATGTGATCCACTCTCACTCCAATAGCATTAAGATCTTTATGAAATCCGTGCATGCAGGCTGCCATATCTGACTGGATGGTGCTGCGGAGCGATAACAACATGTCTTTCAGAACAGTTTCAACCACCGGTTGATTCTGAGTGGGATAGGATTCGATGGGTTCGGGTAGCTCCCTGGTGTCATCCCCTGAGTCTGCGGATGGGCTGCCCTCCCCACTCAATCCGCTGCTATCTAGCTTGGGTTTCGACTTAACCGGGCTGCTAGTAGAAGGGGAGGAGTAGTAGAAGGGGAGGGTAGGAGTGCTGACCAGTGGTGGAGGCCTGTTTGTGCTGCCGGTTACCTGCTTCTGCTCCCCTCGTGCACAGTGAAGCTCTCTGTGGAGAGTAGGCCCGGGCGCCATCTTGGGACTCCCTGTCAGGGAGCCTAGTATAGAAGTCCGTGAGCCGTTGCGGTTTTCCCACACCTCGGCGCTTACCGGGCATGGTCCCGAAGTGTTGGGGAGATCTTTCACTGCCAGGTAAGGCTTCCAAAGGGCACGGATGATGTAGTTTTTAGCCGCTTAGATCCCCTGTCTCCGGAGCTCCGGGATTATGCGACCATCCGGAACTCGCGTCAGGCCACGCCCCCTTCAATTTTAAAATTTTAAAGTAAATGTGCTGCCTTAGAGTAAACATCATCAGATGCTTTCTGTTACCTCTATCAAACAGAGAAACCACCTCTGAGCCCTTCTCTGATTGGCTTTTACTCTGTCACTGGAGTCTGGTTTTCCATTACCTGATGTCCATACTCTACCAATTGCCATCCCCTGTCCAGTGACATGTATCTCTTGGCCACAGAGCCTCATTGGAAAGTGAAATGGCAGTTAGCAGGGCTTAGCCATGAAGTCACAGTAAGTAAACCAGTAATAAAGTGAAATTAGTCAGAGAAGGGCATAGAAGAAGATTTACCATATAATAATGATAAGAGCAGTGGTGTTGGCATTTAGTCAGCAGTATTACTTTACCCACTTCAGCTCCAGAAGGTTTTTTCCTTCTTTTTTTTCTTCTTCATTTTTCCCCTTCCTGACCATTTTTTGCGATACAGCACTGTGTTACTTTAACTGAAAATTGCATGGTCATTCAACAACGTACCTAAATAAAATGTTCTCTTTTCCCACATAGAGCTTTCATCTGGTGGTATTTGATCACCTCTGCGTTTTTTTCTTTTTTGTGCTATAAACAAAAAGAAAGATCAATTTTGAAAAAAAAAAAAAAAAAAAAAAAACAATATTTTTTACTTTCTGCTAGAATTCACATCCAATAAAATAAAAAAAAAAAATCTAATTTCTTCATCAGTTTAGGCCAACTTATATTCTGCTACATATTTATTGTAAAAAAATCCCAAAAAGTGTAAATTGATTGGTTTTCACAAAAGTTATACTGTCTACAACCTACGGGATAGATTTATGAACTTCAGCGATCTTTAGCTGGACTGTGACATTGCGGTGAACGAATCTGACACTCACTGACACTTTTTGGGGACCAGTGACACCAATATAGTGATCAGTGCTAAAAAAATTTAATTGCGCTGTCACTGTATAAATGACACTGGCAGGAAAGGGGTTAACATCAGGGGCAATCAAAGGGTTAACTGTTCCCTGATGATTGGCTCCTGCTGTTTCCAATCACAGCGGGAGCATGGCTCTGGTGGCGTGCCCCAGAGCGGATGGAAGAAATCATGTAAAGGTACATGATTTTGCACTAAAAGGCCACCCTGCTGCAGTATACGTATGTGGGGCGGTCCTTAAAGCAGAGTTCCGCCTGGGTGAAAAAATAAAGAAAATTCAGCAGCTACAAATACTGTAGCTGCTGACTTTTAATATAAGGACACTTACCTGTCCAGGGAGCCCACGATGTCGGCACCCAAAGCTGACCTGTCTATCGGCTCTGGGTTCAGGTATCGGCATCCTTACTAAGGGAAACAGGAAGTGACATGTGCGAGTCGCGCTGCACTTTCTGAATGGTCCCTGCTGTCTTCTTGGACCTGTGTGTCTCCCTGAATGCATCAGGGCACAAGATTGTGGGGAAAAGTGCCAAATGTGGGGGGAGGAATCAGATCCGCAGAACTTCCATTTCTGGCGGTTAAATTACAATCATACATTAGTTGCTGACTTTGCTTAATTTGAGATGATGTCATCAGTCAACTGCAGGCAGGGTGAAGCATTTTCTCGGTCTTCTCTCACAGCACTTTTAAAATGGCCTTTTTCAGATCATTAGTCCAGCCACGTAGCATGCAGGTGCTCTTCCTGTTTACATCTTCTCCAACCAGGCACAGACCTCTGCTGATGGTAACTTTGCTAGAGAGTGGCTTTTAGGGCTATAGCCCTGAATCTGGGGCCAATAGCCCAGAGTCTCTGTAAGGTTCCCCAAGGGGAGGGGAGGCTCTCTGGGGACCCTGATGTAAGTGGGGTGCTCTCTGGGGACCCTAATTTTAAAGGGGAGGCTCTCTGGGGACATTGATTTTAAGGGGAAGGCTCTCTGGGGACCCTAATGTAAGGGGAGCTTTCTGGGGACCCTGATGCAAGGGGGGGGGCTCTCTGGGGACTCTGATGTAAGTGAGGGGCTCTCCAGGGGGATATATACACACACTTATATTACTGTATATACATGTGTATGCCCACCCAAGCATATTACTTTCTTTACTATACTGCTATAGGCTCTAGCCCCAGATCTTTTGTAGACCTAGCAATGCCCCTAGCTGATGCTATGATAACATCAGCACTGCCCTCTACTTTAATAAAATATGAATGAAGGGCCAAGATGACCATTATTTTATAGTGTATCCTCAGTCTTCAAAGAGAATGATGCTGGGCATCATTGAACCCTACAGAGGACTGCTTCAGAATTGAGTTGAGTATAACAGACTACGCTGCTTTTTGATGTTGCACCTTGACTAGGGGCTCATTTACATTTTAATAAGTTGCCCAGAACTTGGCTTTAACTTTATGTCAATTCACAAGTTGAGAGCCTGCAGTAGGGGCTGATATGAGTCAGAAAGTTGTGAGAACAGCTGAACAAAGATGTCTACAACCTTCTGGAGAGAAAAGAAGATGACAGCATTTTCAAGGGGAATACTCTGACATGTTACTGAAAATTCAAGTGTTCTTGTCATGGAAAATATATCTGACAACAGGTCCAAAAATTACAGCTTATCAAAGAGCTTAGCATTGCAGATAATTATTCATTACTTCTTAGAATTACAAGTTTTATTATATTATATCATTGTAATGTTTATTGATGTGTTCCAGGCATTCACATCCAGATTCTTGACCATGTCCACTCTGCATCTGCACATGACCTATCTCCAGCCCCTTGCACTCTTGAGTAGAGTCTATTGAGCCTTCATTAAAGGGACTTACTCTGTGCTTAGGATTTTCTGCAAGTTTGCAGCCTGGAACACGCACAGGACTAGGGGCTGATATAAAATTGAGTGCAACTCTAATAATATGGTTTATCCACAAGTTATTTCCAGCTTACACATACAAGTAGCTGTTGATGTGAGTTTGGTATTCTTCAGGTGTGAAAATGTTATGAGGTAATGCACACAGCATATTTTTGGCAAGATGGGCTCAGGTTTTCTTTGAGTTATACAGCCAGGGCCATTTAACCATTTATAGAGTTTGGGTTTATGAAGTACATGCAAAGAAACTTCATTTAAATACTTTAGGTTTACCAGTGATGCTACCACCTACTCTGTTCAGTGAAGCATGATATAATATAAATCATCATGATAAGCTTGCTTTGTGTATACTCATGCACATAACAGTTGGGCCTCATAAGACTGCACTATATCCTGGCCACATTATTCATGGCTGATGATGTACAACTGAAGAAATGGAAGCATGGGATTGGCTAAATGAGCAGCCAGGGGAGTTAAGCCCACCCTCCAGCAAAAGGAAGGACAGACCGGTGTGCAACAGGAGAAAGAGGCAAGGTTTGAGAATGTTGCTGAGAAATGAGGCCCACTAGGACCAAGGAAGGTGAGAATCCAGGGTCACTCAACCCCATGCAACCCCCCTCAACCCGTTTGAGACTTGCTGCTGGAGAGACCTGGGATAGAGGAAGGCTCAAGGAGGAATCTGCTAGAGGTGCCCAATCTTCCTCTGTTTGGCCCACAGGAAGGGTTGTCAAAGCACAGACAGAACTTAGGTGATCTATCATCAAATTTTGGATTCCTGAGACATTTTCAACCTTTCTAATAGTTATATGGGAACACTTTGTGAATGCATCTTATCTTCTCTAGATTAACAGTATCTTAATTTGATTGCTGAGTACCATTGAGTTTAAAGGGTCACATCACCAGCAGGCTCTGCAGTCGTTTACCCACTGGCCTGTGCTTAGTTAGCGATAGTCTATTGCTGCTAGGCCCCAGTAGTTAGCTACACCCTCCAAATTAGCTGTGTATTAATAAAACTGTTATAGTAATTCTGTTTTATTACAGTATACAGTGTTTTTTCAAACTTGCTCAGTGTGTTTGGGGCAGGACCTCTCACAAGCAGCAATGAGAGCAAACTCTTTCCTATTTGGCTAATTTTGTTGTTAAACTATATCAGAGTGACCTATCTGTGGCCTCCAAGGCTGTCCAAGTACCCTAACCGATATATCTTCAGGGCGTATTTTCCTGTATAATAAATCCCTAGTTATCACTATTGGTGTGTTTGTGTATTGTCAGGTTTCATTACAGAGAAAGTCATCACTGGAAATGGTAGGAGAGACCAACATTTCCAGCAGCTCCTGGGGGGGGGTATAGCTACACAAAAGAGCTGTCTTACCTGCCAGGGGATTTGTGTTTCTGTCTATCTAGCCGTTAGCTTTAACTAGCTTCATTACGCAGTACTGCCAGGAGGATGACAGCTACAGAACAGTTGCAGTTACAGAAAAGTAAAAATGTAGGAAATACTTTTCACATAGCTAATGGAAAATAGTGCAAGATTTTGAAAACAGTTTCCTTCTTCAGCCTTCCTAACTCTTCTAGAAAATGTGCCTCTATTGCTGTCTTTTTCCCTGTTGGGGGATTCCCAGTTACTTCCTGTTCTGTCTGACATTCATCAAATGGACAGTGTGTGATAAGAAATCTACTAAATGGGAGACAAAAATGGGAATAAAAAGTTGACAGAGGTTTTAACACTTTCACATGCCTTCCAAAAGTAAAAAGGTATAGGCTGTAATTGGTGTTTAAAGGTCAAAGCAAAATTGGTATTTCAATTTATTTTTGTAGTAACTGGCAAGTTGAATCCCATACCACTTTGAGAACTCCAGAACTTCCTGAGGACTCCACCATCATTTTTATTCCTCTCCAGTCTCCAACATTATGGCCTTTAAAGAGCCAAATAATGATCACTGGTAAATTGAATCCCATACCAACTTGAGGACTCCAGAATTTTTTGAGGACTCCTTTACAACTTGTATTCCTCTCAAACACTGTGGCCTTTAAAGAGCTAAATAATGAAGTTATACTTCCATTATGGATTCCACATTACGGTGTTTTACCCCTAGACACCAGGTGGGCCTGGATCTGACCTTTAAGACTAAACATTGGGTGCCTCTAATATATATCCTGTATGATCTCCTGAAGAAGTCAATGATTGGCAAAATGCATAAAGATCAGAGACCAATACCCACATTCCCTGCACACGAGCCGGTTGTCTATGTGAATATTGTGGTTACTTTATATTTGTGTCTATGCTGTATACAGGCTGGGTTGTGGGAGAGTATCAAGCTTTAGCTCCATTGATAATTGGAGACTTTATATTGTAGGAATGTTTTTTATTTAATAATATGTATGTCTTTGTATCATGAATACATTTTTGTAATTGTATAAATATATTCAGTGTGTTTACTTATTTTATCTGTGGTTAAAATGTGGTCACCTTGAAAGTCATCATATTTTGATTGGGAAATACAAACCAGAGAGGCTATCCATGGAGTTTTATTCCAGGTAAGGAAACTGATTATGGCACATTGGAAATCGGAGGATCCCCCAACAATAGGAAGATGGGTTAAAAATGTAGAAAAGTTGTTAAGAATGGATGAAATTATTTGCCAACATAGTGAAAGTATGCTGAAATATGAGAGATTATTGTCACTGTGGTTGGATGTGTCAGGCTGGGCTCAGCCCTTCCTTCTCTGAGCTGGCCGCTTAGCTTTCAGCTAATTGCCAGCTCCTATCTCTCCACAGTTATTCAGCTGTTGATGATAACCTGCTCGTCAGTCCTGCCTACTTAAGCCGTCCAGCCCAGAGGATCTCTGCCTTGGTTAACATCACAGAGACATCTCCTGTGTTCCTGTTTGAAGACTTGCTTTGTTGACATCCCTAATGGCTCCAGATCCTGCTTGCTGTTCCACTACATTGATCCCTGACTTCTGACTTGGCTGACTATCTGTTCAGGTTTCTGAAATCTGGCTATGTTTTGACTACATTTGTTCTATTTACGTTTATTATTAAACAAGTGTGATCTAACTGTACTTCTGTCTCAGTCTGATTTCATGGTTTCTGACAGGATGTCCCGAGGCTTGCCCTGGTGGATCTGATCATGGACAGACTACTGGGGCTCAATGCTGGATAACGTGTTAAATGAAGATGTCAATGTATTTATATGGTTAATGTGTTTTGACTTTATGGCAAATTTGTTTTCGCTGTGTTTTGCACTAAAATGTAAAGTTGCCAATTTATGATGTTAACTCTTTAATAAAAAAAAAAGTCCTCTTTTCCATATTGTTCCGCAATGGAGGATGAATAGAGCAGTACTAGAGTACTAGTACTAGCAGTACTAGAGTTGTGGAGAGGGTGAATTCTGCTAAGTATAGGGAAGATGAAAAAAATAAAAATAAAAAGCTGGACTTCTGCTTTACAATATGACAGTAATATACTTCCACAGCACAGAATCACTAGGAAGTAAAGACTCAATTTCAAGCATGAGCTGTGGCAGTGGTATAAATTGTATGTAGAGCATGCGTTGCCAATAAGACAATCCAATGAATCAACTTGAAAAATTATACCCACAAATCAGCATGCAGCCTATCCTGCTCCGGATTATTCTTTCCCTATTCAGCAGCTGAATACAAATATTACATTTTATCATGCCACTGCCAGGTTAATTGTATGTTCTTCTGTATCCTCCCAGGACTCATCTCTGTTCAGAAAAGTTATAACGTGATGTGACATCCACTCACAGCTAATCAGTGTTTGGCAGGAACGACCACATGTATCTCAGCATTCGCCCATGACAACTGACTGGACTGCGAAAGGGAAAAATTGTATGATATGCTTAAATTTTCATAGAGAAAAAAAAAAAAAGACAGAAATTTGCAGAAAAGCTTTTACGTAGACTTAGGGAAAAAAACTGGATCCAAATGATACACTTAGAGTAAATCATTTGCCTTGAGAGACAAGGGGTCTCATGTGATTTGAATGCCAACCACAAGAGACTACCAGACTAGCTGCTTTCAGCTAAATGTACTCTCATATTAATATTTTAAAATGCCATAATGCCTCTGTAAAATCCTCTGAGGACCGATGCATCAATTTGCAAGGTCTTCACTCCAAGAAAGAGAGGCAGGCATAATCTTCCATTAGATGGAATAGTTCATTATGTCTGGCTTCTTGTGAGCACATAAATGGTGTCCCTCGCAATCTTAAGTTGCAAATCCTCACTTTAATGTGAAGAAAAACGCCGTGCCCTGGAGCTTTATTGTCCTGCTGTTCATTAGTACAAAAAGGTTTGTTGTGGTATGAAATCTTAAGCTTGTTGTAGTAATCAATCAGCTTCCAAACATCTTTCCACGGAGCTTGAACTGCTGCAAATAAATCAATTAAACATAAGTTTCTATATCCGCACTGCTCAAAACATGGGGCCGGAGCAATACATCACGGGGTAAAGAACAGGCCATTACTGGGGGAGGGGGGAATTGAGCGTTTTAGGTAAACAATATTTTCGAGCTTATTCTCTATTATTACACTTACTGTAAACAAAACTACAGAAGGAATTTTGATAGACTTGCCGTTCATGAAAATAATGCTGTTTCTATATTATTTGACATAATATAATAATAATAATAATAATACTTGGAGTTAAAACCATAGCTCAAGTACAATCATTATGATTTAAAACTCAACATTTGTATATTATTATTATTATTGTATATTACTATTATATATTTGTTATAAAATACAGATATAACAGAAAAGCAATTAAATATAGTAAACACTTTTTTATTAGCTTCAATAATATTTTTCTTATTGTAAAAAAAAAAGTATAAAATAAATGCAAATGTGTATACACAATGTGAAACAATACTTCAATACTTCTATTTCTGAGTGACATTTTATATAATTTAACTATCAAAAAAATATATAATGTGTCCAAAAAAATGTGCCTTATTGAACACAGCTCAGCGCCTATGGATCAATTCATACGGATAAAAAGTTTACTTTAAAATAATTAAAATCAATATCAAAACCCAGCGGCTGCTTTTAAAATATAATACACCTGTAAAAGAAACAATATAAAATTGATTTAAGTATCAATTTTATATTGTTTCATTTACAGGTGTAATATAATTTATCTACTTTGGGACTGCCCGTCCCTAATGCACTATGGACAGGTGGCCCATACAGGCACAGTAACAGACTGGTACGCTGCTGACTGTTCCTGGGTTTAGGGTGTGCATGTGCCCAACCCCCCCTCACACACCCTGATTTTACACTGTGGGAATTTGTCAACAGGTCCCATCCAATGATTCATGCCTGCTGATTGGCTGTGTCTAATCACAGTCCAAATCCCATTGTTGACAATCAACAAAGGGCACTGTACAAAGGGAACGATCCCTCTGTTTCTTCTCTCAAAGCAAAGCAGTGAGAAGAAACACAGAGATCTTTAGTAAAAAGCATCACATTTTACAAAAATTAACACTTGTTAGGCACACATTTAACCCCTTGATTACCCAAGATGTTAATCCTTTACCAGCCAGTGTCATTAGTACAGTTACAGTGTATATTATTATCACTGATCACTGTATTAGTGTCACTGATGTCAGTTAGTCAGTTCCCAGTCAGTGTCAGTTAGTGTAAGATTGGCTGGTGCACAGTCCCACTTTAAGTTGTTGATCACCGCCATTACTCGTATAAAAAAAAAATTCTATCATACAGTACTCGCTTTTGTTGCCAGCGGTTTAGACATTAATGGCTGTGTTTTGAGTTATTTTGAGGAGACAGCAAATTTACCCTGTTATACAAGCTGTACACTCACTACTTTACATTGTAGCAAAGTTTAATTTCTTCAGTGTTGTCACATGAAAAGATATAATAAAATATTTACAAAAATGTGAGGGGTGTACTCACTTTTGTGAGATACTGTATATTCCATACATTGCAGAAGCTATAACTTTCAGGCAAACCAATCAATATACACTTATGCTCTCTTTTTCGGTAAGTTGAGCTCAAGTTCAAATGAACATGCTCTCCTGCAAATGTAGCAGTTAGAATGTTATGACAAACTATTTATTACTGACAGGGGTGCCTACAATGATTAGCTTTTACTTATTTATGTAAAACCTCTATCCCAAAAGGAAACCAAACTGTGTGCTCTAATGGCTTATAAAGTGTTAGCTGGAGTTCAGCTTGAATTTGTTAGTATAAATCTCCTAGTACAGGTGTGTTACTGGCTAGATCACAAGGTGAAAACAAAGCAGGAAAAAAGACAAAAAACAAAACAAAAAACAAAAAAAAAAAACACTGAATGCAATCACCATGATTGGTAAGCTGCAATATATTACATTACATACTTTTTTGTTTTGGGGTTAATATCACTTTAAAGAGATTGTAAAGGATCCTTTTTTATCTTTCTTTAAATAACAAACATATCATACTTACCTCCATTTTGCAGCTCGTTTTGCACAGAGTGGCCCCAAACATGCTCTTCTGGGATCCCCGAGCAGCTCTCGGCCTCCTCCATGCATCAGATAACCCCCTAGGAGAAGCGCTCTGCCAAGGGGGTAACCTTGCGGGCACACTTCCGAGTTCAGCATGGACGCACCACAGACATGAATGCCGATTCGACCCCGCCCCCAGCGCCCGCTTCATTGGATTTGATTGACCGCAGCGGGAGCCAATGACTGCGCTGCTATCAGTATATCCAATCAAGAGTTGGGACCCCATGGAGAGAGGAACGTGCGTCCCTGATGAAGAGATGCTGGGCTCAGGTAAGTAAAACGGGGGCTGTGGGGAGGGCGGTGACCAGTTTACAACCCCTTTAAAGTTGCTTTATTGCTTTATCTCTAATATTTGCCATCATTTTTCATTCTTTGATTGTATTCATTTTTTTTCTGATTACACAGATGGGTATTAGCCAACTAGAGCAACTTTGAGGTAGGAACACCGGAATATTTTTTATGGCGAAAATGTACACAGTAGAGTACTGCTTTAACTGTACATGGTGACATTGCACTATCCTGGCCAGCAGCTGGTTCACAGAATCATATTCCTTCTTGTCTATCCAAGGGCTTCTCACTTGCAGCACCTCTGTTCTAAGTGTAATAAGGGTTACAAAGGAATATGTTCATCGTAATGGAAAAGGCATACAAGACGCTTGACCTTGTGACCAGACCGCTACAGCAAATAAACTGTGTAATTGTGAATATTTACATACTTGACAACTTTAGAACTTGAGAAAGAAGGACACCGTAGGCAAATGAGGACCTTCAATCCACTTAGTGCACCCTGGCGAAAAAGGTCCATGGTTAAATTATACAGAATTTTGGGCATGGCTTAATAGAGTCTGAACTTACTCACAGTATAGTATACACCACATACATATGCCACATTTTTGGTATTTATGACTGGTGAGCTTTAAGAGTCCTGGCAATACAGCCTTCATGTTGGGAAGTCTACTTTATATAATTTATACTGCTAGTAGGAAGGATAATTCAAGTGTAATGTCAGTAGGGATCTCCATGCTTCCTATTGACTGTGTGTCCTGACCCTCCATGTGGCAGTGCAGATGATTCTGGGTCACCTTTTTAGTTGAAGGTAGTCTAAATTAATATAAGTAGAAAAATGCACACTGTAGAGTAGAAGTCAGATAAGGGCAAAGATTAAAAGAAAAGGTGTGCTAACCAGTTCCTCATAAAGCCTTAAAATAACAATTATTAAATACGGTAAAAGAAAGAGCCAACACACTAGACATTTAATGTTCTAGCAATCAGATAAATGATTATCTTAAATAAGAAGAGGTAGTTCACACAGACTATATAATTCAGGATGTCACATCCATTATCTATCCATTATCTATGTACAGACTGTACCTAAAGAAGGTAACTAATGCTGAAAAAGCATAAAGACATTATAGGTAAACAAAAAAAATGGAGAACATCTGGCATACGATTTAGATAATATCATAAAACAGAGGCAAAACTCAAACACCCAGTGGCAAGTAGAGATAGAATACACCAATGATGTTTCAGGGCAACACGCATCAAATCAGATCCCATCTGTAAAATTACATTACTATATACAGTAATGATTGGTGGTGTATTTCACCAGAGAGCCACCCAGTAAGTGGGGATAGAGGACTTCTTCACTATCCTATGCTAGTCAACAGTCTGGCCCTTTACATGCATTGGATGCTGGAATGAAAGTTTGAGCACCTGGCTCTAAGACATAAAGTGGGTCCCCGAGAATGTAATTCCAATAAAATTCAAAAGGTTAATGTGTACTAGGTGAATGCAGCAGTTGGTGAACAGCCATCAAATATCAGTACAGCAGCGGTAAGCAAATGTTTTTGCCTGCAGGTGAATCTGCTGGCAGGAGCTCTCCATAGTGCTGAAACTCATACTGTTTTAATACACAGTTTAGAAGGAATAATTTTCACTAATGCACACACAAAAAAAAAAAAGTAAAAAACAAAACAAAATAGCTTGCCCTTTAGTATGTGGCCCTTTGTGTGTATCTATGTATGTATAAATGTGTAATAGATAAATAAATATATAAACAGTATGAAAGTGAATGGTGTCAGCAGAGCAGTGGACATTTCGAAAGTGCAGTGGACATGCCAGAAGGGCAGAGGTTAGTGTTAGTAGGGCAGTGGACTGTGCCAGTATTTTTTTGTTTTTATTGTTTTATTTTTATATAATTTTTTACAATTTTATTATGTATTTATTTATTTTTAATATTATTTTTAAAAAATTTTTAGGAGACCCATTGGGAGGCTTTGGTGAAATATCAGCAGGGGGAATCTGTGCCGCAAGGGGTGATTAGGATGTGCCCAGGCACACACAGCACACCTGCGCACAAGTATGGAACTTGTCTAATGTTGAATACTTGCCCATATGCCCTTCAGCATTGGAAAGAAGGAAAGGCAGTCTTTGGAAGCAGAACTCCCCAAAAATGGCAGTACCAAAGAACCAGTTCCCAAACATGACAGACACTGAGCTTTTCAGCAACCCCCTAGTGCCCAGGAGGAAGACAGTTATACATTACCTACCTACCCCCCATAGAATGCAAATAGGTGCTGCCCCATGCCTGGTGAACTGGTTTCAGGAATGCTTTTAATACCAAATACAGAAAGTGATGTCCCCAAAGTTGGGAGGAACCCCATCATTGCTTCTTCTGCAATTCCTGTGCTTAATTAGACCCCCTGTTGGACACTGGATGTGGGCCAAACACCCCCTGTTTTGGTTCGCACCAAAAAGCAAAAGCTCGGACCAATACTACCAACTGCATTGTAGTCCGGTACTTGAAAAATCAAAAGTACCAATTTTAAAGGCTTATATGCAAGCTAATGGCCATAAAAATGTATGGGGGCCTGGCTACTGCCCTGGGGGACATGTACCAAAGCAAAAAATCATTTTTTTTTTTAATTTTTAAAGGAGCAGTGATTTTAATGATGCTTAAAGTGAAACAATAAAAATGAAAAATTCCTTTCAATATAGTGCATGGGGGTCCCATTAGTATGCCTGTAAAGTGGTGCATCTGTACTGCATATAGAATCTGATGCAGAAAAATTTACATTTATAAAGAGAAAAAAATGTAAATTGCTGAAAATACAATACATATTTTGGGGTTGACCCCACGTAGTTTTTTTAGAATTTTGCATGGGTACCCCCACAGATTTTTTTTCACATTTTTCTATTGCCGGCAATTTTTTTATTTTTTTATTCAGCTGTCAGTGGGGAAGCCCATTGACATTGGATGACTCATCCAATGCAAAGGACACTGCGGCCAGCTTCCTGACCCACTCCTTAACAACCAGCTATTCGCTATGCCCTGATTGGGCAAAGCTTTGCAGTGCATTGTGAGGCGCTCAGTGGGTGAACATCCCACAGAGCACCCCACAAATTTGTATTCAGCGCGAACCATTCATTCAACCCTAGTGGACACCTGTGAAACCTGCAAGGTAGTTAGTAAAAATTATAAAAGTTTTTTTCTTTAAAAAGTGTAATGTAGGGTATGGCGCATGAACGATAAATATCTCACGAACGAATCTTTTCGGCTCGATATCGAAGTAGCTCTACGTGATTATCTCGTGCACAATGCCGTACCAGGCACCTCCCCTGTTCTTTTATGGGAAGCACATAAGCCTGTTATACGGGGTAAATGCATTTCTACCGCCTCTTTCCTCAAAAAAGATAGACTTGAACGTATACAGCGCCTAGAATCCGAATATCAACGCCAGTTCCTGCTGTTCCAGGCTACACCTTCGGGGGCGAACAAGTCTAGCTTAGACAACATTCGTCTCGAGTTGGACTTGCTCTTTTCTGAAGCAGCTGACAAATCCTTGCGCAGGGCCTATCACTCTATTTACACAAAATCTAACAAACCTGACACATTTTTAGCCCTTCGCCTCAGACAACCGGAGCGTACTCATAAACCAATTAGGCTTAAACTCCACAATGGGACCCATACTAGCAACCCGGCCAGAATAGTAAACGAATTCTCCAAACGCTTAGCTAAATTATACGAATCTCCTGCCCCCTTTCCTCTAGACAAAGCCGAGGCTTTATTTGGTAATTTACCGATTCCTACCCTCTCTACCCCCATTCGCAATGCCTTTGAAGAAGAAATTTCGCCTTCCGAGGTACTTCAAGCCATAAAACTACTTAAACCTAACAAACAACCTGGTCCTGATGGATTCACAGGATTATATTATAAAAAATTTATGGAAGTCCTGGCCCCTCTCCTGGCGAACTCCTTTAATGCCTTGCTGAAAGGGGGACTATTCGGTAACGAGACGCTTACTGCTTCGGTCTCTATGATACCCAAACCTGATGCTGACCACTCTGTATGGTCTAACTACAGACCGATATCACTCTTGAATCTAGATGTTAAACTTCTAGCAAAAATCTTATCCACACGCCTGAACCCATATATTGGTGGGATGATTCATAGAGACCAGGTAGGATTCATTCCCAAACGTCAAGCCAGTGATAACGTGCGCCGGGTTATTCTATTACAATATTTAGCGAGAGCTCGGGGTGTCCCTATGCATCTTCTATCTCTCGACATTCGAAAAGCGTTCGACACCGTCTCCTGGCCCTATCTTATGTATATTTTGTCTAAATGGGGCTTTGGCCCTCACTTCCTTCGCTGGATTGAGACTCTATATGCCAATCCCCAAGCATTCGTTCGATACTCCGGCTTTAACTCTAACAGATTTCCGATCCAACGTGGCACTCGGCAGGGGTGCCCTTTGTCGCCCCTGCTTTTTGCCCTTGCCATTGAGCCCCTGGCAGCTCTGATTAGATCTAACCCCGATATCAGGGGATTAGAAATAGCCTCCACAACCCATAAATTATGTCTCTTTGCGGATGACGCCCTCCTATTTATAACTTCACCCCATACTACTTTACCTAATTTGTTTAAACTCCTTGACTCGTTTGCGCAAATCTCAGGCCTCGAAGTGAACCAGGCTAAGTCTAAGGCTTTAGCGGTATCCCTTCCTCTTGAGACGCTTCAAATTTTACGCACAAATTACACATTTCAATGGTCCACCTCCTATATTCCCTATCTAGGTGTGAAATTAACCAGTAATCCAGCAGATTTATACAAAATCAATTATTTACCCATGCTCCGTAAATTATCTTCCCTCCTTAACTCCTGGCGACCCCTATGTGTGTCCTGGCTTGGTCGCATTGCGGCTGTTAAAATGTCCCTACTACCCAAGTTGTTGTATTTATATAGAGTACTCCCGGTTATGGTTCCATTATACTTTCACAAAGCCATTCAAAGTCGAGCCTTCAAATATATATGGGGTGACATCAGACCCAGGGTTTCTAAGGCTGTTCTTTTCCGACATAAACTCCGTGGGGGCCTGGGTATTCCACATTTTAGGAATTATTATTATGCAGCTCAGATATCACAATTGACCTTATATCACGCCGTGTCCGAAATCCCTCTGTGGGTCAGTTTGGAAGCAGTCGAGGCACATCCCATCTCTGTTTCTAATTTACTTTGGCTTCCCCCACAGACCTGTAGATCACTTACAAACCCCGTGACGAGTCATTCCCTTAAAATTTGGCATAAGGTATGTACTCCCTTCAAATTGCTGTCTCCACATTTTCCTCTGCTTTCATTTATAGGTCACCCGAATTTTTATCCGGCTTTTGCAGAACCGCTTACTTTTACAGCTTGGTCCCGAGCAAATCTTACAAGAGTTTGTGACTTTTCCTCGAGAAGGACCTTTGTAACATTTTCTGATCTACAAGCTCGGGCCCATCTACCCCCCGAAGAGTGTTTTCGCTACCTACAGATAATTCACTTTTTCCGAGCGCATATTACCCCTCACCCCAATCTTAACTCCAAGTCCTCATTTGAATCCATATGTTCCTCTGACCCCCACGCCCCAGGCATTATCTCCTGTCTATATTCTTGCCTTTCCGATACAGCTGAAGACCTCCCACCTTATGCCACCGCATGGGCCAAGGATTTATCACTCAACCTTGACTTAGAGTCATGGACCGATATATGGACTAATACTAAAAATTCATCGCAAAATGTTGTGGCATCTGAAGCAAATTACAAGGTTCTGATGCGGTGGTATCTGGTTCCCTCTAGAATCTCTAAATTCGTACCTGGCTATTCGCCAGATTGCTTTAGGGGCTGTAAGGAACGGGGCACCCACCTCCACATTTGGTGGACATGTCCCGTCGTGATAAATTTCTGGTCTTCGGTCTTCCACCTGCTAACTACATTGTTACAATTCCCTGTAATCCCAGACCCAGCTTCAGCATTGTTAAACTGTTTGCCCCAAGATCTCAATAAAGCCCAAAATCGACTTTTCCTTCAAGTGATAACTGCAGCTAAACAAACGATCGCGAGAGCCTGGAGGACACCATCCCTGAATATAACTGAAACTAAACATAGAATCACACAAGCGATGATACACGCTAAAATAGAAGCAGTTGTGCTAGATAAGATCCCATTATTTAACAAAATATGGCAGCCATGGGTAGATCATTTTCTACCAAAAGATTTTGACCCACGTCTCTTGGCCCCTTAGCCCTTGTATTTTAGTACCCTGAGAGTTGGGGCTCCCTCAGGCCTTCCGACCATATCTCTTTCTTTTTTTTTTTTTCTTCTTTGCTTCCTTCTCCACCTTGAACCTCTTTTCTTGTTCTTATTCTTTCCTCTCACCCTGTCTTCTTCTCCCTTCTCTCTCTCTCTCCCTACTACATAGACAATATTCACATAGCGGAACTTTATGCTATGATATCATCTGTAGTAATAGCTGTCACTACAGCACTGTTCGTTACATGTTTTTTCTCTTATGGTAATTATTAGTTTCTTTTATTTATATTTTCCCTTGACCTTCTTCCTGGATGCTTTTTGTTAGCTTTCTTGCACGAAGGATACGCGAACGTGCTTTAGCACTCTTTGGATTATTTGCATTTGCGAATTTTAGTAACAGCTCATTTAACTATAATCCGTTACAGATACTAATGTAAACTGTTCTGCTTATTTCTATGTATCTTACTTGACTTTTCAATAAAATATTTGAAACGAAAAAGTGTAATGTGTTTAGTTACAGTTTACACTGAAGTACCCCTAAAACCAGTTTAACAGGGACGTGACGACTACCTATTTGTCTGGTGGTAAATAAGCCCCTCATGCTAGCACGCCAGGATCACAGTGTCAGTCCACATCTAGCACTGGTGCTTTTGAATGGGAACGACTCAAAAAGCAACTCCCAAATGCTGAAAGGCAGGTGAGCGAATATTGATAGTAATGAATGAATGAATGAATGAATGAATGAAATACTTGTATAGCGCACAATGCAAACTGAATCGCCTCTAGAACTGGGGTCTACAAACTATAGCCCTCCAGTTGTTCAGGAACTACAATTCCCATCATGCCTAGTCATGTCTGTGAATGTCAGAGTTTTACAATGCCTCATGGGACATGTGTTTCCACAACAGCTGGAGGGCTGTAGCTTGGAGATCCCTGATATAGAACATAGCTGCATGCTCATCATTAACTTGCTTTACCAGTCCACATGTTGTGCGTTATACATAAGGTGTATGATTAATAAAGTAGTTTTAATTATTTTTGGGATACATTTAGGATAAATGTCAGGGGAAGCCCCCATTGAATTTTTGATAATTAGACCGCTTAAGGTATACTACTAGGTATAGCTACATGTCTGTTTTGTCATTTAAAGTATATCTAAAAATCAAAACTTTTTTGTTTTAGCTTCTCATAGGGGTTAGAGCATGGGTCTCAAACTGGCGGCCCTCCAGCTGTTGCAAAACTACAAGTCCCACCATGCCTCTGCCTGTGTGAGTCATGCTTGCAACTGCCAGTCTTGCAATGCCTCATGGGACTTGTAGTTTTGCAACAGCTGGAGGGCCACCAGTTTGAGACCCCTGGGTTAGAGCCTCAATCAGGTTTTATTGCTACATGTCTCCCCACTGGACAGATTCATGCTCTCTAATTGTTCTGGTCAACATTGTTAAAAAGACAGAAAGAAATGTGGGAAATCCACAATTTCACAGTTGCCACAGAAAAGAAGCTAAGGGCAAATCTTCCAATTGGACACCTGTTCCAGTGACATGGAAAACTGTGGGGAAAATGAGCACAAATGTGGCTTGGCTACTACCAGCAACTTTTCAGGTCTCATTATATCATTTTATGGAAAATGGTTGGCTATAATGGAATCCATCTTTTTTCTCCTTTTTATTCCTCTATTTTTAAATTGTCCTCAAAATTATTTTAAAATTTCAAAATTGAATTAATATTTTATGCTGGCTACATACATAGCTTTTGGTTGCTTTCCATCATCGAAGCCACCAAACAAATAATGGCATGTAAAAACACTCACAACCCCTCTACATCTGTGCAGTTGGATGTGGTGCCTTAAGGACTGAAAAAGAATCAAGGAAATGATAACATTAATTGGAGGTATGACTGAGAACTAATTACTTTCGGAATTTGAAGGAATTGGTGGCAGTAGCGCTCTCCCTGGAAGGGGCTTCTGAATATGATCCAGGTCTGCCTTGTTAGTTCAGAAGCTGCCGGACCCATAAGTCAGATCCAAGCACACCAACAAAAACAGGTTCAGTCTAGTGGATGTCTTTTTTGTAGATTTCTAGCAGCAACCAACTGGAGAGAGGGATAAGGTGCAAGATGCTCCAAAACGATAGTAAACGCAGCAGGACAAATTTCTTAGCACATAACCTTATAGCTGCAGGCACACATGAAAGTCCCAAAACAGGTCTTACTCACAATGTACCAGGAGCTGACTGCCGCCTAGCTCCTACATAACACTCTGCAGTGAGGGAGACACAAGATCCTTCACCAGACCAGAGTTCCAGGCCATGTCTTCCAGCAGAAATCCTTTAGCAAATCTTCTCTAGCCCTACAGCTTTTTAAATATATTTATAAATGATAGAGGGTCTGGGATTAAACGTATAATTTCAGTCTTTGCAGATGACACCAAGCTATGCAATGGAATAACGTCCTTACATGATGTCTCTAACTTACAAGCCAAACTCAATGCACTGTTTAATTGGGCAACTATGTGGCAAATGATGTTTAATGTTGATAAATGTAAAGTTATGCACTTGCGAGCTAAGAATATGCATGTATCATACAGTTCCTTGAAAAAGTATTCATATCCCTTGAAATTGTCCACATTTTGTCATGTTACAACCAAAAAAGTAAATGTATTTTATTGGGATTTTATGTGATAGACCAACACAAAGTGACACATAATTGTGAATTGGAAGGAAAACTGATAAATGGTTCCCAAAGTTTTTTACAAATAAATACATGAAAAGTGTGGCATGCATTTGTATTCAGCCCCCCTGAGTCAACACTTCGTAGAACCACCTTTCACTGCAATTACAGCTACAAGTCTTTTTGGGGATGTCTCTACCAGCTTTGCACATCTAAAGTGTAACATTTTTGCCCATTCTGCTTTGCAAAATAGCTCAAGCTCTGTCAGATTGGATGGATAGCTTCTGTGAACAGAAATTTTCAAGCCTTGCCACAGATTCTCAATTGGATGTAGGTCTGGATTTTGACTGGGTCATTCTAATGCCACATACACACGACCAAATTTTCCGGCAGAAAAGGTCCGACAAATATTATGATCGTGTGTGGGCTTCATCAAACTTTTTTCTTCAAAAATTCAGATGGACCCAGAAATAGAACATGTTTCAAATCTGTCCGATGGAATCAATTTCTATTGGGAAAACCGTTCGTCTGTATGCTGGTCTGTCGGACCAAATATGACGCAAGGGTAGCTATTGGCAATTGGCTGTTGAACTTCCTTTTCTAGACCCATTGTACATCATCATGTTCAAAATGAACAGACTTTGGTCCGTTTGTGTGTGGGCAAGTCCGTTCGGATGGAAGTCCATTGTAACTCTGTCAGAACCTTGTCGGGAAGGACGTCGGACCTTTTCTGCCAGAAAGTCCAGTCGTGTGTATGCAGCATAACACATGAATATGCTTTGATCTAAACCAGGGGTCTCCAAATTTTCTAAACAAAGGGACAGTTTACAGTCCTTCAGATATTAGGGGGGCTGAACTGTGCTCATTGGGCATAGAAAAGGTCCTGATGTCAGTGGGAAAAAACAATGCCTCATCATTGTTGTCATTGGGCCCTATCGTTGCTGACAATGGGATGGATTGGGCCCCATCGTTGGCATCTTTGGTAGAAATTAGACCTCGTCATTGGGAGGGATTATGCCCCACTGTTAGTATCAGTGGATGAAATAGTGCCCCAAGGGGCCAGATAAAAACAAGCAAAGGGCCACATCTGGCCCCTAGGCTCCAATTTGGAGACCACTTATCTAGACCATTCCATTGTAGCTCTGGCTGTATGTTTTGGATTGTTTTCCTGCTAGAAGGTGAACCTCTGCCCCAGTCTCAAGTCTTTTGCAGACTGTAACAGATTTCCTTCTAAGATTGCCCTGTATTTGGCTTCATCCATCTTCAAATCAACTCTGACCAACTTCCCTGTCCCTGCTGAAGAAAAACATCCCCACATGATGCTGCCACCACCATGTTTCATGGTGGGGATTGTGTGTTCAGGGTGATGTGAAGTGTTTGTTTTCTGCCACACATAGTGTTAGGCTTTTAGGCTAAAAAGTTAAATTTTGTTCACATCTGACCAAGCACCTTCTTCCACATCTTTGCTGTGTCTCCCACACGGCTTCTCACAAACTGAAAACTGGACTTCTTATGGCTTTCTTACAACAATGGCTTTCTTCTTGCCACTCTTCCAAAAAAGCCAGATTTGTGGAGTGCACAACTAATAGTTGTCCTGTGGACAGATTCTCTCACCTGAGCTGTGGACCTCTGCAGCTCCTCCAGAGTTACCATGGGGCTCTTGGCTGCTTCTCTGATCAATGCTCTCCTTGCCTGGCCTGTCAGTTTAGGTGGATGGCCATGTCTTGGCAGGTTTGCAGTTGTGCCATACTCTTTCCATTTTTGGATGATGGATTAAACAGTCCTCTGTGAGATGTTCAAAGTTTGAGATTTTTTTTATAACTTAACCCTGCATTAAACTTCTCCACAACTTCATCCCTGACCTGTCTGCTGTGTTCATTGGCCTTCATGATATTTGTTCATAAGGTTCTCTAACAAACTTGTGAGGGTTTCAAAGAACAGCTGTATTTATACTGAGATTAAATTACACACAGGTGGACTCTATTTACTAATTAGGTGACTTCTGAAGGCAATTGGTTCCACTAGATTTTAGTTAGAGACATCCGAGTCAAGGGGGCTGAATACAAATGTATGCCACACTTTTCAGATATTTATTTGTAAAAAAATTGAAAACCAGTTATCATTTTCCTTCTACTTCACAATTATGTGCCACTTTGTGTTGATCTATCACATAAAATACCAATACTATACATTTAAAATTTTGGTTGTAACATGACAAAATGTGTACACTTTCAAGGGGTATGAATACTTTTTCAAGGTACTGTACATACTAGGTTAAGTAGAACTGGTGGGAATCAATGGTGGAGAAGGATCCGGGTGTTCTGGCAGATCATAAGCTTAATAATGGCATGCAATGCCAAGCTGCAGTTTCCAAAGCAAGCAAAATCCTTTCTTGTATTAAGAGAGGTATAGACTCCAGAGGGACAGATATAATTCCCCCCCCTGTACAAATCATTAGTAAGACCTCAAATGGAATATGCAGTTCAGTTTTGGGCACCAGTTCACAAAAAGGGTATTAGGGAACTGGAGAACTGCAGAGATGGGCAACCAAACTGATAAGAGGCATGGAGGAGCCTAGCTATAAGGAAAGATTAGCTAACCTGAATTGATTTGCTTTTGAGAAGAGATGATTAAGGGGGATATGATCAACATGTATAAATACATACATGTGGTCCATATAGTGAACTCGGTGTTGAGTTATTCAGTTTAAGGTCATCACAGAGGTCAAGGGTCAGTCTTTATGTCTGGAGGAAAAGACATTTAATCTCTGAATGTGGAAAGGCTACTTCACAGTAAGTGAGATGGGAACATGTGTAATAGACTCCCTCAAGAGCTGGTTCTGTCCAGATCAGTAGATGCTTTTAAAAAGTCCTGGATTCTTATTATGTCCTAAATGTTCATATTATAACTGGATAATAATATTTATAAGTAAAGTTGAATCAGGGAATATCCGATTGCCCCTTGGGGGGATCAGAAAGGATTTTTTTCCTCTGCTGAAGCAAATTGAATTATGCTTTGCTGGGTTTGTGCCCTCTGAATTAACTGTGGGTATAGGTGTTTGTATATAGGATTGTGCTTTTATTCCTCTTTTATTGGTTGAACTAGATGGACTTGTGTCTTTTTTCCAACCAAACTAACTATGTAACTATGTACAGCTGCTGAGGACCAAACTGCCAATCCTCTCTCGCATAAGCTGCTTCCCAGGGGCAGCAGCCCCAGGTGAACTCAAATGCTCCCTGAAGAGGAAAAAACACTCTGGAAAGGTCTGAGGTATGATAAATGTTCATAACTTATTGGTTGACTCTCCTGCTCTATTATATCTTATCTGGAAGCTTCCTCCAGAAACAGGCAGAGACAATCAATCACACAGCTTAGGAAACCCTGACTGGACCAAAAAAAAACCCAGATCCTTGCTCCACAGACTACAGTGATGCCAAAACTAAATTAAAGTGGAAGTAAACTCCCCTATCGTTTTCATCCACGGAAGATGCCATCTTTGCCTCTGTTTAATCTTCAGTTGCCACGGTGCTGCACATGTGATCAGTTATGACACCAGCCATTGGGTGGTTTGACAGTTTGGTTGAGAGCACATCCAATGTGCAGTTAGCATTCCCGGCATGCCATTTTTTTAAACTGTTTAAATCGATGGGTTTACTTCCACTTTAAGCCTGGTGTCTGGAAGATTGCAAAAAAATTGCTAAGTGTAAACCAGCATTAGAACAGCTTTTTGCATCTTTCTAGGCTTTTTCCTCTATTATCAGATGATTCTGAATAACATCCAGACAGTTTTGCCGCATACAGACGATTGGAATTTCCGACAACCAAATCGTAGATTTATTTCCAACGGGGGTTGGCTGAAACTTGTCTTGCATGCACACGGTCACACAAATATTTTCAGAAACTCTGATTGGCAAGAATGAGCTGACGTACAACACATACGACGGGACTAGAAAAAGGAAGTTCAATAGCCAGTGTGGCTCTTCTGCTTGATTCCGAGCATGTGTGCAAATTTATGTTGTCAGAAATTCCGACAGAAAATGTCTGATGGAGCCTACACATGGTCGGAATCTCACATTAAACATTTGTTGTTGGGAATTCCGTTCGTGTGTACGTGGCATAAAAGTTAAAGCATGCTCGCTGATGCTGAACAATTGGAAATATTCAGATGGTCTACTGCTTCCCTATTGCATTACAACAATAAAGATGACAATAGGTACAGTGGGGAAAATAATTATTTGATCCCCTGCAGAATATCAACCAAATATCCTGAAAAAAAACCCACATAAAACAAATGGAATAAGTTGCAGGTCAGTGAGTAAAATAAGTATTTGATCCCCAAGCAAAATATGACTTGGTACTTTGTGGAGAAACTCTTGTTGGCAAGCACAGAGGTAAGATGTTTCTTGTAGTAGGTGATCAGATTTGCACATATCTCAGGTGAGGTTTTGGTCCACTCTCCTTTACAGATCTTCTCTAAATCCTTAAGGATTTTTGGCTGTCTCTTGACAACTCGAAGTTTCAACTCCCTCCATACATTTTCTATAGGATTAGGGTCTGAAGACTGACTAAGCAGCTCCATGACTGCAATATGCTTCTTCTTGAGTCACTCCTTTGTTAACTTTGGTATGTTTTAGGTCATTGTCATGCTGGAAGACCCATCCACGGCCCATCTTCAGTGTTCTGGCTGAGGGAAGAAGGTTCTCATCCAAGATTGTACAATACATGGCCCCGTCTATTTGCCTCTTAATGTGGCAAAGTCGGTGTGTACCTATAGCAGAGAAACAGCCCCAAAGCATCATGTTTCCACCTCCGTGCTTGACTGTAGGGATGGTGTTTTTAAGGTCATAGTCAGCATATTTCTTCCTCCAAACACAGTCTAGACACTATAGAAATTGCATACTCCTGTAAGTCAAATGATGGCAATATCTTCAAGGGGTTGGCCTTGTAATGAATGGTACAATGCAACCAGCAAAACATTTTCTTTTCATTTAGCAGATGGTCCTTTTAAGAGAGTGAAGAACCTCTTTCTATGTATTGATACCATGTCGGTGTTCTATGCATACTCTGTGATAAGGTTGCATATGAGATCTTCAATGGTTACAGAACACCTGCTCCAAAGAGAGACAAACAAAACATGATGGGAATAGGGAAGAAAATAAAATTATGATCATGGTAGAATGATGCATTCATTATGCTTTATCTGAATGGTAAAAAGGACTTAATAGATGCATCATTGTGTATAGATGTTGAACATCTTGGAGTTTCCATTGTAAGTTATAATTACTGCCTCTAAAGAGTAATTTAATTAAACATCCATTCAAAAAAATAAAATGTTGCCTTTAAACTGGCTCAGGGGTACAGCCTACCTGCTTAGCATTTATCTTCTACACCTGGTTACCCTGAATTACAAGGTCCTATAGTTGTCAAGATCCTTAATGCATCCATTTCCTTTCCTAATGTTTACAGAGACGCTTGCCAAACATGAACTAATCAACCGGTAAACCACTTAATGGTGAACAAAAAATTCTCCTCCAAGAGTCCCAGTCCCCCCCATTGTGTGCCTCCACCTTGCCTCTTACACCAAAGGTAAAGTCAGGCTGTAAATCATAAAAAATTTGGGGTTGATTTACTAAAGCAGGAATGCGCAAAATCTGATGCAGCTGTGCATAGTAGCCAATTAGCTTCTAACTTCAGTTTGTTTAATTAAACTTTGACAAAACAACCTGTAAGCTGATCGGTTACTTTGTAGAGCTGCACCAGATTTTGCACGCTCCGGTTTTAGTAAATCAACCCCTGTGCCCATTCTGTGATTGCCATGATTGCTTTTCTTTTCACTCTTTTCACTCTCTGGGAACACCACTTGAAGGTAATCTTTCCAGCTTGGGCACAGATAAATATACAAGAAATAGCCCAGAGATTAGAATTAACCCTTTTGTTGCTGTTGCCGTAATTGCTCACCTCAAAGCAGAGCTGTTGAATCCTGGGTGGCTCTGCCTGGGGTGGAAGTACAGTCTGTGCTTGGCTGTCTTCAACTTAGCACAGAGGTGAAATTAGGGGAACCTGTGACCTGCACTATGTATTCACATAGGGGGCTTGTTGGGCCTTTATGATAGCAATATTGTTAAAGCGTAACTAAAATGTATCTGAGCATCCGAAACTGAAATTGCTGTATTGTTCATTTTTAATATTCAAAACAAACTCACCCATCCATCCCCATGTTTTATTTTGTTGAGAGATCACTTTAAAAAATATCAAAACTTTTTTTTGACCCATTTAAACACATTTAGGCACATCAATTGTGTGGGCATTCATTCATTCCATTGACCAGAATATGAATTTATTTTGGCCATTGAAATGAATGAATGCTCAAGTGTTAAATGTGCCTTTCGGTACATTTAGGCATGTTTAATAGGGATGAGCTGAACACCCACAGGTTCGGTTCGCAGCAGAACATGCGAACAGGCAAAAAAATTGTTCGAACACATGAACACCATTAAAATCTATGAGACACAAACATGAATAATCAAAAATGCTCATTTTAAAGGCTTATATGCAAGTTATTGTCATGAAAAGTGTTTGGGGACCTGGGTCCTGCACCAGGGGACATGTACCAATGCAAAAAAAAAAAATTAAAACTGAAGTTTTTTCGGGAGCAGTGATTTTAAAATGGCTTAAAGTGAAACAATAAAAGTGAAATATTATTTTAAATTTCGTACCTGGGGGTCTATAGTATGCCTGTAAAGTGGCACATGTTTCCCGTGTTTACAACAGTCCCTGCACAAAATGACATTTCTAAAGGAAAAAAAAGTCATTTAAAACTACTCACAGCTATAATGAATTGTCGGTCCCTGCAATACACATAAAAGTCATTGAAAAAAAGGGCATGAGATTCCCCCACAGTCCATTACATTTACTCCAAAGCACCCTCGCCATGTTGAGGGCATGTGGCCTGGTATGGTTCAGGGGGGGTGCTCCCTGAAGGGCCTGGTATGGAATTTGGGGGGGGCACCCCACAAAAGTTTTATTTTTATATTTTGGTTCAGGGTTCCCCTTAATAATCATGCCAAAGGGCCTGGTAACGGACTGTGGGGGAATCACATGCCATTTTTTTTCAATGACTTTTATGTGTATTGCCGGGACCGACAATTCATTACAGCCAAGAGTAGTTTTACATGGCTTTTTCTCCTTTAGAAATGTCATTTTGTGCAGGGACTGTTGTAAACACGGGAAACATGCGTGCCAATTTACAGGCACACTATAGACACCCCCCCCCCCCCGGTACGAAATTTAAAGGAATATATCACTTTTATTGTTTCACTTTAAGCATTATTAAAATCACTGCTCCCGAAAAAATGGTAGTTTTTGAAACTTTTTTTTGCATGGATACATATCCCTTGGGACAGGACCCAGGTCCCCAAACACTTTTTATGACAATATCATGCATATAAGCCTTTAAAATTAGCACTTTTGATTTCTCCAATAGACTTTTAAAGGGTGTTCCGCGGCTTTCGAATTTTCCACAAACACCCCAAGTTGTTCGCTATTCGGTTAACAGGCGAACACCCCACTCGAACATCGGGCTCATCCCTAGTGTTTATGCACATTTAGGTGCATCAAGCATTTCTTTCTTTTAACATGCAGGCTATTTTTTTTTATTTCTGCCTCTAAACAATACTCTTCTAATATGCCTTTATATACCTGTGATGTGTGCATGGCCACATAGGCTACCATAGAGGTGCATTTAGAGGTTGAAAAAGTAAAAAAATACCAAACGCCCAGTGTGTGTGAGCCCTAAAATGACACTAAATACTATCCTTATTTACCAAAAATAATTCATACACACCCACTACTTAATAGCCCTGTAATGTATTTTTCATGAAATTGTTTTTTATTGTGGTTTTATTCTTCCTTGTAATGTCATCTGTGAGCTTTTAAACCCTTTTCCCTTTGATTTTCATTTGTTTGCAACAAACTAAGCATATTAGTTGCAGTCATTTGCTCTGCTCTATGCACACTATGGGGTTGATTTATTAGGCAAATAGACTGTGCACTCTGCAAGTACCATTGCTCAAGAGCTTAGTAAATGAGAAGATGTTCTGCTGACTTCCATCATCCGAACATGTGCAAGCAAAATGCTGTTTTTTTTTAATTTTCCTTGCACGTGATTGGGTATTCTTTGCACAGTGAAGCTTTGCCTCATTTACTAAGCTCTGGAGCAATTGCAAACTGCACAGTCTATTTGCCCTTAGTAAACCAACACCTATATAGCTTATAGTCCATAGGCCCTAATCCATCTCAGGAGCGAGCAAGAGACTATGGGGTTTATTTACTAAAGGCAAATCCACTTTGCACTACAAGTGGACTTGAAAGTGCAGTCGATGTAGATCTGAGGGGGACATGCAAGGAAAATGAAAAACAGCATTTTTGCTTATACATGATTGGATGATAAAATCAGCAGAGCTTCCCCTCATCTCACTCAGTGCATTTGTAGTGTAAAGTGGATTTTACTTTAGTAAATCAACCCCAGTACCTACATTGTTACATATAGTGGGACCATGGAGAACCAATGTAGCCACATTCTAACAGCAAGTTGGATCACAGCAGAAAAAGCAAAAGAATTTGGAAGAGGCTAAGAGCAATACAAGCTACTTTTTTGGAGTTAAGTATACATACTTGAACAAAAGGTTCTCTTTTTAAACCAGAGTTTAGTGTCACTTTCAGTTAACAATAAAGAAAAATAATTTGAAAATAATAAAGTTGAATAACAAAAATACAAAAATGGAAAAAGTCCCCACATCCATCTATACACGCATATGGAAGCAAATGCACACATTGGGGGTTATTTACAAAAGGCAAATCCACTTTGCACTGAAAGTGCACTTGGAAATGCAGTCACTCTAAATCTAAGGGGTAGAACTGAAATGAGTGGAAGCTCTGCTGATTTTATCATCCAATCATGTGCAAGCTAAAATGCACTTTATTTTCCTTGCATGTCCCCCTCGGATCTACAGCGACTTTACTTTCAAGTGTACTTTCAGTGCAAAGTGGATTTTCATTTAGTAAATAACCCCGTTGGGCATGCCCACTTATGAAAACAAGGGTTCACAATGCATATCAGAGATCACTGCATACACTGGAGTGAATGGAAAAAATCATATTTATAATAATTATGAATAATAACTACTAACCAAAAAACGTTAGGTACTGTATTTTTATTTTTTAGACATGTTTGGTATCTTTTTGCCCGACACAACCACATCTTTTATATTTTAGCAAACAAGTGGCGATAATATTGGGGTCAATTTACAAAAGGTAATTAGACTGTGCACTTTGCAAGTGCAGTTGTCCCACAGCTTAGTAAATGAGATAAAGCTTGACTTTTCAAAGAATACCCAATGACATGCAAGGAAAAAAAAACTGCAATTCTGCTTATGATTGGATGATGGAAGTAAGCTGAGCTTCCCCTCATTATCTAGACTCTGGAGCAACTGCACTTGCAAAGTGCACAGTCAATTTTCCTTTAGTAAATCCACTCTAGTGTGTTTAAGTTCACTAAGATTAGTTTGAGTGTACAGGCATACCCCACTTTTATGTACACAATGGGGTTTATTTACTAAAGCTGGAAAGGGAAAAATCTGGCTCATATCTGCATAGAAACCAATGAGCTTCCAGGTTGTATTACCAAAGCTTAATTGAACAATCTGGGGTTAGAAGCTTCGGCCTAGCTCCGGAGCGGTGGCCATCTTGGTGCACCCGCCGTTTGCAATGTGATTGCTCCGTCAAATGACGGAGCAAGCACTTGTAAACAAACCGGCATCATGATGATGTCGGTTCCTCTCTCCCCTCTGTGTACAGATCTGTACAGTGGAGCGGAGAAATCGGATGGCAGCAGCGCTGTGGGCTGCATCTGTAGTGCCCACAGCGCTGCTCTGTGACAAGTGCAGTCACAGCCATCCCTCCATACCCTGCCAATACTCTGCAATACCCTGCTAATACTCTGCAATACCCTGCCAATACTCTGCAATATCATGCAATACTCTGCCATACCCTGCCAATACTCTGCCAAACCCTGCCAATACTCTGCGATACCCTGCCAATACTCTGTCATACCCTGCCAATACTTTGCAATACTCTGCAATACCCTGCCAATACTCTGCCATACCCTGCCAATACTTTGCCATACCCAGCCAATACTCTGCAATACCCTGCCAATACTCTGCCATACCCTGCCAATACTCTGCCATACCCAGACAATACTCTGCAATACCCTGCCAATACCCTGCCAATACTTTCTATGGTAATGGTCACTCTGCATTTTCTATGGTAATTTTCATGGGCACTGGAAAATATTTTAGTACACCATTTGATTCAGAATATATATTTTTTTCTTGTCTTCAACCTCTAAAACCTAGGTGCGTTTATGGAGCAAAAAATACGGTATTTTGGCTATTCAGAGCTACATTTGTATCATGTATGTATTACTATCTGGTCTACGTGTTTCACGGGATCCCTCGCTTCTTCAGGACTGTACATATTTTGTGAATGCGTAGTACACATAAGGCTCTTACTACAATTGAAAAAAGGGGAATAAATAAAAAAAAGGAGAGAAGTACATATAATTTAGACAAATACATATAATCTATAAACAAAACATAATTTATCTAGGTTTAAGTTAGGAATACATACATTAACTTATTTATTTATTTCAGGTAGGTATAAATCACCATCAATTTACACAGCACTTTACATATACAATTACATCAGTCCCTGCACTCAAGGAACTTACAATCTAAGATCCCTAACTTTAGACAGGAGCCAATAACTCTACCAGCATGTCTTTGGAGTGTGGGAGGAAACCCTAGTACCCAGAGGAAACTCATGCAGGCACAGGGAGAGCATGCAAACTCCACGTAGGCAAAAGAGCTCGCCATTACACCAGTACACCACTTGTATACCACTTGTATGCCATAGTTTTAAGTGATATTAACTTATTTTTTCTTGTAAATTACTACATTTTTTTAAGTTGGTAAAATGTATTTTCCGAATGTATTTGATATATGTTTGAAGGTTTTTATTTAATAATAATACAATAATATATATATATATTTTAAAAGGAATAGTCTCATGAAAAACAAGTTAACATTTATTATTATTAATAAAGAAGACTGCCGATAACTGGCAAATTCTGTTTAAACTGTGATCAGCTGTGATTGCACACAGCTGGGCACATGGTAAAGAGCCACTCTGATTGGCTCTTTACCTCAATCTGTGAACAGCTGTGTCCAAAGGACACTGCGATCACAGATCCATGCCAATGAGTGCCGCAATGGGGCGTGTTGAAAGTACGATCACATAGATGCCCTCCTGGCAATGTGAGCCCACGCTGTAGCCGTCTTTCAGCTATAACGTGGGTGGGAGGTGGTTAAAGTGGTTGTAAACCTCAGACATGAAATAAGAACAAAGCATATCCTTCTATAGTGTGTACTTGTCTCAATTAAGAGCACTAAGTGTCATTTCTGTCTGCTGCACACAGCCTCAGCTCTATACCCAAACTCAATTTTTAGAATTTTCTTCCCACCAATAGATCTTTATTTTGGTGGTGTTTGATCACCACTGTTTTTTTTTTCATTTTTTGCTAAATGAAACATTTTTTTCCTTAACCCCCCTGACGGTTTTCCCGAGTCTGGCTCGGGGTGGAATTTTCATACCAAAAGCGGTATCCCCGAGCCAGACTCGGGACCACATCGCTGGATCCAGGAGGAGGATTACTTACCTTCTCCCTCGGATCCAGCGTTGTCTCCCCGCTGTACGAGCGAGCCGTGTCTCGCTCGATGCATTACATCTCCTATCTCCGTGCCCTGCGAGCGTTGCGACGCACGGGCACGGAGATCGGCGCCAAATTCAAAAAGTGAAACACTCACTATACATACAGTATAATGTAATCTTACAGATTACATTGCTGTATGTAAATATTTCACATCCCCGTTGTCCCTAGTGGTCTGTCCAGTGTCCTGCATGCAGTTTTATATAATAAAAACTGTGCTTTATGCCTGGAAACTGGAGATTGTCCATAGCAACCAAACTGTCACTTTACATCAAAAATGATTTTAGACCAGCTAGAAAACAGCGATAATAAATTAGAATCACTCGCAGAATTTAGCGATAGCGATTTGTGGGGAGATCCGTCATCAAATACTGAAAAGTAATGACAGTGACAATTCTGCAACTGAGCAAATTTCAGTGTTTTTGATTTGATTACATTATTGAATAATTTTTATTATTGTTATATTATTATTTGGTACAATTATTTATAATTATTTATTATATTATAATTTATGATTTAATTTTTCAAACTTTATTATACCCGGGATGTCTGCTAGACTCTGGTTTGGACAGATTTAAGAGAGTTATTCCTAAGAATTGCAGGACTACAATATAAAACGCCAAATTTTCATGCAAAATAATGGTACCGCTTTTAGCACCTAAAATCCGAAATAATCGTACCGCCAGGGAGGTTAATTTCTGTAATAAAATTTAGTTTTCTCCTTCACTGACAGGCACTGATGAGGCTGCACTAACGGGCACAGATAAGGCAGCACTGATGGGCACTGATGAGGTGACACTGATAAGGTGGCACTGATGAGGAAGCACTTATATGCAGCACTGATGGGCACGGATAGGTAGCACTCATGGACACTGATAGACAGCACTGATGGACACCAATAGGCAGCATTGATGAGCACTGACGAGGAGGCACATATATGCAGCGCTGATAGGCAGCACTGATATGCAGAACTGGTGGGCACTGATAGGTGGCATTGCTAAGCAACACTGATGGGCACCAATAGGTAGCACTGATGGGCACCGATAGGCAGCACTGGTGGGCACTGATAGGCAGCACTGCTATGCAGCACTGATGGGCACCGATAGGCAGCACTGATGGGCACTGATAGGTGGCACTGATGGACACTGATGGACACATTTCTCCTCCTCCAAATAGGGTGAGTTGAGTTGATGTCAAAGAGCTTGATTTTGGTCTCATCTGACCACAATACTTTCACCCAGTTCTCCTCTGAATTATTCAGATGTTCATTAGCAAACTTCAGAGGGGCATGTAACTGTGCTTTCTTCAGCAGGGGGACCTTGGGGGGCGCTGCAGGATTTTAGTGCTTTACGGTGTAGTGTGTTCCCACTTACCAATTGTTTTATTGGTCCCAGCTGCCTTGAGATCATTGACAAGATTCTCCCGTGTAGTTCTGGGCTGATTCCTCACTGTTCTCATGATCATTGAAACTTCAAGAGGTGAGATCTGTCATGGAGCCCCCGGCCCGAGGGAGATTGACAGTTATTTTGTGCTTCTTCTATTTGCGAATTATCACACCAACTGTTGTCACCCTCTCACAGAGCTGCTTGGCGATGGTCTTGTAGCCTATTCCAGCCTTGTTTGGGTCTACAATCTTGTCCCTGACATCCTTGGACAGTTGTTTGGTCTTGGCCATGGTGGAGAGATTGGAATCTGATTGATTGTTTGATTGCTTCTGTGGACAGGTGTCTTTTATGCAGGTAACAAGCTGAGATTAGGAGCACTCAATTTCAGAGAGTGCTCCTAATCTCAGCTCGTTACCTGTATAAAAGACACCTGGGAGCCAAAAATCTTGCTGATTGATAGGGGATCAAATACCTATTTCACTCATTAAAATGCAAATCAATTAATAACTTTTATGAAATGCGTTTTTCTGGATATTTTTGTTGTTATTCTGTCTCACTGTTAAAATAAACCTACCATTAAAATTATAGACTGATTATAATTGTTTTCCTCACTGTAACTTAGAGATAGATAAGCAGAGAGATGGTCTATTCATGGGGGGGGGGGATAGCCTTTCTACCAATCAGCTCTCACACAGTTTATTCCCAGACTCCCCTCCCACTGCTGAAACAGGAAGAATATTTTCTAACACAATGTGCACTTTCTAAAGAATGCAGTAAAACAGCAGATGTACATATAAAACGTATGTAGCACTAACCCCCGAAGGAGCTGCTGGTTTTATTGGGCTTACCGTTACCTTCTTGACCTCATGTGCGTCTATGGGGTTTCCCGTGGTAGATGGCCCAAAGAATTGTAGAAACTGACACTGAATCCACTTTTTGGGATATTTATTTGAACAGTAGACAAAACAGTCTCTCAATGAAGGGTAGAAGGTTTAGGTAGAAAGCTCAGGTACTCTTGGAACTGCAAAAGATAGGAAGTCTCTCACCATAGAAATCCAGAGAAATACCGTTCACAACTGGATTCTCACAGCTACCGGATAGACCTCCTCTCACTAGGCCTAGCAGCCGATAGAGTGTTTTAGAAAGCAAAGTCTCTGCCACAGACTTGATTGTAGAACACTTGAACAAAATTTCTGCCACAGACTTGAATGTAACTGAGGGACGTAGTTAAATTTAGAGAGCTATCATATGGTACCAGTATCTCGCAGCCAGTCCGGCGATACCATATGAGTGTAGATCCACTAGTGTCCTTCAACTGAGCCTCCAGAAGCCAGCCTTATGCATGGCCTTCTCCCGAAGAGTTCTACCCTGGGTGCTTCTCTAGTTGCTAAGCCTCTCCACAGATGAGACGGCACCGGACCACCTTTGAATCCTCCTCTCAGTTACTTTGCCTCGGGCTAGCCAGCCCCGAGACTCCAAATTGGATGGATCCGCAGCCCAGGCCATAAGGGCCACAGGGGCTGGTCAGGAGGACCAGGACCAAGCAGACAGAAAGATCTTCTGGATTGGAACCCAGAAGCACATGATCTCAGTACCTTACATACCCTCTCCCAGAATGCACAGCAGGATGACACGCCCACTGTGCTGGCTCTGGGAGAGAATGGCACCCAATACGCCTAGCTAAACTGTGTTCTCACACTTGCCAGCGGTGACAGCAACACCTATGGCCAAGCAGAAACCAGTGCAATCCAGCTAGACTGGTACTGAAACCATAATTTGGTATAATTAATCTTAAAACCCAGCTGTGGCTTTAGGAACATTAAATAGAAAAAAACACATAGCGCATGCTCATCAGGAACCGGCACTACATACTCCCCCCTCCCATTTAGACGATATCCTCACCATCTGAGAAAGAAAGAAAAAACTTCTAATCCAGAAAAATCTAAGTACCTGAACGTTAAGGTTGGAATGGGGAAGGGAAGAAAAAAAAAAAAAAGAACATTGAACAATGTAAAATATTTAACAGTTGACACAGACAGGCTACATGTTATACAACCCAATTCCTGGCTATCTACACCGCCCACTCTCCGGCAGCTTGATATACGCTCTTTGTAACTCCTGGAAAAGAAACACACAAAAAAAAAAAAACACACATTGTTCCTATGTTTTTAGAAGGCAGGATCTCATTCCCATAGATAATGAGACTCTCTCTTCTTTAACTAAAAATTTTCAAGCTAGCCAGAAAGAAGACCAAATATTTTGTGCAGACCCACACCACCTAGTGGCAAGAGTCACTAAGTGCAAGTCCTTTCCTTGGAATAAGTGCGGTGGCCTGTAGAAGATCTTGACGCGGAGCTTCTTTAGACACCTAAACTCTAAATAGCTACCCCACAGACCTTGAATTCAAGAAAAGGAGAAAAAACTCTTTTGATGTAAAAGAAACAGTTCTGATAGTTCTTTTTACCAGAAGAACCTTGGGTCTGGCAAAGTCAGTGCTTTCTGTTGAGTGTCCACTGTAGTTATAAAGTAAACCACATTGTCACTTCCTGGCCGGCAAATCACAACTTTGTCCGTGTAAACATGCCTCCCATAGCTCCAGTGTTGGAGACAGCCGGTAAATCTCTCATACATGTCCGGGGCACACACTTTCTTCCGAAAGGGTTTTGGAACTTTGAGGTAGTCCCAAACATCACTAGCATACCATTCCTCACAGTTTTCCTCAATCACCTCCATAATCTCCTTCAGCACATAAGAAAACTCCAGTCCATACTCTGTTGCCACCCGCTTGTTAAGCAGCCTCTGGGACCCTGCAAGCTTGGGTAGAGCTTAAGCATTTTTATTCCCGGGAGGCACACAGGAATTTGGAGACTTGCGTACCATGGCAAAAGAGGTTTTCTTAGGCTCGGGTAAATTCACAGGCTTTGGTAGAGTTAAGTCTATGATGGTAGGGGTTCCCGCCCATGGCGATACACTCCACAAATTAACCTCCCTGGCGGTAATCCCGAGTCTGGCTCGGGTTGGGATTTTACTAATAGGAGCAGTAACCCCGAGCCAGACTCGGGATCGCATCGCTGGATGCCGGGAGGACACAGGGAGAAGTTACTTACCTTGTCCCCTGGATCCAGCGATGTCCTCCGCGCTGTGTGATCGGGCCATCCTCCGCTTGATTCGCAGTGCCAAATGCCGGCGAGCTCCGTTCCCTGCGACGTTATGGCGCATGGGAGCGGAGATCGGCGCCAAATTCAAAAAAGTAAAAACACACAAAACACACACAGCACTGTAATCTTACAGATTACAGTACTGTATTAAAAAATACACGCCCCCTTTGTCCCTAGTGGTCTGTGCAGTGCCCTGCATGCACTTTTATATTATAAATACTGTTTTTTCTGCCTGGAATTTGGAGATTGTCCACAGCAACCAAAAAGTGTCTCTTTTTCAGTGTTTTAGGATTTGATTACATTATTGAATAATTTTTATTATTATTTATTATATTATAAACTTTATCATACCCGGGATGTCTACTAGACTCTGGTTTGAACAGATTTAAGAGCGTTATTCCTAAGAATTACAGGACTACAATATAAAACGCCAAATTTCCATGCAAAATAATTGTACCGCTTTCATCACCTAAAACCAGAATGAATCATACCGCCAGGGAGGTTAAGGGTCAACCAGCCGGAGATACGGCAAGTTGCGGCAACATCATCCGCGTTGGCCCATAACATCTCCTGGGACATGGTCTCAAAAAGATCATCATCCCCTGCATCAGAGAGAGAATCTAGCTCTGAATCTCTCAACTCTTCCGCTGGCAGATAATTAGTCACAGTCCCGCCCAACACAATGGCCCTAGATTTCTCATGAGTAACGTTGGCAGACTTCTTGATCTCCTTCCTCCGATCCAGATCGGGTGAACTCCGAGATGGTCCTCGACTACGGCCGCAAGAGGCCTTCACATGGCCCACTTTCTTTTGAGCAGGCTTGGTAGTTGTAGTAATGATGGACGAAGCGGTGTCCATGACATCCATAGTTCCTCCAGTAACAGCAGCAGTGGCTTTTCCCTCCGGGATGCTGGCAGCAGCAGACAATGTAGAGATTGTAGGCCTCACTATAGGAGCGTAGACAATGGACTCCTCAGTGGCAACCCAGAAGCAAGTGATCTCAGTACCTTAAATACCCTCTCCCAGAATTCACAGCAGGATGACACACCCACTGGGCTGGCTCCAAGAGAGAATGGCACCCAATACGCCTAGCTAAACTGCGTTCTCACACTTGTCAGAACACTTGTTCTCACACTCGTGACAGCGACACCTATGGCCAAGCAGAACCCAGTGCAATCCAGCTAGACTGGTACTGAAACCATAATTTGGTATAATTAACCCTAAAACCCAACTGTGGCTTTAGGAACATTAAATAGAAAAAAAAACACATAGCGCATGCTCTTCAGGAGCCGCCACTACACGCATGTATGAAGATTTGTTTCACCTCTGTGTATCATCTGAGGCTGTTCAGTTCACTGAGTATATGTGAGGGTTTACATCCACTTTAAGGCCAGAAACAGGCATTTAGACTAGTGTGAAAAATTGAATATAGGTTCTGGCAGCGAAGGGCCCAAAAACAAAACAAAACAAAAAACTGAAATTGAGTATATTTCACCTTACTTGTGCTCAGATGAGGTGGCTGTATTCATTTTCTTTTTCCCTGCACTCCTTTGGCACTCTTTGCTCTCCCATTGAATTTATAGAAGGAACAATGGCTGTCATCCACTTTGCTCTACTGATCTGAATTGCTTTCGGTTTAGCTCCAGGGAAGTGATAAGGACACCATATTTCTGGCAAGATGAGAGTTTTCAAAGATGAACATGTTTTTATCTTAAAAAATGTAAATGAATGCACCTACTAAATCCAAGGACTGTTGTATTACATGTTTCTTTCTTCAACCTTGATATTCACTCAACACCCATTTACCATACAGTATATACTTTTGTATAAACAAACAAGATTACATTTATTTTTTTTGATAGCAACATTTAAAAACCTCCCACTTAGTAACTCTATTGACTTTTAGATTCAATGAGAGTTTATTTTAATCTTTTAGAACATTTTTTTTTGTAACATAAGTGCAATGAGCAAGAGTGTAAATGTAACAAGCTATGTTTTCTCTTGTGTATGTACGGATGTGAAGAACGCCTGTTATTAATTGCAGGAAATCTACATAGCAAAGATTCCTTTAAAATACATCATAATTCAAATGACTTCTTGATAGCAGCATTCAGTACATATAGTTATTTTATACTTTTGCAATTTCTACCGAATACATCATCTTAAAGTGGATCTATGGATGAAATGTAAAATCATATTTTAATTTCCACATTGTATTTGAATTATTTATAGCCTCCTATTAATCAGAATGATCTTGAAGTTTGTAAACTTACTTTGTGAAGATCCCCACACATTTACTTCCTTAAATCCTGTGACTAGACGTGATGTGCATGACAGAAAAATTTGTTTTGTTTTGTTTGGTTTAGATTTGTTAATCTAGTTTGAATCGATAAATTTTGAATCAGTCGAATCCATATTTTTAGATTTTTATGACCCCTTTCACACTGTGCCACCCATAGCGTCTGTGGTAAAACACCGCTATTTTTAGCAGTGTTTTACCGTTGGATTTGCGTCGCATTTCGGGCACTAGTGGGGCGCTTTTAACCCCCGCTAGCAGCCGAGAAAGGGTTAAAAGTGGCTGTGATGCGCTGCAATGCGCCAGCGGTATAGCCGCACTGCCCCATTGATTTCAATGGGGAGCAGCGGTGGAGGAGCGGTAAACACACCGCTCCTTCACCGCTCAAAAGAAGCTGCTGGCAGGACTTTTCCTGACATCCTGCCAGCGCACCAGTCCAGTGTGAAAGCCCTCGGGCTTCGAGATAATGGAGCAGCTGTTTGAGGGTGGATTGCAGGCGCTATTTTTAACACTAAAATGCCTTCAGTGTGAAAGGGGTCTTAGATTTGAATGCGGCAGCCGAAATGTTTACATTTAAAAAGTGCATTTTGATTACAATGACTCTTAAAATCACCTTTGGCTTAACTAAAGTAGGATTATTTTGAAATAGTATTCTAATATCACAGTCTTTGATTTCAGAAATATGTTTACGGCTTGAATTCAAATGGAATTCATTGTAAAATTCTAATCAAATTTCAATTCGAATTTTTGGAAATTCGGACAAATTTCATTTTGCTATTCAGAGCATTCATTTATACTGTAATTCGGGTATACCGAACAACGAAAAATGTGTCTGAATATTTATTCAGAGCGAAACGAACCGCACGTGTCTATCTGTGACACATAATCACTATGCCCTGTGAGTAGGCACTGCTGTGTCACATATTTCACAGAGCCTGCCTTCTGAACAACAGAGGTGCTGAGAGGAGAAGTTCCAGGAGGCGGGGTCAGTACAGGAATTACTGCTTGCAGGCAGCAAGGTACCATTGGATATGTAGTCCTTAGGAATTGAAAGTAAACAGCAGAGATGAAGCTGCAAAGCATGCAGGGAATCCAGGAAGTTTAAGTAACTGATTGCCAGCAGACAGGCAGCACTCACAACATGGAAGGAGATTTTTCAAGTAAGCTTATATGAATAAGATTGCCAAAAAAACTATTGTTTGTAATGTTAGGCACTTTTGCTCTGCTGGTGGTGATACTCACTGCTACGATTCCTTGCTTCCTTGTCTAACCCTAGCAGGACCTTTGGCTGGGGGACCCTTGAGAGGGTCATGTGGGGCCCTGAATGTGGGGATGCATAGTTATCTCCATCCCTGGGCAGAAGAAAACTTTGTTTTTATACTTCTTATTGCTGTAAACATCCTTTGCTCATTATATATTAATCTAAATTTTGTGACTCTCTCTCCTAATACTCCTGAAGAAAATATTGAATTCCTCCTGAAATGCATTGGGTTGCCATTCTCATATGTGTGATCAATTGTATTGTCTGTAAGGACACTTACATTTTATGTGTATGTAACTATATGACATGAAGAACTAAATAGATGCATATACTCCCGGTACCTGCGTGGGTTTCCTCCGGGTTCTTCTGGTTTCCTCCCATGCCCCAAAAACATGCTGGTAGGTTAACTTGTCTAAATTGGTCCTCATATGTGTATGTGTGACACTAGATTATAAATCTGGGGTTGAATGTCATTCACATGGATAAATCAAGTTCTCATAGGCATCATCCCAAATATACAGTATATATATTATGTGGGCAGCACAGTGGTGTAGTGGCTAGCACTCTCACCTAGCAGTAAAAAAAAGGGTCGCTGGTTCAAATCCCAACCACGACACTACCTGCCTGGAGTTTGCATGTTCTCCCTGTGCCTGCGTGGGTTTCCTCCGGGTACTCCGGTTTCCTCCCACACTCCAAAGACATGCAGGTAGGTTAATTGGCTTCTGTCCAAAATTGGCCCTGGTATATGAATGGGGACTCTGGATTGTGGTTTCCTTGAGTATAGGGACTGATGGGAGTGTGCAATGCACAGGGATAGGGACAATTGTAGACACTCAGGTTGAACTGGATGGACTGGTGTCTTTATTCAACCTTACTAACTATATATATATATATATATATATATATATATATATATATATATATATATATATATATATGCATTGTGACAGATCATCACTCATCAGACCTGTTTCCCGATTGGCCAAAGTGCCAGGGCATCTTGTTGGATTTCTTGCGCTTAAGAAGAGGTGGCACAGAGGAGACACGAGGATGAACAACAGGACTGGCGGTAAGTGACCACCTGCAGGGGGGTGCTGCCAGATTGCCGCAAGGGGGGGCATCAGAGCCACAGGGGGCCGTCAGAGCCACGAGCGGGGGAGGGCGTCAGAGCCAGGAGTGGGAGGGGTCATCAGAGCCGCAAGCTCTGGCTGCATTTGACGGGCACAAGTGGCTGTGTTTGATGGGCACAAGTGGCTATATTTGATGGGCACAAGTTGGCTGCATATGATGGGCACAAGTGGTTGCATTTTTTTGGGCACAAGGGGCTGCATATGATGGGCACACGCAGCTGCATATACTGGGCACAAGTGGCTGCATTTGATGGGCACAAGTGGCTGTATTTGTTGGGCACAAGTGGCTGAATTTGATGGGCACAAGTGGCTGAATATGATGGGCACAAATGGATGCATATACTGGGCACAAGTGGCTGCATTTGATGAGCACAAGGGGCTGTATTTGATGGGCACAAGTGGCTGCATATGATGGGCACAATGGCTTCATATGATGGGCACAATGGCTGTATATGATGGGCACAAGTGGCTGCATTTGATGGGCACAAGTGGCTGCATATGATGGGCACAATGTCTGCATATAATGGCCACAAGTGGCTGCATATGAAGGGCACAGTGGCTGCGCTTGATGGGCACAGTGAGGTTGCAATTGATGGGCACAGTGAAGCTGCAATTGATGGGGGTGTTTCAGTATTTTTCAGTTTGCTTGCGCCCCAGCATACACATAAGAGGTATAGTAGTTCCCCTATATTTGGTTGGTAATAGTATAGGGTGCAGGGGCAGCCCATGCATTGTGACAGGTCATCAGACCTGTTTCCCGATTGGCCAAAGTGCCAGGGCATCTTGTTGGATTTTTTGTGCTTAGGAAGAGGTGGCACAGAGAAGACACAAGGACGGACAACAGGACTGGCGGTAAGTGACCACCTGCAGGGGTCAGATTGCCGCAAGCGGGGGCATCAGAGTCGCAGGGGGCCGTCAGAGCCACGGATGGGGGAGAACGTCAGAGCCACGAGCGGGAGGGGCCATCAGAGCCGCAAGCTCTGGCTGCCGGGCACAAGTGGCTGTATTTGATGGGCACAAGTGGCTGAATTTGATGGGCACAAGTGGCTGCATACGGTGGGCACAAATGGATGCATATACTGGGCACACGTGGCTGCATTTGATGAGCACAAGTGGCTGCATATGACGAACACAGTGGCTTCATATGATGGGCACAATGGCTGTATATGATGGGCACAAGTGCTTGCATTTGATAGGTACAAGTAGCTGTATATGATGGGCACAATGGCTGCATATAATGGGCACAAGTGGCTGCATATGATGGGCACAAGTGGCTGCATTTGATGGGCACAAGTGGCTGCATTTGATGGGCACAAGTGGCTGCATATAATGGCCACAAGTGGCTGCATTTGAAGGCCACAGTGGCTGCATATGAAGAGCACAGTGGCTGTGCTTGATGGGCACAGTGAGGCTGCAATTGATGGGCACAGTGAAGCTGCAATTGATGGGGGGGTTCAGTATTTTTCAGTTTGCTTGCACCCCCAGCACCAACTGCCACTGATAAAGTGTCAAAGATGTCCATGGCAAAATGGCCGCCGGATATCCGGCCATTCAAACGGGAGCAGGTCATCACCAAATAACACAAATATATTTTAACTGTGTTTTGTATTGTATATGAAATTATACCTTTTTAAATATGTAACCAATAAAATGTAGTATTTTTTATATACATTTAGTGTCAATTTAGTTTCCATGGGCATATTTAAAGTCATATCATCCTTTTGCTTATTTGTGTCCATATATGTGTATGTATGAATGTGAGTTAGGGACCTTAAATTGTAAGCTCCTTGAGGGCAGGGACTGATGTGAATGTGCAATATATATGTGTAAAGTGCTGTGTAAATTGATGGTGCTATATATGTACTTGTAATAAATAAAATAAATAATGAAAGATTTTTGAAGACAAAGCAAATCCTGGAATACAATTCAAGTAACACGGCACTTCTCAATGTAGATCTCAAACAAGAGCAATATGTATTTCTGCCACTGGGGGGCACAGCAGGGGAAAATATCCAGTTTAGTTTGCATGTGGGCTCCATCTTGTACCTCCTACAGTTGGGTGACTGTTGGGATAGAGTAAGTAGATGATAGGTTCTGTCCTCTCAGGCCTTAATTGACAAGTAAGAGGACACATTTGTCTGGCAGATTAGTTTATCTTTTTTAACCTTTAAATTATTCCTATTAATGTTCTCCACCATCACAGCATAGTGTTTCCCTATAGTCTAGTCAGTAAATTGGCTTTTCTTTTGCTCCTGTCAGTAAAATGATAACACCAACATCTAGAGTTTGGAAACATTTCCACTATGCAATTTTTGAGAGAAAAGCTGCAATTTGCAAATATTGACAAAACACATCCTGGCATGCCAGAGGTGTCCTAAAGACATTAAAAAATACTTTATGGAATTAAAGATGAGGAGAATAATGAAAGTGCGAGTAGCTTTTCCCTCCAGAGTTCTCATCCCAGAAACACTCTTTCTACCAGTGGAGACCCATCTATAAGCCCCCCCCCCCCCCAATCCATGCGTTCGGTCCCTAATCTACATGCAGGGCCTGGACGCATAGATTTCTGTGGTTTTTTTTTTTTTTAAGCACATGATTATATCCTGAGGATCTAATTAGCTTCAAAAAAGGGTGGGCTCGGGGCGCAAAGCACTGTTCCCTGAGCCACCTGGTTGTGTGACAATGGAAAATTAATATTCGCTATTGTTTTCCTGATTCTTCTCCCGGTCAATTAGGAAGCTGGTCTTAAGACCCGATTGGCTGAGAGGAGAAGCGACCGTATTGACCGCCGAGGAGGATGAGATGCAGGGAAAGCCACCATGAAGCTGCAGAAGAAGAGGATATACAGAAATGAGCCGAAGCTGCCCATGACCTAGATGAGGTAAGTGCGGAGCTGGTGGGCAGACGAGCAAATTACAGTTTTTTTGACCGATCGAATGACCGAATGGTGGAGGGGGGCGCGGGTGGTTTGTTTGCCACCCCCAAAAAAATTGAAGCACCAACCGTCACTGCTTTCTACTGCTTCAGGATCATCACAAAGTGTTTCTTCACCAGCAGCATCTTCAAGTAAGAAAATGTTACAAACCACACAAAAACACACAATCCCTTCATTTATAGATGAAATAACACCTGAAAAAAATTGATCAAGCTCTTAGTAAGATATTAAGAGCAATATATGCTTCTGGATCAGAATTTTCAATAACTGAAAATGCATATTGGCAGGAAGCTTGTTCTTATGTATAGTTGAAAGGTTCCTAACATATACAGTCCTTGTTATTTCATTTGTAATAAAAAATACAATTTTAATGACTTGCCGCCTTCCACTGCAGAAATATTTCGGCAAGGCGACTCGGCTGTGCGAACCGACGTACCCGTACATTGGTCCATGCATGTGATCGTGTGGGCACGCGTGTTGCTGCACATGGAGTGATCGCGATCACTCCTCACAAAGGCAAAACGGGGATCTGCCAATGTAAAGAAGGCTGATCTCTATTCTGACAGGGAGGAGAGAGAGATCTTCTGTTCCTAGTGATCCAGAACAGAGATCTCTCTCTACTCCCTGTTAGCCCACTCCCTCCACATAATAAAGCACCTCCTTAGGGACATTTAACCCCTTGATCACCCCCTAGTGTTAACCCCTTCCCTGCCAGTGTATTTATACAGTGATCAGTGCATTTTTTTAGCACTGATCACTGTATTGGTGTCACTGGTCACCAAAAAGTGTCATTTAGGGTCAGATTTGTCTGCCGCAATGGGACAGTCCCGCTAAAAATCTCAGATCGCCGCGATTACCAATAAAAACTATTTAAAAAAATGAAAAGTCCCTAAATCGATCCCTTCTTTTGTAGATGCAATAACTTTTGCGCAAACCAAACAATATATGCTTATTGGGATTTTTTTACCAAAAATATGTAGCAGAATACATATTGGCCTAAACTGATGAATAAAATATATATTTTTTTACATTTTTTGGGGATTTGTATTATAGCAAAAAGTAAAAAATTTGGATTTTTTTCAAAATTGTCAGTCTTTTTTTGTTTATAGCGCAAAAAATAAAAACCACAGATATGGTGAAATACCACCAAAAGAAAGCTTTATTTGTGGGAAAAAGGGACATCAATTTTGTTGGTTACAGTGTCGCACAACAGCGCAATTGTCAGTAAAAAGCGATGTAGTGACACATCGAAAAAAATGGCCAGGTCATTAAAGGGGAAAATCTTTCCAGGGCTGAAGTGGTTAAAAAGTGGTTAAAAAGCAAGTTTTTTTTTTTTTTTTTTTTTTTTTACCAAATAAACTGAGCATTCTTTTATATGGACTGCATTTCACCTTCCTAGTATAACAAGACTTTCAATTTTTTCAGAAAGAAACAAGGAAAAAAATGTTTTTCTCATAGCTTTAAAAAATCCAGAAACTTCACATCTCTAGTCAGTTAGTTCAGGTGTCAGGGTGTTTGTACTGCAGTGTAATGAGTGTACAATCCTGCTCCAAAGATTCAACTAAATATCTTTTTACAGCTCATCATCTGACAGAATCTTAAGTTAAATTATGTGCATTCTGTTTGCATAACCCTTAACTAAGTGAGTTTAAAATAGGATTGCCACCTGTCTGGGATTCACCCGGACAGTCCGGGTTTTGAATCCTGCTGGCTTCACTGCCGGAGAATCTACATGGTCTGCACCCAGCACCTCCAAACCCAACCACCAGCCTCTCTAATTTTTGCCCCCTCCCCGTATGCCTTCTCCAATTGCTCTGATCTCCATGTGACCCCCCTCCCCCCAGCACTTCCGGCTTCCCTTCTCACCTCTCCCACTAGCAGCTGCTGCAGACATACAAGGTGATAGGTTTCAGGATGGAAAGTGTGGGGCCGGTAAATATGTCCTATTTACTGCCCTTTCTTTCTTGAATGAGCACTGTGAGCAATCAGTACTGATCGTTCCTGTGGTCATTTATTACTGAAGCATAGTAAACTGTGTTTACAATGCTCCTGTTCGTGAATGAACAGGTAGCTGTTCAGCACAGAGCACTTATCAATCATTCACAGTCCATAGCAGCTGAGGTTGCAGAGAAGGGGACTGGGGAATCTCTGTCCTGAGTCAGTGGCGGAACTACCAGGGTGACAACTTGCGATTGGGCCCTGGCATTCCACCACTGTAAGGAGGCCCCAAGGCAGCAGGAAATGCTTCTGGTCTAGCGTCTGAGGCAGTGGCTGCAAGGAAGGTGAGCTCTAGCATAGCTGGTACTCACTTGGCTCCAGTGACTTGCTCGCAGCTTGTGTGGGGAGTTTTGGGTCCCACACACTGCAATTACTCTGTATGGCAGTCACATCTCTCCCTCTCTCCCCTCTTTCTCCCCCTCTTGCCCAGCATTGCCAACCATCAGTATTTTTATTGGAAGCCAGTAAAAAATGGGCACTTTTCTCCTGCCAGTAAATGCCAGTAAAAGGAAAAGGTTGCCAGTAAAAAATATGTCTGTGATGCTTGGCTCGGAACTGTGCATGTGCAACTCAGGCCTAGAGCCGACCGAGAATATCCAAGTGCCTGCTACAGTGTGTTCAGGCGTTGCCGGAAGGCGGGTCTGGTGGAGGTGGTGTCTGAGCTTGTCATGTGATTTTATGGTGCAAGGGAGCCTCGTGTCGAGGTCTGCAGGACAGGATTAAGGTAAGCCGGGAGTGGGACTGTCAGTGCTGTTTGGGCTGGAGGGGACTGAATGGACCACCTGGCATGAAGAGAGAATGTCACTGTGACTCAGGAGGGGGCGTGTCCTGTCGGTGATCTGTGCTGCTGCACACTGCTGTTAGTATCACTGTGAGAGCCAATTTCATGTGTGCATCACCCATTCTAATGTATTGCCCTCCTAATGCCGTGTACACATGATCAGAATTTCGGCCAGAAAAAGTCAGATGAGAGCTTTTTATCAGAAAATGCGACCCTGTGTATGCTCCATCGAAACTTAGCTGTCTGAATTTCCGCCAGCCAAAGATTGATAGCATGTTCTCAATTTTCCCAACAGAAAAACTTTCTATCGGAAGTACATGCAATTCTGACACGCTAAAAATCACGTATGTCAGGTTCAACTATGAGACAGAAGCTATTGGCTAGTGGCTATTGAACTTCCTTTTTCTAGCCCAGTCGTACGTGTTGTATGTCACCGCGTTATAAACGATCGGAATTTGGTGTGACCGTGTGTAAGCAAGACAGCTTGAGCCGAATTCCATCGGGAAAACCATCAGAGCTTTTTCCGATGAGAATTCCGATCGCATGTACGCGACATAGGTCCTGTCCCTGAGCTACTTACTATATCAAAAAAAAAAAAAAAAAAAAAAATGCTTTTTGCCATAATATCTACCCTAAATCACATTGCTAATTACATATTGTAGTTATTTGTAACCTAAATACTGGAATTTTCACTTAAAACTGTAATTTTGTAACTTTTGGAATTGCCAGTAAAAACTTGGCTCTGCCAGTAAATTCTGGGTGTTGTGTCAGTAAATTTCAATCTGGTAGGTTGGCAACACTGCTCCTGCCTCACACTTATACACAGACTGAAGCCCCTCCCCCTCCTCCTCAACTCGGATGTTTTCCTATACACAGACAGGAAGGGAGGAAAGTGGACACAGCTTTACATGTTGGTGCTGGTCTGAGGTTTGTACTTGTAGACGAAGGGGAACGGGAAGGGGGCTCAGGGAAAGGGGGTGGGGGGAGGGTAAGATGTCAAAGAAGAACACTTGCAGTGATTTAGGAGGGAGGAGGGGTAAGAAGAGGCTGTACATTAAGACCCCTTTCACACTGAGGCAGTTTTCAGGCATTTCAGCACTAGAAATATCTCCTGTAATGCATCTGAAAACTGCCCCCTATTCATTACAATGGGTGTTTTCACACTGGGGCGGTGCGCTTGCGGGACATTCGGAAAAGTCCTGCAAGCAGCATCTTTGGGGCGGTTTGGGAGCACTGTATACAGAGCTCCCAAAACACCCTGCCCATTGCAATGAATATGCAGCCTGTTGTGGCGCTTCCGAAGCACCACAACACAGGCGTTTTTAACCCCTTTTTTGGGGTTAAAAGCTCCCCGCTACTGGACAAAAAGCAGCACAAAAGCGCCGCTTAAACAGCAGTAAAGCGCAACTCGTTTTAGCTAACAGCCGGCACTTTCAGTGTGAAAAAAGGTAGGGGGCACTTTAAAAGGGGACAGAATTTATGCTGGGGGGTTGGATTTTATATTCAAACCCCCTTCTAGCACAAATCCCCTTCCCCCCAAAGTGCCCCCTACCACATACTGTACAGCAGGGGTAGGCAACCCCCGTCACTGGTGCTGCAAGCGGCACAAGAAGCCTCTTTTTCCGGCACTTGACTCCCTCCCCATCAGGAGAGCAGTGCAGGGAAGTGTCAGTGAGACACTAATGCATTCTAATTTCAGAATTCCCCACACTGCACCTGCACTGAGGGGGAGCACTGTGCCCCCACATATTGTAAAAGATGGGAAACATTGTTTGGTTCTCTAACTTTGCTGTAGCTGCGATCATCAGCTTTTGTAATAGTGAAGAGCGTGTTCCATAGGAAACCATGTTAAATGGATTGTAGTGCAAATCTGCAAAATGGAAAAAGCACTAAAAATGCATAGGTGTGAATCCAGCCTAAAGGGGGCTGAATACAAATGCATGCCACGCTTTTCATATATTTATTTGTAAAAAAAATTAGAAAACCATTTATCATTTTCCTTCCACTTCACAATTATGTGCCACTTTGTGTTGTCACATTAAATCCCAATAAAATACATTTACATTGTTTGTTTTACCATGACAAAATGTGGAAAATTTCAAGGGGCATGAATACTTTTTCAAGTATATACACAGTATATATAAAATGTATAGTATATTTAGTAGAGGGGTTGTACATAAACTAAAGCATATAGAACATGCTTAAGAAATGTAATATTATATATTATCCAAGATTATAATAAATATATTTTTATTATAATAAAAAATGACAGCAATAATAACACAATAACAGCAATAACAATAGTGTTAATTGCCCATGAAATCGCAGTAACAATTGCAAAATGATAATCATTATCCTCATCATAATGCATGAATGTGCAAAATACACTTTTACAGTATAATAGCTACTTGAGGGTAATATTTAACAGGTAGGCATTATTTGCCTGTTTAGATATTTGTGCAGCCTGATATTGGATATCTTATTAAAAGTATGCAGTTAACAGCAGAGAGACTGATTTACATGTGTGTGTGTTTCTGATTTGTTCACTGCTATTCCTGCTGTCCGCTACAGCTTAATCACAGGCAGACACCCGCCCCATTGCTTTACCAGAGGGGAAGTGATGGACATCTATTGACTCTCATCATGACCCCCTGATAATCCTGTTTCACACACAGGCTCCCTGCTGTATAAAACACAAAAGCTGCCACTGTAGTTCTTTACCTCTAGTCGATATTCTGACAGACTTGATCTAGCAAATTAGTATGCTGCGGTAGGGGCACGACAAAAGACCCTTTTGACACACTTTGAATCAATACAAAAGCCAACGGAGCGCCATTTCACTGCAGTTCTGTTAGTCTCCCCTTTTGCTGACCCGTCTCTATCTATTTTTTTGCAGTTCTTTGACCTTGTCAGATCTAAAAACATAGTGCTAGCAAAGTAATCCATGCATAAATGCTAGTAGAAAATAAAAATCAAGTGTACTGTAAAATATACATTTAACAAAAAAAAAAAAATGTGGGTATTTCAATTGATTTAAGCATAAAGACTAATGCAAAAAATGTGTCCTTTTAAAATATCTTGTATACCTCTTGAGTAATAGGAAGTCTTAGTTGTAAACCATAATAACCAGTCACCACCAGTTACATTCATCAATCTGATTGTCTAAAGCTGATGAAAGCTGAAATCAGGATGGCTTTATGCTGACTTCTCTATTGCCCATTGCATTACCTTAAAGGGTTTGTATAGCCAACACTTTTTTTTTACATTTTTTGGATTGAGCAGGAAAAATGTAGATCTTCTGATGCCCACTGAGCAGGCGGGTGACAGGTCCGTCTCCGCTCATTGTGCAGAGCATAGACAGACCCAGTCCTGATCTTCTCTTTGGGGAAATTGTCCGATCGTATGCGATCCTATCCATGAGACGGATGGAAAATAGGACCACCATCTGTCTGGATTTTGCAGACAGGATCAGATAGCTGTGGATGTCAGCGGATATGTCACTGCTGACATCCGCCACTCCATAGGGGAGACTGGAGGGTCCGATCAGGTCTGTCTAAAAAACTGACAGGCGGACCGTGTCAGAAAGCTCATGTGAAAGGGTCTCTAACCTTTTCTGCTCAGTTCCAGCTTTCCACTTTTTCCACCGTCGAATGGGAGTCCTTTTTATCCCAAACTTCAACTCCTATAGACACACATCTAGCGCTACCACTGCAGGAGCTAGATGTGTCCGGGTTCTCTCTCTAATGAGTGCAGGCAGCCAGGCACACAGAATGTTTTCAAGCTCAGTAACAGTGGCTGCTGGTGTTTTTTTTTGAGGGGGGCGGCAAACACCACCCCCCGAGCGCCACCCACTCACCCCACCTACCCATTGGCGGCAGCAGGTGGCAGGCAGCAGGCAGCATGGTGCAGCGGCTGTGTCCTCTCCTCCATGGCGGCTTCCATCTCCTCCTCCTAGGTGTCCTAGGATTGCCTGCCCTTTCAACCAATCGGGTGACCGGTGTCAAAACCAGCTTCCTGATTGGCCGGGAGGAGGATCAGTATTACAACAGTGAATATTCACTCTCTGCAAACCGAGCCCACCCTATATTGAAGCCTATTAGAGTTTCTGGCTGTAATTGATGCTTCAAAAAAACACCCCCCATTGGAATTCATGCGCCTGTGTCCTGAAAGGGGCCAGACGCATGGATGGGGGGTGGTGATGGACGGGGGAGCGGACGGTGCCATGCACCCTTAACGGGCCGCCCCTCCTCAGTAAACAGTCCAGGGGTGTCTTTTTTGAAGTTTACTGCTAAGTTACTGATGACTTGGGAGGACAGTGGGGTATGAGATACACCAAAACACTTGATGCATAAATTGCAGAGGACTCGTATCTATCTCTAAGCAGCAGTAGTACAGTATCCACTCTCTGCTGAAGACAAGGGGGATAGCTGAATAAGTTTAGCAGAAATAGGATGAAATGGTTTAGCTTCTTGCAGAGAACACCAGACACTAAAAAACACTCGCAGATCCTGGCAATGATCAGTCCAGAGATACATCCTCTAGTCACTCATCTGTCAGATTCAGGCTCAGAATACGAACCTGTAGGCAGTAACGGCACCCTGACAGATAGCTCTGACTATGGAGTTGTGGTTTCCTGCTAAGGTCAGGCGTACCAGACCCCAATATTCTTCCGCTGTCGTTGAGGTGCAAGAAGCGCAGGTCCCTCATATGGAGCAGAGCATTACTAGTTCCACTCATCCTTCTGGTGAACTGGCAAGCACCAGCGGCCTAATACACCCTGGTCTTAGTCAAACCAGCACTGCAGTATCATGTGGTAACATGGCGAGTCCCATAAGTAAATGTAAATATTGACAAGGAAAAGGGGGAGTAAGGGAGAAAAATAAAAAATGAAAATAAAACAACCTTCACATAAAAGACCTCAAATAAAAAAAAAAATGTGGGTTTTTTTTTTTTTTTTTCTTCCCTCTCCTTTATTTCTCCCTCCCCCTTTTTTGAAACACCTCAGTACTCTGATGGGTGATATAATGAAATATGTTATATATATTTGGATATATGTATTTTAATGTATGCTTATATATGTGTTGTTTAGTATTTTATATATATATGTTTTTTTCTTTTTTTATTTATTTATATTCTCTCCTTATAATTTAGAACACTATTATCAGCTCCTGAAGAAGCGTCATCGCAGACGCGAAACATGTAGAGCACCAAAAAAATATATGTAATTGCTGACTGTATGGTTGATATCCTTAATCCTATATTTATATAGATACATATTTGGTCTTTTCCTTCTTGGAAATTTGAAATGGATCTTACTGTTTTTGATAGGATGTCAATTAGGTCTCAAATGTGTAGTTACAAGGAGGAAACATTTCCTTTTTGTGTGTAAAAAGGAAATTGAACTTTTTATTTTCTGTTTTTATTTTCTGTTTTAAAAATTTAAAAATAAATAGAAATAATTCTTTTTGAATATACTGGTTGTGTCTACAACTTTCTTTATGCCTAAAAAGTCCAACTGAACCCACATTTTTTTTTTTTTTTTTTCTTGAGGTCTTTTATGTGAAGGTTCTTTTATTTTCATTTTTTATTTTTCTCCCTTACTCCCCCTTTTCCTTGTCAATATTTACATTCACAAAGTGATAACCAGGACGTGGCATTTTATTTATCCGTGTATCCACAGACACCACCCTGTGATAGATACACATTTGTTCTATTTTAAGAGTCCCATAAGTATAGTTCAAGCTGGTGAGGTGGCAAGCACAAGTAGTGTCCCGCTGCCACCAAGAAGACGAACACAGACCCATTGTGCCCATAGTGCCATTCCTGCTGCATTCACCAATCCTAATTGGGAACCCACCACTTCTGAAGCACCCATACTTCTCCCATTCACTGGCCAACCCGGGAATTCAGATGGAAAGGTTGATTTTACGTCACTTGATTTTTATTTGCTGTTTTTCACCGAAGATCTCTATAGATCTATTGTGGACCAAAGCAATTTATATGCTGGTCAATTCATCGCCGCTAATCCCTAGCTGACCCTTGCCAGAGACTGGAGACCAATTACGGTCTCCCAATTTAAGACCTTTCTGGGCCTATCCCTCCATATGGGTATAACTAAAAAAGTGTGAGTTGCAGTCATATTGATGCACTGACCCAATTCAGCAGATGCCCATGTTCTCTGCCTCCATGGCCAGCACACGATACAAGCAGATCTTGCGGTTCATGCATTTTAATGATAATAAACTCTGTCGTCCTCAGGGTGTCCCTGAATTTGATTGGCTCTACAAAATTCAGCCCCTCCTAAACTTTGCAGCCTTGTTTACTCCCCATCAAGTTGTCTACATTGATGAGTCCTTGATTATGTTTTCTGGCCGCTTGTCATTCAAACAGTTTGTTCCCAGCAAGTGTGCCAGATACGGGGTCAAGATGTATAAGCTCTGTGACAGGGCCACAGGCTATACATATATTTGTATGGTTTACGAGGGTAGAGATAGTTACGTAGAGCCGGAGAACTACCCTGACTACATAGGGAGCGCTGGTAAGATTGTTTGAGATTTGTTGTCACCCTTATTCAGAAAGGGGTCCCACTTGCATGTTTATTCAGTCACTTGTTTGATCATCAAATTGGCGCATGTGGCACCGTGCGATCTAATCGCTGGGGCTTACCCCAGCGGCTTGTAGATTCCCGTCTTAGGCTGGGGGAGAGAGCCTGTTTGGGATGTAATAATTTGCTCGCTGTGAAGTGACGGGATAATAAGAATGTTTTCATTCTGTCTTCCCTTCACACAGACACGACTGTCAAAATTCCTACGGTGACTGGTGTTGTGGAGAAACCCCTCTGTGTCCACGAATATAACCTTCATATGGGAGGGTTGGACCTCAAAGACCAGTTGTTGGCGACCTACCTAATTGCCCATAAGGCCAGACGCTGGTCCAAAATGTTGTCATTTGGGGGGGGGGTTGGGCCATCTTGGCATTTTATGGTCTTCAAAACTGTGATAGGAAGTGAGGGGGGAAATTAAAAATTTTCGCCCTTAGAAATTCTGAAGGCGGTGATTGGATTTTGGGGCGCCGTACGCGGTTAGGCTCCCAAAAAGTCCGACATATGTGGTACCCCCATACTCAGGTGAAACAGCAGAATGTATTTTGGGGTGTAATTCCACATATGCCCATGGCATGTGTGAGCAATATATCATTTAGTGACAACTTTGTGCAAACAAAAAAAGTTTGTAATTTTCCCACAACTTGGGACAAAAAAAGTAAATATTCAATGGGCTCAACATGCCCCTCAGGCTATTTGCTGAGAGGCATGTTGAGTCCATGGAATATTTTATATTTATCCCTGTACTCAAGAGAAGCAGCAAAATGTATTTTAGGGATGCAATTCCACATATAACCATGGCATGTGTGAGCAATATATAATTTAGTGACAACTTTTTGTAAAAACATTTTTTTTGTCATTATTCATTTGGGACAAAAAAATTAAATAATCAATGGGCTTAACATGCCTCTCAGCAATTTCCTTGGGGTGTCTACTTTCCAAAATTGGGTAATTTGAGGGGGGGTTGTACTGCCCTGCCATTTTAGCACCTCAAGAAATGAGAAATACAGTCAGAAGCTAAAAGCTGTGTAGATTCCAGAAAATGTACCCTAGTTTTTAGACGCTATAACTTTTGCGCAAACAAATGAATATCTGCTTATTGACTTTTTTTTACCAAAGACATGTGGCTTAATACATTTTGGCCTAAATATGACTAAAATTGAGTTTATTGGATTTTTCTTATAACAAAAATTAGAAAATATAATAATTTTTTTACATTTTCTGTGTTTTTCCATTTATATCGCAAAAAATAAAAATCGCAGAGGCAATCAAATACCATCAAAAGAAAGCTCTATTTGTGGGAAAAAAAGGATGAAAATTTTGTTTGGGTTCAACATTGCATGACCGCAACAATTACTAGTGTAGCGCCGGTACGCCTAACGAGTACGTACTATGTATTTAAATTTCATTTTTGCTCAAAAATATAGTACGTTTTGGGGCTAATTGTGCTAAATTGTACTTTGGCATCAGTTTGGCTGGGCTGTATAGAAGTTCTGTCTGGTCATAGGTGGGATTGTACACCTGTGAGAGGCTTTAGAACGCAGTCTGGTTGGACACATTAGGTACCAATCTTTATCTCAGAGCCAATCACTGGGCGCGTTTGTCTCACTGCGTAATCTGGGAAAGGGTACTTAAGGTGGCAAAGTCACGTGGTTCTGGGTTCCGGTCCAGAAGTTATTGCTGACTCCATGGCCTTGGTCCTCCTGACCAGCCCCTGGGGGCCCTCGTGGCCTTGGGTGTGGATCCATCCATTTCCGAGCCTCGGAACTGGCTAGTTCGAGGCGCAGTAACTGGAAGGAGGATTCTAAGGTTTTCCAGTGCCGTCTCGGGTTTGGAGAGGTCCAGCAACTCTACACGCGACCAGGGGATGACTCTTCAGTAAGAGAACCACACACAAGGCTGCCTGCTCGGGAAGAGCCTGGAAGCTGAGCTGCCATGGACATTGAATCCACAATTCTTACGGTATCACCGGACCGGCTTAAAGATTCTGGTTCAGTAAGAAAAGTTCCTACTTCTACCCTTCCAGTTGTAACTAAGTTTCCAACCAAGTTTGAGTGAGAGACTTTTAAAAGCCAGAATTATCTTTTGGCTGCTAAACCCAAACTTAAGGCTTTATCCAACAGTTAAAGGATCCAGTTGCGAGTGGCTGTTTCCTAGATTGTGTACAGAGAAAGAGACTTTTATTGAAGTCAGCAGTTCCAAGCACTTGACCTAAACTTTACCCTGATACCCTTTATTCCCAACTTAGAGACAGAGTTTGTTGACTTGTTTTATGCAAAATAAAAAACCTAAGAAGGAATTCAAGTGTCGGTCTCTACAGTTACTGGGTTATCAACCCTGGGAACCCCTAGACAAGGACAACGAGTACGAGCTGGCGGAGGTAATCGGTAAGCCCAGAAAAATTCAGAAGCTTCTTCGGGGGTTAGTGCTACACTAGTTAAGACAACAAAGTGCCAAATTGGCATCCAAATCGTCCAGGGCTTAAGTAGTTAATCAGAGAAGCAGCCAAGAGGCCCATGGTAACTCTGGAAGAGCTGCAGAGATCCACAGTTTAGGTGGGAGACTCTGTCCACAGGACAACTATTAGTCGTGCATTCCGCAAATCTGGCCTTTATGGAAGAGTGGCAAGAAGAAAGCCATTGTTGAAAGAAAGCCATCAGAAGTCCCTTTTGCAGTTTGCGAGAAGCCATGTGGGGGACACAGCAAACATGTGGAAGAAGGTGCTCTGGTCAGATGAGACCAAAATTGAACTTTTTGGCCTAAAAGCAAAACACTATGCGTGGCAGAAAACTAACACTGCACATCACCCTAAGCACACATTCCCCACCGTGAAACATGGTGGTGGCAGCATCATGTTGTGGGGATGCTTATCTTCAGGGACAGGGAAGCTAGTCAGAGTTGATGGGAAGATGGATGGAGATGGATGGATGGATGGATGGAGCCAAATACAGGGCAATCTTAGAATAAAACTGGTTAGAGTCTGTAAAAGGCTTGATGGGAGCAGAGGTTCACCTTCCAGCAGGACAACAATCCTAAACATATAGCCAGAGCTACAATGGAATGGTTTAGATCAAAGAATATTTATGTGTTTGAATGGCCCAGTCAAAGTCCAGAGCTAAATCCAATTGAGAATCTGTGACTTGAAAATTGCTGTTCACAGACGCTCTCCATCCAATTTGACAGAGCTTGAGCTATTTCGTAAAGAAAAATGGGCAAAAACGTTACTCTCTAGATGTGCAAAGCTGGTAGAGACATCCCCAAAAAGACTTGCAGCTGTAATTGCAGCAAAATATGATATTGACTCGGGGTGGGGGGGGTGAATACAAAGATAAAGATATTTACAGATATTTATTTGTAAAAATAAACTTTTGGTTGTAACATGACAAAATGTGGAAAATTGCAAGGGGTGTGAATACTTCTTCAAAGCACTGTACCTATATAGGCAGGCCATCAACCTAAAATAAATAAATAAATAAATCCATAAATAAATAAACTATCTACACTCTGGTACCGGGATATGCAATTAGCGAACCTCCAGCTGTTGCAAAACTACACCTTGCTGCATATCAATGCCGTCTATCAGTGCCCATTAGTGCTGCATATCAGTGCCACCTATCAGTGCTGCATATTAGTGCCTCATCATCAGTGCCCATAACTGCCACCTCATCAGTGCTGCCTCATCATTGCCATCTCATCAGTGCCCATCAGCGCAGCCTCATTAGTGCACATCAATGAAGAAGAAAAATTACTTTCACAAATTTACTTCAGAAACTAAGTAAAACTTTTTTTTTCAAAATGTTTGCTCTTTTTCTATTTGTTTAGCAAAAAATAAAATCCCAGCGGAGATTAAACACCAGCAAAAGAAAGCTCTATTTGTGGGGGAAAAAAAATGTAATTTGAGTACAGTGTTGCATGACCGCACAATTGTCATTCAAAGTGCGACAGGGCTGAAAGCTGAAAATTAGCCTGGGCAGGAAGGGGGTGAAAGTGCCTGGCATTGAAGTGGTTAAATCCAGTAATACAGTCTCATCCTGCTCTACACATGCTAAGGCCACGTACACACGGGCGGATTGTCTGCCCAACTAAGTTCGGCAGATAATCCGACAGACAGTCCGTTCAAAATTTGCATGAACGGACTTGACCACACACGATGAGCAGACAGTCCGCTGAAAGCGTGCGTGATGACGTGTACAGCACGTACGACGGGACTAGAAAAACGACGTCCTATACACTGCAATGCAACCTTCGGCCGTGTAAACCCTTTCTGAGCATGCGCCATACTTAGTCCGTCCAACTTGCCTACACACGAGCGGACTGTCCGCTGAAACCAAGTTGGGACGGACAAAACCAAGTTTGAATGGACTGTCTTACGGAAATTCCGTAAGACTTTGTTCGTCAGACTGTCCGCTGAAAAAGTCCGCTGAAGCCCACACACGAGCGGATTGTCCTCTGAAACACTGTTCAGCGGACTAAGTTGGACAGACAATCCGGCCATGTGTATGCGGCCTAAGTTGCTCTCCATTTTCAGCATGGTGCCTAAAACCAGAGCCACTAGAGGCCGATTTGCTAAAAACCTAAAAGATTTACTGCTGCTCAGGGGTCCTGGGCTTCAGCAAAATGGCAACCTCCCGTCTCCACAAACAGGAACAATGTTGGTGGCGATTTGCAGCACAGACTAATTTTGGTAGCATAATTATTAATTTGGAATGTATGTTCCTTGTTAAAGAACATTATTTTTTATCGAGTTATTAGGTGTAAAGTTTTGTTTAAATGATTCAAAGAATTACTTTTCTCAGTAACTCAAGCAGAGCATATATATATATATATATATATATATATATATATATATATATATATATATATATATATATATATATATATATAAAACACATTTGTATATATATAGGTTAAAAGGGATGGTGGGGGTGCTTGTGAAAACTTGATGAAATAATTTTCTTAGCTTTTTCATAAAAAAAAAAAAAAAAAAAAAAATTCTAAAAAAGCTCATAGTGAGAAACTGAAAGGAAATGGAAAGAGATTTAAGGCCCTTGTGTCTAACCAAGTTTTTTTTTTTTTTTTTTAATCTATCTGTATCATTTTTATCGTGAAACTATAAACTATGATCTCTTCCACATAATAAAAAAATATGTTTCCAGTGGAATACTGCTTGAATAAACATCCATTACAAAGAGCTAAAGCTTTTGTGCGTATTTTCTGAATGTGGAATGAATATAAACTTCTCCCTGTTAACGTCCTTGAAAAATTAGGTCAACAAACAGGTTAGAGGGCACCAATCGGAGTAAGATATGAAACTTAAAAATACACCGTACACGTCCTTCAAATTTTCATGCTGCACAAACTTGGTGACTGTGTGCCTTTCCTTGAACTGCCTTTGTCATAGCGCTCCTCCAGTCACTGTTTATGTAGACATAAATCGCACTGTTTTCCCCAGACAGAAACTTGAGTAAAGAACTCGCTCCTTTTTTAAAAAGCTGTCACTCATTGATTTTCATTTGCCATTTTTTTTCTTTTAATTTTAAATTGCATATTAAATATGAATTTGCCAGCTGCAAAATTTGTCATTTGCACCTTTCCTAAAGTGATTGTTATTCCGATGTAGTGTCTGGGCTATTTACTTTGTGAAGTGGAATATATAGGATTGTAGAATCAGCATATCGAGTGTGATAACACTTCCACTGAACCAGAAAACATTGCCTTACTTCCTTCTCCTGTGAGGGAGAAAATACTTTTCATATCACATTCTGTTGACAAATTTTAGAAAAGTATTTCCATAGGTGATTTTATGGCATGCTACATTTTGTATGTCATTCTAAATACTCACAAAGAAAATAATTCAATTGCAATAGCGGGGAACGAGTAAATTTAATCTGCACCCGCATTATTCTATCTAAGAATTTTTACAATTCTGCTTATGTCAGAAAGTTCCCTTGAAGTGGTATTAAACCCTAAAACCAAAAATTTAATATATTACCGAACACCAATCATTTGATGTGGTGGCTGCGTTAGTTTCTTTAATGTGGGGCAGAAGGGACAGCTGCCCTGGGCCCAGTCTTGGTCGTGGGGCCCAAAGCAGCTGCCCGTTGAGCCTGCACTGTCTGCAAAAGCTGAGTGAGGGCGTGGGAGTTGGGACACACTAAATGGAGGATCTGTGGGTACACTGACAGGTGGAGCAGCCAGAAAAGTACCTGGCAGATATAGCAATATTAAGCCATTAAAAATAAGTGCCTATAATGTTTTAACCACTTCTCGGCCGCCATATTGTAAAATGGCATCCGCAGGATCAATTATCTTGACTGGGCCTCATGTGACATCCAGCAGGATAAGCTGCTTGCGCACGCCCACGAGGGTGCGCAGCATGGTGATCGGTATTGTGGTGTATCGCTATGACACATCGCATCTCTGATTTTGGTAAATAGCCTATTACATAGGCTCTTTATCATGTGATCAGCTGTGTCCAATCATAGAGAAAATCGTTCAATTGCAATGGCGGGGAACAAGTAAATTTAATCAGCAACCGTGTATGCTATCTAATAATCTTTACAATTCTGCTAATGTCAGAAAGTTCCCTTAAAGTGGTATTAAACCCTAAAACCAAAAATTGTATGTATTGGGCCCCTTTCACACGGGCGGCTGTTCTGCCGCAGTTTATCATGTTTATTTTTTTCTACAAAATTCAAGGCTCCAGGCACAGCGATCAGCTGCGTTTGCACAGTGCGCTTACCTGCGTTTACGTGCGTTTTTATGCTGTTGCGTTTAACTGCAGTTTTTATTCCCATAGCAACCCTTTTATTTATTTATGTTTTTGTTCCCTGGAATGTACCCATGATGCATTGCGGTCCTCTGTATTTAAACCTGTTTCTTTGTTCTCTGGCTGAGTGTGTGTTGGAGTTTTGCAGGGAGAGGAGTGCTCAGTTTTGTGCCAGAGTTTTTTGAAAAAATTAATGCAAATATGGGTAGTTTGCTTGCAATGCTCATTTTGCTGATGATGAGGATGAAGACAAGAAGAGCGATCCAGAGTAGGCGACGTCCTCGTCGTTACTGGGTCCATCCCTTAACGTCCCAGCGCCTATCGATCGGCTACTTTGCCCTCATGTTCGGTGAGCTGAGGACTCATGGGGACAAGTTCCATAATTACACAAGGATGTCGGTGGCGTGCTTCGATGAGCTGTTGGTACTTGTTAGAGGACACCTGACCAGAACCACGACCAATATGCGAAGAAGCATTAGTCCAGAAGAACGGCTGTTACTTACTTTAAGGTAGGTTTTCCATATGTTGAACAAATGCTTAAATTCAAGTACATGCAGGCTTAGGCAATATTGGCAATAGTGTGTATGTGTATATATATATATAGATGAATCTATGACCTAATCTATATCACAACAGCGATTTTTCGCACATTACTACCATTACCATTATTTTTTATCCTTGAAAACTATCTATCGTGCCTTGCACAGTCAGTTTTATTTTTTGCAAATAGGAAACGTCATCAAATTTCAGTAATTTCTCATTATGTAGGTGAGCTCTGAACACAAAGGCAGAATTTTGCATTAACAAGCAAGGTACCACCAAATAATATTTTGTACTAGACCAACCCACCACCAGGCTTCCTGTTTGGATGCCAGCACCTACTACCAGAGCCGAGGGATGTTTCATCTTTGGGCTGCAATGTGTTAAAAGTCATCAGATTATATAGATGCTGATGTTTATTTGTTACCATGTAGAACTCCATATGTATATTGATTTTGTTTTTTTTGAATTTTATTTATTTTACTATATTTTATATTTTCTGAATTGTTATCAATTTTGTATTGCAGATACCTTGCCACTGGTGCCAGTTTCACCTCCCTCCATCATCAATTTCTGATGGGAATTTCCACCGTATCCACCATTGTGCATGATACCTGTCATATTATCTGGGAAGAACTGAGAACATCAGTCATGCCGGAGCCAACATCCAGTCTGTGGGAGGAAATAGCGGAGGAATTTTGGGAGAAGACCAACTTCCCAAACTGCATTGGGGCATTAGATGGGAAACACATCCGGCTCATCAAGCCTCCAAAGTCCGGTTCCCGCTTTTTCAACTATAATGCCGCGTACACGCGAGCGGACTTTTCAACATCCAAAGTCCGAAGGACCGAGTCCGTCAGACTATCCGATCGTGTGTGGGCTGCAACGGACTTTTGATTCACCAAAGTCTGACGGACTTTAGAATATGGAACATGCTTCAAATTTTCCCGAAGGAACTCCGCCGGACCCGGTCCCCTTCGAAAACTCCGCTCGTGTGTATGCTACTCCGACGGACTAAAACCGACGCTAGGGCAGCTATTGGCTACTGGCTATGAACTTCCTTATTCGAGTCGGGTCGTACGTCATCACGTTCGAATCCGTCGGAGTTTAGTGTGATTGTGGCCAAGCCCGTTCGGCCGAAAAGTCTGTCAGAACTCCGTCGGAATTCCAGCAGAACTCCGACGGAACTCCTTTGGAAGTCTGTCGGACTTAAGTCCGCTCGTGTGTACGGGGCATTAGAAATACTTTTCCATTGTGCTTCTGGGACTCAGCAATGCAAATATGAAGTTCATCGCTGTGGATGTTGGAGCGTATGGGAGTTCTGGAGATTCTAGAATTTTCAGAAATTCCGTAATGGGGCGGCGGTTTCAATATGGCGAATTTCAGGTGCCACAGTCAAGGCCTCTCCCTGGTACTACTAGACCAGATCTTCCATTTGTAGTGCTGGGAGATGAGGCATTTGCCTTATCTACTCACCTGCTAAGGCCCTATACCAGGCATGGTCTCACTGCCAGGAGGCGAATTTTTAACTATCGACTCAGCAGAGCTAGAAGAATGGTTGAGTGCGCATTTACACTGCCAAATGGCGTGTTTTGATGACAGCCATGCATCTAGAAGTTGATCATGCCGTCAATGTGGTTCTAGCATGTTGTGTTCTCCACAATTTTTTGAGGGGTAAGGAGATCGTGGCCACCGAAACCCCTGTTTCTGAGGATCCCATAGGTCATGTTACTGGCACTCGTCCAAGTAATCAGGCCCTACAAGTCCGTGAACATTTCACTGTTTACTTTTTGAGTGAAGATGGACAGCTGCCATGGCAATTGGACTATGTGTACATTTTTAACCGGTGTTGCATGGACCTTACATGTGAAAGTTTTTTCATCACAGTTTTCAAGTTTTTGTGTCAGTTTTCACGTTTGCCTTAAATAAAGTAGTCAACAATTTTCAACAATTTAAATTGTTTTTATTTCTATCTTTTGCTATGCACAGGCTGTATAAAAAATAGACAAACCTTACAAAAACATTGAATGCTTGCAAGTATAGAAAAATGTTTTTTAATTCCTTTGGAATATATATATATAAAATCTCCTTTTAGTTTCAAGAATTGAATTTCAAGTTTCAAGTATTGAATTTCAAGTGCAACAGATAACGAGTCCACAAAATATCCCCCACTACCCCCCTAAAAAAAAAAAAGGTTACAGTATTCCTGAAGTGCTGTAAGGCCCCTTTCACACAGGGCAGATCAGTAATGATCCATCCCGTGATGATCCGCTCGGTCGGCAGGGATCGTTCCATTGTCCATTGTCCCCACTGAGCCGGTGGCAGACAGGGCTGTCCCGGCACACTGTGCAGGGACCGCCCTGTGAGCTCTCTGTTCTCTTCTATGGGGATCGGAAGAGCACGGACCATCTGTCCGTGTTCATCCAATCCGCTCTGCAGACGGCTAGAAAAATTGGATTTCCCTCCGTCTACAGAATCGAACAATTGCGGTGGCACCCGATATTGTCCGCCTCCGCAACAGTCCGATTCTGCAGACGGAGGAAAATCCTATTCTATCCGTCTGCAGAGCAGATCGGATGGACACGGACAGACGGTCCGTGCTCGTCCGATCACCATAGAGGAGAGCGGAGAGCTGACAGGGCGGTCCCTGCACAGTGTGCGGAGACCGCCCTGTCCGCAGCCGGCTCAGCGGGGACAACGGAGCAATCCCCGCTGAGCGAGCGTATCATCACGGGGCAGATCATTACTGATCCGCCCCATGTGAAAGGGGCCAAAGATGGGCACTGAGTGCGGCAAACAGTTCTGAAATATTTGGCTAGATGGAGAAAGTGCAAAAGATGTCTCCATGTACACTCCACTGTGTAGATGGGGTAATCTCCCACTGGGCCAAGGCTCTCAACCTAAACAATGCTAGCACCCAATCAGAAAGTTCAGGTATTGTGAGAGCAAGTGGGGCCAAGTAGCAACATGTATAAGCTTGGGACAGTGGGAGATTCTTCTGTGCGTACAGTTCAGGGTACATGGAGGAATCTGGGGTTGGTTGTAAACATTAGTTCGTGTAGGTAAAACATTAAGTAGTGTAGGTAAAACATTAAAAGTAACATTACACAACAAGAAAAATAAAACTGTCATATCACTGCCATAGGAATACTATAAGTTTTCATAAATTGGATAATTAGGGTTCCGCAGGGAAGAATGGCTTGGTTCACTGCCAACATCTACGGGTGATCCTGAATGGGAAGATGAGGGTGAAGACACTGGGTGTGGCTGCACATGCATCCATTGGTAACCAGGATTAGACGGGTAAGGTGTATACAGTGGTGGGGGTCCTGCATAAGGGTTAATGGCAGATGTTGTGTCATGGCACTGCTGACTGGGCATTGGTCTACTGAAAGAGCCACTAGGTGAATTAAAACCCATAGCCCATGGCTGAAATTTAGGATATGGGCGTTGCTCTTTGCAAGCGGACACAATATACGTTAAATAGGCATGTATATCACCCCTGACCTCAGTGCGCTTATCTGCAGGAATCTCCCTGATTACACAAAGCAACATTCTCAAGAACATAACATCTGGGTCTGAGATGTTGAGGAATTCATCATCTTTGGCCTGGTTTTGTGATTGTTTTCTCATTTCTTCAATGATACGGTTGAAATATTCCTCAAAAGGTGTCTCTTGTTGAGTATGTGTTCGATGGGTGGTGGAAGTAGACCGGACTCTCCTATCTGGATTTGCCTGCAATAGTTATAATATATAGATTATGCATCTGATACTGAGGTCACACTTTAGTGAACAGCATATGATGATGATAAGGCTTGTACAAATATTGCAGCACCTGTTTAGAATAGATCACACACAGGTACTTGTTTTGCCGCAAAAACCTGATCTCACTGAAGACCTCCAAAGCCAGAAGAACAAGTCACACCTTGCACAAAAATAAGCTGTTGTTGTTTCTCCAACATTTGTGCCAACACCAGCTGCCTTTTCAAAATGTAAGTAATACGTTTTTTTGTGGACAGAAATTGTGACATTTTTAAAATACATACCGCAGGTTCTTGAGTGGATGGATGATATTCTTGGGATGACACTGTCTCTGTGGTTTCTTGACTGGTGTCAGCGTCTCCTGATGGTGATGGCAACGAACTTTCGCGCCTTGCGCTTGCTCTCACAGGGACACTTGACACAGTTCTAGGTAACAATAAAGATTACACGTTTAAAAAAAAACATGAATATGCCTTTACTGGTCACAAATCGCTAAGTAAAATAAATGGATATACTTACGCGCGCATCTCAGTGGTGCGCCTCAAAAATGACAAAGCCTCTGCATGGGGTTTAGGCCTGCGACGAGTTGAGGGTGCTCCGCTTCTCTCCGCAGCCTTCTCTTCGTTGACTTCTTTTTTGTAACGGTCGCGCAGGGACCTCCAACGTGTATAAACCTCCTTTCCTGCAATATATAAAAGACATAGAATGCACTTTTTGGTTAAGTTCTATTGGCAGATAGCATGTCTAATTTTGTGGAATTTGCAGCATTGTCAGTGACAAAGTGCTGTATTGCTATAAAATGGCCTGGTCATTAGGGGGTAAAATCTTTACTAGGATGCATGTGTACCCTGCTGCATAGACACAACAAACCTTGCACTCACCTCGGTTATCCTGTTCAGTTGCAGACATCTCGTCCCAGTTCGGTGTGACATATTTGTAGACTTCCTCCCACTTTGCTCTCTTCAGCACTCGGTCTGCATATCCTGGGCATTCTGAGTCCCATAACTCTGGTCGGGCATGCACCAGTGCGATGATGGCCTCGTGCGAGATATCTCTTGCCGCCATGCTGTCTTCTCCCCTTTCATCCCTCTCAACTTCCTGTGTCATTTCCCAGGTACACCTGCTGATTAGGATGTGCTTCCGGGTGTTTTTTTTCTTCTTTCACGCTGCTGGCCGCAATTGACACAAAAGACTGCGATTACCTGCGGTTATGTGCTTATAGCTGCGCTACATCGCACCTGGACGCATACAATTCTATTTTTTCTATTTGCACCGAGTCGCACGTAACAAAATCGCAGTTAAACGCTGTGTGTGAACAGGGCCATAGGAAAGCATTGTGTGCCTTTGGCTGCGGTGGAAAACTAGAAAATCCGCAGCTAAAAGCACCATTCTATCCGCCCGTGTGAAAGGGGCCTTACAGAACACCGATCATTTGATGTGTAGGCTAAATTAGTTTCAGGGATGTCTTTAATGTGGGGCAAAAGGGGCAGCTGCCCCAGGCCCAGTCTTGGTTGTGGGGCTCAAAGCAGCTGCCCCTTGAGCCTGCACTGTCCGCAAAAGCTGAGTGAGGGAGTGGGAGTTGGGACACACTGAGAGGAGAAGGTGTGGGTACACTGAGGGTGCATAGCTCCCAACTGTCCCTGATTTAGAGGGACTGTCCCGCATTTGGAACAAAGTCCCTCTTTCCCTCTTCCCTCCTCAATTGTGCCTCATTTTGGTCCGATGTATACAGTTGTAAAGAAAAATGCACTACTTATCTATCAAAAAGTGTTTTCCAATACTAAACCTTTCATCCAATGTAAATTTCTGCATTTGTAAAATCCAAAAGATAATATAAAGGAATAGTAGTGGTAAAAAAGCACTTGTGAAATACACAATCTTTTTTGTGTTATTCTCCTTTAAGGGGTCATGGCAGTGGTGTGTCCTATGCCTATATACTTTTTTTTAATAGGTTTCCCTCATTCCCATTTTAGAAAGTTGTGATGCAGGTGGAGCAGTGAGAAAACTGTGAGTGAAGGCGCAGGAGTTGGGACACACTAAGAGGAGGTGCTGTGAGAGGTGGAGTGGCTGGGAAACAGTAAGAGAGGGTGCAGGATTTGGACACACTGTCAAGGGGACCTGTGATACACACTGGCAGGAGGAGCTGCCGGCACACTGTGAGAGAGGGTGCTGGACACATTTATAGGACTGACAGCAGGGGAGCTGGCATACTGTAAGGGCTCTGTGAGTGCTGAATCGGGGAGGAAACAAAGGCACTGTGAGTAGCATGGAGTATAGTGAGTATTATTGGTTTACTGTGAGTAGCTTGAAGTACCATGAGTAATTTGGAGTAACTTTGAGTACCAGGGGCATTTTGGAGTGCTGGGAGTAACTTGGTGTACTGCGAGTAACGTGGAGTACTGCAAGTAATCTGGAGTAGCTCGGAGTTCTGTGGGTAATTTGGAGTAAGTTGGAGTATTGCGAGAATAGGGAGTAACTTTGAGCATTGTGCATAGCTTGGGATACTGTGAAGTTTTTTGGAGTATCAAGAGTAACTTGAGGCATTGCGAGTACCCAAAGCACTGTGAGTGGTCTGGAGCAACTTGGAGTACTGTAAGTGACCTGGAGTAGCCGGGGATGATGTGAATAATTTGAAGTAACTTTGTAAGTGATTTGTAAGTATTGTGAGTATTGTAAGTGATTTTGGAGTATCTTGAAATAATGCGAGTATCTTGGGGGGGTACTGTGGAGTATAGTGAGTAACTTGGAGCATTGAGATTGACTGGGGCACATGATACTAAGCAGGAGGAGATGACACTGTGTGACCAGTGAACAAGAAAAGGCTGCCCATTGAAAATAATGGAGGATGAACTACAGCCCCCACCAAGCTTTGCAGCTGTAAGGATAAGAGAACAAGATTTTACCGGGCAAAGTTTGCTCCTCAAGTTGGCTACCTGGGCAGAGTGTGTGAAAGGACTGTATTGGGGCTGCTATCTGAGAAAGAGAGAGCCTGTGCCAGTGAAAGCTCACTGCTGTGTGTGGCACTGCTGTCAATGGGCAGCCGGAGTGTACAGAGTGTAACCTGAGTGTGGAGGGATAAAGCCGATGCCAGGATATTGTCACGCACCTGGTTATTGAGCCGATATGCAGAGGGAGGCCTCCCTTATGGTCTTGACTCGTGGCCCCTGGTAGAGCTGACAGGAGGCACAGGAGTGCAGGACAGCATGAGTGCCTGGCAGGATCAACAGATGGTATGCAGGTCTGGTTCTCTGGACATAGCTGGGACAGCAGGAACAGCAGGTGGAATGCAGCAGACAGGAAGCTGAAGCTGGAAGGCAGGCACTCACAGGATTCAGGTGGATGGTCCCAAGGATTGAGACATAGGAAGGTCAGGCAGGCCGGGTCATACACTGGAGAGCAGTACTGGAACAGGTTCAGAAGGCTGAAGGAAGGTCATTAGGCAAGCCGGGTCAGTAACAGACTGGTGCAGATAAGCCAAAGGATCAGGCAGGAGAGAGGTCATGGACAGGCCGGGATCAGATACAGGCGGAAGGCAAGGATAGTCACAAGGCAAGCAGATAGTCTCAGGAACGGATCAAGAACACAGGAAACTCTCAGGGAACGCTGTAGATCAGGCAGCAAGATTCCTCTGACATGACAGAGTTTAAATAACACTTCTGGCGCCAATGGCCGTGCGCGCGTACGCACAGGCGCGCGCACGGATGCAAACAGAACTGTTGCTCTCAGGAGGCCTTTCGTGACAGATATGGATCTGCTATGCTGCCACAGGCAACTCAAAGTGAGTAGACACCTGGTCAGGGGGATCTCTGAAGCTGTGTCGTTGGGTCTGGTGAGAGGGCCTTGTGGCTTCTACTTGTTACCACCTCTATAGACTGAGCCATTAGGAACTACCTACCAGCTACCCTATACCTCTAATACTGCCTGCAGGTCTTATTGACTGCTTTAAAACACGCCAACGGCTACTGGGACCCAACACTTAGCCGGCTGTGTTTGCTTTTTGGGATGTTGGAGTGGTCCCAAGAAAATATTTACACGAGGCCAATCAATATTAGCAGCAAGCTCCATAAAGACACAGATGAGCGTGTTTGCAGTAAAGAAACTGGACTGGCCTGCACAGCGTCCTGATCTCAACCTGATAGAACACCTTTGGGATAAATTAGAGCGGAGACTGTGGGCCAGGCCTTCTCGTCCAACATCAGTGCCTGACCTTACAAATGTTCTTCTGGAAGCATAGTAAAACATTCCCATAGACACACTTTTAAACCTTGAGGACAGCCTTCTTAGAAGAATTTAAGCTGTAGTAACTGCAAAGGGTGGGCTAACTGTGTGTAAAGGCAGGCGCCCCAATACTTTTGACAATTTACTGTATATAAAATCTTCCTTTACAGGCTGGGGTTATTTTAATTTGGATCCTGTAGTAATAGGGTCACTTTAAAGTGGAACTGCACCTGTAGGCCCCAATTGAAGTCCAATGAATCAGAACAAAATTCCCTCTTTTCTCAACTTTCTTTTTGGGACTGCCTCTGTAATCAAGGCCTCCACTTGTTGGTTACTTCTGCATAGATGTGCATTGTTTGACTCCCATGCCCCAACTGCACAAGGCTCCTCCCAAGCTGGTTAAATGTGGGCACTGACTCAACCATGACATCACTGTAGAAGGGCTCTAACAAACAAGGGACCTAGCACCTGATAAGACTACCTTCTGAAACCAGACACTATTTTGGAACAGAGCCACTTAAAGGCAGACTAGCTAGCTGAACCTCTCTATATGCTGATTTACTAAGGACCCATACACACTTGTGGTTGAAGGTGTGTTCGTGGCACAGTGGAAGGGATTTTTTAGGGGTAGAAAAGGCATTGGGGAGGCGTTATGTCTTGCCACATTGTAGAGTACTTTCCATTGCTCTCTGTAGAACAATCCACCGTTCATTGCTTTTCAATGGCTAACGCTAGTATAAACTTCACTGAGAATCTTCACACAATAAATTGTGCTTATATTCACTTCATTTATCCAGACATGTGTAGATAAAAGAAGTAAACAGGAATTTACTTTTCGTATGACTGGAATATAAGGGTGAATATTTACACAATTTACACAATTTATTGTGTAAATATTCCTAACCAGTAAACTAGTCCATTTATGTGTGGATAAAGGGGTCTTGGGAGATGTAGTTCTTGGGGTAAGCCTATGACTATTAGAGCTTAGCTTTTAACAACTGCTGCTGCAAACGTTTTACAAGCCTGGTGATGTCAAAAGAATAAAACCATTTCTAGTTACAGGAACAAGGTAATAGAATGAGAGGTTTGGGATAAAATCTGGATAATGGCATAACATAAACATTAAGATAAAAACTGCACTAACAACTCCAAATACATAGTCACTAATATGCCGTACATTCTCTTTAACAGGTTTCAGTTTAGTTTCCTCCATGCAAACCTAAGTATTAGCAGGGTGGAGATCTACTTCAAGGACTCAGAAGAACAAGATAAGCAATTGTATTTTTTAATGGAAGTATTTGCAGAAAATCAATATTTTACAGGAGTATAATGCGGAGAAGGACATACTCTACAATACACACAATGAAACATGCAAGAACACTCTACAATACAAGTATTTGCTCAACTAGTAAGTACAGAGAGTTGGTCTATTTACAGTCGTTCCTTAGGCTTTTCTTGATAGATAACATTTGACTGACAAGCGCTGCCTTTTCTAGGGCAACTTATTCACAGCCCCACTTCAAGCGACTCTTATTCTATCAATATCGGTACATTGTCTAAAGTTTGTTTCACCTATTGTTAAAGTGTTAATTCAGTCATAGTTTATTAACCTCCAGAATTCATTTTTCCAACAAAAGTTTTTGCTCCCTAAATATCCTGTATTGGTTTGAGTGCTATGTCAAGCTGTTGCTGTAAAAGCCAATCTGAACAGTTACAGGTTTACATCAGCTAAATACATTCCAGATTCATCAAAATAAGAGGGGTTCAAAGTCTTACATCTAATTTTCTTTTTCTTTTTTTTTTTTGTTCAAGTAGTTTATTAAAGGAAGAAAACTTGTAACAAAACATAAAATTCAGACAGGGTGAAAATTCACAGTTTACAAGGGTGACCAGCAAGAGTTAGGCTAGTAAGAGTTTGCTTAGGCACGACAGCCCATTTATTTTTAATAGGCTACTGTGTTGTGTGAAAAGCAGAAAAAAAGATGCGTACACCTTTTGAAAAAAGTGGCCAAAGGGAAACCGCATTGTCTTTTTGACCATGTGGTTTCCCCTGCCTTCGTGCTGTGGGCTGAGATTCATGAGGGTACCATTCAGAATGAACGGCGGCCCTTTGCGTCTCGCAAGAGCTGCGCAATTCAGTTGCGGGTGGTTGTGTTTGCAGGAATCGATACGATTCCCGTAATCACAACTGGAATTCACAGTCCGCATTAATGTGAACTGAGCCTAAGGCCGCGTACACACGAGAGGATTGTCCGTCCAACTTAGTCCGCTGAAACGTGTTTCAGCGGACAATCCGCTCGTGTGTGGGCTTCAGTGGACTTTTTCTGGCGGACTAAGTCTTTCGGAATTTCCGTAATTTTGTCCGTCCAAACTTGGTTTCAGCGGACAGTCCGCTCGTGTGTAGGCAAGTTGGACGTACTAAGTATGGCGCATGCTCAGAAAGGATTTACACGCCGAAGGTTGCATTGCAGTGTATTGGACGTCGTATTTCTAGTCCCGTCGTACGTGCTGTACACGTCATCGCGCAAGCTTTCAGCGGACTGTCTGTTCATCGTGTGTGGTCAAGTCCGTTCATTCAAAAGTTGAACGGACTGTCTGTCGGATTGTCTGACGAACTTAGTTGGGCAGACAATCCACCCGTGTGTACGCGGCCTTAGCGTAAAGGTCCGATCAAGTAGAAAGTGTATACATAATAAAGGAAAACAGATTATCAGTTTGTGCTTATAAAACTCAAGTGTAAAGCCCCATACACACTATGAGTTTTTCTGCTGAGTTTTTCCATCAGATCTACCAAAACCATATACTATGAGGTCAAACCTTAGGAGTTTCAATTGGTAAGCAATCAGGCAGGCCCTTGCACTACAAGGGAAACCTGAAGGAAAAAATCTGCAGAAAATTTGATAGTGTGTGTGACGTGTGTATGGGGCATAATTGTGGAAATGATAGGCAGGGAAAAACAAAACTGTAGGGTAAAAACAGAAGGTAGCTAACATGGACTGAAGAGACCTCTGCTAACAAGCTTGCAGTAGAGCTGCGTGAAATCCCCCCCCCCCCCCCAAAAAGTATTGGGGCTTCACACCAGACCAGGTAAAAGCATCTCCCAGAAAAACCAAGAGCTCAGGTGATAAGGAGGCTACAGAGGTCTGGTATGAAGGCCTCAAATGAATTGTGCACAAGCTGCTTATCACAGAAAGAGTAAGAACTCATCAAAGTCCGATGGCAGAAAGTGGGTCACCCAGGGGCTCCAGAGAGCTTCAACTACCATGTTAGCTACCTTTGGCCACTTTATAGCTCATTTTCTTCTAAAACCAGCCATATTGTGTAGTGTAGAAAACCTGTCTTCTGAAAGTTTGCTGAAGAGAAGGGTCTTTGCTCTCAGAGTGGAACCTCCCTGCAGAGGTTTGACACACACCCTGCTAAGTCAGCTCTGCAACCAGCTCATGCACCCTAATGTTTGAAGATCATTAAAACTCCCTTAAAGTGGTAGTTTTTACTTTTACCTACAGGTAAGCTTATAATAAGGCTTACCTGTAGGTAAAAAGAATATCTCCTAAACCTGTACGGTTTAGGAGATATTCCCTTGCGATGAGCTGCTGACTTCAGCGGCGCATGCACTCCGTTGATCCTCGGCTGAAAGCCCGGCAGACGCCTGACCTTGCCAGAAAGAAGTCTCCAGCACGCATGCGCGGGAGTGACAACATTGTGGCTCCTGCCACTCCCAGCGCCGGAGCCATGATACCCGGAAGACACGGCGAGGGAAAATGTTAGCTCCCTCGGCATGGATCGGATGAGATAGTGGCACCTCGTTTTACGGTAAGTATTTTAGAATGCATACTAGCTCTTTATGCTTTTTCCCTTACAGGTGTAGGAAAAAAAAAGTCAGCAGCTTTACTACCGCTTTAAGATGTATTTTTTTCAAATCAGTTTAAGTGAGATTGGCAGTGTTTAGTGCTTGGGTATTATTTATTTAATTGGACAGGAGTTCAATTTATTTTGGGCATTAAAATAAATAAATGTTGAGGGGCGTGGCCTGGACGGGACCCGAGATGGCTGCTTGAAAGGAGAGCTCCCGCACCAAGGAGAAGAAAAGCGGCTTCCCCAGAGGACATAAGCTAGCAGCAATCATGGGCAGGTCGAATAGAAGCACCTCGACCCCCCGCAACACGAAGGAACCCGTTAAGGACCCCGGGGCACATCTCTGTAACAATATCCCGGAGATGTTCCGCTCCCGCCCGGCAGGCCAACACGTGGAGACGCAGGCCTCACAGGCCTCCCAAGACGCGCAGGCCGCATCCCCAGCCTCGCGTAGATATGCCGCGGACCGGACACCGGAACGTCCCGCAGCCCTGAGCCTCTTGGACCTCCAGCGAGATTTACAGAATGTGGCCCTGGATATCAAACACACCCTGACATCCGCCATTGCTGAGCTGAAAACGGATATCCACGCCATGAATCATCGCCTGGCAGTGGTAGAGGATACCTCCCAGCTACAAGCAGCAGCGATCAGGCAAGTACAGAGGTCTTATGATTTGCAGCTGCCCCACATATTTGAGCTCCATCGTCAAGTGGAGGACTTAGACAACAGGGGACGCAGACATAACCTTAGACTGAGAGGGGTCCCTGAAGGAGTTGATGCAGCCTCCATGCCACAGACAGTATGCGCCATCTTTAATGATCTGCTAGACCGGCCGGCCGATTCCCCTATAGAAATGGAACGTATCCACCGCGCGCTCAGACCCCCCCCCAGGGACTCTGAACCCCCTAGAGACATTATCTGTTGCATTGTCAACTTTCCCCTTAAGGAGGAAATCCTTAGGAAGGCGAGGGAACGGGGTCACATTCTGTTCAATGGGTCAGAAGTAAAACTTTTTCAAGACCTCTCACAAATAACTCTGCAGAACAGGCGCACTCTACGCCCCCTTCTGGACATATTGCGCACACGCAACATCCAGTATAGATGGAAGTTCCCATTCTGCCTATCTGCTACCTCCAGAGGACGCACTGCATTGCTCAGGACCCCAGAAGATTTGCCCTCATTCTGTGAACAACTGGACATACCACTGGTAGACATACCGGAATGGTGTGCCTTTTACTTCCCTACGGAGCCGTGGAAGTCAGTGGTTCTTAATGCATCACCTAAGAGTCAAAGACCAAGCTCCAGACGTCGCAGACTAGATCCCACCTCCCCTGGCGACCGCCAATCCAGAAGAGACCTCTCCTCACGCAGTGCGCACCTTGCTGACACCCCAAGAAGGGACCGCCAAGATGCATAAAGCTACTCTACCACCTTCTTTAGTTCTCCCGCTCACCAACTAAAGACGACGACAATCTTCATTAGCTCCATCCCAACAGAACGCCAGCTCTTGGAACTGCCCCCTTCCTCCCATCCCTTTCCCCCCCCTATTTTTCTCCCCCTTCCCCTCCCCCCCTTTTTGTTTTTGTTGTTCCTTCTCTCCAGACTCTTTCAGGAACGGACACCAGAGGGGTTTCAACGCCTTCCAAGAACTACATACGGAGATGAATCTTCTGCGACTTTCACTTTGGACTTCCCTATCTACCTGGATCCAGTATCTTGTTTCTGGAACTTTGACGTAGCTGATTCTTCTAGGCCTTTCGCTGTAGCCGTCCTACTCTACGTGGCTCCAGGTACTGTCCATGCTCCTGCTCCCACCCGCCGCGGGCCAGGGACTTTGTTGCTTCCCCCCCTCCCTTTTTTTTTTTTTTTTTTCTTCTCCTTAGGATCCTGTAGTGCATTGAGACTTTACCGCATCCCGCTCTGCTTTCAGGACTATCCTAATGTTAGCGCTGGTATGCTGAGACCCCCTTCATTTGCCTACCACCCCCTTCCCTCCCCCTCCCCCCCCCTCCCTCCCCCCCTCCCTATCCCCCTCCTCCCCCCTCCCTATCCCACTCCCTCCCTCCCCTCCCCCTCCCTCCCCCTCCCTCCCTCCCCTCCTCCCCCTCCCCCCGTCCCCCTCCCTCCTCCCCCCCCCCTCCTTTTATGTTTGGAGACCGTGTTAGTTCTCCAATGTACAGTTGCTCATAAATGTTACTGTTATGTCTAGTTCACGTTTCATCTCCCCCTTCATGTTTTCGGGGATTTGCAACGGCTGTGTACCATGTTATAGATGCCTCTTTATGTTTGTTCCCACTCTGATCTAGTATCTTGCCTCTGGAAACCCTTTTGGGATTCCCATGCTCCCATTAATGTCCTGTACACAAAATAGTCTTTCTCAACTCCCTTATGCTCAGTGGGCTTTGCTCCCCCGCCCTTACGGTCCCTGTTTGTTGCTTGCCCCTGCTTAAGCCACTATATTGGGCAATAGCCGTAAGCGGTGCCTCGCACCCTGCCCTCCTGAGCAAGCCCCCGATCACTGCTCGTGCCTAGGTTTCGCCCTGCACAACGCATACACTCCTCTGTTACGTTAACTTACTATCCTCGTTCTCCTTGGTGCTACTCCCTTGGTCCATTTCCAGGCTTACTGACCCCACACAGCTGGTCCTACGACCTGAGCTGACAACCCGGCTTTCCCCCTCTAGGTGGATAGGCACGCCTACGTCCGCCTCCGGTGTAACTTCTATCAGGGATCTGCTTGGATTCTTGCCTACTTCTCTCCCCCTTCTGCTGTTACCTCTCCCCCTTCTCTGCCCTCTGACTGTTCTGTCTCCTCTCTTCTTTCTTCCCTTCTTTCCCTCCTACCTGTCTCCCTTTCCCCCTCCTCCTCTCTTCTACCAGGGTCGCTCCTCTCCCAGCCCCCCCACCGGCGGGTCGCTCAGCTGACCCCTACTAAATACGACACTTTTATCACATAATTACTGCTTTTTGCGCCCCTGCTGTTCGGATCTCTCCATTAAATACAATGCAGAGGGATTCGAATACTCAGAAGCGCCTCGCATTAAAATGCCTCTCCCTCAATGTGAAAGGCTTAAACCTCCCAGAAAAGAGATCACAAATCCTTTCAGCCCTCTCCAAACATAAGGCTCACTTCCTCATGCTACAGGAAACGCATTTCCGCTCCGATACAATCCCTAAGCTGACAAACCATATATACAAACGTGCGCTTCACTCCACTAATCCAACCTCCAAGACGAAAGGGGTCTCTATCCTTATTTCTAAGTTTGCTGACTTCCATCTGACTGACTCCTTGTGTGACCAAGAAGGTAGATATATCTTTATTAAGGGCGTGTACGCTTCCAAACCTGTTACAGTGGCCAACATCTATTGCCCGAATGAACACCAAGTGTCCTTCTTTAGAAAAACATGTGACCTTCTTTCCTCATTCAAGGAGGGAATTCTGATCCTAGGAGGTGACTTTAACGTCCCTCTCAACCCGATTCTGGACTCCTCTACGGGCACGTCTGCACTCCCCTACCGCGCCTTGAGACAGATTAAGATTCAACTGCAAAATCTGACTCTCCATGACACATGGCGCACACTGTTCCCGACTGACAAAGACTACACCTTTTATTCCCACCCGCACCAGAAATATTCAAGAATAGACTTCCTCTTCCTCTCCCAATCTGACCTTTCTTTCCTTTCCAGCGCCACGATAGAGCCGATGTTCCTCTCCGATCACCATCCCATTACCATGACCCTTACTTTCCCTGAATCTAGACATGTAACCAAAACCTGGCGGATGGACCCCTCTCTTTTAAAAGACCCGGCAAACGTTCAAAACTTAGAGACCAGGATTCGCCTGTACTTTCAGGAGAATATTTCCCCTGATGTCTCACCTATCTCAATTTGGGAAGCGCATAAGTGCGTTTTGAGGGGTGAGCTCATCTCTATGACTGCGAAGTCCAAAAGACAACACCAAGAAAGGATCTCGTCCCTTATTAGCACAATCCAGAGACTTGAAACGACACATAAACATTCGTCCTCGCAAGCTACCTTACAAGAACTCCTGTCCGCACGGTCCTCCCTATTGGATGAGTTGGGTAAACGCACTAGACGTAGATATGTCCTCCAACAAAAAGTGTTCTATGAACACGGTAATAAAAGTGGGAGGCTACTGGCCCGTACGATTCAAACGACCAAGGCTCCGTCCTTGATTCACACCCTTCGCGACGGCCAGGGCTCACTCCTTTCCAAAAATGAAGACATAGCGGCCCACTTTGAGAACTTCTACTCTGCACTCTATAATCTACCGGACCCTAACGTAGGGCCCCCTGACGCACCTGACCGTTTAACGCGCATTAGGGAATTCCTGGCCCAATATAGTCCCCAGTCAATTACCCCACAGCAGGCCGCGACCTTGGACCATCCACTCTCCCCTGAGGAATTGTCCCTCGCTATAAAGCAAATGAAAGCAGGCAAAAGCCCGGGTCCTGATGGCTTCCCCCTTGCTTATTACAAGAGCTTCGCCGAGACTCTCTCCCCCCGGCTCCTGACAACCCTGAATTCCCTTACAGATCCATCCACCTCTGCAGGGGATATGCTGGCAGCCCATATAGCCGTTATCCCTAAAGAGGGGAAGGACCCATCCCAGGTCTCTAACTACAGGCCCATCTCTCTACTGAACGTAGATATTAAGCTCTATGCCAAGATGATCGCGAATAGACTTTCACCACTTGTCCCTGGCCTCGTCTCCCCTGACCAGGTGGGGTTTGTCCCGGGGAGGGAGGCCAGGGACAACACTATTCGAACGCTAAACATTCAACACTGGCTTTCCACGAATAGGACAGAGGGATTTTTTCTTTCACTTGACGCGGAGAAGGCGTTTGACAGGGTGGCCTGGGACTATATGCGGGAGGTTCTGAGGACCATTGGCCTCCCCTCCCGTATGCTTGCCTATATTAACGCCCTATATACCAACCCTTCCGCAAGGGTGAAGGCCAACGGCCTCCTGTCAAACGCCTTCTCCATACGTAACGGCACACGGCAGGGCTGCCCTCTTTCCCCCCTAATATTTGTCCTTACGTTAGAACCCTTTCTTAACAAACTACGAACCAATACAGACGTCCAAGGGGTCGTTATTAATCGCACAGAATACAAAATCGCCGCGTTCGCGGACGATATTCTGTTGTCTCTGCAATCGCCCCGGACATCTTTACCTAACCTATTAAAGGACATTAAGGATTTTGGTTCTATATCCAATCTTAAAATCAACTACTCCAAATCCCACGCCCTCAACATTTCTTTACCCCCTCAGGAGGTTGCCCATTGCCAAGCGTCCTTCCCCTTTCACTGGAAGAGAGATGCTATAACTTACCTTGGCATTCAAATAACCAAGGACCTGACTGAGCTCTATGCCCATAACTTCCTGACAACCCTAGCAAAAATCCAAACGGACTTGAAAAATTGGTCCAACCTTAATGTATCCTGGTTTGGCCGTTCTGCGCTAATTAAAATGATAGTTCTCCCGCGCATTTTGTACCTCCTCCAGACGATCCCAATCCATATCCCTCCATCCTTCTTCTTGACTTACAAGAAGCTATGCTCCGCTTTTATCTGGAAAGGGAATGCCCCACGCATTAAATATTCTCGCCTGACTTGTCCTAAAACCAATGGCGGCATAGCCCTTCCTGATCTCTATAATTATTACTTAGCGTGCCATCTAACAAGACTGTTGGATTGGAAATTCCACAGGATGGGTAAGATATGGGTGGACTTGGAAGGCTCCTTTTCGACTTACCCCTTACACACCCTCCCTTGGCTCATACAGCCACATTGGCCCGTCTCCGTCAAGACGCACCCGCTCATCCACGCATCCCTGCTAGCTTTCAAGAAAGCGGTAACTTCTCACCAGATCTCCTCATACCTAGGCCCATTGACACCTCTGAGGGGAAACCCAGATTTTCTGCCCGGGGAATCGGCAACATTCCTCTCAAGGGAATGGCCACATGCTGATGTCTTAGCACAGCACTTTTTCCACAGAGGACGACTTCAATCCTATGACGCCCTTAAATCCATGTCTCGCACAGGGGACTTTCCTTTCTGGACTTACAGACAATTAGTGCATTTTTTCACTTCCAAGCCCCACACAGACGACTGGACAAGACGACTTACTCCATTCGAATCCCTTCACGCCCAGACCATGCCACAAAGACACCTCATATCCCTACTTTACTCTATCCTACAAGACAAAACACGATCCCCACAGACGGAATCCTCCAAAGCATCATGGGGTAGAGACCTACATATACAGTTTACAGAGGAAGACTGGAGTGCCATCTCCACATACGCACATAAAGGATCAATGAATGTTGCCATTCAAGAAAACGGCTATAAAATATTAACAAAATGGTACAGGACCCCCTCCCGACTTCATAAATTCTCTCCCTCAGTCCCAAATGTCTGTTGGAGATGTAACAATGGCGAAGGCTCTATGCTCCACATATGGTGGGACTGCGCTAAGCTCCAACCATTTTGGAAAGAGGTACATTCCATAATATCGCATGTCACCACTTACACACTAGATTTCACTGCTGGTCAGTACCTCCTTCACCACACCTCTCTTCCCAGACGAACATACCACAAGTCCTTGGCCATGCATATGGTCAATGCAGCAAGACTTTGCATCCCTGCGCTCTGGCGCTCCTCCCAGATTCCTACTATCAGAGATTGGTTGACAAGAGTTGCTAAAATTGAAGAGATAGAAGAGCTAATTTCTATTTCTCACGACCGCACGCAGAAATTTTCCGCCACATGGGCATGCTGGACGCACTTTAAGTCCACAGACAGATACAAGTCTTGTTTTCCACATTAATTACCCAAGGTGAATTCTGATATTGGCTGTGTGGTGGGCTGGGGTCGGGGAGAGGAGCGACCTCCCCCCCTATCCCTTCAATCCCCCCTCTGATCCTTCACCATCCCCCCTTAGCCCTACTTCGGCCCCTTCTGGCCCTTCCTTCCCTTCTGTACCCACCCCTCTACTTTCATCCTTTCTTTATTCCTTCCTTTCACCCCTCATAAATATACCATACCCCATTGGCACACTACCCAACACTGAGGTCCCCCACCTCTGTGTACCAAAGATACTAGGAGGCTTTTTATGTTTTTATCTCTTAATACTCCTAGAGGCAAGTCCCCTGATCCTCGTCGGTCCTTGGAAGGGCCCGATGGGGAGGGGTCCCCCTGTTCACTGTTTCCTATCCACACACTGCTATTAGCCCAAAGCCTCTTGGATTTATGTAATTGCTGGTAGTTCATATGTTTGTTTTATCTGTTACCTGATTTCTTAGGCTCAGTACATTCCGTATTCTATTTGTTCTTGCCTAATCAGCCATGTACAAATGTCTGTAGACCTTGTCAATGTACCGCAAAGTCAAGGACGCTGCTTTTGTTTATCCTTGTAATGTGCTGTGTACCTGTTTGTGTTATGTACGAATAAAAATCTTTTTGAGGAAAAAAAATAAAAAAAATAAATAAATGTTGAAGTGCCTAGTGCTTGGGCGTGTTTAGATGCATTCAGCGATGTTTGGCATTTTTATGTCCAAAAGCTTCACTCATGATCTCCTCCATTCAAGAGAAGTAGCTTTGACTTCCTATAAACTCTGCTGCTCCTAAACTCCTTTAAAAGCCTTTGTGTGCAAGGACACATACTGTAGGCTTTTGCTGAGGAGCATTCAGGAGCTTAGGCAAAAAACGGCAAAGCCTCAAAAAGTCACTGTAGGAGCAGCAGTGCACATGAGGCCTAAAAAATTACACATTTTTGTTTTGATGCATCTGGGATGTATTGAATTTATATAAAATGGAAATTTAGCTGGGCTTTAAAGTGAACCTGTATTTTGCCCATAGTAGATGTACCTCTGAATGTCTACTATAAGAACATTGGCAGTGAAAAAGTTGCAGAGAATCTGACATTTATAAAAGAGAATGCTGTTAAAGTTGGAAGGGAAGGAAAGTAGACACCATGGGGTTGTTTCCCTTAAAGAGGATCTTTTGTCTGTTTGCAAAAAAAAATTACAGATACTGTAGGTGCTAACTTTTAATAAAAATACCCTTACCTGTCCAAGGATCTAGCCCCATCCTCACCTGGGCTGGTTCTTTGCCAGTCTTTGGGGGGGGGGGGGGGGGGCAACTTCTGGTTGAATCACCTAGGCGATCTGATCAGAAGTGGGAGCGGGAACCTACCAAAACTAGTTACCCACAACCCCCTCCCTCCCCCAAACAAATGATCAAAAGTGTTAGAGAACTTTCTCTTAAGGCCTCATACACAATGGACATGTTATCTTATGTGTCCATGCATATATAGGCTGTTATCAACTGTTTTTGGCAGGGTGATTTTGGGCTGTAAAAAAATGAATGCATTCTGAGATGAGTTTTTCACCTGTAAAAAAGCTCTAACGTCAAAAAACGCAGATAAATGCTCAAATACATGGTTCACCAGTGATTTTTAATGTTTTTGATCCCATTGATTTAAAAAAAAAAACGCTAAAAAAAACGCTAACACTAAAAAAAACCTCTAAACAACGCTATTGCAAAAATGCTGAAAAACGTTGAAAAACTCACTGCAAACCTACTGCCGTTTTTTTTATAACGTTATTATAACGTCCAGTGTGCATGAGGTCTTAGGGTGAAGTTCCACATGTAAAGCATTTTTTACATTCAAAGTGTACTTTTACTTATCTTAACAAATGCAGTGAAGCAAAGAGAAAATTAATTGCGCAAAGATAACCCAATCATGTGCAAATTAAATAAAAAATAAAAAAAAAGGATTTATGCTTGAACATGATTGGGTGGTTGCAGTAAAGTTTTCCAAAGCTTTGCCTATGGGCAATTTTAGTTATCTTACACTAGCCCCCATTTCGTTGGCACACACAGTTTTGGGGCTTGATATATCTGGTATCTATTTACTCAAAGCAATCTCATATTTTATATTTCACAAACTATATATTGTTCTGGGCATGTTATGCACACACATGTTCATATATAAATGTGCATAAATAAGGTAGCAAAACAGTTATTCTGCAATAATTGCTCATAATACAATAACTGCCAAGGTAACATTTTATGTACTTTCTCTTTACAACTAATATTATTTTAAGGTAAAGGTTACAATTGCAAGGTAAAATTAATATGTTTTTTTAAAACACAGCAGGGTTATTTTTTGTCTCTGAAGAATATTTGGAAACTGCTCTGGTTGGGTTTGTTATCATTAGATGCACTTAAAAATGTTTTTGCAAATTGGCTATGTTGGAAAATGTGGCAAGACAACGAGCCCTGAATGATTACTGAGAATTAATGCTAGGAACTACTTTTTTCACATGGAAATAAATATAAAAATATTCAGTTAAAAACCATAGCTCCTAATTCTTCCTTGTTTTGAGGGACTGAACTTCCTTTGGAAACATACAGTCTAGTCTCTAGTTCCTCTTTCCTCCTTAGGTGTTTCTCTTTTCCTCTATAAAAAAATTACTAAAACTACCAAAAGTGTTTTTCAACATTAAACCTTTAGTTCATTCATACACACCAAACTTGCCCATCAATGTCTTTAATGACCTTGCTTTGTGCAGTGCTGCACAGTCTTGTTGGAACAGGAAAGGGCCATCCCCAACCTATTCCCACAAAGTTGGGAGCATGCAATTGTCCAACATGTCTTTGTATGCTAATGCCTTGAGAGTTCCCTTCACTGGAACTAAAGGGCCAAGCCCGACCCCTGAAAAACAACCCCACACCATAATTCCCATCCACCAAATGATTTGGGCCAGTGCACAATGCAAGGTCCATAAAGACACGAATGAGTGAGTTTGGGGTGGAGAAACTTGAATGGCCTGCATGGAGACCTGACCTCAACCAGATAGAACATCTTTGGAATGAATTAGAGCAGAGACTGTGAGCTGAGCCAGGCCTTGCACACCATCAGCACCTGACCTCACAAAGACGCTTCTGGAAGAATGGTCAAACATTCCCATAGACACACTCTTAAACCTTGTGGACAGCCTTCCCAGAAGAGTTGAAGGTGTTATAGCTGCAAAGGGTGGGCCAACTCAATATTGAACCCTACGGACTAAGACTGGGATGCCATTAAAGTTCATGTAATAGAAAACAAAAAATAAACTGTGCCTGTGATGTCAAATAACCTAATATACAGCTGCACCACTCTAGTAAGATATTATTACAAATATGAACATATGAAAAAATGGTGTTGCACTAGAAAAAAAAAAAATTGTTAAACAAAAACAGAGAGTCCATGAGTCACCAATGTGACATTAAATGAGTGAACAGGTATCTTGACCATTGAATCACCAACAGAATCTTCCACCTTGTGATTAAACCACCACCAATCTAAGTATGTGCTCTTACCAGAGAGCATTGACCACCTATTACGGGGGGGGGGGGGGGGGGGTCAAACGTATCTCAAACGTTTCATCACCGTTTGGTAATCCGCATACGAAAGATGGAGAAGATCACTCCAAGTAGCCAGTGGAAAATCAACAGATCCTCTTGTTCCAAATGGAATTACCAAATGGCATACCCCAATAAGAGATAAGAAGCCAAAATAGTGTAAAATCTTTTAAACAGGACTTTAATAAAAGTAATTCACTTACATACAGTACCAGTGGATACAAAAACAGCGTGTGCAATGTGGACACATTAGCATTCTAGAGCTCTCATCCGAACGCGATGACAGGAAATGGCCTATCAGTGCCATCAGAGCTGCCTATCAGTACTGCCAGGTCACCTATCAGTGCCGCCTATCAGTGTTCAACAGTTTTTTTTTCAAAACTGGCGGTCTTTTTTTGTTTATAGCGCAAAAAAATTCAAACCGCAGAGGTGATCAAATACCACCAAAAGAAAGCTCTATTTGCGGGAAGAAAGTTTTAAATATGTAGTTTGTGTACAGTGTGGCCTGAGTGTACAATTGTCATTCGAAACATGACAGTGCTACAAGCTGAAAATTGTCCTGGACAGGAAGGGAGGAATATGCCCTGCATTGAAGTGGATAACAATAAAAAAAAATATTTTCGAGCGCAACACAGTTTTTTAATATGTTTTTATATTTTTTTATATATTAAAGTTCGTTTACCTGTAAAGGCAGATGTCCCTATACCTTTGACAATATAGTGTATATATATATATTGATGTATTTATTTATTTGAATATAATTTGATATCACTGGATATTTCACATGATAGATTAATTTTATTTTAAATATAGTGTATATATATATATATATATATATATATATATATATATATATATATATATATATATATATATATACAGTTGTGCTCATAAGTTTACATGGCAGAATTTATGATTTCTTGGCCATTTTTCAGAGAATATGAATGATAACACAAAAACATTTCTTTCATTCATGGTTAGTGTTTGGCTGAAGCCATTTATTATCAGTCAACTTTGTTTACTCTTTTTAAATCATAATCACAGAAACAGAAACTACACAAATTACCCCGATCAAAAGTTTACATACTAGTGATTTTGGCCTGATAACTTGCACACAAGTTGACACAAAGGGGTTTGCATGGCTATTAAAGGTAACTATCCTCACCTGTGATCTGTTTGTTTGTAATTAGTTTGTGTGTGTAAAAGGTCAATGCATTTCTGGACTCCTGACAGACCCTTGCATCTTTCATCCAGTGCTGCACTGGTGTCTCTGGATTCTGAGTCATGGGGAAAGCAAAAGAATTGTCAAAGGATCTGTGTGAAAATGTAGTTGAACTGTATAAAACAGGAAAGGGATATAAAAAGATATCCAAGGAATTGAGAATGCCAATCAGCAGTGTTCAGACTCCAATCGGAAATGGAAAATGAGGGGTTCTGTTGAAATCAAACCACGGTCAGGTAGACCAACTAAACTTTCAGCCACAACTGCCAAGAAAATTGCTCGGGATACAAAAAAAAAAACACAAATAACTTCAGGTGAAATACAAGACTCTCTGAAAACATGTGGTGTGGCTGTTTCAAGATGCACAATAAGGAGGCATTTGAAGAAAGATGGGCTGCATGGTCAAGTCGACAGAAGAAAGCCATTACTACGCAATTGCCACAAAATAATCTGCTTACAATGAGCCAAACAGCACAGAGACAAGCCCCAAACCTCCTGGCACAAAGTCATGAGTGATGAGACCAAAAATTTGCTTTTTGGCCACAACCATAAACGCTACATTTGGAGAGGAGTCAACAAGGCCTACGATAGAAAGTACACCATTCCTACTGTGAAACACAGAGGTGGATCGCTTATGTTTTGGGAATGTGTGAGCTACAAGGGCACGGGAAATTTGTGTAAAATTGATGGCAAGATGTATGCAGTATGTTATCAAAAAATACTGGAGGAAATTTTGCATTCATCCGCCAGGAAGCTGCGCATGAGACATACTTAGTCATTCCAACATGACAATGATCCAAAACACAAAGCCAAGTTGACCTATCATTGACAACAGCAGAATAAAGGGAGAGTTCTGGAGTGGCCATCTCAGTCTCCTGACCTCAATATCATTGAGCCACTCTGGGGAGATCTCAAATGTGCAGTTCATGCAAGACAGCCCAAGAATTTACAGGAACTGGAGGCTTTTTGCCAAGAGGAAAGGGCAGCTTTACCATCTGAGAAGATAAAGAGCCTCATCCAAAAATACCACAAAAGACTTCAATCTTTCATTGATGTTAAAAGGGGCAATACACGGTATTAAGAACTGGGGCATGTAAACTTTTGATCGGGGTCATTTAGGTAGTTTATGTCGTGATTATGATTTAAAAAGAGTACTGTATTTATCGGCGTATAACACGCACTTTTTCCCCCTTAAAATCAGGGAAAAATCGTGGGTGCGTGTTATACGCTGATCCCCCGCCAATCTCCACTGATTGTGAGTGGAGGAACGAGCCGTCAAGATCATAACCGAGTTTACTCAGCTAGACTCGGCTCCGCTCCCAGTCACGCCCAGTCCTGCCCTATGATGGACGCAGGGACTGGGCGTGACTGTGAGCGGAGCCGAGTCTAGCCGAGTACACTCGGCTATGATCTCGGTGGCTTGCTCCTCCGTTCACAATCAGCGGAGATCAGCGAGAGTGGCCGAGAGCTGCCGACATACACAGGACATCCGGCTCCGTATCTCAGTGTCGCCATTTTTAAACTGGAAAGCGGCAATGACACTGGAGCAAGGCTACACTGACAAGTCTGAAAATGACACTGGGGCAAGGCTACACTGACAAGGCTGCAATGACACTGGAGCAAGGCTACACTGACAAGTCTGCAAATGACACTGGGGCAAGGCTGTAATGACAAGGCTGCAATGAAAAGGCTGCAATGACAAGGCTGCAAATGACACTGACAAGGCTGCAGTGACACTGGACAAGGCTGCAGATGGACACTGTCAAGGCTGCATTGATGGGCATTTAAATGTAAGTTGTTTTCCTTAAACTTCCCTCCTAAAAGTTATTTTCCTTAAAATTCCGTCTTAAACTTGGAGTGCATGTTATATGTCAGCGCGTGTTATACACCAATAAATACGGCAAACACAATTGATTGATAATAAATGGCTTCAGCCAAACACTAACCATGAGTGAAAGAAAAGTTTTTGTGTTATCTTTCATATTCTTTGAGAAATTGCCAAGAAATCATAAGTTCTGCCAGCAGAGAAAACACTAATTATTCCTTGGTATCTTGCATATCATATTTGCATTCATTTATGGAGCTTTGTTTAAATAACCTACTTTATCACAAAATGGAAAAGGTTTTGTTTACATTCCAGTACTTTTTGGGTTAGTAGTGCATTAACTCCTCACGTTTGTCATGAAGGTATGCATAAATTATCTCTGTCAGACTCTCTAGAATGTAATGGAATTACTTATAGCAAAAAGCCTCATTTATGACACTTAAGTGTACACTTTGAAAGTGATACAGTGGCAATGTGAACTTAAAGGGTACGTGCACTTTTATCAAAATTGTACTCATTGTCCAATTTCTAAATTGCAGATACAGAACCAGATGCAGGTGAAATTTTCACAACCTGGCCCATCCAAGACCAAGTAATGTTTATATCCTCCATTGCTTTACTGCAAACGTGTTGACTAGGATTCTTTGAAAGGTATCAAAAAATTCCTATTCCAGAGATAAACACGCAAAGGGCTGAAAACCCCCCAAAAAAACAAGAAATTGCAAGATCTCTACAGTGGTTGGAACCATTCCTGTATTCTAGGGCTCTGTCTATAGTTATAGGAAAACGCTTTTTGTGCTCTACCATTTAAAATTGGGTGATAATCCACATATTTATCAATATATTGCATAGACCCCCTCTCATGATTGCTGTTCTACAATTTATTAGCTTAATTTAAAATTCATTGCCGTTAGCCTTTAAATTTATTATTCAGAGCTGCTAGGCAGAAATAGCTGAGTAGACATGTACACTATTGAAAAATGTGTTTATATTCATTTTCGTTTCATTTGTTTTTTTTGTTTATTGGATCATTCGTTATGATTGGCACTCGTTACTTGGGATTATTTGTAACTTTGGATGCATTTGTATTTAATATGTTCCATTTGTTTAGAAGCGGCATGCGTTACTTTGGATAATTTGTAACTTCGGATGCAGTCGTATTCTTTCCGTTCCATTCATTTAGATGCAGCATTCATTACTTTGAAAAATTCGTAATTTGGGGGCCTTCATATTCGTTATGTTCATTAACAGTTACTTTAGCCAATTTCTAAAGGACATTTCAATACTTATAATTTAATAGTTTATAATAATAAATAATAATAATAAAAACTATAATAGTTAATAACTTAATTATAATAGAAAATATGAAAAATGAAATGATCTAAATGTAATTGATTCATTAAACTCGTAGGTTGAATCGGTTTTCGTTCTTTCGTATTTTCGTTATTTAGCATTTTTGTTTTTTTGGGTTTTCATTCTTTCTGAAAATGAATTTTTGTGTGCCTTCGTCAAAAGATGATTCCAAATGACCAAATATGACGAATTTCCTCCAAAAACGAATTGGTAATGATACGAATTGCACATGACTATAGCTGATTGATATGCTTTGTTTATAAACAAAGCCATTTTAACCCATGATACTGTGTCACAAGACTTTGTATATAACACAGCTGTTTCACTGGCATGCTTTATTTATTATCAAAGACATATGATCACCATGCCAACTGACATGGTGATCATTGTCTTTCTTGAAATCAATGGGCATAATTGATTAGCATGCATTATTGTTTGGCACTGATTGGCATCCATTAGTACAATACTTTACACTGCAATGCCACCTATCAGTGCCCATCTGTGCCGCCTATCAGTGCCCATCCATGCCACCTATCAGTGCCCATCCGTGCCGCCTATCCATGCTCATCCAAGCCACCTATCCATACCCATCTGTGCCTCCTATCCATACCCATCCGTTCCGCCTATCCATGCCACCTACCCATGCCAATTCATGCCACCTATCAGTGCCTATTTGTGCCACCTATCAGTGCCCATCCGTGTTGCATAACAGTGCCACCAATCGGTGCCCATCAGTGCCGCCTATCAGTGCCACATATCAGTGCCCATCAATGCCACCTCATCAGTGGCACTTCATTGGTGCCACCTCATTGCTGCCCATCAGTGCCGCCTTATCAGTTCCCATCAGTACAGCCCAATCAGTGCCCATCAGCAAAGGAGAAAACTTACTTATTTACAAAGTTTTGTAACTGAAACCCAAAAAAAAATTTTTCAAAATTTTTGGCCTTTTTATTTGTTTAGCAGGAAATAAAAACCGCAGAGGCGATCAAATACCACCAAAAGAAAGCACTATTTGTGGGAACAAAATGATAAAAAATTTGTTTGGGTACAGAGTAGCATGACCGTGCAATTGTCATTCAAAGTGCGACAGTGCTGAAAGCTGAAAATTGGTCTGGGAAGGAGGGTGTATAAGTGCCCAGTATTGAAGTGGTTAATATCCTCTCTATACAACATACTATAAAGTTGCTGAGATAAGGTGCAGAAAAGATCAAAAAATGTGCAACGATGAATATCAATGTAGCGGCCATAACCCTTGGCAGGGCGGCCTTAACTTTTGGGCTTACCGGTTACCTCCGCTTGGCTGATTCTTCCACATTTAGGGGTTTCCAGAGTTAGTACCCAACAACTTTGGATGCTGACACCATAAAAGTTCTTTAGAAAAAGTTTTTATTTGCAGGGGTAACATCCAACAACACAGTCTTGTATGGGAACAGAGGGCAAGGGTGAAGAAACTCAGGCACCTTGAACTGCTAATACCAGAAAGTCTCTAATACCACCCAGAGAGTAGCCACTTTGAGTATCTGATGACGGAAGTGAACAGGAGCCTTTTTCCTCAGTACCTGGAACGTTCTCTGTCTCCTTGGCAGTTGTCACGATCACCCTGGCGTTCCGGTCGTACACAGGAGACTTACCCGCAGAAGCCTGCCGTTGAGAACCCGTCGTTTCCCCTTGACGCGCGCTAAAGCAAACGAACGCACTCGCGTCAACATGAACGAGCGCACGCGTGCACGTGGGGTCACGAACGGGCGCACGTCTACTCGCGGGGGCACGCTGACCCATCGTACGACCGTCTTGGCGCCCTAAGGACTTCTTAAGGCACTTGCTCCATCCCATCTGTGCTGTCCAGCCTACAGCGTGTCCGTGACCTTGCTTTCTGTACCTGCACCCGTTACTTTGGTTCCTGATACCCAGCTAGTTCCTTGACCCTGATCCGTTGCTGCCTGCCTACGACCTCTGCTTGTCTGACCACGTCTCTGCCTCATCCTCTTGTACCTCGCTGATCGATCCCTGCTGAACCGGCCTGCACCTGACCCTGCTGTTCCTGTTTACCCGTTGGGTTTCCTGTACTTCCTGACGTCCACCTGCCTGCCAGTCTATCCACTTGTGCCTGCCTACTTTAGTCAAGTACCGCCAGCTCTACCTACTCGCTGTCGGTGTCCTGCTGCTTATCCGGACCGGTCTCCATCCGTCAGGCACTTGTGCCCTCTGAACTTTTGAATACCTGTCTCCATCTCCAGGGGTTCATTAGCCAGGGGATACGAGGGGCCGCTCCCTGCATTCCGGGCTCAACTACTAGGTACGTGACAGCAGTACTGGAAAAAGCGTGAATTCATCAGTGTCCTTCACAACTCAGCAACCAGGCACTTCTCAGGATGGCAGCTTGTAAGCCTTCCTCCGAAGAGTCCTCCCCCGATTGCTTACAGGAGCTGCGGTGCCCCTCCAAGCCGAAAGCACACCTGGACGCCTTGAATCCTCCCTCAGTTACTGCGCCTCGGACCAGCCGGTTCCGAGACTCGGGAACAGATGGATCCTTACCCCAGACCAGTCGGGTCTATTGGGGTTAGCCAACCGAAGCATGTTGTGGAGCGACAAACGCTCCAGTGACCGGAACCCCTCACGGGGCTACCCCGGTCCAGAATCAGGAACAGACCGCTAGAGCCTCTCAAACAACTAGAACACGTGACTTCAACATCTTAAGTACCCTTCCCCAGACTCCTCAGCGGGGCCACCCACTGATTGGCTCCGGGGAAGCTGATACCCAAAGTGTCCAACCAGACCTGGTTCTGAGCCTGTCATGTGCACCTAACTGTACACATGACCAGGCAGAACTCTAACACAGCCCAGCCAAACTGATGTCAACGTTAAACCTACATAATTAACCCTCAGAACCCCTTTACTGTTCTGAGGCAAAAACGACATCTGTACATGACAGACACTTTGTCCAAAGTATCATCGCTACATCAATAATAAATTAATAAACAAAAATACAAAATAAGTCAAAATTCGTGTACAGTTTAACCTTTTTTTGATCTTTTCTGCACCTTATCTCAGCAACTTTATAGTATATTGCATAGAATTGATATTAAGCACTAGCACTTTATAGATAATTAGATATTGCATATTGAATTGATTTAACACATATACATGTATACATGTAAATGTTAAACAATTGGTTTAAACACATATATACACGTTATAATTTGTAGTATTCACCATTTCAAATTGTAAAGTTTTTTTGTGTGTGGATTAGCGCCATTCTTATCACTTTACACAGTTGACTAATTGTTTTTTTCACAATTATTAGAATAGCAACTGTTAATTTGAGCACACATCTGTGGCGCTGTTACTACTTATTACATTAAAAGGAGAACACAGTGATTTTTGCTAGCGGGTACATCTGCTGCCAATAATCACATGAAAAATTCAGCAGGCTGGTTGTGAACATGTTGACCGATAGATCAATCAGCCCGTCTATACATAGTTTGAATCTCGGCCAGTCTTTGCTGAACTGGCCAAGATTTGAACCGTCTATTGCCGGCTTTATTCTCTAATAGAGAAAGAATACAATAAATAACACAAAATCGAGTCAATCCTGAGAAGCAAAGCTGCACTATAATACCAGTCCAAAAACTGAGATTTATATGGTCAGAAATGCCCACTGATGATTGGTGCTGTTTAAAGATTAGCATTCTTACTGAATTACAGCAAAATATACTGTATTTCGTCATCTATAGTCTGACACATATATGCAGCGTCACACAAAAATTACATTTGAAAAAGAGAGCGCAAGAGACAGCACAAAGGCTCACACTAGTATAGCATTACTATCAGTGGCGGAATTATCAGGGTCACAGCAGTCGCACTTACGACTGGGCCCTGTAGTTCTGCCACTGTGAGGGGGCCCAAAGCCCAGGATACAGCTCTAGGGTTCTCTCTCACACTGCACAGACCCCGTACTTACTGACAGCCTGCCCTCCCCTCCCTCCTTGCAGGGACAGGAGAGGAAAGAGTGAGCCTATCCTCCTGTGTGTGTGTGTACCTGCGACTCCACCCACGTCCCAGTCCCCGGCAGCACCGTGCCTTTCAAATGGAAATTTCAACAGTCGGCAAGCTAGATCATGGAGGAAAAGCCAGCTTTTACCATGCACCAGCACGCTCTGCCAGCAGATGTTTTTGTATAGCACAGGCTAGTACGCCTTGCTTGCTGACCACAGTGGCAGAACTCCATGGCTCAAGCCTCCATCTATGTTGAATGAAGCATTCCTCCCTTCCTCTTTTCTCTCACCAGCCTCTGAGCACACCAAGGTAAGGGAGAGCGCTGTGGACTGTAATGTAAAGGAGTATTCTGATGTAAGTGTCGGCTTTGATGAGCAGAGATCCCCCTACATCAGGGTTCCCAGAGCACCCCTTACATCAGAGTTTCCCTTTACATTACAATCCACAGACCTCCCCCTTAGGGCCTTTACCAAGCAGATCTGCCTGCTCAGCGGGGGGATCTCTCCGCTGTTCCCCACTGAGCAGGCGGATGACAGGGCCGTGTCTGCTCCACTTGCGCAGAGCAGACACGGACGCAGCTTACTGTTCTCTATGGGCCAGTCTGACTGTCATCCAATTCACTAGACAGATGGTGAATGGATCTCCATCCATTTGTTTTCATTGGATCAGATCCAGGAAGATGTAAATTGAAACATGTCCATTTACATCCACCTCCCCATACAGAACAATGGGTGGAAAATGGAAATTCTGCAGACTCTTAAGTAACAGGGAATCTGGGAACCCTGATTAAAGGGGAATGCTGGAGGTCATTGATGTAAGTGGGGGCTCCTGTTACCAAGGACCCCCTTACATCAGAGTTCTCACTGTTCTTCCTTAAATCAAAGTCCCCAGAGTTCTCCCTTATATCAGAGTCTGGACAGTAAGGGGGGATCCTTACAATGTAGGGGAACTCTTCAAGTTCAGATGTAAATGGGAAACTCTGCGCATTCAGATGTAAAGGGGAACTCTGTGGACTCTGATGTGAGAGGGGACTCTTTAAATATATACAATTAGAATTGTTATTTAATCACAAAATATATGTATAGTGTAAACTACAAAAAGGAATTTGCTGTGCGCTGCTAAAGTCTTTCGGTTTGGCTTGAAAAAAAGTTGGTGACCCTACCCAAGACCTCAGGAAGGGGTCCTGCTGCAGGACCATAATCAAGGGTCCAGAAATGGGAGGAAAGAACCCCAAAATCATTGGAAAGGGCCCCGGGACCAAAGGGCAGGGGGGCCCTTCATGGTTTCTTGCACCTGGGCCTTGAAGGTTCTAGTTACGCCTAAGATTACAATAACAGCTACAGATGGAGGCATTCAGATTAGTGCAGTATCAGTGCATGCTGGATGTTACTGGCAACAGGATAAAACTGCAAACGGTGAATGAATTTGCAAATAACAATACTTCTGCATAAATAGAAACCAAATGTATATCAAATAAAAATATGCAGTTGATCTATCTATCTATCTATCTATCTATCTATCTATCTATCTATCTATCTATCTATCTATCTATCTATCAATCTATCTATCTATCTGTTTATCTATCTGTCTATCTATCTGGCCACCAGACATTAATTTGTCTCTACTTGTGCCTGTCCTAAATTAAAAACCTGATCTCTCAGGACCACAAATCCTTTTGTGCTAAACCAGCCAACTTTTGCACGTAAATTGTTACACATGTCAATGAGGGCAGCTTATAAAGTTGATGTTTAATTACTGTCCTTTGTTCTCCACTCCACAACACAATTATTTGCTTTTCATGAGCAAAGCTAATCCTTCATGGTCCAAATTACCCTAATATTCAATATTCAGTCCCTGTCCCATTCCCAGTGGGGGGGCTGGATGGTAGCATCTGTGCCAGCATATGTTAGGCAGTGCTGAGAGGGGTCACTAACTCACTTTGTCAGAGCCTATCCTTTCACTCAAAGAGACAGCAACAAGCCATCATAGTACACGACTCCACACAATCCTCTTCTGTCTCTGTCGATAACCTTGCTTCACTAAATCTTTGCTGCTTTCGTAGCTGTTGTTGTGTCCTTTAGTTGCCCAAATTCATAAAATATGCTGACAAATTGCATGACGAGTTCTAAAAAATATTAATTCAAACAAAACATTGCAAACCAAAAAGTGTTGCTCCGAAAAAGGTAGACTTAATGCTTTACTGAATTAAACCAAATGCTGCCCATGGTATAAGGTTATCATTGTGTGATTCTGCAGGTTATGGTCATATTTGGAAAATAGCTTGCCTACAGGCACTCTCCAGTCATCCATGCATTTTCTCTGAGAGTTGCAAGGTGAGCTATAAATTCCTAACTGGTTTCTATTGTTTACCTCTGTTATAAGCGAAGATCAGGGATAGCCAAAAATGTTAACTTCTTTCTCAATAGTCATACAAATGTATGGGATAGTCTCCAATGTGACCTTCTTTCCTTCATATTCATAAACATGCATGTGCGATTGATATAAAAGATGCATGTTCATGGAAAGAACTTTTGTAAGTGTGAACGTTTGGTGGCTGGAAATTACTTATTTGCCCAAACCATCTTTTTATTTATTTATGTTTTTAGATAAGTGATTTACCCTAACTAGGGATGAGGTTTGAGTTCACCACCACCATGGGTTTGAGGCAAATCTCATTTGTTTCGAAATTAATGGTTCTGACAAATTTATACATGTAGTGGTACCCCGTAGGGGCTCCTGAAAGTTGTGGCCCACCTGTCACCCTGCCCAGCTGGCATTAACTTCCCAATCACCTTGGAGACAATGAACAGTTTAGATGTTTGTTTTGTTATTTTATTGAGGGATTTAAACTTGGATAGGAATAGGAGTATATGGGATGCCCAATAGAATGAATAATTGGTTGATTGTATTTCAATTAGCTGGGACAACTATGTACACATTTTATAGCTCCAGTCTCCCCCAGTACAATACTTGCTTGCAGATTGTTTCTCTCACTCTCTCTCTCCTGCATAACACTTCACTTCCCAGTACAGCTAGCAAATGGTTAGGCCCAACACTGACTCAGTCAGGCCCTAGAAATTGGCCTTTGCAGGCAGGGACCGCGGGCTCCTTTGATGTAGCAAAAGAATAGGAAGTATTTGTTGTTAGCTGACCTATGGTGGACTACTGCTCCCAACAATCCCTCTTCAGGCCCTGCCATCCCTCCTAGCTGCAGCTGCCCAGCTTCACTGCCCCTGACATTGCCATCCTCACTGGCTCCACACCCAGCTGTGACTGTTGTCCTCTCTGGCATGGTTCCCTCTTGAAGACTTGCCTGGCAGAACTAGCTCCTGCTGTCCTCTCTGACTCCTCTCTGTGCCTCCTGTTCAGTTCCTTCATGGGTTCTTTAAATGGGTCTGTCCTGCACCCGACTGCCAGGCGCAAGGTCACCCCCCAGAATGGGGAGTGCTCTCAAAGGCCCCGACAGCCTAGCACTCCATCCTCTGTTGTTCCACCCAACTACTCCTCCCCAGATGTGCTGACTCTGGGTATATCAAGGACTCTCCCCCCTGACAATCCTAGTTGGGGATTAGTCATGACTCAGTGAGACACCTCAGACAGTTCCACCTTTCTTCCCCTCCTCTCTTCTAGAATCCTCTAGAAGCCAAAGGGAGGTAACCGAGAAGTGATTCTATCTGTGAGTCACCAGCCTACTCTGAGACACTTCCTGCCCACACAGATCAAAACAAACAGGCCTAGCTTCTAGTTAGGCCTGCCTAAATTTACCTGCACTCGCAGCAAAATCTTACCTCTAGCACCTACCTAGTAGAGGGTGCTACATACATGTATATAGGGGAATTTTTTAAACCATAATGCACTGCATGGCCTTTGAAACCATAGCACTGCCATACAAGGGGCCATACAGTATATTAACTCTCTCGGAACCCTCTGCATACAGCCATCAATTTAGATGAATTAGCGGCTATGCTTCAAGGTTTGCATAAAGCCAGCATGCCTACGGACATATGCTCCGAGCACACACTATCTGCACATCTGGGTGCTTTATGCAACCCCTGGCACATACCAACATACAGCCAAATCTTCTAATTTATTTGAACGGGTGGGCACATGCGACAGCAGCTGGACCCAAGAGTTATCATTCGCACTGCAATCACTGAGTTCAATAGTCAGTGATGATTACATACCCTCTCATGACTCATCAGTAAATCAGTACAGCTGGCCCAGTAATTTACAGTTAGAGGTGAGCCAGGTATTCGCTACTCTTATTCAAATAGTTTATTTAAGAAAAAAAGAAAGCATATAACAATGTAAAACAAACTTGAACAGAGTAGATAGAAATGCACGATGTACATTAAAAATCATTTAGAATGTGGATAAAGTATTATTCAGGCAAAAGCATGTACATAATATAAATGAACAGAGCATCAATAAATATCTCAGTTATAGACAAAGGAAGCTTTTGGCTACTGACTATTGAACTTTCTTTTTTAGTCCCATCTTACATCATCACATTCAAAACAAACGGACTTTGGAACGGACTTAGTGCGTTCGTGTGTGGCCAAGTCCATCGGAAAGTCCATCGGAACGCCGAAATTCCGTCTGGAAGACCGTCAGACCTAGTCTGCTGGAAAGTCCGGTCGTGTGTATGCGGCATTAGTGTCAGATTTTTCCACCGTAATGTCGCAGTCCCGCTAAAAAAAATGCTGATCGCTGCCATCACTAGTTAAAAAAAATAAAAACTCCATAAAAATATTCCATGTTTGTAGACGCTACAACTTTTGCGAAAACCAATCAATGTACGCTTATTGATATTTTTTTTTTTATTATTGGATGTGTTTTATAGCAGAAAGTAAAAAAAATATTGTTTTTTTTTTCAAAATTTTCTTTTTTTTTTATAGCGCAAAAAATAAAAGCCGCAGAGGTGATCAAATACCACCAAAAGAAAGCTCTATTTGTGGGGAAAAAGGGACATCATACAATTTTATTTGGGAATGAGGGTGGGTAGTGAGAGATGAGGTAATCTCTCTGCTAACTCGCCTGCCCGTGGCTGCACAGTGAGGGCAAAACTGCAGTGATGCAGGGCAGGCGGTGAGAGATGATGTCATCTCGCTGCTCACTCGCCTTCACGCTGGCTTGCCTGCCTGCCTGCACACCCGCTGGCCTGCTCATCGGCCTGCCTGCTCGCTCACTATTTTCCTAGGAGGAGCAATTGGCCCGTTGACCTCCCCAGTTCCGCCACTGCTTCCAGTTGTAGCACAATATAAGCTTATAGTTCCATACAAAAACTATTTAGGTTCACAAGTGTTGCTAAAAAGCAGATATAACACTTATAAAGTCATTACATTCAGGGATTCCAAGCATAAAGGACTTTCACATACACTTTTATTTTTCTTTCAGTGAGCCGTGATTTGGGCTTTGGTGGTGACAGAACAGTGCCCAGAGCATCTAAAAAGTAAGTACAGCCTTTTTCCTCAGGGTATGCGCCATTATATTTTTTTTCTAGTCAAGTTTAATACAATTTTTAAAACCAATACTGATACGACACTATTGTTATTTCATTGCATTTAAAACACTGCAGCAGTATTTTTATATGGTGTGATTGCTCAAGCTTACTTTGTTGGACATTTCAGTTAGCGGGCTGGATTAATCAGACAAAATCCTTCTTTTTTTTTTTTTTTTTGCATCTGAGTAGCCTAATAAAGAATCAATATCAGTGCAATCCCCAGAGGATGGGGCCTGCCCTCTGCACAATACAGTGCATGGTTCAGCTGACCTGGAGAGTATCATGAAAAGAAAATGTACACAGGCATTTATGTCAGCTGCCTTGCTCCTGATTAGACCCAAGGAAATATTTGATTACATGGAGTGACGAGGAGGAGCCCCTGTATCTATTTCTTACAAATAGAATTTACCATCTGTTGTGAGCTGCCATAGGAAGCATACAAGCAGAAGACTGACAAAGAATTGTGCGCCTTTCAATACCATAGGAATATTTTTGTATGTAATAATATAGTACAGTAAACAAACAGTTAAAAATCCTTATGCAACAAAAGTCGTTATAAGTAATTCAAAGTACAAAGAAGCAGCAGACTTTTGTTCTTAGTGTTGGGTGAATGGTCCCGGTAGTGTTTAGCTCATGGAGCAGAGGTCTGGTATGCATGGTGTAGATTTAATAAAGTAACAAAGTTTCTTCTACACTAAACTACTCAGCAACACTTAATTCTCCCCTTTTTGAACATTGGGTTGCATTCACACTAAAGCGTTTTTGCTGCATTTTTACCTTGCTAAAAATGCAAGAAAAATATTTCCTTTTAAATGCTATGAGACTCTTCACACTACTGCGCTGTGGGTGTGGTGTGTTATGAAAAGTCCCGAATGACGCTCCTTTGAGATGCTTTTCAGAAACTTGCCGAAAAACCCAGCTCTCCACTGAAATTACTAGAAAATGCATCAAAAGTATGTCAAAAACAAGTTTTTGGTGTGTGCATTTTGAGTCAATGTCATATGGATGCTGGGAGTCAGGAACCCAGAAGACGCACAGTTAAAGCATCGTAATCCTGTCTAAATTTGCCCTAGTATGTATGATTGTGTGTTAGGCTGGATTCACACCTATGCATTTTTAGTGCTTTTTGCATTTTGCAGATTTGCACTACAGTCCATTTAAAATGGTTTCCTATGGAACATGTTCTGTAGAGCAAATCTGCAAAATACAAAAAGCTCTAAAAATGCATAGGTGTGAATCCAGCCTTAGGGACCTTAGGTTGTAAGCTTCTTGAGTGCAGGGACTGATGTGAATGTACAATGTATATGTAAAGTGCTACATAAATTGACAGCACTATATAAGTACCTGAAATAAATAAATAAAAACGCATATGTGTTTTTAATGCATTTTTTCAACTGAGCAGTATGAAAGCAACCTTAGGCTATGTTCACATCTATGCATGTTTGGTTGATGGATTTTTGAGGTCCGTTTTCCAGAGTATTTTGCATTTCTTTATATGCATGTACATGCATTTTTCATGCAGTTTTGATGCAATTCCATTGAAGTCTATGGAGCCAAAAATGCACCATGCTACATGTAAAAAAGCCCCTGCACCTTCTAAAAAGTGCACTGGTGGGAAACTGCATAGTTGTAAATGTGACCCATAGGAACTAATGTTAAAACTGTGAACCTAGCTTTAGGTTACTTTCAGATGATACTGGTCTATGAACACTGCATCCTTCTGGCAGAAAACTCCTGTCCAAAAAACGCAAACATGGTCCCTATAATGTGCACATTTACAGTGGCATCACTACGGGGGTGCGTAAAGCACCCAGGTGACACCAGCCAGAGGGGTGACACCAGACCCAGACTGGCATGTCCCAGGGCAGAACCCGCATCATCCCTTTACCATCTGTCATGCTAGAGAAGAAGCCTGGAAGGACGCTCCCTGTGACTTCTCAGTGTTCTCACCACCTGGGATGGGCATGAGCCACACTCACACCACCCTAACACCACTCCAGCCACTGCCCCCTATCTCCACTGTGTCAGACGGCTCACTGAAAGAAAAATACCAGTGGCTATCTGGCAATGTCAGTGGCAGCTTCACCCTGATGTGGGATGTCAGGATGATCCCTTTCATGAACAACCTGTACAGCCCCTAGCAGAGCTAGCTCCCCTTGACAGGTTCCCCATAAGCAATGGCTTGGGCTCCATCCACAACAGCCAACAGAGCCTGCACAACTATGGACCACCTGGGCACAACAAGATGCTCCGCCCACACTGTCATACTGGCAAGAGGCTATCAGTACCTGAGGGGCTGGCTACCCCATCATCTGCCATTATGTCTCACCTGAATTGTGTGCACTACCTGTCCATGCAGGCCAAGCTCAATCATACGGGCCGTGTTGACATCCAGCTGTAACAGGCCACCCTCCTCCTCCAGGTCCCAGCTGAGCAGCTTTGGACAGTTGGAAGAGATCAACACCAAAATAGTGGTGCAGAGAATCATAGCCAAAATCAAAAGTTACAGCATCCCCCAGGCTATCTTTGCCCAGAGGGTGCTGTGCCGGTTGCAGGGAACACTCTCAGACCTTCTAAGGAACCCCAAACCTTGGAGTTTACTGAAATCTGGGAGGGAGACCTTCAGGAGGATATGGAAGTGGCTGCAGGAGCCTGGATTCCAAAGAATGTCGGCTCTCAGGCTTGCAGGTGAGTGGGGTTTGGGTGTGAACCGTGACTGTGCGCTGCCGGCCCAAAACTAGCCTGCCCACTGGGGGTGACACCATGTTTTACAGCACCAGGTGACACCAACCCCAAGGATGCCACTGCACATTTACATATGTAAATGTGTATATACATGCATAAAAATACATCTATCTCCCACAGTGCCAAAAAATGGGATTCATGTGTGTACTTGCATGTTTTTGCACACACACGCATAAAATACTGATCAGTAATGCAGCTTTTTTTTTTTTTTTACCTGGTTCACCCATTGGAAGAAATGGGCTGCATTCAGAACGAAGAAAAAGAATACCTGAATGTCTAAAAATGTGGCATTTTTGGCAGCCATATGGAGCTCTTAAAGAGGAACTTCACACTCTTTCAATCAACATTAATTATTTTTAATCCTCATGCTGCCAGCATCAGTAAATACAGTATATAGGAAAGTATATTATATTTACTTTTTTAAACGTTTTTTTTTACATTTCTTCAGGCAAATGAAGATATGTCATACATCCCAGGAGTCTTCAGGAGGGGAAGAGAGGAGGGGTTTTCTCAGCTACGCACACTCACCTGCATGCATGCTTGAGCTACAAGAATTGCCTTACCTTACTCAAGATGGCCACAGCCAGAAATGCTAGGGGGTGTTTTTCAAAGTGATTTCTCAATAAAATATAACATAGAGATATGGATGAATGGGGACGTTTTCTTTGAATATTAAAAATGTATTAAATAGTGTTTTTGGTTTGAACCTTAACACTTAGCCCTCCCTACCACATAACCTAATCTGGCAAACAAACCCTTAACATGCAACCTTACCTCAAACACTGTAAAAAACTATTTTTTGAATTGCACAAGGAATTTTTTTTAATGCTGCTCTGTGTTTTACCAGGGACGGTTTGGTTTGCCCTCTCTATTAGTTCTGGTGACAATTGTCAGAAGGATAAAAAGTGATGAGAAATCCAAAATGTTATGGTTATCATTGGAACAATAGAGGCAGAATCTTCTAATGACAAAATACTTTTTCGATTGTTTGGATCACCAGAGGAATTTTTCAGGTCACCCTTTTTCCAGTTCGCCATTTGATATTTTTAGCTGTTTATGCTGTATTTTGTTTAAATACACCACATTTAAAGAGATGTACACAAAGGGGGGGGGGGGGGGGGGGTGTTTAACCTTCTCACGTCCGCACTATAGCGGGATGACGGCTACAGCGTGGACCTACATTGCCGGGACACCTTCATATGTCGTCCCCCCATGCACGAGCTGCCTTCGTGTCCCCTGGGGGTTCGCGCGACACGCTCTGTGATAACTGGCACCTTATCACGTAATCAGCTGTCAGACAATGACAGCTGATCATGTGATGTAAACAATTGTTTTTTTTTCTCCTTACGCTGACTGTGTGAGGAGAAAAAAAGCCGATCACTGGCTTCTGTGACAGGGACATCGGCCCCGAGGAGAAAGAGCCACATCTGTGCCCACCAGTGCCGCCTGCCAGTGCCCACCAGTACATATCAGAGTCACCAATCAGTGCCCACCAGTGCATATCAGTACCACCCGTCAGTGCCCACCAGTGCATATCAGTGCCACCTATCAATGCCCAGCAGTACCACATATCAATTGCCACCAGTGGTGCCAATCAGTGCCCATAAGTGCCTCATCATCAGTGCCACCTAGCAGTGCTGCCTATCAGTATCACCTACCAATGTCCATCAGTGCCCATCGCTGCCACCCATCAGTGCCCTTCAGTGCCACCTATCAGTGTCCTTTAGTGCCACCTATCAGTGCCCTTAAGTGCCGCCTATCAGTGCCACCTCTCAGTGCCCACCAGTGCCACCTATAAGTGCCCACCAGTGCTGCCTCATCAGTGCCCACCAGTGACACCTACTGTATCAGTGTCCATCAGTGCCGCCTTATCAGTGCCCATCAGTGCAGCCTCATCAGCGTACATCAATGAAGGAGAAAAATGACCTGTTTGCAAAATTTTATAACAAAATATAAAACAGTTTATTTTCAGTTTTTTTTTCAATCTTTTTTCATTTTTTTTATTTTACAAAAAACAGTGATTAAATACCACCAAAAGAAAGCTCTATATGTGGGGAAAAAAATTATAAAAATGTCATTTGGGTACAGTGTTGCATGACCGTGCAATTGTCATTCAAAGTGTGACAGCGCTGAAAGCTGAGAATTGGTCTGGACAGGAAGAGGGTTTATGTGCCCAGTAAGCAAGTGGTTAAGAAAAAAAAATTGCATAGCTGTTTGTCCATCGAAAAAAAATAGCATGTAAATTCAGTTTGTGTGAATGGGGGAAAAATTGAATGTTCTCAGGCTATACTCTATGCAGATCAAATGTATGAACGTGAAAAATATTGTTTTATGGGCATTAGATGGCGCTGAGGACTGGGAGCATATTTATTTCCTATGATGGTGAGGGTCATTTATTAATCATAAAGCAGTATTATTTGTGTTCTTGCATTTTCCATCTACAGAGAATATAGCCTGAGAATATTTGATTTTTCCCATTTACATGCAATTTTGATTCGTAAACTGCTATGCAAATCTTTTTATAGATACACCCCAAAATATTTGCATAGCTATTACTGTAATATGTCAGAAATGGTGGAGAAATAATATGGGCTCTTCCTTTAAGTTCTTTGAGTTCTCTTCTGAATTTGTTAATTTTTTATTGCAAAAACACCAAATTTCCCCTAAAAATTTGCACTTATGTACAAAATTTTTGAAGGCCAGTTTAATGTTTTTTTAAATGTGTTGGTTAGCTGTTCGATGTCCCCTAGTGGGAACATCTATGTATCTGTAAAAGAAAAGTGATAATAAAAATATGGAAAAGCAAAATAAAAATAAATGTAAATGTAAAAAGTAATAATAAAACTATAAATGTAAAATCTACTGTAATTACCCTTTTTTATTGTTTAACATGCAGTCCTCTATAAAGGCTTTCAAGTAACATTCCTATGTGGCACATGCCCTATAGACTATACCAGGCTTTCTCAACCTTTTAACCCTAGAGGAACCCCAAAAATAATTTTCACGTCTCGAGGAACCCTTACTAAAAACAAATCATCAGGGCTCAATAGGAACAATGCTCCTTGTATTGGAGGTCAATAGATAGAATGCCCCCCTTAAAGTGCTGTTCAGAATGCCAACCCTTAAAGACATCTAAAAAGATATTTGCTAAGTGATACTGAACCTTAAACTCTATAGGCATCAACAAATAGGTGGTGCATCAGCCACAGCTCAAGGAACCCCTAGCAACCTCTGGAGGAACCCCAGGGGGTTCCATGGAACCCTGGTTGAGAATGGCTGGACTATACTATGGACAAACAAAAGGATTGGATACCACCACACTATACCTGTACCACAAGTTAATGAAATTCAACTGTATTGCAAAGTGTAGGTAGTTGCAAGGCACTGTTATGTGTTCCCACACCAATAGCTACAATTGAAAAATAAAAATTGTTACCTCTAAAGAAGGGACTTTCAAACAGGATGAGTTGACCAGAAGGACAAAGGAAGTAGTAGGTAGATTAAACAAGTAGTAAAATAATACAAATATTTTAATCATCATAATTCATGAAAATATATACACAATATACACAATATTAATTGGCAATACAATTTACATATTTGTAGGAAACTGGTCCAGCACCGTGATATGATATACCGCGGTGCGTGGACATGCAAGTAAATTGCTATACTTCTCTGTCACTACAAGCTTTATATGGATTCTTGGAGGTTTATTGAGTTCCTCCTTCTTTTCTGTTGTTGTCTTTTGCATAGGAGTGTTGATGCTATTATCTACGCTTAAATGGTCACGTCTTTATTTGGTGGTAACGCCCCGTTAACAATAATAATAACTCCTTCTGAGCATCTGGCCTTTTGACCCGTTTCCCCTCTTGAAGTGAAAAGGTATTTCTATATATTATGTCCTATATGTCAATTCCTCTGTACTTTAGAGGTGTGGCATTCGCTATCGCGCCTCTCGGGTACATGGGAGTAGTGTCCAATTCATCACATTTTTTTGATACAATCACATATATTTTACAAAAAAATATTTTGCATAGGGACTTTTTGGGACTGTGCCCTCAGATAGCTGCCTTTTGGATGTCCCTTGTGGGAGCTTCTCACCTTGTTCTGATGCTAACTGCAGTCTCTGGGCCCTCTGGGTGTGCCTGGCCATTTTGAAGCCAGCAGGAGGGTTTCTTCTATCTGCATTCTATACGGTTTTAGAATTTGGACACTGGACAAAGTCACGTTAGTATCTATGATCTCTAAATACAGATGGTCAGAACCTGACACTATTTATTCATTTATAAAATGTATGTTTTCATTTTGTTAATATTCTATATATAACTATATTTCAACTTTGTTTGATTGCAGACATGTATGTTTTCTTTCTGGTTCTATACTTTTCACATATACCCCTGATGAAGAGAGTATGACCACATATAAAAATCTCGAAACGCGTTGGGTCTTCACTTCCGCTACAGCTTGTGCAACAGAATGAAACGTGATCTGTATAAGACATTATATTGTATGTGTTTTTTCCAGTTTCCTACAAATATGTAAATTGTATTGCCAATTAATATTGTGTATATTGTGTATATATTTTCATGAATTATGATGATTAAAAAATTAGTATTATTTTACTACTTGTTTAATCTACCTACTACTTCCTTTGTCCTTCTGGCAACTCATCCTGTTTGAAAGTCCCTTCTTTAGAGGTAACAATCTTTTTCAATTGTATATTTTTCTTTGGGATGTGGTTGAGTCTTGGCCAGTTCTGGATATGATTTATAGCAGTCTTTTCAATGTCCCACACCAATAGCTGAACCAAACCCCAAAAAAACTTTAATTTTCAGCCTTAAAATGACAATAAAGTCTAGTTTTTTTTTGTTTGTTTAAAAATAACAAACATGTTATACTTACCTGCTCTGTGTACTGGTTTTTCACAGAGCAGCCCAGATCCTCATCTTCTCGGGGGGCCTCGCCGGCACTCCTGACCCCTCCCTCCTGCTGAGGGCCCCCAAAGCAAGCAGCTTGTTATGGGGCACCCAAGCCGAGACGCTGCTCTGTGTGTCCATTCAGCTTCACTCCGCCCTCTCTCTCTCCTCATTGGCTCACTGACTTTGATTGTCTGCAGCGGGAGCCAATAGCTGTGTCTATCCTGCAATATAATTGGATAGAGATGGGTTGCAGGTGAGTATTAGGGGAGCTGAGGGGGGCTGTTGCATCAACCACTTGCTGATGGTAAAACTTAGTAATACAGCGGCAAAGTAGCTTGGATGTGTCAGATCATGTATCTAGTACGTGATCTGATGCTTCAAGGTCTGGTCACATATAGTGGGAGCCCAGTGGCAGGTACCGCGGACTCGAAGTCCACCAGCACCTGCAGATTGTTTGTTACACAGGCAGAATGGCAACCTGTCTATGTAAACCAGGCAGACTGACATTCTGTTAGTAAGGAAGGCAATGATCCTGTGTTCCTGCAAAGCAGGGACATGGATCTATGTCCTCCCTTAGTAAAATCACTTCCCCCACAGTACACAAGCACTGGCTATGAACACACTTAACCCTTTGCTTGCCCCTAATGTTAACCCCTTCCCAGCTAGTGTCTCTGGTACAGTACAGCATATTTCTAGCACTGATCACTGTATTAGTGTCACTGTTCCCCAAATCTGGGACAGATTAACAATCATCCATCAAATTTTCACTTTTTAATACTTAGTTGCAAATCCTTTGCAGTCAATTGCAGCCTGAAGTCTGGAAAGCATAGACATCACCAGACGCTGGGTTTCATCCCTGGTGATGCTCTGCCAGGCCTCTACTGCTACTGTCTTCAGTTCCTGCTTGTTCTTGGGGCATTTTACCTTCAGTTTTGTCTTCAGCATGTGAAATGCATGCTCAATCGGATTCAGGTCAGGAGATTGACTTGGCCATTGCATAACATTCCTCTTATTTCCCTCTTTGGTTGCTTTCGCAGTATGCTTCGGCTCATTGTCCATCTGCACTGTGAAGCGCCGTCCAATGAGTTATCATATTCAGCATTTTGCTGAATATGAGCAGATAATATTGCCCGAAACACTTCAGAATTCATCCTGCTGCTTTTGTCAGCAGTCACATCATCATTAAATACAAGAGAACCAGTTCCATTGACAGCCATACATGCCCACGCCATGACACTACCACCACCATGCTTCACTGATGAGATGGTATATTTTGGATCATGAGCAGTTCCTTTCCTTCTCCATACTCTTCCCTTCCCATCACTCTGGTTAAAGTTGATCTTGGTTTCATCTGTCCTTAGGATGTTGTTCCAGAACTGTGAAGGCTTTTTTAGATGTTGTTTGGCAAACTCTAATCTGGCCTTCCTGTTTTTGAGGGTTGTCAATGGTTTACATCTTGTGGTGAACCCTCTGTATTCACTCTGGTGAAGTCTTCTTCTCTTGATTGTTGACTTTGACACACATACACCTACCTCCTGGAAAGTGTTCTTGATCTGGCCAACTGTTGTGAAGGGTGTTTTCTTCATCATGGAAAGAATTCTTTGGTCATCCACCAAAGTTGTCTTCCGTTGTCCTCTGGGTCTTTTGGTGTTGCTGAGCTCACCGGTGCATTCTTTCTTTTTAAGGATGTTCCAAACAGTTGATTTGGCCACACCTAATGTTTTTGCTATCGCTCTGATGGGTTTGTTTTGTTTTTTTCAGCCTAATGATGGCTTGCTTCACTGATAGTGACAGCTCTTTGGATCTCATATTGAGAGTTGACAGCAACAGATTCCAAATGCAAATAGCACACTTGAAATGAACTCTGGACCTTTTATCTGCTCCTTGTAAATGGGATAATGAGAAAATAACACACACCTGGCCATGGAACAGCTGGGCAGCCAATTGCCCCATTACTTTTGGTCCCTTAAAAAAATGAGAGGCACATATACATATTGCTACTTCTTTCAAGTGATATATGATAGATCATTTAAATTCATGGCTATTATGTTGCAGTCAATTTTATTTATTTTCTTTTCATAATTTTACCCATTGATTCTGCCGGTAGAGCTGCTTCCTGTCGTAGGGTGACAAAACTGCACTGCTTAAATGCAGGAGAAGCATTGTCACCCTGTGCTTTCTGCCCAACAGGGCCTTTTCTATAATATAAAAAATAAACCCGCCACCTCCCTATTTACTCAGTGGATCTGTTTCAATTTTAGTGACCAATGCAAACACTCCCACCTTGAATCCGATTTAACATTTCAATTATGTACTACTAAGAGAAATACTTCTACCTTTGCTGACCTCAGAAAATGCTGTGGCTTCCATATCTTTATCATTCATTAACCTGGTACAAGCATCCAGGTAGTAAAATCAGAGGAACGTCAGAACTCTTGATCCACATACTTGTTCCACATCCAAAATAATATATTGCAGTAACAGCTTATCAGTAAATGCATATGAATTCTACTTTTTATACGTTTATTATTTCCTGTGAGTTCTTCTTTACATCCTTTTGACTATAACAATAGTAATAGATACCAAGGACACCAGCTACTTATTAGCACAATTGACTTGCTCTAACAATACACAGTGAGTATGCTAGCATGGAGTTATTAATGCAGCAAGGGGATTTAATCACTGTGGTGGATGACCCATCAGGGTGGACAGCGAGCACAATTAACTACAAGCTGTATACACACCCACTGGGGTTTATGTAAAGAATAATTCATTTGTATCAATGTGTAGAGTCTAATTATGTAGACAGCCCCTCTGGGAGTTTTTTTGCATTTTTCACAGATATCTAGGTTAGAGCTGAAAGACACAGAAAAACTTTTGTGTGAGAAGGCTTCAATGTATGGATCACATGCTAGGTATAGAGAAATTACTGATTCTCTACCCAATACATGCTAATGTATAGCATATGATACAGGCAATAGCTGCTTCCATCAGAACTCCCTCACCAAGGTACAGTATTAGGTTTGTATAATGTTTAATCCCTTCTACCCGATGTAACACAAATATGCGCCCTTCGGCTTGGAGGGATTGTAGGCATCACCCTTGTACTGTTATTTTTAGAGCTGACTGTTATCTCAAACAGCGGGGGGGGGGGGGGGGGTGTCCTTCCACTGCTCGCCCAGGCTCTCCTGTCCCACCAGGAGGCCCGAGCAACCAGCCAGCTTCCCGGGCCCACTCCTAGCTATTTTTCAAACAGAATTTGAATCAGTCGATCATTTTTTGACCGATACAAATCGTTATGCAAATTTGGGATTAAAAAAAAGTCCATCACTATGCAGTGATAAAAAAATGTAAAATTTGGTATGCTTAAATTTAGGGATGCTCCAATACCGATGCTAGCCATTTTTGTGAGTATCGGTACTCCGGAAACTGATACCGAAAGTGACGTCGCTTGGGAGAGGACCACCTCTTCCTTCTCTCTGGACAGTGCCCCTCACGCCTCCTCCTCCCAGTGACATCGCTAGGGGCAGGCCCACCTATCCTAACAGCCCACAAGCCTTGTCTCCTTGCTGCACACCTCCCTCCTCCAGCTCTGACTTCCGGCCACACAGAGCACTAGACCCGGGCTCTCCCTGGCTGGATGCTAAGACAGAGAACAGGGGGGGGGGGGGGGGGCTGTATAAAGGCACTGCACAGGTGATATCCTGTTTTACTGTGCAGCCGGGCTTTCTCCCTGTACCATACCTGCAGTCCCTGTCTCCTGTACCATGCTTGCAGTCTATGGCTGTCTACTGTACCATGTCTGCAGTCTCAAAATGTCTCTTGTACCGTGCTTACAATCTCTGGCTGTATCATGTACCATGCCTGCAGTCTCTAGCTGTCTCCTGTACCATGCAGTGTGACTGTCACCTGAACATGCCCAAAGTTCCTGACTGTCTCCTGTACCATGTCTGCAGTTTCTGTCTGTCTCCTGTACGATTCCTGCAGTCCCTGACTTTCTCCTGTACCATGCCTGCAGTCCATGGCTGTCTCCTGTACCATGCCTGCAGTCTCTGGTTGTCTCCTGTAACATGCCTGCAGACTCTGTCTGTCTTCTGTACCATGCAGTCTGACTGTCACCTGTACCATGCCTGAAGTTCCTGACTGTCTCCTGTACCATGCCTGCAGTTTTTGACTGTCTTCTGTTCCATGGCTGTCATCTCTGACTATCTCCTGTACCATGCCTGCAGTCCCTGACTGTCTCCTGTATCATGGCTGTAGTCTCTGGCTGTCTCCTGTACCATGCCTGCAGTCCCTGGCTGTCTCCTGTACCATCTGCAGTCCCTGACTGTCTCCAGTACCATGCCTGCAGTCCCTGACTGTCCCCTCTACCATGCCTGCAGTCTCTGACTGTCTCCTGTAGCAGGCCTGCAGTCCCTGACTGTCTCCTGTACCAGGCCTGCAGTCCCTGACTGTCTCCTGTACCATGCCTGCAGTCCCTGACTGTCTCCTGTACCATGCCTGTAGTCCCTTACTGTCTCCTGTACCATGCCTGCAGTCCCTGACTGTCTCCTGTACCATACCTGCAGTCCCTGGCTGTCTCATGTACCATGCCTGCAGTCCCTGACTGCCTCCTTTATCATGCTTGCAGTCACTTCTGACTGTTGCCTCCTCCTTCCCTCTACCAGCTGTCACCTCTGCCCCAATGTCTCCCAATAACCCTCCTATCCCGATCCTCTCCCCCCCCCCCCCCAGAAATCACAGCCTTCTCTCCCACCCCACAATCCCTATTTCACCCCACCCTCAATTACCTTGCCCTCACTTACTTCTCCCCTCCCACCCAGCAATCACCCAACTCCAGAATAACAACCCCCCGCCATCTCCCAAACCACCCCTCTTCCTAAGCATTATGTATCGGCAATTGGTATTCGCGAGTACCTGCAAAAACTATCGGTACTCGTGCTCGGTGTTAAAAAAAAATGGTATCCGTGCTTCCCTACCTAAAATGATAAATCATGAATACATTTTTTTTATTTTTATGAACTACTCAGAATTTGATATTTTTATAATAAATGAGGCACAGCAGGGAGCTTAAACTCTTCAACACACTATTCCTGTGTGGCTATCTTTCAGAAAAATAGCGTCAATCACTTTTAAGTCTCTTTATTTTAAAATGACAGCCGACATTTCAAAGTAAGACCAAAGAACAAAACAGCAAAAATGTTAAATATCTTATTTTCTGCCAGGATGTGAAAACTTGTATTTGCATTTTTCATATTATTATCTACAAAAGAGCTCTTTGGTACTTATCAGAGTTTTAACATAAAGCACGGTTTTATATAGATTTGCTGTTTCCTTAAAAACTACAAGCAGCAACAAAAACAACAACTTTCTAAAGTAGAATATTACATTTAGGTTCCATTCATACATTCCCAATGCAGTGTGCCACAGTAACATGTGTTAGCGCATTGTGGTGCTATTCATTCTGTATGGCAGTGCAGCTCAAAAACATGCATTGCAGCACACACATGGTAATGCACTGTTGTGCACTGCATTGCCAAAAGTGGTGCAAGTTATTTTTTGGGGATGTTTTAGTGCATTGCCAGCCAATTTATTTGAAAAAAAACATACTTTAATGCACATCAGACTGCACCAGGATGCCAAGGTTCTAAAATAAGCGCTTCCTCCTGGTGGTGTCTCTTCCTCCTGGTACTTCACAGCGGCTTCCCCTGTGTCTCCTCCCTCCTCCTTGGCCACTGGCCCACCTCCTGATTGGCCAGGAGAAGAATCAGGAAGACAATAGCGAATATTAATTTTCTATTGTCACACAACTGGGTAAGCTCTGGGCACAGTGCTCTGTGTCCCAAGCCTACCTTTTTTGGAGCCTATTAGAGCCTCTGGCCCCAATCATGTGCCTCTAAAAAAAAAAAAAAAAAAAAAAAACATTGGAATCCATGCGTCCAGCTCCCCAAATGTAGATTAGGGGGCCGGATGCATGGATTAGGGGACCGGAATTACGGACCACCACTGTTTGCACCTATGACAGAGAGATACTGAGGTTGCTTGATAGAGATGAGCTTGTTTGCCGAACAGCAAACACTATGGGCATTTGCGGGAAATTTGAGTGTTGTGGAACCCTCCTTAATGCACTGCGAGTTTGCAGTGGATTGCTGTATGATGATTGGCCAAAACATGCACCTGACCTGCATGCTTTGGCCAGTCAAAGCGCGCTCTGCTGAGAGAGCCATAATTGGCCAAAGGCAGGGTGCTTTTGACCAATCATGGCTCAGGGGGACTAAGTCCACGCCCCACACTATATAAGGCTGCTTGCATAGCAGCTACGTGTAGTGTTGTTGGCATGGACGGAGAGATAGCTTGATTTAGATTAAGCAGGCAGGTTATTTAGTTAGTGACAGTGTATTTGATATATATATATATATATATATATATATATATATCCCCTTGCCACCAAGCGTACGCAGATGTGCGTACTGGGCTTTCAGGGGTTATACCGGTTTCTAGAGCCGGCGATCGGCTTTCCAGCGATAACAAACGATGCGGCTAAAAGCCGCTCAGCTGTTATACCGGAGGAGCGAGAGGGGACGTTCCACCGGGAGCCCTGATCAACAATCCACCGCTTCTGGTGGCTAGGGACAGACTGGAATGAAGCCGTAAGCGGCTTCATTCCAGTCTCCTTGACGTAAACACGGAAGCGACGTCATGACGTCACTTCCCGTTTACTCGGCTGCCAATGGCGCTGGATTTAAAAAATATATACAGTATTCAGAATTGCCGAAAATGGCAATCTGAATACTTTAAAGTGTAAAGGAGGGAATGGAGGTCTTTCCATAAAGAGTACCTGTCACCACCTATTACTGTCACAAGGGATGTTTACATTCCTTGTGACAGCAATAAAGCAAAGAAAACGCATACGGAAGTCGCGCCCGCATATGTAAACGGTGTTCAAATCACACATGTGAGGTATCGCTGTGATCGTCAGAGCGAGAGCAATAATTCTAGCACTAGACCTCCTCTGTAATGCCGCGTACACATGATTAGACTATCTGGCGGACCGGAGTCCGCCGGACAATCCACCTGTGTGTGGGCTCCGGCTGACTTTTTTCCCCCAAAAGTCCGGCGGACTAAGAAAGTAGTTTTGACTCAAAAATTGTCCTCTGGGACTGTGACATCATAAGGGGCAGGGACATCACCCAGTGACCCTGTCTATTGTCTCTATATAAGTCGCCGCGCAACACGTCCCTGTCATTGCAGCCAGAGACGGCGTTGAGTCAACACCTCAAGGAAGAAGAAGAGAAGACGGCGACATCGGCGACAGCGGCGACAGCGGTGACAGAAGACTGAGCCACCGCTAGTAAAAGAGCTGGAAGAAGAAAGTGGAGGCCCAGCAAGAAGAACCGAAGAGGGGGACAAGACCCCCGAAGTCAGAAGAAGAGGAGTGGGTGGCGACCGAAGACCGGGTCACCGCTAGTAAAAGAGCTATAGGAAGAAAGCAGAGGCCCGACAAGAAGAAAGGAAGAGGGGGACAAGATCCCCGAAGAGGGGGACAAGACCCCCAAAGTCAGAAGAAGACCCCCGGACGGCGACAAAGAAGAAAGCCAGGCTCCTCCGCTAGTAAAAGAGCTAGCAAAAGAGCAGAAGATAGCGGAGGAGTCCGGTGAGAAGACCCCCCAAGACAGAAGAAGACCCCCGGAGCTGTGCAATAAATTATTTTAAAACCTTGTGTTGTGTTTTATTTAAATTTTTTCCACCAGGTGAATGGGTAGGGGTACATTGTACCCCATACTCATTCACATAGGGTGGGGGGCGGTATATGGGGGCCCCCTTAATAAAGGGGGCTCCCGGATTCCTATAAGCCCGCCCGCAGACCCGGGCAACCAATGGCCAGGGTTGTTGTGAAGAGGCCCTTGTCCTCATCAACATGGGGACAAGGTGCTTTGGTGGGGGAGCTGCAGGGCCCCCCTTCCCCAAAACATCCCCCCATGTTGAGGGCACGTGGCCTGGTACGGCTTAGGAGGGGGGCGCTCGCTCATCCCCACCCCCTTTCCTGATCGGCCCGGGCTGCGTGCTCGGATAAGGGTCTTATATGGACCTGGGGGGGACCCCACCCGTTTTTTTTGGCATAGGGCTTCCCCTTTAAGTCCATACCAGGTGACGGGGCCAGCGACGCATCAATCTCGATGCGTCAATCTTAGTCCCGTCTACCTGGAGTCGCGTTCAAAAATGAACGGACTTTTCTCCGAGTGTGGGCAAGTCTGTTTCCGGCGGTTTGTCCGCCAGATTAAGTCCGCCGGATAGTCTGATCGTGTGTACGCGCCATAACTCTAACCTGGTAAAGTGTCCCTTTTCCCAAAAACTCTAAAATACCGTGTGACATAAAATATTGCCGCAATCGCTATTTTATTCTCTAGATTCTCTGCTAAAAAAATACATATGATGTTTGGGGGGCTCTAAGTAATTTTCTAGCAAAAAATACAGATTTTAACTCGTAAACACCAAAGGTCAGAAATGGGCTTAGTCATGAAAGGTATATATATATTTAAATTCAATTTCCCGGGACAAACCGAATTTCGTGGGACATTTCCCGGGACAAAATTAATTCGGGACAAATGTCCTAATCGCGGGAATGTCCCGCGAAATTCGGGACAGTTGGCAACTATGGGAGACCTGTCTACAGAACTGTAGGTGCTTTTCTTTTTGTATTATTTGTGCTGAAGATAAGCGGACTTTAATTTACGTTTTTTTATATGCTGAAGAAAAGCTTTATTTTTGATTTAATTATAAATAAATATATTTTGGTTTCACCTTATGACGGTTTATGCACTTAATCCTGTGGAGCTAGTATCCCCAAACTTCACAACTGGTGTCTTGGATGCTGGCAAAAGTACATTTGCAGCCGCAAAAAACGTTTAAAAACTGACCTTTAAAAGAGACTGTGTACAAATTGCATGTCTTGGGTGAAGCCAGCCCAGACGCTGCAAGCAGCAGGCAAAGACATGGAGGAGGTCATCAGGGCTTTGGCACAAGCCACCGTGACCCAGCAGCAAGCTTCAGCAGACGCAAACCATCGCCATGAGGAAGTGATGGCTCAGCAGCAGCAGGCCCTGGCACAGGCCATAGCTGCACAACAGGAAAGCACACGGATGCTAGCCGCCCAGTTTACTGCTCAGCAGGAGTCCACTCAAGCACAGGTGGCTGCCTTGCAGGAGGCAGTGCAGCGGCTGGCTCAGGGACATGAACAAACGGCTGTCGCCGCTGGCAACCAGGTGTCTATGAGGGCCAGCCATTTTTTACAAAAACTAATGTCCATGATGTAGAGGCCTTTCTCACCCCCTTTGAGAGGACAGCGGAAAGAGAGGGGTGGCCCCATGACCAATGGGCCGGCATTATCTCCCCTTTCCTCACCGGTGACCCGCAAAAGGCCTATTTTGACCTCCCAGCGGAACATATCAGTGACTATGAGCGTCTGAAGGCAGAGATCCGGGCCCGCCTAGGAGTGACCACAGCTGTCCGGGCTCAGAGGGTGCATCGCTGGCGGTACAAACCTGACCGACCACCCAGGTCGCAAATGCATGAACTGGTTCAGCTGGTTAAAAAATGGCTGCAGCCAGAAAAACTGTCAGGCCCACAGATGGTAGAACAAATAGTGATGGACTGGTACCTGCGGTCCCTGCCAGATGACCTACAGCGCTGGGTAAGCCATGGAGACGCCGCAACCGCTGACCAGCTGGTGGAGTTTGGTTGAAAGGTACACCGTGGTGGAGGACCTGCTTGGGCCTGCCAGGAGTAGGGAACCCACACCAAGGGCAACCAGACCAGCCATAGTGCCTAGGAGAGAAGCCCTGCCAGACACTGGGATCCGCAAAACCGCATCGTCTGCTACAGAACCTCGAAGGGTGGTTCCTGTCCCAAGAACAGGAGACCTACAGTGTTGGCAATGTTGGTCCTGGGGACATACACGGGCGCAATGCCCACTTCAGGAGGAGCCTATGGACTGCGGGATTGGTCAGAGAAGCTCCTTCTACGTGCAAAGAGTCTGCACCACTCACCTGGATCCAATTGCAGGACAGTTTGAGTGTGAAGTGTGGGTGAACCACTTTCCTGCCAGGGCGCTACTGAACTCTGGTAGCATGGTAACATTGGTACATGCCAGGGTGATTGGGAGACTTGGTCCTGTAAGGAAAACCCTACGGGGTAGTGTGTATCCATGGGGACACCAAGGAATACCCCATGGTTTCGGTGACTGTGTCCTATGGCCATACCTCAGTGACCCAAGAGGTCGGGGTAGTGAGAAGCCTAATACATGACATTATAGTGGGGCGGGACTGTCCACTATTTTTCGAACTGTGGAGCCAGGTACAGATGGGGATGCCAGGACAGCCAGGAGAGTCTGAAGGACCTGGGCCTGAAACCCCCACAACCCACCCCACTGATACAGAGATACCCATTATTGATAATGATACTGTAGAGAATATTGAGTTGAAGGATGTGTCTGTTTCAGATTGCAAAACCGAGTTAAACTCTAAGGGGGGGGAGTCTTCCCGTTACAGGTTATGCTGGGGGAGGATGACGAGGAGCTCTCCCCATTGCAGTCCCCGGTTGAGGAAAGTGAAGGAGAAACATCCTCAAGGCCAGTACACCCAGATCTAGATGTACCCAGGGGTGCGTTTGGCACCGCCCAGTTGCGGGATCCTACCTTGGTCAATGCCCAAGAACAGGTTTCTGTTGTCGATGGGGTCCCACAAATGCCAGGAGCAGATCAGAGGTTTCCTCATTTTGCGTTAAAGGAGGACTTGGTTTATGGAGTGGCTGAAAGCCTTGGGGAAACTATAGAGCAGTTGCTGGTTCTCCAACTGTATAGGCGGATGCTACTCGATCTAGCCCACAGCGACACACTGGGAGGACACTTGGGGGCAGAGAAAACAGAGGCCAGGATAACCGACCGGTTTTACTGGCCAGGGGTGAAAGTTGAGGTTAAAAGATAATGTGCATCTTGTCCCATTTGCCAGTTAACTGCCCCAATGCCCCACTATAGAAGCCCTCTGGTACCCTTGCCAATTATTGAGGTTCCATTCAAGCAGATCACCATGGATCTCGTGGGACCCCTGGTAAAATCGGCAAGGGGGCACCAGTATATATTAGTCATCCTAGACTATGCAACCAGGTACCCAGAAGCAGTTCCTTTGAGGAAAACTCCCTCTAAAGCCATTGCCCGGGAACTATTTCAAATGTTTTCACGAACTGGTTTTCCCAAAGAGATATTAATGAACCAGGGCACCCCTTTTATGTCAAAGGTGATGGCGGACCTGTGCAAACTGTTTCAAATTAAGCAGTTGCGGACGTCCGTCTATCACCCGCAGACCGATGGCCTAGTGGCGAGGTTTAATAAAACTTTAAAGACCATGCTAAAAAGAGTCATCCAGAAGGACAGGAAGGATTGGGATATGTTACTCCCTGTCCTTTTGTTTGCCATCCGGGAGGTTCCACAAGCATCCACGGGCTTCTCCCCGTTTGAGCTAGTATATGGGCGACGGCCTCGGGGGTTGCTGGATCTGGTAAAGGAAACGTGGGAAAGTGAGTCCTCACCACACAAAACCATAGTAGAGCATATCTCTCAAATGCGAGAGAGGGTAGCTAAGGTGATGCCGCTGGTGAGGGAGCACATGCAGAGGGCTCAGGAAGCCCAAAGAAGGGTGTATAACTGGTCTGCGAAAGTCAGACAGTTTCAAGTAGGAGACCGGGTGGCTGTCCTAATACCCACAGTGGAGAGCAAGTTCTTGGCCAAGTGGCAAGGTCCGTTTGAGATAGTGGAAAAAGTGGGGGAGATAAACTACAAGGTACACCAGCCAGGGAAAAGGAAACCATACCAGATCTACCACGTGAATTTGTTGAAACCCTGGAGAGACAGAGACCAGGTATCCACGGTGGTAGCGGTACAGTCAGGAGACCATGCAGGGATCGGCCTGGTGCAGGTGGCTGCTACCTTAACTAGACCCCAAACCCAGCAAGCAAAGGAGTTTCTTCAAAGAAATAGGGACATGTTTTCAGGATTGCCAGGACTCACCAATGTCATTGAGCATGACATTGTAACTGACCCCAAGGTAAAAGTTCGGTTAAAGCCTTACCGTATCCCAGAAGCCCATAGAGTGGCAGTGTCTGAAGAGGTCAAAAGAATGCTCGAGCTTGATGTCATCGAGGAATCGCAGAGCGAGTGGTCGAGTCCAATCGTGTTGGTACCCAAACCCAACGTCACTCTTCGCTTCTGCAATGATTTTAGAAAACTGAATGAAATCTCCAAGTTTGATGCTTATCCCATGCCACGGGTAGATGAGCTCATTGAGAGGTTGGGGCCTGCCAGGTATATTACCAAGCTGGACCTCACGAAAGGGTACTGGCAGATTCCCCTAACCAAGGAAGCTAGGGAGAAAACGGCTTTCTCTACCCCGGAAGGCCACTTCCAGTACAAACGAATGTCGTTTGGTTTACACTCTGCCCCCCGCTACATTCCAAAGGGCCATGGACAAAACTTTGCGTCCACATCATCAGTATGCTTCGGTTTATTTGGATGACATCGTCATCTTCAGCCCTGATTGGGAGTCACATCTTCCCCGAGTTCAGGCAGTCGTAGACTCCCTGAGAAGAGCAGGATTCACCATAAATCCAGAAAAATGTGCAGTTGGGGTGGAGGAAGCCAAGTACCTAGGGTACATTGTGGGTAGAGGGCTGGTAAAGCCCCAAATGAGTAAGGTGAAAGCCATACAGGACTGGCCCCGTCCCCTAACCAAGAAGCAGGTCAGAGCGTTTTTGGGCATAGTTGGCTACTACCGGAGGTTTATCCCCAACTTTGCCACCATTGTTGCACCCTTGACTGACCTGACCAAAGGCAGAAAGTCTGTGATGATAAAATGGAATAATGATGCCGAAAAAGCTTTTCAGAAGCTTAAGACGGCATTGTGCCAGGATCCGGTGCTTGTTGCTCCAGACTTTAATAAGGATTTTGTTGTACAGACAGACGCTTCAAATGAGGGGTTAGGAGCAGTCCTGTCGCAGGTAATCAACGGGGAAGAGCACCCCGTAGTTTTCCTAAGTAGAAAGCTGACGGCAGCGGAGAAAAACGATGCCGTGGTGGAGCGGGAGTGTCTTGCCATTAAGTGGGCCTTGGACTCCTTGCGGTATTTCCTCCTAGGCAGAAGGTTTCGCCTGGTATCCGACCATGCCCCGCTGACCTGGATGAGGCAAAATAAACACAGGAATGCCAGAGTAACGAGGTGGTTCCTGTCTCTCCAGGAGTTCAGTTTTGTGGTGGAGCACAGACCCGGGAGACTACATCAGAATGCCGATGCCCTCTCCCAGGTCCACTGTATGGTGTCAAATGGTGCCTCCAACACCTCCGTATTGAGGCAGAGGGGGGGGGGGGGGTTTGTACAGGATGCCAAGGTTGGGTCCTGGACGGGTGCTATGTGGCGCCTATATTCAGGATGTGGTCCCTTTAAGGGAATCATGGTAGGCCTCAGGGACAAATTCCGGGGATAGTTTCGGGAGAGGACCGACTCGCGGGACCCGGAATTTGGGAGGCTCTGAAGTGACAATTGGGTGGGAAAGAGCCTCCCTCCCTGACCACAGGGATTCGGCCCACAGGGGGTTAACGGCCTCCAGGAAGACAGACAGCCTATAGGACAGGAAGCAGTAGAGAGGTGGTGGGGAGGAGGAGAAAGAGATGAGCACCTGTCTGAGGAGCTGTCTGGCTGTGTTGTTGTATTTGCTGTTTTGGAGGCTGCAAAAAGATCTCTGCAAGGACTCTAAAGAAACTTTTTGTCGGAGTCCTGTCTACAGAACTGTAGGTGCTTTTCTTTTCATATTATTTGTGCTGAAGATAAGCGGACTTTAATTTACGTTTTTTTATATGCTGAAGAAAAGCTTTATTTTTGATTTAATTATAAATAAATATATTTTGATTTCACCTTATGATGGTTTATGCACTTAATCCCGTGGAGCTAGTATTCCCAAACTTCACAAAAGTGAGTACACCCTCACATTTTTGTAAATATTTTATTCTAACTTTTCATGTGACAACACTGAAGAAATGATACTTTGCTTCAATGTAAATTAGTGAGTGTACAGCTTGTATAACTGTGTAAATTTTCTGTCCCTCAAAATAACTCCAAACACACCCATCAATGTCTAAACCGCTGGCAACAAAAGTGAAAATGTCCAAATTGGGCCCAAAGTGTCAATATTTTGTGTGGCCACCATTATTTTCCAGCACTGCCTTAAACCTCTTGGGCATGGAGTTCACCAGAGCTTCACAGGTTGCCACGTGTTCTCTTCCACTCCTCCATGATGACATCATGGAGCTGGTGGATGTTAGAGACCTTGCACTCCTCCACCTTCTGTTTGAGGATGCCCCACAGATTCTCAATAGGGTTTAGATCTGGAGACATGCTTTTCCAGTCCATCACCTTTACCTTCAGCTCCTTTAGCAAAGCAGTGGTCATCTTGGAGGTGTGTTTGGGGCCATTATCATGTTGGAATACTGCCCTATGGCCCAATCACCGAAGGGAGGGGATCATGCTCTGCTTCAGTGTGTCACAGTACATGTTAGCATTCATGGTTCCCTCAATAAACTGTAGCTCCCCAGTGCCGGCAGCATTCATGCAGCCCCAGAAGATGACACTCTCAACACCATGCATGACTGTAGACAAGGCCCACTTGTGTTTATACTCCTCACCTGGTTTCCGCTACACACACTTGACACCATCTGAACCATATAGGTTTATCTTGGGCTCATCAGGCCACAGGACATGGTTCCAGTAATCTATGTCCTTAGTCTGCTTGTCTTCAGCAAACTGTTTGCGGACTTTCTTGTGTATCATCTTTAGAAGAGGCTTCCTTCTGGGACGACAGCCATGCAGACCAATTTGATGCAGGGTGTGGTGTATGGTCTGGGCACTGACTGGCTGACCCCCACCCCTTCAACCTCTGCAGCAATGCTGGCAGCACTCATACGTCTATTTCCCAAAGACAGCCTCTGAATATGATGCTGAGCACGTGCACTCAACCTCTTTGGTTGACCATGGCAAGGCATGTTCTAAGTGGAACCTGTCCTGTTAAACCGCTGTATGGTCTTGGCCATAGTGCTGCAGCTCAGTTTCAGGGTCTTGGCGAGCTTCTTATAGCCTAGGCCATCTTTATGTAGAGCAACAATTCTTTTTTTAGATCCTCAGAGAGTTCTTTGCCATGAGGTGCTATGTTGAACTTCCAGTGACCAGTATGAGAGAGAGTGATAATACCAAATTTAACACAAGTTCCCCCATTCACACCTGAGACCTTGTAACACTAATGAGTCACATGACACCGGGATGGGAAAATGGCTAATTGGGCCCAATTTGGACATTTTCACTTAGGGGTGTACTCGCTTTTGTTGCCAGCAGTTTAGACATTAATGGCTGTGTTGTTTTCTAAATAGTGCGGTGCTGTGTCTCATTAAATAATGCACATACAAAATTTATATTAAACATTTCATGATCAAAAAAAAATTTAACCACTTTCAGACCGGACCATTTTGCTGGTAAATGACCAGAGGTCTTTTTACACTTTGGCACTGCGCTGCTTTAACTGGTAATTGCGCGGTCATGCAATGTTGTACCCAAACAAAATTTGCGTCCTTTTCTTCCCACAAATAGAGCTTTCTTTTGATGGTATTTGATTGCCTCTGCGATTTTTATTTTTTGCGATATAAACGTAAAAAGACCGCAAATTTTGAAAAAAAATGATATTTTCTACTTTTTGTTATTAGAAAAATCCAATAAACTCAATTTTAGTCATACATTTAGGCCAAAATGTATTCAGCCACATGTCTTTGGTAAAAAAAAAGTCAATAATTGTATATTTATTGGTTTGCGCAAAAGTTGTCACATCTACAAACTAAGGTACGTTTTCTGCAATTTACGCAGCTTTTAGTTTACGACTGCCTATCTCATTTCTTGAGGTGCTAAAATGGCAGGGCAGTACAAAACCCCCCCAAATGACCCCATTTTGGAAAGTAGACCCCCTAAGGAAATTGATAAGAGGCATGTTGAGCCCATTGAATATTTTATTTTTTTGCCTCAAGCGATTGAATAATGACAAAAAAAAAAATTTTTTTTTTTTTTTACACAAAGTTGTCACTAAATGATATATTGCTCACACATGCTATGGGCGTATGTGAAATAACACCCCAAAATAAATTCTGCTGCTTCTCCTGAGTACGGGGATACCACATATGTGGGACTTTTTGGGAGCCTAGCCGCGTACGGGGCCCCGAAAACCAAGCACCGCCTTCAGGCTTTCTAAGGGCGTACATTTTTGAGTTCACTTCTCACTACCTATTACAGTTTTGAAGGCCATAAAATGCCAAGATGGCACAAAACCCCCACAAATGACCCCATTTTAGAAAGTAGACACCCCAAGCTATTTGCTGAGAGGCATGTTGAGTTCATGGAATATTTTATATTTTGCCACAAGTTGCGGGAAAATTACAAACTTTTTTTTTTTTTTTTTTTTTTTCACAAAGTTGTCACTAAATGATATATTGCTCACACATGCCATGGGCATATGTGAAATGACACCCCAAAATAAATTCTGCTGCTTCTCCTGAGTACGGGGATACCACATATGTGGGACTTTTTGGGAGCCTAGCCGCGTACGGGGCCCCGAAAACCAAGCACCGCCTTCAGGCTTTCTAAGGGCGTAAATTTTTGAGTTCACTTCTCACTACCTATTACAGTTTTGAAGGCCATAAAATGCCAAGATGGCACAAAACCCCCACAAATGACCCCATTTTAGAAAGTAGACACCCCAAGCTATTTGCTGAGAGGCATGTTGAGTCCATGGAATATTTTATATTTTGCCACAAGTTGCGGGAAAATTACAAACTTTTTTTTTTTTTTTTTTTTTTCACAAAGTTGTCACTAAATGATATATTGCTCACGCATGCCATGGGCATATGTGAAATGACACCCCAAAATAAATTCTGCTGCTTCTCCTGAGTACGGGGATACCACATATGTGGGACTTTTTGGGAGCCTAGCCGCGTACGGGGCCCCGAAAACCAAGCACCGCCTTCAGGCTTTCTAAGGGCGTTACAGTTTTGAAGGCCATAAAATGCCAAGATGGCACAAACCCCCCCAAATGACCCCATTTTGGAAAGTAGACACCCCTAAATTTAGGGGTACACTAGTGAGACTAGGTAATAAATGGCGGGTGCCCTGAAACTATAAAAAAATAACTAACCAACCAGCGTCACCTGTAACAGTTATATGGTGATCACTGGTGAAAGGGTTAACTAGGGGGCAATCAGGGGGCTTTATGCGGTAGTATATGGGGGTCCCTGGCGCTATAAAAAGCTGCGGCGAACCTAAATACCTACCTGCCTAACTAGCGTCACCTGTGACACTAATACAGCGATCAGAAAAACGATCGCTTATTAGGCTGGGTTCACACTGGAGCGATGCGGGAACGCCACGAATGCGCGGCGGGTTCCCGCATCGCATGCCTCCCGGCGGCAGTTCACACTGCCCTATGCGAACTGCTGGGAGTGTCAGTGAAATGTTACTGACACCCCCAGATCAGTTCGCATATCGCAGTGCGATCTGCAAACTCGGATCGCATGGTGTGAACACCCATGCGATCCGATTCTGCTGCGGGCCAAAAAAAGGGTCCCGTGCGAATTTGCGGCGGGTGCGGCGGGTGTGGCGGGTGCGGCGGGTGCGGCGAATGGCTGAACTCGAATCGCACAGAGATCGGATGTGATTTGCACTGCAGTGCGGTGCGAATCACATCCGTTCTCATAAACCGCTGCAATGTGAACCCAGCCTTAGTGACACTGGCGACGGGGGGTGATCACGGGGTTAAACCTTTATTGGGGGGGTTAGGGGGGTACCTTAGAACTAAAGGGGGCTAACCCTAACTGCCCTAACAGTTATTAGTCACAAATGACACCCGCCGGGTGATCAGGGGGTTAAACCTTTATTAGGTAATAAATGGCGGGTGCCCTGAAACTATAAAAAATAACTAACCAACCAGCGTCACCTGTAACAGTTATATGGTGATCACTGGTGAAAGGGTTAACTAGGGGGCAATCAGGGGGCTTTATGCGGTAGTATATGGGGGTCCCTGGCGCTATAAAAAGCTGCGGCGAACCTAAATACCTACCTGCCTAACTAGCGTCACCTGTGACACTAATACGGCGATCAGAAAAATGATCGCTTATTAGGCTGGGTTCACACTGGAGCGATGCGGGAACGCCACGAATGCGCGGCGGGTTCCCGCATCGCATGCCTCCCGGCGGCAGTTCACACTGCCCTATGCGAACTGCTGGGAGTGTCAGTGAAATGTTACTGACACCCCCAGATCAGTTCGCATATCGCAGTGCGATCTGCAAACTCGGATCGCATGGTGTGAACACCCATGCGATCCGATTCTGCTGCGGGCCAAAAAAAGGGTCCCGTGCGAATTTGCGGTGGGTGCGGCGGGTGTGGCGGGTGCGGCGGGTGCGGCGAATGGCTGAACTCGAATCGCACAGAGATCGGATGTGATTTGCACTGCAGTGCGGTGCGAATCACATTCGTTCTCATAAACCGCTGCAATGTGAACCCAGCCTTAGTGACACTGGCGACGGGGGGTGATCACGGGGTTAAACCTTTATTGGGGGGGTTAGGGGGGTACATTAGAACTAAAGGGGGCTAACTCTAACTGCCCTAACAGTTATTACAGTCACAAATGACACCAATGCAAAAAAAAAAAAAAAAAAATGACATTGGTGTCACTGTGACTGGGGGGCAGGGGTAATTGGGGGGGTGATCGGGGGGTAAAGGGGGGGTGTGAGTGTGCCTGGCATGTTCTACTGTATGTGTAGAGTGTTGGTGCAACTCACCGATCCGCTCTCCTCCGTGTCGGAACGAAAAATACCGACACGGAGGAGAGAATACATCACTTCCTCTCCTGTGTTTACATTACAGGAGAGGAAGTGATGTCACGGGGGATTCCTATTCGTCGGGAGCGATCGCGAGGGGGTGGCCATGAACGAATGGCCGTCCCCTCGTCCGGGATCGCTCCCGCACGAATACCGACCGCCGCAGGCACCGGGCGGGGGCCCGATCGGGCCCCCGACCCGCGGGAGGCAAGGGACGTACATGTACGCCAATATGCCTGCCCGTGCCATGCTATCGACGTACATCGTCGTGCGGCGGTCGGCAACTGGTTAAATTAAAAAAATGAAAATGTCAAAAAATTAGAAAAAAATAGTTCATCTGTGTCAATGCTTCCAAAACAATCGCTGCTGTGTGTGTTCATCCTCAAAAGGACCAATATCCAGTGCACACCTCCCGCAGCTAAAGTGCCTGCTCACCTCAAAGATGAATGTAAAAGCATAGACAAATCACTCCTTGTGTCCACCACAATGGACCAACTTTGACTCTCCAGTGGTAATCCTACAGTCTTCAGACTGCTCCTCTGTGTGGGTAATCAGAATTTGTATTGCCATCAGACGAACCTTCCTTTACTTTCTCATAAGCGCTCAATCACGCTATTACTTCCATAGGTTATAGACATAAAACAACAAACACAAGTGCCATAGTGTACTCTGTATGTTTATTAAAAGCCCCCAAAACAAATCCACTTACAAGATAAAAACTTTAAAACAGCATGTCTCAAATCATCACTTTGTTCACCGCAAACGTACACTCACGATGCTTCACAGATTCGGCTCCTCCCCTCTAAATGCATGTCAGCATCTCAATGGCCTTCATCAGTAGAACTACTGAAGTGTGAAGTGATGATGTGAGATACGCTGTTCTAAAGTTTTTATCTTGTAAGTGGATTTGAATTCTCCGATGTTGGTTCCCAGGTTGAGAAAGGTGTAATGTGAGCCTATAGAGAGGAGGTGCCACAGAAGGACCAGAAACTGGCAGTCATGTTCCCCCAGCTGCAGCATTTTGTCAAGTTTGCTCCAGTGACGAGGAGGGAGGGAATGATGAGGTCACTGAATGTACTTGGGTGCTTAAGAGAAGAGAGGAGGAAAGTGAGGAGGAGTAGGCACAACTCCAACAAGGCAGGGTGCCCTCAAGTTGGCAGCTTAAGGACAACCATCCTATTGCATCACACTGCAGAGCTCTGTAGGTTCAGGGTGCTGCTGACTCCCTGCTGACTTTTAAAAGTTCCTTGGTGTGGGCCATGTGCAGAAGATCACACTGTTGCTGTTTGCTATGTCTAAAGCGGATCAAGCGTGGCCAGAACAGCAGTTGCTTGGGCACTACATGCTTGACCAGACATTTGACAACCTGCCATGCACTCTTTTGGCAACAGCACTTGAAAGACCTACATCATAGGTAAACACCTCCTTGCTCCTCATCTGGGATCTCAAACCCTACTATACCTTCAGTCCTCTCAAAAACCTGCACTGAAAGGAATGAAGGTATAGCGTTAGGTGACACAAGTACTTGCAGCCAATCTGCTAGCAGTACACCCCCAGTTGATTTTAGCAGGCAACTTTTCTTTTCATCCCGGCTCTCTACTGTCATGTGGAAGGCAATGTTTTGGCCTCGTTGGAGGTTTCATATTACCACTGACACGTGGTCCAGCAGGCTTGGGCAGGGACGTTACCTTTCCTTCACGGTGCACTGGCAGCTGGGAAGGATGCAGGACAGGGTCCAGTCTTGTTGGGTCTTGTTCCCCCACCATGCCTCCAAAAAGTTAGTGGTGATTCTGCTACAGCTCTCTGCTCCACCCCCTCCTCTTCTTCTTCCTCTGTGGTCTCTTCTGTAGAATTGTCCTCTGAACCAGCAGTGTGCGGTAAGCATTCAAGGGGCTACGCAAGCAGTCAGGCTAAAAAATGCCATGCAGTGCTCGAGTTGGTCTGCCTAGGGGACAGGAGCCACACTGGGGCAGAGATTCTATCAGCTCTGCAGGGGTAGACACAGAGGTGGTTGACGCCCATGCCAGCTTCAGCCAGGAATGGTTGTATGCAACAATGGCACCAACCTTCTCTCTTCCCTCCGACAGGGACACTTGACCCATATTCCATGTTTGGCACACATCCTGAATTTGGTGGTGCAGTTTTTCTTGACCAAGTACCAAGGCTCACAAGATCTCCTGAGGTAGGCCAGAAAAGTCTGTGGTCATTTCCACCAATCATACAATGCCAGTGCTCAGTTGGCTGACATTCAAAGAGAATGCACCAGCAGCCTCACTTGTGATAATCCTACCAGGGTCAGGGGAGCTTGGCTTCTTTTTGCCACACCAGTGGCTACTGATCAAGGATGCATGCACTGTCTTGTCACCATTTGAGAAGGCCACAAGGATGGTGAGCAGTGACAATGCATGCATCAGTGACGCTGTCCCTCTAGTCTTCCTGCTGGAGCACATGATTCCTGGAATCATGGACAGGGCACATGATGCAGAACAGCGGGAGGAAGAGGAGGACTTCCTTTCCTCTCAAGGCCCCCTTTATCCAGATAGCATTTCTGCAGGGCTGCCAAAAACACAGGAAGAAGAGGAGGAGGAGGATTGTGTCAGCATGGATGTAGAAGATAACAGTCAGCAGCAATCTTCATGGAATGGTTTTCAGTTCCAAGAAACTCAAGGAGTTATACGTGGCTGGGAGGAGGTAGTTATGGATCATGGGACCCTTAGTGACCCAGAGGACTCCAATTCCTCTGCAAACTTACGCTGCATGGCCTCCCTGATTCTGCAAAGCTTGTGAAGGGACCCTAGGATTCGTGGTTTCAAGTAGAGAGATCATTACTGGCTGGCAACCATTCTTCATCCATGTTAGAAGGATAAAGTTGCATAACTCATCCTGCCTTCACAGAGGGAGCAGCGGATGAAACATCTTCAAGAGGCCTTGAAGAAAAGTTTGTGTAACTCCTTTCCAGACCCTGGGAGGTTACCATTTCCTGGTGTAGGACAACGTGTTTCTGAGGCTTCATTCAGTCAGAGGAGGTGGTGGAGAAGGTGGCCGGCTGAACGATTCCTTTAAATTATTTTTCAGTCCTCAGCGCCAAGGTCTGATAGGTTCAAACAACCATCACCAGCGTCTGCATTATATGGTGCAGGAATATCTAGGGGCAAGAGCAGACTTGGAGACCTTTCCAACAGAGCATCCACTGGGTTACTGGGTCTTGAGAATGGACCACTGGCAAGAACTTGCTCAACATGCAATTGAGCTACTGGCCTGTCTTGCATCTAGTGTGCCATCTGAATGCACATTCAGTGCTGCTGGAGGGTTTGTAATGGATCAAAGAGTGCACCTGTCCACAGACTCCATTGATAGGCTCACATTTATAAAAATGAATCTGTCCTGGATCAGCAGCTATCAAGCACCTGATTGAATTTGCTATGGATCTGGGATTCCTTGAAGACTGTCTATCCTATTCCTCCTGAATCTTGATGATGCTGGCTTCCAACAACATTTTTGGTTTAGGGCATCACCACCACCCAAGGCCCAATTTGTATGCCCCTGTTTGACTGGGGCATGTAATTACATTTTTTGAAATAATATTTAATATGCCAATCAGTGCCCAGGCAGCTGCCAATCAATGCCCAGGCATCTGCCAATCAGTGGCAATTAAAAATGCCTGCCAGTGCCACCAGTGATGCCTATTAGTGCAGTCTATCAGTGCCAGCCATCAGTGCCCATCAGTGCCATATTTCAATGCCCATCATTGCTGCCTATCAGTGCCCATCAGTGCTCTCTATCAGTGCAGCCTTTCAGTGCCCATCAGTGTCGCTTATCAGTCCCCATCAGTGCCCACCAGTGCCACCTATGAGTTGCCATCAGTGCTGCCTATCAATGCCCATCAATGCTGCATATCAGTGTTATCCACGAATGCCGCTAATCAGTGTGCATCATCAGTGCCCATCACTGCCGCCTTATCAGTGCCCATCAGTGCAGCTTATCAGTGCCAGTCAGTGAAGGAGGAAACTTACTAATTTACAAAATGTTATAACAGAAGCAAAGAAAACCTTTTTTTTCTAAATTTTCAGTCTTTTTTTATTAGTTTAGCAAAAAATAAAACCTGCAGAGGTGATCAAATACCACCAAAATAAATCTTTATTTGTGGGAACAAAATGATAAAAATTTAGTTTGGGTACAGTGTAGCATGATTGCGCATTTGTCATTTAAAAAGTGACAGTGTTGAAAGCTGAAAATTGGCAGAAGGGGGTGTAAGTGCTTGGTATAGAAGTGGTTAACAGGGGCATGTAATTACCGTAGTTATCAGCGTATAGCACACATAGTTACATAGTTAGTCAGGTTGAAAAAAGACACAAGTCCATCCAGTTCAACCACAAAAAAAAAAAAAAATCATACAATCCCATATACCCAATTCTATACCCAAATTTGATCCAGAGGAAGGCAAAAAAAAAAACAGCATGATCTGATCTAAAGCAGGGGAAAACATTCCTTCCTGATCCCCGAGAGGCAACCGGATCAACTTTACGTATAAATGTTAGTACCCAGTTATATGATGCACACTTAGGAAATAATCCAGGCCTTTCTTAAAGCAATCTACTGAGCTGGCCAGAACCACCTCTGCAGGGAGTCTATTCCACATTTTCACAGCTCTTACTGTGAAGAAACCTTTCTGTATTTGGAAATGAAATCTCTTTATCTCTAGACGTAAAGAGTGTCCTCTTGTTCTCTTTGTTGACTGTAAAGTGAATAACTCAACACCAAGTTCACTATATGGACCCCTTATATATTTGTACATGTTGATCATATCCCCCCTTAATCTCCTCTTATCAAGAGTGAATAAATTCAGTTCCTCTAATCTTTCCTCATAGCTGAGCTCCTCCATGCCTCTTATCAGTTTGGTTGCCCTTCTCTGCAGTTTCTCCAGTTCCCCAATATCCTTTTTGAGAACTAGTGCCCAAAACTGCATATTTCAAATGAGGTCTTACTAATGATTTGACACTGGAAAAGAACACACTGCCCCGAGGGGCTTGGAGAGTGCTGCTCACCCCAAACGGAAAAAATGGAACAAGTTCCCCCACAATCGGGGTGTTTAGGCAGCAAAAAACAATAATAAATGTATGACAGAGTAACATGAAAAATATTTTAATATTTATTACCATGAAAAAGCAACATGGCACAGAGGTAAAAACACGAGCTACACCTGAACAGTTAAAAGACTCCGTATAAAAAGTACAATAATAACGATGGATGTGCAAAAGCAGACACAACTATTGCTGACACTGTACAATATAACAACAGTGGAGGTATAGGCCTAACGCGTTTCAACCCACTCAAGGGGTCTTCTTCAGAGAAATGGTCTGTTATAAAACAAAGATGTAATAAATAAATACATCAAATATTAGTTGTTTATACTGGGAATACCTGATATTTTAGTATAATTTACCCAATAGTGCACGTCCAAGGAAATAAAATGAAGTGCTTTTAGTGGAGTTCCCCCTCCGGATGAATGCCTCGATTTCCCTTCACATATCAAGAATGTCACCAAGTCCAAGAATGTCGCCAAATGCTCACTAAATTATTTATAGATTGGGCGACTCTATATATTTGAGTCAGTGACTGCGTCTGTTACCTATCCCGGGCTAGGTCCTTGTTCACAGTCCCCCCTTCCCCATTGGGAACCCTTTTACTAACATCATTCATTCAGGTAATAGCCTTGACTTCTATCATGGATTTTGTTCACTTAATTAGGTTAGCATGTCCACCATGGTTTTTGTTGTCCTTTCAGTCACTTACCTTTTCAGCACTTTCTCTTTCTTTCCACATAATTTTTATGCATAAGTCAGCATCACGTTCATTAATATACATCCAGTTTCATTCAGGCACCCCTGTCACCATTTGTCTTTTACACTACTTGTATAGCTTTCACATTTATCTACCCCAGTATACACATATTTTTTGTTGCTTCACACACATCATGCACCACATCACTGGCACTCCTTTAACACAGCGTTCTTCCTTCCACATATTTTCGTTGTTGTTTCTTTCACTTATTTGTTTATTTATTCATTTATTTATTCATTTGTTTTTCACTTTTTTCTTTTTTCCATGTGCACAGTTGTGGGGTTTCCCCCTTTTTTTTTTCCAATCAAAAACCTGAGTTTGAGAGCGTTTTTTTCCCTTTCCTTTTTCCTTTTCTTCCTTTTTAATTTAATACATAGATATACTTAAACATCTAGGTGTGGTTATCCTCTATATACATAGATTATAGGTATTACAATAGATTCATGCCTTACATACACCCTGCGTTCATATATAAAGCGTATGTCCCTAATTTTATATATATATATGGGATTCTATCATAGGTGTGACCTACCATATTGTCCGGCTGCCAATGTCCACACCCACTCCCTATGTCCATGGGGGGGTGAGGTACTTGTGTGACCTCTCGTGAGCCACGACTTTGGACCCTTGATCTTTCCCTCTTGGCATTTGGTGACATTCTTGGACTTAGTGACATTCTTGATATGTGAAGGGAAATCGAGGCATTCATCTGGAGGGGGAACTCCACTAAAAGCACTTCATTTTATTTCCTTGGACGTGCACTATTGGGTAAATTATACTAAAATATCAGGTATTCCCAGTATAAACAACTAATATTTGATGCATTTATTTATTACATCTTTGTTTTATAACAGACCATTTCTCTGAAGAAGACCCCCTGAGTGGGTTGAAACGCGTTAGGACTATACCTCCACTGTTGTTATATTGTACAGTGTCAGCAATAGTTGTCTGCTTTTGCACATCCATCGTTATTATTGTACTTTTTATACAGAGTCTTTTAACTGTTCAGGTGGAGCTCGTGTTTTTACCACTGTGCCGTGTTGTTGCTTTTTCATGGTAATAAATATTAAAATATTTTTCATGTTACTCTGTCATACATTTATTATTGTTTTTTGCTGCCTAAAAACCCCGATTGTGGGGGAACTTGTTCCATTTTACTAATGATTTGAACACGGGCAAAATGATATCTCTCTCTCTGGAGTCCATACCTCTCTTAATACAAGAAATGACTTTGCTTGTTTTGGAAATCGCAGCTTGGCATTGCATGCTATTATTGAGCTTATGATCTACCAAAACCCCCTGATGAATGAATGAATGAATGAATGAAATACTTTTATAGCGCACAATGCGAACTGAATCGCCTCTAGGCGCTGTGGCGAGCTTTGATCATCTGCTAAAAGAGGAAGGTCTTGAGTTTTTTCCTAAAAGCCAGGTGATTTTCTTCCAGGCGGATGTTGATTGGTAGAGCATTCCATAGCCGAGGCCCTTGGACAGCGAATCTCCGATCACCCTTGGATTTATACCGGGCTTTGGGCACGAGGAGGAGGTTTTTGTTGGCTGATCGAAGACTGCGGTTTGGTGTGTAATGATTTATTTTCTCCATTAGGTATTGCGGAGCTTCTCTATGCACGCATTTGTGGGTGAGGCACAGGGTCTTGAACGTGATCCGATTTTTTATGGTTAGCCAATGTAAGCTCCTCAGTGAAGGAGAGATGGATTCCCAGGGATTTTTTCCTGTTATCAGCCTTGCCGCCATGTTTTGGATCAGTTGTAATCGCGCAAGTTGATATTGGGGTAATCCTATGTAAAGCGAGTTTGCGTAGTCCAGTCGTGAATTAATGATTGTTCCAACTACCACTGCTTTGTCATTCTTTGGGATAAAAGGGATGAGTCTGCGAAGCATGCGCAGCAGATGGTGAGATCGACTGACTACAGATCCTATTTGCGCATCCATTGACATTTGTGCGTCTAAAATAACCCCGAGACTCTTCGCTTTGGTCTTTGGGGAGATAGTCTGCCCAAAGACGATTGGTGGAGATCAGGAGGTTTTGGTTGCGGGCTTATGATTTGGGTGTAAGATAAGAAGCTCTGTCTTTGATTCGTTCAGCTGGAGGGAGTTGGTGGTCATCCAGTCCTCTATTGATTTGAGGCAGTTTTCAAGTTGTTGTTGGTGATCTTTTTTTCCATTGATCCGGAAATAAAGTTGCGTGTCGTCAGCGTAAGAGTGGAAGCAGAGATCTGAGCATCTGATGATTTGAAGGAGTGGGCGAATGTAAATGTTGAAGAGAAAGGGTGACAACGGAGAGCCTTGAGGGACTCCGCAGGTGACTGCCCGAGTTTCGGAGAGGAATTTTCCTAGTTTCACTGTCTGTGACCGATTTCCTAGGAAGGATGCGAACCATTGGAGATCTATGTCTTGGACTCCGGCTACTTCTGTGAGGCGGACGAGTAGAGTATTGTGATCTACTGTATCAAACGCTACACTTAGGTCTAGCAGTACGAGGAGACACGGCTCTCCGTCATCTGCTGCTTCGAGGGCGTCATCCCAAATCTTGAGGAGAGCTGTTTCTGTTCCATGACCCGGGCGGAAGCCTGATTGCAGCGGGTCCAGGAGTTTGTGAGTATCCAGGTGAAGTTGTAGCTGATGTACTACAGCTTTCTCCATGATCTTAGAAATGGTGTTGAGGCTTGTAATTGGCCTACGGTTGTTTGGATCCTGAGGGTCCAGGTTTGGTTTCTTGAGTAGAGGTTTGACGATGCCTTGTTTGAGGATGCTGGGAACAATCCCTTTGTGGAATGATCGGTTTATGAGGTGGGTTATGGTTGGAGCCACGATGTCGGAGCATTCTTTCAGTAGTTTTGTGGGGATGATGTCAATAGGTGAGGTACTGTCACGCAGTTTATTAATGATGTTTTTTGCGGTGTCTACGGTAATTGAGGATAGTGAAAATTTTGGCAGTTGAGGTATGTTGGTGCAGACATCCTCTTTATGTATTTGCTGGCTGAGGTTGGATGTTTTCTTCTGACAAATTGTTTCCCTGATGGTTTTGACTTTATCGATGAAAAAATCTGACAGTTTGTCACAGTAATCCTGGGATTCGCTTTCTGGGGGTTCTAGGCACACCGGATTCATTGATTGATTAACCAGTTTAAACAGTTCCCGTGGTTGGTTTGCGGCCGTTGAGATTGTATATGAGAAGTGGTCCTTTTTGGCTTTGAAGATTGCTTTCCGATAATTCTCTGTGAGACCTTTGTAGTTAAATAGGTTTTCCTCGGTGGGATTTCTTCTCCATGTCCTTTCCGCTCTTCTGCGTTCTTGCTTTAGTACGGAGAGGGAGCTATTAAACCATCCAGCATTTTTCTTCCTGATGAGTGCCCTGCGTTTTGGTGCTACCAAGTCTGCTGATTGCAGTAATGCCTTGTTCAGGGAGTTGAGTGTTTCCTCCGTAGAGTGGTTTAAGGTTATTGTAGATATCTTTTTGGACAGAGTGGTTTTGAAGGCTTCGGAGTACAGTTTTTTATGCGATCTGGTCCAGTGCGTTGTTACAGGTTTCCGTTTTGCGTTGGTGATGTTGGTAGCGATTTTGAATTTGATGGCGTGGTGATCCGTCCATGGCAGAGTTATGTTGTCGAGTATGTTGACGTCGATGTTCTGTTTGAAAATGAGGTCCAGGGTGTGTCCTGACCCATGCGTGGGAGTCTTTATCAGTTGCTGTAGACCCAGTTCTTCTAGTTGATTGATGCAGGCAGTCGCGATGGGGTCTTTAGGCTCGTTTGCCCAAAGGTTGAAATCTCCGAGTCCCAGGAAATTTTAGAATTTTAGGGTGTGCATTGCAAAGGATTCCGTGAGGGGTGAAAGAAGATTGGACTTTGGTCCCGGTGGTCTGTAGCACAGTAGAATATGAGTGGTGTCATGGGGTGTTGGTTGAAGATGTAGCGTCAGGGTTTCCATAAAAGGCACTGGGTTCTGAAATGATGGTTTAGTGAGATCCAGGTGACCTTTATGCCGCGTACACACGAGCGGACTTTTCAACATCCAAAGTCCGACGGACTGAGTCCGTCAGACTATTCGATCGTGTGTGGGCTGCAACGGACTTTTGACTCGCCAAAGTCCGAAGGACTTTAGAATATGGAACATGCTTCAAATTTTCCCGACGGAACTCCGCCGGACCCGGTCCCTTCGAAAACTCGGCTCGTGTGTATGCTATTCCGACGGACTAAAACCGACGCTAGGGCAGCTATTGGCTACTGGCTATGAACTTCCGTATCCGAATCCAGTCGTACGTCATCACGTTCGAATCCGTCGGAGTTTAGTGTGATTGTGTGTGGCCAAGTCCGCTCCGCCGAAAAGTCTGTCAGAACTCCGTCGGAACTCCGGCAGAACTCCGACGGAACTCCTTCGGAAGTCTGTCGGACATAAGTCCTCTCGTGTGTACGGGGCTTTAAAGATCACTGCTAGGCCTCCTCCTTTTTTCCCTATCCGGTGTTCGGTTAGGATCCTGTAGATCCGGCACCAATTCGGTGAGGATGGTGTTGCAGTCAGAGGTTAACCAGCTTTCGGTGATGAAGAGGCAGTCTACATTGTTCTCGATGATGAAGTTGTGTACTTCCAGTCTATGTTTGACTGCAGACCTGGCGTTAATCAAGGCGCAATCTAATTGTAGTGGTGGAGTAGAAGTCTTCCTGTGGTTGGGAGCTGCTTGTCGTCCGGTTTTTAATAGTTGTTCTCTTTGAAGTATTTTTTGTATGGAAGATGGCAATGTGGTGTTGATGTTCCTTAGTTTGTGCAGAACTTCAGCTGAGTATTTGAAGTAGCACATGGTTTGTGGATGCTGTTGATGGTACTATGGGCCTCAGATGATGATCCTGATCAGGGTATTGATCCTGAGGTGGGGCTAGGTATCAGACTTGCCGCCGTGCTTGAGGCTATTAGCGCGCAAGTTGATCAGGGGATGCCTATATGGATGCGGAAGGAGATGTTGTATTCGGTTGCTGGCTGTTCCAGCTACCTTTACTTAACGTGAAAGTCTCCGCTCAGAAAAGAAGTCTGGCTGTGATCTGGAATAGTCGTCCTATGATAGCGTAAAAAATGGAAAGGAGGCTGGAGGTAGGGGTATGCTAACCTATGGTTGTTCCTGATTGTTCCAGAGGAAGGCGAAAAACCCCCTGACAGTAGCAGCCAAACGCACCAGTGGGGCAAAAATTCCTTACTGACCCCTGTAGGCGGTTGGACGGAGTCCCTGGAACAATCACTGGGGGGGGGGGAGTGGAGGTGGGAGCTTACCTGGCTGCGGTGGTCCCCAGATCCTTCTCCACTATGGATCCCCCTAGTTGTACTCACCCTAGAATGTATGATGCATGCATATTCTTAGCCCCCAAGTGCATAACTTTACATTTTTCAACATTAAACCTCATCTGCCACATAGTCTCCCAATTAGACAGAGCATTGAGGTTGGCTTGTAAATTGGAAACATCCTGTAGGGACGTTATTCCACTGCATAGCTTGGTGTCATCTGTAAAGACGGAAATGTTACTTTTGATCCCAGACCTAATATCATTTATAAAGATATTAAAAAGTAAGGGTTCCAGCACTGAACCTTGGGGTACACCACTGATAACCCTAGACCATTCAGAGTAATGCCGTGTACACACGAGCGAATTGTCCGGCGTACTTAGTCCGGCAAACAATCCGACGGATAGTCCGGCGGACTTTCTACCGAACGGACTTGGCCACACACGGACACACAGAAAGTCTGGCGTTTGCTAGTGCGATGACGTACAGCACGTACGACATGACTAGAAAAAGGAAGTTCAACAGCCAGTAGCCAATAGCTTCATTTTCGTACTTGCTTCTGAGCATGCGTCATTCTTAGTCCGCCGGACTAGCATACTGACGAACGTATTGTCCACTGAAACCCAAGTCCGGAGGGAAAGATTGGACTGCAAAAATACTTTCTAAGTCCACTGGACTTTACGCTGGAAAAGTCCACTGAAGCCCGCACACGATCGAATTGTCCGGTGAAATGCGTTTCGGCAGACTACGTACGCCAGACAATTTGATCGTGTGTATGCGGCATAAAAATCATTAACCACTACTCTCTGAATTTTGTCTTTTAGCCAGTTTTCTATGCATTTACAAACTGATATTTCCAAACCTGTAGACTTTACCTTACACATGAGCCGTACGTGCGGAACTGTATCGAAAGCTTTTGCAAAATCCAAGTATACCACATCCACCGCCACCCGTCTGTCCAAGGTTTTACTTACCTCCTCATAAAAAGAAATCAGGTTTGTCTGAAAACTTCTGTCTTTCATGAATCAATGCTGTCTGTTGCTTAAAATATTTTTTTCCTGCAAGAACTCATCTATGTGGTCTTTTATTAATCTCTCCAGTATCTTCCCAACTATAAGTTAAACTAACAGGTTACTTGGTAAAGACTTTGTTCCCTTTTTAAAAATAGGCACCACATTGGCTCTGCGCCAATCCAGTGATTATTCCTGTCATTAATAAGTCCCTAAAAATGAGATACAATGGCTTTGAAATTACAGAGCTCAATTCTTTTAGGATCCATGGGTGGCTGCCATTAGTGATGGCCGAACGGTTCGCCCGGCGGTCGTTTCACGGTGAATTTCGGCTGTTCGCGGTCCGCCCGTTCTGCGGACTATTGGCACCGTTCGCCCGGCGGACTTCCATGTTTACTGTGTAAAAGAACTTTGACCTATGATGACACATCCATCATGGGGTACAGGACAGCCAAATGAGACATTACAGCACATGGACACTTGGACATTCCCCCTAACTTATAAATAGACCCGATCCGGCGGCCATTTTACATTCTTTCTTCTGTCACTATAGGGAGAGGTTGCTGTGTGGAGCAGGGAGAGATTGCAGTGACCCAAATCGCTAGCTATTTGGTACACAAAAGTTATTTTCAGGACTGGTATAGGTGTTAGGTGTATATAGGTTTGCTGTGCTACTGATTGTTGCAGCAGCCTGAGTGTCTTTTGTCAGTTTAGAGAAAGGGACAGGACGGTGTGTCTGCTGTAGGGACAGTCAGTTTAGTCATTAGCTGTTACCATCAGGTGCACAAAAGTGCTATTCCAGTTATTGTTCCAGTAGCCTCTGTTTTGTCAGTTTATATGGGGACAGGCAGGAAGCAGTGTGTGAGGCAGTGAGGGTCAGTTTAATCAGTAGCTGTTATTATATTAGGTCCACAAAGGTTCTTTTCAGGACTGGTATCAGTGGTATGGTAATAGGCTTGTACACGTATAATATTCTTTCTTCCAAATATAGAAAGAATATTATACTTGACTGCTGCCCTTCTGCTGCAGTCTGCTAATCATTCACAACCTACTTGTTCCACAAAGCTCCTTATAAGGACTGGTAATAACCTGGTGTAGGGTGCTATAGTACACAGGGTTGAGTGAGGTACAGTCTGCCATTCTATAAGGACTGGTATAGGTCCACAATACATAGGGTTGAGGTGCACTACTGCTGACCGCTGCCCTATACTGCAGCAGTCCTTCATCGGTATAGGGACTGACGTACAGTCTGCTAATCACTCACACACAACCTACTTGTTCCACAAAGGTCCTTATAAGGACTGGTAAGGTATAGGGTACTACAGTACATAGGGTTGAGTGAGGTACAGTCTGCTATTCTATAAGGACTGGTATAGGTCCACAATACATAGGGTTGAGGTGCACTATTGCTGACCGCTACCCTATACTGCAGCAGTCCTTCATCGGTATAGGGATTGACGTACAGTCTGCTAATCACTCACACACAACCTACTTGTTCCACAAAGGTCCTTATAAGGACTGGTAAGGTATAGGGTACTACAGTACATAGGGTTGAGTGAGGTACAGTCTGCCATTCTATAAGGACTGGTATAGGTCCACAATGCATAGGGTTGAGGTGCACTACTGCTGACCGCTGCCCTATACTGCAGCAGTCCTTCATCAGTATAGGGACTGACGTACAGTCTGCTAATCACTCACACACAACCTACTTGTTCCACAAAGGTCCTTATAAGGACTGGTAAGGTATAGGGTACTACAGTACATAGGGTTGAGTGAGGTACAGTCTGCTATTCTATAAGGACTGGTATAGGTCCACAATACATAGGGTTGAGGTGCACTATTGCTGACCGCTGCCCTATACTGCAGCAGTCCTTCATCGGTATAGGGACTGACGTACAGTCTGCTACTCACTCACACACAACCTACTTGTTCCACAAAGGTCCTTATAAGGACTGGTAAGGTATAGGGTACTACAGTACATAGGGTTGAGTGAGGTACAGTCTGCCATTCTATAAGGATTGGTATAGGTCCACAATACATAGGGTTGAGGTGCACTACTGCTGACCGCTGCCCTATACTGCAGCAGTCCTTCATCGGTATAGGGACTGACGTACAGTCTGCTAATCACTCACACACAACCTACTTGTTCCACAAAGGTCCTTATAAGGACTGGTAAGGTATAGGGTACTACAGTACATAGGGTTGAGTGAGGTACAGTCTGCCATTCTATAAGGACTGGTATAGGTCCACAATACATAGGGTTGAGGTGCACTACTGCTAACCGCTGCCCTATACTGCAGCAGTCCTTCATCAGTATAGGGACTGAGAGTTTTGTCACAGGGTCATTTAAAAAATGACAGGCAGAGGAAGAGGCAGGCCCTTCCGCAGGGGTGGTAGGGGTAGGGCAGGAGCAACAGGCTTGAGCCAAAGTGGGAAGTTGCAGAAGGTGTGTTCAATTACTTTAAAGGACGCACCAGACTTGGTTGAGTGGCTCACTCAACCTTACTCTTCTGCACCCTCCTCATCCTCTCAATCTGCACCCTTTTCTTCACTCTCTGCTATGTGCACCCCCAAAGACACTACCACCAACAACACCACCACCACCACTACCACCACATACCTTCCGCTTGAGTCACAGGAATTATTTTACGATCCATATCAAGACATTTCTGATGCGCAGCCACTCTTGGTATTGGATCAGGAAGAGGAGGTAGCAACAACCGCTACTCAGCAGTCTGGCGACAGTACCCAGATCAGCCCAAGGAGGAGGTTGGTCCCCGGTGTTGCTGCCTACTCCGAGATCTCTACTTATAGGGGTGGAGAAGGTGACGTCGAGGATGACGTGTCTAGTGATGTCACGTGGGTGCCCACAAGAGAGGAAGAGGAGGGGAGTTCAGAGGGAGATATGGACCAGCAGATAGGGAGGAGAAGCAGGAATAACTTACATTGCACAGGAGGGACAAAGCAGACTGCAAATGTATCAGGAGCGAGTCATCGACCATGTACATCTAGCACTCCCAGGACACCGGCACATGGCTCCGCAGTGTGGGCTTTTTTTAACGTGTCCGCTGCTGACAATAACGTTGCCATCTGCAATCTTTGCAGTCAACGCATTAGTCGTGGTAAGCCCAACACTCACCTAGGGACGACCGCTTAAGAAGGCACATGAGCAGCCATCACCGAGCTGAGTGGGAGCAACGGAACACACAAAGCCACACTCCAGGTTCTCATCGTCCAGCCTCGTCTTCTACTTCTCCTTCTCCTCTCTCCTCACAATTGTCCTCCACTCCACCTTCCATCACGCCAAGCTTACGTTTTTCTGCAAAAAGGCAGGCTTCCGTGGGCCTAATGTTCGAGTGTAAAAAAATGATGACGCCGGATAACCCTCTTGCCCAACGGTTGACGGCTGGCTTGTCAGAACTCATAGCCCGCCAACTACTGCCATATAAACTGGTGGACTCGGAGGCCTTTCGCAAATTTGTGGCCATTGGAACACCACAATGGAAGGTCCCAGGAAGAAAGTATTTCTCAGAGAAGGGCATCCCATAGCTATATGGCCATGTTCAGCGGCAAGTAAATGTATCTCTGGCACACAGTGTCGGTGCCAAGATACATCTGACCACAGACACGTGGTCTAGCAAACACGGGCAGGGAAGGTATATCACTTTTACTGCCCACTGGGTGAACCTTCTGACGGCCGTCAAGCATGTAACCCGTGGCACCCGTGTAGATTTGGTTTTACCGCCACGGATTGCATGCAGGCCTGGCTCTTCTTCTCCTCCTCCTCCTCCTACTCCATCCTCCTCCCTCTCCTCCTCGGCTGACTCCTCCTTTTCCGCTGCTAGCATCTCTTCCGCTGCGCCTCCCAAGATCCCCAGAACCTATTCGACATGCCAGGTGAGACTTTGCCATGCTGTGCTGTGTCTGTTCTGCCTGGAAGCCAAGAGCCACACTGGCCCTGCACTGCTTTCAGCTTTGCGTTCACAGGCAGATCAGTGGCTAACACCGCTCAATTTGACAGTTGGTAAAGTGGTGTGACAATGCTGCCAATCTGCTTAGCGCATTGAAACAGGGAAAAATTACACACATTCCATGCATGGCACACATCTTAAACTTGGTCGTGCAGCGATTCGCTGTCAAATACCCTGGGGTCCAGGACATCTTGCAGCAGGCAAGGAAAATCTCGGCCCATTTCAGAAGATCTTACACGGCCATGGCTCGCCTTGCTGACATTCAGCGGCGACACAATCTGCCGGTCAGACGTCTTATTTGCGATTGCCAGATGCGATGGAACTCAACCTTCTATATGCTTGATAGGCTGCTCGTGCAGTTAACGACTACATGTACGAACTCTGCGGCAGAACAGGTTCTGGGGAGCTTGTTTTTTTTCACTGCGCCAGTGGCTGCAGACTTCTGCGCCCATTTGATGAGATCACCAAACTGGTCAGTCGCAGCCATGGCACCATCAGTGACATGGTACCTTATGCCTTCTTTATGGAGCGTGCATTGCGTTATGTCATTGATCAAGCCGTGGAATAGCAGGAGCAGGAAGATGAGGAAGTCGCAATGCTGGATGAATTCCTAGGGGGGGGGCTACTCTATCTGAGACAAGTCAACAACAGGAGTCTGAAGAGGAGTCAGAGGAGGATGGTGCCGGGGCGGATGAGGAGGAGCAAGAAGAGCATGCTTTAAACCTTTCTGGGTTCCCTGTTGTTGTGCGTGGATGGGGAGAGGAAAACGAGGAGGACAACATTATCCTGGATGATGAGCAGGAGCCAGGCCACCACACCGTTTATTGCAAATGGGGGCCTTCATGCTCCAGTGTTTTAACAGGGACCCCCGTATAAAAAGCATAAAGGACAAGGACCAGTACTGGGTGGCAACATACTTAGACCCCCCGGTACAAACACAAAATGGCGGAAATGTTACCACCATCACAGAGGGCTGTCAGAATGGAGCACTTACAGGCCTTGCTTCGAGAAATGCTGCATTCTGCTTTTGCGTGCGCTGGCAGAGGAAGAAATCCCACTCCCAGAGAAAGAGTTGTGGGTACCAATCCAACAGCGCCTGCAAGAAGAGGCCGGTTTGAAGATGTGTTGGTGACTTCTGATATGAGGTCATTCTTTTAGCCGACCCATCGACAGGTCTCATCCGGATCCAGCATCAGGGAACGCCTAGACCGAAAGGTGTCCGACTATATTAGGTTAACGGCTGATGTGGATGCTCTGAGAACTGATGAACCCCTGGACTACTGGATGGGCAGGCTTGACCTCTGGCCAGAGCTTGTCCAATTTGCAAACGAACTGTTTGCTTGCCCCTCGTCCAGTGTCCTGTCCAAAAGGACGTTCAACGCAGCAGGGGGGATCGTGACTTATAAGCACACTTGCCTAACTCACGACAGTGTTGACTACCTCACATTTATAAAAATGAATGAGGCATGGATCTTGGAGGAATTCAACACATGTGACCAGTAGACAATATATATGCATAACTCTATAAACAATTTATTTAATCTAGCACACGGACCTTTTTTCTACCTTTGGCTCACTTCCTTGTACAAAAAAAGCACACCGTACTATATGCCCGTACCATCCTGTTTGAAGAGGTTGAGCGGTGTCATATTTTTGGGTCCCGCAGCGAGTTGCTGTTGTTAGTGCTCTCTATCTCGGTGCTGGTGTGGTGTCAGTGCTCTCTATTATGGTGCTGGTGTCAGTGCTCTCTATCTCGGTGCTGGTGTCAGTGCTCTCTATCACGGTGCTGGTGTCAGTGCTCTCTATCATGGTGCTGGTTTCCCACAAAGCCAAGTGTACTCGGCTAAGCTCGGCTCCTCTTGGCTCCTCTCGCAGTCCCGCCCCTGTGATGGACATGACTGGGCATGACTGTGAGCGAAGCCGAGAGCAGCCGAGCCTAGCCGAGTGCACTCAGCTATGTGTATATCGGCAGCACTCGCTCCGCTCCGCTCACAATCAGCAGAGATCGGCGGTAGGGATGAGCTTCCTGTTGCCTGTTTGCCTGTTCGGCGAACAGTGAACAATTTGGGGTGTTCACGGCAAATTCGAAAAGCTGCGGAACACCCTGTACAAGTCTATGGGAGAAATCTAAAGTGCTAATTTTAAAGGCTAATATGCAAGTTATTGTCATAAAAAGTGTTTGGGGACTTGGGTCCTGCCCCAGGGGACATGTATCAATGAAACAATAAAACTATAATATTCCTTTAAATTTCTTACCTAGGGGGTTTCTATAGTATGCCTGTTAATGGGGTGCATGTTTGAGATCTGGATCTCAAATTTTCCGACAACAAAATCCGTTGTTGGAAATTCCGATCGTGAGTACACAATTCTGACACACAAAGTTTCACGCATGCTTGGAATCAAGCAGAAGAGCCGGACTGGCAGTGCTTAGGATAAAATTATAAGGTGGCTGCCTCCCCTAATAGAGCTCCCCTAGGAGGGCTCTAGAAACACAGCAAAACTTGGGGTCAGTGGCACTACCTGTGTCAGAACACAAAAAAATGGCTAAAGGCCGCAGGTGTAAGGGTACACAGTAAAGCAGATATTAACCACTTAAGGACCGCTGCATGTAATTATACATTGGCAGAATGGCACAGACGGGCACAATCACGTACCCGTACGTGCCTGCCTTCCAGCAGGTGGGGGGTCTGATCGGACCCCCTCCCGCTGGCTGGGGCGGTCTGATTTGCTTCAGGAGCGATCCGGGATGAGGGGATGGCCTTTGGTTTCTGGCCATCCCCTCTCGATCGCTCTTGGCGAATGAGAAGCTTCCCCTGCCTGTGTAGTGTAAACACTGGCAGGCAGAAGTTAGGTCCAGGGTCGCCCCTTACCCCCCAATAAAGGTTTAACCCCCTGATTGCCCCTAGAGTTAACTCTTTCACCAGCGATCACCGTATAAGTGTCACTGGTGACACTGGTTAGCCAGTTAGTTATTTAGTTATTTAGGTTCCCCATCAGGTTTTTATATAGCATCAGGGACCCCCATATACTACCTAATAAAGGTTTTAACCCCCTGATTGCCCCTAGAGTTAACCCTTTCACCCCCTTTTGCCAGTGTCACTAAGCAATAGTTTTTCTGAATGCTGCATTAGTGTCACTGGTGCCGCTAGGTAGCTAGTTATTTTTTAGGTTCACTGCCAGGTTTTTATAGCGTTAGGTACCCCCATATACTACCTAATAAAGATTTTAACCCCCTGATTGCCCCTAGAGTTAATCCTTTCACTAGCGATCACTGTATAAGTGTCACTGGTGACGCTGGTTAGCCAGTTAGTTATTTAGTTATTTAGGTTCCCCGTCAGGTTTTTATATAGCGTCAGGGACCCCCATATACTACCTAATAAAGGTTTTAACCCCCTGATTGCCCCTAGTTAACCCTTTCACCAGTGATCACCGTATAAGTGTTACGGGTGACTCTGGTTAGTTAGTTTGCTTTTTATAGCATCAGGGAGCCCACCATTTATTACCCAATAAAGGTTTAACCCCCTGATCACCCGGCGGGTGATATCAATTAGGTTTTAGGGTCAGGGTCTGCGTCGCCCCAGGCAGCGCTAGGTTAGTGCCAGTACCGCTAACACCCATGCACAAAGCATAAACCTCCCGTAGTGGTATAGTATCTGAACAGATCAATATCTGATCTGATCAGATCTATACTAGCTTCCCCAGCAGTTTAGGGTTCCAAAAAAACGCATTGTTAGCGGGATCAGCCCAGATACCTGCTAGCACCTGCGTTTTGCCCCTCCGCCCAGCCCACCCAAGTGCAGTATCGATCGATCGCTGTCACTTACAAAACACTAAACACATAACTACAGTGTTCGCAGAGTCAGGCCTGATCCCTGCGATCGCTAACAGTTTTTTTGGTAGCGTTTTATATTTAAATCCGGAAGGCAGTGCTTGGTTTTCGGGGTCCCGTACGTGGCTAGGCTCCCAAAAAGTCCCCCACATGTGGTATCCCCATACTCGGGAGAAGCAGCAGAATTTATTTTGGGGTGTAATTTGACTTATGCCCATAGCATGTGTGAGCAATATATCATTTAGTGACAACTTTGTGCAAAAAAAATTAAATTGTAATATTCCTGCAACTTGTGGCAAAATATAAAATATTTCATGGACTCAACATGCACTCAGTAAATAGCTTGGGGTGTCTACTTTCCAAAATTGGGTCATTTGGGGGGGTTTTGTGTTATTTTGGCATTTTATGGCCTTCGAAACTGTGATAGGTGGTGAGGAGTGAAATCAAAAATTTGCACCCTTAGAAACCCTGAAGGCAGTGATTGGTTTTTGGGGTGCCGTACGCAACTACACTCCCACATATGTGGTATTCCTGTACTCAGGAGAAGCAGCAGAATATATTTTGGGGTGCAATTCCACATATAACTATGGCATGTGTGAGCAATATATCATTTAGTGACAACTTTTTGTAAACTTTTTTTTTTTTTTGTGTCATTATTCAATCACTTGGGACAAAAAAAAAAATTCAATGGGCTCAACATGCCCCTCAGCAATTTCCTTGGGGTGTCTACTTTTCAAAATGGGGTCATTTGGGGGGGGGGGGTTTGTGTTATTTTGGCATTTTATGGCCTTCGAAACTGTGATAGGTAGTGAGGAGTGAAATCAAAAATTTGCACCCTTAGAAATCCTGAAGGCAGTGATTGGATTTCGGGGTGCCGTACGCGGCTAGACTCCCAAAAAGTCCCACATATGTGGTATCCCCGTACTCAGGAGAAGCAGCAGAATATATTTTGGGGTGCAATTCCACATATAACTATGGCATGTGTGAGCAATATGTAATTTAGTGACAACTTTTTGTAAACTTTTTTTTTTCTTTTTTTGTGTCATTATTCAATCACTTGGGACAAAAAAAAAATATTCAGTGGGCTTAACATGCCCCTCAGCAATTTCCTTGGGGTGTCTACTTTCCAAAATGGGGTCATTTGGGGGGGGGGGTTGTACTGCCCTGCCATTTTAGCACCTCAAGAAATGAGATAGGCAGTCATAAATTAAAAGCTGTGTAAATTCCAGAAAATGTACTCTAGTTTGTAGACGCTATAACTTTTGCGCAAAACAATAAATATACGCTGATTGACATTTATTTTACTAAAGACATGTGGCTGAATACATTTTTCCCTAAATGTACGACTAAAATTGAGTTTATTCGATTTTTCTTATAACAAAAAGTAGAAAATATATTTTTTTCTCAAAATTTTCGGTCTTTTTCCATTTATATCGCAAAAAATAAAAATCGCAGAGGCAATCAAATACCATCAAAAGAAAGCTCTATTTGTGGGAAGAAAAGGACGCAAATTTCGTTTGGGTACAACAATGCATGACCACGCAATTACCAGTTAAAGCAGTGCAGTGCAAAATTGTAAAAAGACCTCTGGTCCTTAGGCTGAAAATTGGTCCTGGGCTAAAGTGGTTAATCCAATATTATCGATTGATATATGTGTAATTAATCTAGTGTGACCAAATAATGGTGACTATAAAAAAATATGTACTGTATATACACCATAAGTGAATCTGCCATAAACATTACCCTTGATCACAAAAAAAGTATACAGTGCAAAAAAACATACATTAGTATGTATATAATGTCTAGACCCTTTCAGATAACATCTGAAAGTACATAAAATGCACCAATTCAGTCATAAAAGTGTTGTGCAGTAATGTTGCATCCAAACAGAAATTTAATAGCAAAAATGTGCCCAAGTAGCAGAATCCAAAAATACAAAAATCAAAAAACCACCATAAAAACTTATATGTATATATATATATATATATGTGTGTGTAGGTGAGAATATATAAGTGATATATCGTGTTGTGCATACAGATGTATCATAAAAACAATGACGTGTGACTTTTGTGCCTGCTGTATCTCCAGGTGACATGTGTGCTCCCCCTCAAGGATCCCCACTTACCAACTTCTATAACCCCTGCAGGGGTAGTGTGGGTGTAAGTCAACTCTCTTTAATCGGTACAGCCAGGTATCTGCTTTTGCAGGCTCTAAGGTGTCCCTTGGGCTCCAGGTTATTGAAAGTATACACTAGTGTGTTCCTCATGGAAAAAAAAAAGATTGGCTCCCATAGTGTAGTTTCAGAAAAAAGCTCTTCCGTTTTAAAAAATATATATAAAATCAACAAACATAAAAACCATGCAGCATAGGTATATCCAAAAAGTGTTACACTAGCTGTTAGGTGACAAAAAACTTCTGCTGAAAAACCAAGCTGGGGATCGACAGCGTGCGCTTCCACCCACTCAAGTTCCCGGAAGTGACGTAATGTGCGTGGCTCCGTCGTACGCGTTTTGTCATAGATGTCTTCAGCAGCGGCACTGGTTATTGAACTTCATTTTTCTTGAGCGTGACGTAGGCGGTCTCTGTGGCTATACCGTACCACTAGTTGACATGTGCCGGTTGAACTATGTTCCTCACTATCTTATTGTATCTTGTTTGACACTCACTCACCTCAGCTATGGTAATTATAGATTTTTTGGATTATCTTTTGCTTTTCACTGTTCACACTATATATCTCTTTATTCATCATGCACACCAATTATATCCAACCTACTTGGCTTAGTTATATGCCTCCTTTCATTTTAATGATTTTACTCACTGGCTTCACTACCTCTTGGCACTGTAACTTCGTTTCACTTGTTCCTGTACAGATATAATTATACACTTACTTATTCTATTCCTTTACAAAGGTTCTTTGGAAAAACTTTTTATATATGGTTATTCTGGGATTACAGGGCCCTAGATGTGTCACTCCCAATCAACTGTGGTGCTCTGTGGTCATTGAGAATTTTGCCTCAGCTCCGGTGGAGATTTGTTTTTCACAGCGCCTCTATTTGTCAACAGTTTCTTTCCCAAGAAATAATCTCATTGTAAGTAAGAGTGTTTGAGGGAACTGAGTCTCCCTCCTTCTCTCTGTTCCTTTGCCCTTTGTGCTGATTTTGTCTGACCCTCATGCATTCACTTATCTCTTTGTAGATAATTTTAACCTTGGAACTGCTCCTGATGAGTGGATGAACTCCACGAAACGCGTAGAGCGCTTTTATGCTACCATTTGCAAGCATGTGTCTGAAATTTTCCCCGACTTTATTTATAATGTCTCATGCTTCAATCCATTCAAGATTATTTCTGTCTCTCTTTTAATCATGCAATTTTCTGTGATGTTGATTATCATTGTAAACCTTGTTATAATATGTACTTATGTATACACATATATGAAATATAATCAATTCATATTATTGTTACCTATGTTATTATCGTTTTTTATACCTAGCCAATGAATTTCAGACATGTCCTTACATACCTACCTTGCAGCTATGCTTCATTCAAAGTCCCACCCTATTTTTCCTATAATACTTGATTAGGGATGGAGGTAGATGAATTTACATATTCCTTGCCTCATATAAAGTCCCAATTTTCCCTTTCCCCCTCTTTATGTCTATTTTTCTTGGCTCGTCGTACGTGTTGTACATCACTGCATTCTTGACGTTCACAATTTCCGACCAACTTTGTGTGACCGTGTGTATGTAAGACAAGTTTGAGCCAACATCCGTTGCAAAAAATCCATGGATTTTTCTGTCGGAATGTCCGATCGATGTCCGATCGTGTGTACGGGGCATAAGGAGTGCACTGTGGTACATTTTTGCATGTGCTGTGTTGCACTTTTTATATGCATCTACTTTTTACATTTTTTTTCGATCAATCGCTTATCTTTTACTTAACGTGTGCTACAGCTCATTGGGATGCACTGTGGGGAATGGAAGGGGCTGCGATTCAATAAAATGCTTTCTGACATATTTTCTATAGCGTTTGGTATGAATTGTCACAATACAAACAAGGTTTTTTGCTTTATCCACATGTTTGGAGTGCATTGACAGATGCAGCCCAATTGATGTACACAGTCCTGAAAGGAACACACAACAGGCCCATGACAGCTATCTAATAAGCATGTTTCAACTTTAACACACATACTGTATACTATAAATATACTATTTAAATTTGCTTATAATAAAATTAATCAGAAAGTTTTTGTATTGCATGTTCTTGCATATTACATTGATATCATTTACTATAGTTGTTTGTTACTGATAAAACAGATGCTTTGATAGTGTATATAATGTTTACCAAATGAAAGGAAATATACATAGTACAAATATTAAATATATTATATATATTAAAAAAAGATAAACAGGCTAGACAACAACCTGGACTCAACAACCAATGACTTTCATCAACTTTTACATTAAAGCTGTGTAATATAATTATGTTATTTCTTTTCCAACTATAGGGGAGTAGACTCCTTATCTAATAATAGGTCCTATTACACCATGGATATTATTAGCTATGGCTGATAAGATAATTGTCTATTTGAGAGTGCTGAATTATAGTGATGGCCGAACGGTTCGCCCGGCGGTCGTTTCGCGGCGAATTTCCGACTTTCGCCGTCCGCGGGTTCGAACGCCTTTTTCCGTCGTTCGCCCCGGCGGACTTACGTGTTTAATGTATACAAGAACTTTAACCTTTCGTGACACGTTTATCATGTGTTACAGGACAACCAATTGAGACATGACAGCTCATGGACACTTGGACATTCCCCCTAACCTATAAATACACCCGATCCGGTGGCCATTTTACATTCTTTCTTCTGTCACTGTAGGGAAAGGATCCTGTGTGGAGTAGGGACAGAGAAAACGCTAGCTATTTGGTACACAAAAGTTCTTTTCAGGACTGGTATAGGTGTTAGGTCAGCAGCCTGAGTTTCTTTTGTCAGTTTAGATAAAGGGACAGAGCGCTGTATGCTGCTATTTTAGGGACAGCTCAGCCAGATTAGTCTTTCTTCATCATCATCATCATCATCATCATTAGCTGTTACTATCAGGTCCACAAAAGAGCTGTTCCAGCTAATCGTTCCAGCCTACTCTTTTTTGCCAATTTGTATAGGGACAGGCAGGAAGCAGTGTGTCAGGCAGTGAGGATAATTTTAAAGACTTGCTGTTACTATTAGTTCCACAAAGGTTCTTTTCAGGACTGGTATCAGTGGTACGGTAATAGGCTTGTACACGTATAATATTCTTTCTTCCAAATATAGAAAGAATATTATACTTGACTGCTGCCCTTCTGCTGCAGTCTGCTAATCATTCACAACTCACTTGTTCCACAAAGCTCTTTATCAGGACTGGTAACTTGGTCTGTCTAGGGTGCTACGGTACATAGGCTTGGGTGCGGTACAGTCTGCTGTTCTGTAAGGACCGCTATCGGTCCACAATACATAGGGTTGCCGTGCACTACTGCTGACCGCTGCCCTATACTGCAGCAGTCCTTCAGCGGTATAGGGACTGACGCACAGTCTGCTAAACACTAATACACAACCTGCTTGGTCCACAAAAGTTCTTATAAGGACTGGTAACTTGGTATAGGGTGCTACGGTACATAGGCCTGAGTGCAGTACAGTCTGCTGTTCTGTAAGGACCGCTATCGGTCCACAATACATAGGGTTGCCGTGCACTACTGCTGACCGCTGCCCTATACTGCAGCAGTCCTTCATTGGTATAGGGACTGACGTACAGTCTGCTAATCACTAACACACAACCTGCTTGGTCCACAAAAGTTCTTATAAGGACTGGTAACTTGGTATAGGGTGCTACGGTACATAGGCCTGAGTGCGTTACAGTCTGCTGTTCTGTAAGGACCGCTATCGGTCCACAATACATAGGGTTGCCGTGCACTACTGCTGACCGCTGCCCTATACTGCAGCAGTCCTTCATTGGTATAGGGACTGACGTACAGTCTGCTAATCACTAACACACAACCTGCTTGGTCCACAAAAGTTCTTATAAGGACTGGTAACTTGGTATAGGGTGCTACGGTACATAGGCCTGAGTGCGTTACAGTCTGCTGTTCTGTAAGGACCGCTATCGGTCCACAATACATAGGGTTGCCGTGCACTACTGCTGACCGCTGCCCTATACTGCAGCAGTCCTTCATTGGTATAGGGACTGACGTACAGTCTGCTAATCACTAACACACAACCTGCTTGGTCCACAAAAGTTCTTATAAGGACTGGTAACTTGGTATAGGGTGCTACGGTACATAGGCCTGAGTGCGTTACAGTCTGCTGTTCTGTAAGGACCGCTATCGGTCCACAATACATAGGGTTGCCGTGCACTACTGCTGACCGCTGCCCTATACTGCAGCAGTCCTTCAGCGGTATAGGGACTGACGCACAGTCTGCTAAACACTAACACACAACCTGCTTGGTCCACAAAAGTTTTTATAAGGACTGGTAACTTGGTATAGGGTGCTACGGTACATAGGCCTGAGTGCAGTACAGTCTGCTGTTCTGTAAGGACCGCTATCGGTCCACAATACATAGGGTTGCCGTGCACTACTGCTGACCGCTGCCCTATACTGCAGCAGTCCTTCATTGGTATAGGGACTGACGTACAGTCTGCTAATCACTAACACACAACCTGCTTGGTCCACAAAAGTTCTTATAAGGACTGGTAACTTGGTATAGGGTGCTACGGTACATAGGCCTGAGTGCGTTACAGTCTGCTGTTCTGTAAGGACCGCTATCGGTCCACAATACATAGGGTTGCCGTGCACTACTGCTGACCGCTGCCCTATACTGCAGCAGTCCTTCAGCGGTATAGGGACTGACGTACAGTCTGCTAAACACTAATACACAACCTGCTTGGTCCACAAAAGTTCTTATAAGGACTGGTAACTTGGTATAGGGTGCTACGGTACATAGGCTTGAGTGCGGTACAGTCTGCTGTTCTGTAAGGACCGCTATCGGTCCACAATAGATAGGGTTGACGTGCACCACTGCTGACCGCTCACCTATACTGCAGCAGTCCTTCAGCGGTATAGGGACTGACGTACAGTCTGCTAATCACTAACACACAACCTGCTTGGTCCACAAAAGTTCTTATAAGGACTGGTAACTTGGTATAGGGTGCTACGGTACATAGGCCTGAGTGCGTTACAGTCTGCTGTTCTGTAAGGACCGCTATCGGTCCACAATACATAGGGTTGCCGTGCACTACTGCTGACCGCTGCCCTATACTGCAGCAGTCCTTCATTGGTATAGGGACTGACGTACAGTCTGCTAATCACTAACACACAACCTGCTTGGTCCACAAAAGTTCTTATAAGGACTGGTAACTTGGTATAGGGTGCTACGGTACATAGGCCTGAGTGCGTTACAGTCTGCTGTTCTGTAAGGACCGCTATCGGTCCACAATACATAGGGTTGCCGTGCACTACTGCTGACCGCTGCCCTATACTGCAGCAGTCCTTCATTGGTATAGGGACTGACGTACAGTCTGCTAATCACTAACACACAACCTGCTTGGTCCACAAAAGTTCTTATAAGGACTGGTAACTTGGTATAGGGTGCTACGGTACATAGGCCTGAGTGCGTTACAGTCTGCTGTTCTGTAAGGACCGCTATCGGTCCACAATACATAGGGTTGCCGTGCACTACTGCTGACCGCTGCCCTATACTGCAGCAGTCCTTCAGCGGTATAGGGACTGACGCACAGTCTGCTAAACACTAACACACAACCTGCTTGGTCCACAAAAGTTTTTATAAGGACTGGTAACTTGGTATAGGGTGCTACGGTACATAGGCTTGAGTGCGGTACAGTCTGCTGTTCTGTAAGGACCGCTATCGGTCCACAATAGATAGGGTTGACGTGCACCACTGCTGACCGCTCACCTATACTGCAGCAGTCCTTCAGCGGTATAGGGACTGACGTACAGTCTGCTAATCACTAACACACAACCTGCTTGGTCCACAAAAGTTCTTATAAGGACTGGTAACTTGGTATAGGGTGCTACGGTACATAGGCCTGAGTGCGTTACAGTCTGCTGTTCTGTAAGGACCGCTATCGGTCCACAATACATAGGGTTGCCGTGCACTACTGCTGACCGCTGCCCTATACTGCAGCAGTCCTTCATTGGTATAGGGACTGACGTACAGTCTGCTAATCACTAACACACAACCTGCTTGGTCCACAAAAGTTCTTATAAGGACTGGTAACTTGGTATAGGGTGCTACGGTACATAGGCCTGAGTGCGTTACAGTCTGCTGTTCTGTAAGGACCGCTATCGGTCCACAATACATAGGGTTGCCGTGCACTACTGCTGACCGCTGCCCTATACTGCAGCAGTCCTTCATTGGTATAGGGACTGACGTACAGTCTGCTAATCACTAACACACAACCTGCTTGGTCCACAAAAGTTCTTATAAGGACTGGTAACTTGGTATAGGGTGCTACGGTACATAGGCCTGAGTGCGTTACAGTCTGCTGTTCTGTAAGGACCGCTATCGGTCCACAATACATAGGGTTGCCGTGCACTACTGCTGACCGCTGCCCTATACTGCAGCAGTCCTTCAGCGGTATAGGGACTGACGTACAGTCTGCTAAACACTAATACACAACCTGCTTGGTCCACAAAAGTTCTTATAAGGACTGGTAACTTGGTATAGGGTGCTACGGTACATAGGCTTGAGTGCGGTACAGTCTGCTGTTCTGTAAGGACCGCTATAGGTCCACAATAGATAGGGTTGACGTGCACCACTGCTGACCGCTCACCTATACTGCAGCAGTCCTTCAGCGGTATAGGGACTAAGAGTTTTGTCACAGGGTCATTTAAAAAATGACATGCAGAGGAAGAGGCAGGCCCTTCCGCAGGGGTGGTAGGGGTAGGGCAGGAGCAACAGGCTTGAGCCAAAGTGGGAAGTTGCAGAAGGTGCGTTCAATTACTTTAAAGGATGCACCAGACTTGGTTGAGTGGCTCGCTCAGCCTTACTCTTCTGCACCCTCCTCATCCTCTCGATCTGCACCCTCTTCTTCACTCTCTGCTATGTGCACCCCCAAAGACACTACCACCAACAACACGACCACCACCACCACCACCACATACCTTCCGCTTGAGTCACTGGAATTATTTTCCGATCCATATCAAGAGGACATTTCTGATGCGCAGCCACTCTTGGTATTGGATCAGGAAGAGGAGGTAGCAACAAGCGCTACTCAGCAGTCTGACGCCAGTACCCAGATCAGCCCAAGGAGGAGGTTGGTCCCCGGTGTTGCTGCCTACTCTACTTATAGCGGTGGGGAAGGTGACGTTGATGATGACGTGTCTAGTGATGTCACGTGGGTGCCCACAAGAGAGGAAGAGGAGGGGAGTTCAGAGGGAGATATGGACCAGCAGATAGGGAGGAGAAGCAGCAATGACTTACATTGCACAGCAGGGACAAAGCAGACTGCAAATGTATCAGGAGCGAGTCATCGACCATGTACGGTCACATCTGGCGCTCCCAGGACACCGGCACATGGCTCCGCAGTGTGGGCTTTTTTTAACGTGTCCGCTGCTGACAATAGCGTTGCCATCTGCAATCTTTGCAGTCAACGCGTTAGTCGCGGTAAGCCCAATACTCACCTAGGGACGACCGCCTTAAGAAGGCACATGAGCAGCCATCACCGAGCCCAGTGGGAGCAACGGAACACACAAAGCCACACTGCAGGCTCTCACCGTCCAGCCTCGTCTTCTACTTCTCCTTCTCCTCTCTCCTCACAATTGTCCTCCACTCCACCTTCCATCACGCCAAGCTCACATTTTTCTGCAAAAAGGCAGGCTTCCGTGGGCCTAATGTTTGAGCGTAAAAAAATGATGACGCCGGATAACCCTCTTGCCCAACGGTTGGCGGCTGGCTTGTCAGAACTCATAGCCCGCCAACTACTGCCATATAAACTGGTGGACTCGGAGGCCTTTCGCAAATTTGTGGCCATTGGAACACCACAATGGAAGGTCCCAGGAAGGAAGTATTTCTCAGAGAAGGGCATCCCAGAGCTATATGGCCATGTTCAGCGGCAAGTGAATGTATCTCTGGCACACAGTGTCGGTGCCAAGATACATCTGACCACAGACACGTGGTCTAGCAAACACGGGCAGGGAAGGTATATCAGTTTTACTGCCCACTGGGTGAACCTTCTGACGGCCGTCAAGCATGTAACCCGTGGCACCCGTGTAGATTTGGTTTTACCGCCACGGATTGCATGCAGGCCTGACTCTTCTTCTCCTCCTCCTACTCCATCCTCCTCCCTCTCCTCCTCAGCTGCCTCCTCCTTTTCCGCTGCTAGCGTCTCTTCCACTGCACCGCCCAAGCTCCCCAGAACCTATTCCACATGCCAGGTGAGACGTTGCCATGCCGTGCTGCGTCTGTTGTGCCTGGAAGCAAAGAGCCACACTGGCCCGGCACTCCTTTCAGCTTTGCGTTCACAGGCAGATGAGTGGCTAACACCGCTCAATTTGACAGTTGGTAAAGTGGTGTGTGACAACGGTGCCAATCTGCTTAGCGCATTGAAACAGGGCAAAATCACGCACGTGCCGTGCATGGCACACGTCTTAAACTTGGTCGTGCAGCGATTCCTTGTCAAATACCCTGGGGTCCAGGACATCTTGCGGCAGGCAAGGAAAATCTCGGCCCATTTCAGAAGATCTTACACGGCCATGGCTCGCCTTGCTGACATTCAGCGGCGACACCATCTGCCGGTCAGACGTCTTATTTGCGATTGCCCGACGCGATGGAACTCAACCTTCTATATGCTTGATAGGCTGCTCCAGCAGAAACGTGCAGTTAACGTCTACCTGTATGAACTCTGCGAAAGAAACGGTTCTGGGGAGCTGGGTTTTTTTTCACCGCGCCAGTGGCTGCTCATGCGCGACACATGCAGACTTCTGCGGCCATTTGAGGAGATCACCAAACTGGTCAGTCGCAGCCATGGCGCCATCAGTGACATGGTACCTTATGCCTTCTTTCTGGAGCGTGCATTGCGTCGTGTCATTGATCAGGCTGTGGAGGAGCAGGAGCGGGAAGATGAGGAAGTCGCAATGCTGGATGAATTCCCAGGGGGGGCTACTCTATCTGAGACAAGTCAACAACAGGAGTCTGATGAGGAGTCAGAGGAGGATGGTGCCGGGGCGGATGAGCAGGAGCAAGAAGAGCATGCTTTAAACCTTTCTGGGATCCCTGTTGTGCGAGGATGGGGAGAGGAGAATGAAGAGGACGACATTATCCTGGATGATGAGCAGGAGCCAGGCCACCACACCGCTTCCACTTTAGTGCAAATGGGGGCCTTCATGCTCCAGTGTTTTAATAGGGACCCCCGTATAAAAAGCATGAGGGTCAAGGACCAGTACTGGGTGGCAACGTACTTAGACCCCCGGTACAAACACAAAATGGCGGAAATGTTACCGCCGTCGCAGAGGGCTGTCAGAATGCAGCACTTCCAGGCCTTGCTTCGAGAAATGCTGCATTCTGCTTTTGCGTGCGCTGGCAGAGGAGCAATTCCCACTCCCAGAGAAGGATTTGCGGGTACCAATCCAACAGCGCCTGCAAGAAGAGGCCGGTTTGAAGATGTGTTGGTGACTTCGGATATGAGGTCATTCTTTCAGCCGACCCATCGACAGGTGTCATCCGGATCCAGCATCAGGGAACGCCTAGACCGTCAGGTGTCCGACTACATTGGGTTAACGGCCGATGTGGACGCTCTGAGGAGTGATGAACCCCTAGACTACTGGGTGGGCAGGCTTGACCTCTGGCCAGAGCTTGCCCAATTTGCAATCGAACTGTTGGCTTGCCCCTCATCCAGTGTCCTGTCCGAAAGGACGTTCAGCGCAGCAGGGGGGATTGTGACCGATAAGCGTACTCGCCTAGCTCACCACAGTGTTAACTACCTCACATTTCTAAAAATGAATGAGGCATGGATCTCGGAGGAATTCAACACATGTGATCAGTAGACCATGTATATGTCTATAAACAATTTTTGGAATCAAGCACACAGACCTTCTTAATTCATTTGGCTCACTTCCCTGACCCAAAAAAGCACACCGTACTATATGCCCCTACCCTCCTCTTTGAAGAGGTTGAGCGGTGTCATATTTCTACTGGGGCTGCTTATTATGAGGGGTTCCCACCATCCCTGTGCTGTGCTGACTTCCTCCTGGGTGTTCTTATTATGAGGGGCTCCCACCATCCCTGTGCTGTGCTGACTTCCTCCTGGGGGTTCTTATTATGAGGGGATCACACCATCCCTGTGCTGTGCTGACTTCCTCCTGGGGCTGCTTACGGTGCTGCTGTCAGCGCTGTATGTCACGGAGCTGCTGTCAGCGCTGTATGTCACGGAGCTGCTGTCAGCGCTGTATGTCACGGAGCTGCTGTCAGCGCTGTATGTCACGGAGCTGCTGTCAGCGCTGTATGTCACGGAGCTGCTGTCAGCGCTGTATGTCACGGAGCTGCTGTCAGCGCTGTATGTCACGGTGCTGCTGTCAGCGCTGTATGTCATGGAGCTGCTGTCAGCGCTGTATGTCACGGAGCTGCTGTCAGCGCTGTATGTCACGGTGCTGCTGTCAGCGCTGTATGTCACGGAGCTGCTGTCAGCGCTGTATGTCACGGAGCTGCTGTCAGCGCTGTATGTCACGGAGCTGCTGTCAGCGCTGTATGTCACGGAGCTGCTGTCAGCGCTGTATGTCACGGAGCTGCTGTCAGCGCTGTATGTCACGGTGCTGATGTCAGTGCTCTGTATTACGGTGCTGCTGTCAGTGCTCTGTATCTCCTGCACCCTCTTGTTTGCCTACCCTGGTCCCTGACCTTCCCTCTCCTCCATTGCCTTCATTAGCTCCATAGTCCTGAATTGTCAGAACAATTTCCCAAATAAAAAAAAAATGCTTGTAGTTATCGATCCCAAATTCACCTCATACATGTATTATGCTATTGTCCAGGTGGTGGGACTACGTGCTACCCCCTAATAATTACCCCGTGGCCGCAAATTCGACCTAAAGGTTTGCGAAATTCGCCTCCCATTGAAGTCAATGGAGCCCGCGGCGAACGGTCGTTTTCGCGAACGTTTGTGTCCGTTCGCGTTTCGCGTTCGCGAAACGTCCCGTCGGAAGTTCGTCCATCACTACTGAATTATATATCCATTTGTTCAGTGTGCACTTTCTTGCTAGAAGCAGAATGATGTTGATTAATTGTTGGTCCCCTGAAGCTTCTCTCCAATGGGAACAGATTGCCTGAAATGCCAAAGGTCTAATTTCTCATGTGGAACCTGTGCCCTATCATTGTAGCATGGAGAACGCAGTCCTACCAGGAGCCATGACTGATCATACCATACTGACAGATACAGAGAATGCAATTCTCACCATGATCTCTACATGTGGGGAAGTCCAATAATTGTTTCTTTCTTAAACCTACTCTCGATAGTCAAGGTAAAATGAATGTTTCTCTGATTAGGTAAAATTGCAGATCATGAAAATCAACTTCAGAAGCATGATTAACAACTACATACGTGAAGTTATATTTCTATATATTATTTCTAGGATACACTTTTAAAATAAAATTAAAGCATGTATTAGACCTTTCGGCAGTTTTGATAGGGTATAGCAGGGAAGCAAATAAAACATTTCTGTAAATATTATTTACAACCTACTTTAGTAGGTTGTAAATAATATTTACAGAAATGTTTTATTTGCTTCCCTGCTATACCCTATCAAAACTGCTGAAGGGTCCTGATGCTTGTACAACCCCTTTGATGGGTCCATTGTAATTAGTATCCAATTGTTAGGGACTAAACCTTCTACTCCTAACCTCACCCCAGCAGACTTTACGACAGCCTATTGTTGAACCACTTACTGACCCAAAATCACTGACCCAGTTTCCTATAATTAATCCATCCCCCTACCTGTCCTACCCAGAAATATTTGTAAACATCATTCTGAACCTTTTACTTTTGAAGAAAATTGTTAAGCCCATTCACAACCACCTCTCGGGTGAGAGACCTGGACCTGTTCAACGTTACAATGTATGTAAAAATGATCACCAATAGACTAATGCTGCATACACATGACCGGACTTTCCAGCAGACTAGGTTCGACGGTCTTCCCAACAGACTTTCGGCAGAGTTCTGATGGACTTTCTGAACGAACGGACATGGCCACACACGACTAAGTCCGTTCGAAAGTCTGTTCATTTTGAACGTGAGGATGTAAACGGGACTAAACAAGGAAGTTCAACAGCCAGTAGCCAATAGTTTCCCTTGCGTTGTATTTGGTCCGTCGGACCAGCACACGGACAAATGGTTTTCCCAAATTTAGTCCGTTGGAATTGAGTCCGTCGGATAGATTTGAAAAATGTTCTATTTCTAGGTCCGTCTGATTTTTTTTTCGAAAAACGATCAGACTAGCCCACACACAATTGGATTGTCCCTTCGGACCTAGTCTGCCAGAAAGTCCGGTCGTGTGTATGCGGCATAAGGAGCAAATTGGCTTCCTCCCCCATTGAAAGGCTTGGGAGTATACCATCAAAGTCCCCCTGACTGTTATACATCATCACACTATTTCATTTATGTTAACACTTTGGCAGCCTTAGCTTGGACTTTTTCTTTGCAACCCTCTCCTAAATTGGCCTGTCACCAACTTTATTAGAAGAGATTGGTCCTTTTTGCCAACAGCACTTTAAAGTAAATGGAGTCATATCAAACCCTCTCTACATTAGAAATGGCACCAGACAGGGGTGTCCATTGTTGCCATACCTATATATATGGGCTATGAAACATCTTACAGAAGCTACCTGACTTAACCCCTCTAGGGCATAATTATCCAAACCCATCACTAAAAACATAGTATTTATTATCACTTACTATACGCCACCAATCCCAGGATCAGATTCCTGTTCCAATTAGATGAATTTCATGAATTTGAATCAAGTTCTAGGACAACTTGAATCAAAGCCCGCAGTATTTCCTTCACCATTAACAGGGCTCAACATATGCAAAGGAAAGTCCCCTTCTCTTGACAATGTCAGGCCATTAAATATCTTGGAACACATATTTCTGCCACTTTTCTGCCACTTTTTTAGAATTTTACCAATTGAATAACTTTCCTTTTCCGCAAACCACAATCACACAGCTCCAACATTGGACTATCCTCCACCACTCCTGGTCAGGCAGAATGGTCTTATTTAAAATAGACATCCTTTCATGTATCATCTACCTGTTACAATATAAGCATTAAGCATTTCAGGGGGAAAAGAGGCAGATACCATCGCTTCAGTGAATACTAATTGGAGTGTAGGTGATAAAAGATGAGGGAAGGCTTTATATTATTCATTATTGAGGCCATTAGGACCAGGCAATTTGCCCGAAGGGAGTGTCTTAATCGATCTCAAGATCTCAGTCTCCGTAATGGGGGTATTGAGGGACTCTAATTGCTCTCGTTTGAGGGAAAGAAGGTGAAGATCAGCAAGAAATGTTTGAATATGGGATTCTTGAGGTTGAGGTGTATTTGGGTCTTTATTAAGATTATAAAGGGATGCGTAGTACTCTGCAAAGGAGTTTGCTTTGTCTTTTGAGTTAAGAATTTTAGATTTGTCTGTAGACTTTACCAGATTTTGGATTTAATGCTAGCTGCCTTCAATCTATGGGCCATAAGTTTGACTGCTCGGTTTCCAGATGAGTAGTGGGACAATTTTAAGGGCATGGATATGCTTGTTATAATTCTCCAATAAAAGGAGCCTGGGATCTGAGCGCAGTGTGGAGAGTTTATTAGCAATAGTGGGTGTGGGTGTAGATTTATTTTGTGCCTCCAGAGTTTTAATCTCATTCAGGAAGTGGTCAATTTTCTGGGTTCCCTGCCTCTCCTCCCTAGAACAGATTTGTAGAAGAATACCTCTAATATATGCTTTGTGGGAACACCACAGTGTAGCTGAACTAGAGACAGATTTGGCGTTAACAGAAAAAAATTCAGTAAGATGGGTAGTAAGATTAGCTATATGAGATTGTCCCTGAAAAATTCCGGAGTTGTCCCTCCACAGATATGCAGGGCTGGGGGTGTGCCCCTCCACCACCGTAATAGAGACAGGTGCGTGGTCAGACCATGAGATATCATGAATGGTGGAGGAGGACACCGCCTACAGTAACATTTTGTCCACTAATATCATATCAATTCTAGAGTAGGCATTATGCCTGGCTGAATGAAATGAATAGTCTCTCTCATTGGCATGTTGGCACCTCCAGACGTCATACACATCTTCTGCATTCAAAAATGGTTGGAGTCGTAGAGGAGGTCTTTTGGGGTTAGAGGTGGAATCTACCGTAAGTCGGCCAGTGCATTGAAGTCCACACATATTACTAGAGAGCCCTTCCGGACCAAGGAGACTTTGTGAAAAGTCCTCTTTAGAAATCGCATCTGGTGTGCATTAGGGGCGTATAAGTTCACGATAGTGAAAGGTTTATTGTTGAGTTCTGCCACTAAGATTACAAACCGTTAGTCAGGGTCCACATGGATATCTACAAGATGAAACGCCACAGAGTCTCTCGCTGCGATAAGAACCCCTTTCCTTTTCGATGAGGCAGATGCTATGCTATATGTGGGTATTTCTTATGTTGAAACTGGGGGGATTAGAAGATGAAAAGTGGGTCTCTTGAATACACAGAACATCTGCCTGGAGAGATATTGCCTCTCTCCAAACTGAGGCTCTTTTGGCCGGGTGATTTAGGCCATGGACATTAAAAGATACAATTTTCAGTACCATTGTGGGTATTTAGGAAATGATAACATAGTACCTTATGATAGCGTGTCAAGATGTCCGATAATCGTAGATAGATGTGTCAACATTGGAGTCTCATGGTAAGCTGACAGGATTCCAGGGAGTCGTGAATCACCACGCCCGTAGTTGGAAGATTCCTCTGGTGAGTCGTCTTGCGCAGGTCATGCCCAGCATGTGAGTAAATAGGTAGGGTACATAGGGCAAAAAGGAAAAGAAAAAAAAACAGATATAAAATGGAAATAAGCAGGTAAAACTGAAGTTTCTGAGGAGAATCTGGGGGCAGAGTAACTGCCCATTTTTTCAATGGGGGCGATAAAGTCGTGCTAGTAGCTCCAAGGTTTTAAGGGAATCGAATAGTGCCAGTGAAGGAATGAATAAAGGAGAGGGCACTCCAGAAGATTAGTTTTTGGCCTTGAATTTATTCTTATGTTTGTAGGATACCTCTTTCCATAGATCTTGAGTATCTACCTTTGCTGAGGCATGAGAGGGATCTTGCATTTGTTCTGGAATAATATCCATTTAAGGAACTGAAGACTTTCTGCAAGCGTGGCGATCACAGTAGTTTTACCATCTTGGGTCACAATTAACTTCATAGGAAATCCACAACGATAGAGGATTTTATGATTGCGAAGCGCTTTGGTTACGGACAGTAGTGATTTGCGTATGCGCATCGTATGTTGGGAGAGGTCAGTAAAGACTTGCAAATGCGAGAATCTCTCTGGTGGCTGAGAGTTTTGTGAAAAGCCGTCATGAACTGTTCTTTAGTTTGGAAAAAATGGATGCACATAAGAACATCTCTGGGGATGTTATCATGGAGGTGTGGCGGTTTTGGGATACGGTGGATTCGGTCAATCACCAGATCCGAGTCAGAGGCAGAGGGTAGAAACGCTGATAAGAGGTCTATAGCATATTCTCTTAGCTGCGCTGGCTGTACCATTTCTGGGACCCCTCGCAGTTTGATGTTGTTCCTTCTTGCCCTGTCTTCGAGGTCTGCCAGCTTGGCTTTCAGCATGGCAATATCTTCCGCCTGTTCCTCATGTGCGTCTACCAAAATGTTTTGAGAGGACGCAAATTCTCCCATTTTCTGTTCCACATGCGCTATCCTGCCATCCAGTTCACCTACTTGTCAGGTACTCACCAAAGCCGAAGTGCTGAGAGTGGCTTCCCTTGCAGCTGGGTGCACAGTACCCCTGAGGATGGAACAGCGGGTACAGGGCACAGAGAGGCACGGGTTGCCAGCAGGTGACTGGAATGCAGCAGGTCCACTGAAGGAAGAGATGCCCGTGCAGAAGATCTTGGAACTGGTAGAGGTAAACGCCTGCCAGGGGTTCCAATACCTGGAGTGAAGGCCGAGGGTCAAACACAGGTACAGTCCGTGAGACAAAGGATATTCCAGAAGCAGGCCGAGGGTCAAGCACAGGTATCAGTCCGTGAGACAAGGGATATTCCAGAAACAGGCCGAGGGTCAAGCACAGGTATCAGTCCGTGAGATAAAGGATATTCCAGAGGCAGGCCGAGGGTCAAGCACAGGTATCAGTCCGTGAGCCAGCAAGGCTAAGTGCAGAAAGTCCGTTTAAACAAGCCAGGGGTCAGATCAGGAGAGAAGCAGAGTGGTCTTCAAACAAGCCGGGTCACAACAGGAAGTGGTCAACAGGAACAGGAAACAGGAAACAGGAACACAGGAACACAGGTGAGCTGAGGAGACAAACCAGCAAAGACACAGAGCACATTGATGCCTTTTATAGGACTGTCAGGCCAATCAGGTAAGGCCCATAGCCGTGTGCATAGGCTTGCACATGCGTGTACGACATTGTGTCGTCCTTCCAACGCATATGCATGCGTCGTTGTGCAGCTCTTCCCCGCAGGCGCACGGGGAAGTGCCGACGTTGAAGCCTGGTGATTCTCTGACAGTGCCCCCCCAAGGGGCAGCCTCCGGATGCCCAATCTGGCTGGTAGCTTGGGGTGTCTCCGGTAAAAATCCCGTATCAGGCGAGGAGCGTGGATGTTGCTGGAGGGTTCCCAAGAACTGTCTTCAGGGGGATACCCTTTCCATTTTACCAGATATTGGGTCTGTCTTCCCCTTTTTCGGCAGTCCATTATGGCTTCAACCTCGAATTCTTCCTCGCCTTCGACTTGGACGGGTGGAGGTGGTGCCACTTGTCTACCGGTGAAGGAGCTTGGAATCACTGGTTTTAATAGGGATACATGGAACACCGGGTGAATTTTGTACGAACTAGGTAGCGCCAGTTCAAAAGCTACTGGGTTTACCACCCTTTTGATTGCAAAGGGGCCAATGAACTTGGGACCGAGCTTCCGTGACGGGTATGGCAATCTCAGGTTGGCAGAAGATAACCAAACCTTATCCCCGATCTTGAAACTTGGGCAACTTCTTCTTCCTCTATTGTAGTATACCTCATAGTCTCTTTGAGCCTTCTTCATGGCCTCCTGAATCTGTAGGAAATTGTCCTGAATTGACTTTACCCGTTCTTGGACTGCAGGAGCGGAGACTTCAGGGACGGAATCTGGCAAGAAAGAAGGGTGGTAGCCATAGTTTGCCCAAAATGGAGTTTGGTTGGTGGCGGAATGTACAGAATTATTATACGCAAATTCCGCGCAGGGCAGGAGAGAGGACCAATTGTCTTGAGAGCAGGAGCAGAAGCAACGAAGGTATTGTTCTAGTGTGTGATTTGTTCTTTCTGTTTGCCCGTTGCTTTGCGGGTGGTATGGGGAGGATAGTGAGGACTTGATTTCTAGTGCTTTGCAGAGGTCTTTCCAAAATTTGGAGGTGAATTGGATTCCCCTATCAGACACGATGTTGAAAGGGACGCCATGTAGCCTCACGACTTCCTTGATAAAGATACTTGCTGTAGCTGAAGCAGAAGGGGTGCCATACATAGGTAAAAAATGTGCCATCTTCGAGAGACGATCTACCACTACTAGGATTGTAGTGAACTGGTCAGAAGGTGGTAAGTCAACAATAAAATCCATAGAGATCTCTCTCCACGGGCGTTCAGGAACAGGTAAGGACCTCAAAAGTCCCCAGGCCTTGGTGTTTGCCCCCTTGTTACGCTGGCAAATGATACAGGATTGGACATAGTTCTTGCAGTCCCTTCTCCAACCCGGCCACCAGTACGAACGACTGATTAGATCGGCAGTCTTCTGGATCCCAAAATGTCCTGCCATCTTGTGGTCATGAAAGGTTTGCAAAATCTGAGGTCTTACTGAAGGAGGAATGAATACCTTGTTGTGTGCCCATAGCAAACCGTGTTTCCTTTCCAGGGAGGATACTGTAGTTTTGGAGAGTTGGTTAGTGGCTTGTTTGATGGCAGTTTCTAGATCGGGCTGGATAATTTGGAGGAAGTTGTGTGGAGACAGAATAGTTGTGGGTTCGGGTGGTTCTTCGGCTTCTGGAAACATTCGGGAGAGTGCGTCTGCTTTCCCATTTTTGGAACCGGGACGGAAGGTGATATGGAAATTGAACCTGGAGAAAAAGAGAGCCCAGCGTGCTTGTCGGGGTCGGAGGCGTTTAGCAGCTCTGAGGTACTCCAGGTTCCTGTGATCTGTAAAGATCATGATGGGTTGAGACGCACCCTCCAGCAGGTACCTCCATTCTTCCAGTGCAAACTTTATAGCAAGAAGTTCTCGATCTCCGACATCGTAATTCCTCTCCGGAGGACTGAGTTTCCGAGAGGCGAAGGCAACTGGATGAAGGAGAGCCTTCGGCCCACTTCTTTGGGAGAGGATAGCACCTAATGCGAATTCAGAGGCGTCCACCTCCAACACATAGGGAAGGCTTGGATCTGGATGTAGGAGGATAGGAGCTGATATAAAGAGTCTTTTTAATTCATCGAAGGCTTCCTGTGCTTGTGGAGACCATCGAAATTTGACCTGCTGGCGGGTTAGTTGGGTGATGGGGGAAATAATCGTGGAGAAGCCCTGGATGAACCTGCGATAGAAATTGGCAAAGCCAACGAATCGCTGTACAGACCTTTTGTCTGAAGGTGCCGGCCATTCTTGAATGGCTTTGATCTTCTTTGGATCCATTGAGATTCCTCCTGTGGAGATGATAAGTCCAAGGAACTGGATGGTGTCTCTCTCAAATTCACACTTTTCTCCCTTTAGGTAGAGCCCATGTTCTCTGAGGACAAGGAGGACCTTCCTGACGTGAGTACGGTGCAGTTCTAAGGAATTGGAAAAAATCAAAATATCGTCAAGATATACTATCACGAAGTTGTCTAGATACTCACGGAAAATATCGTTGACCAGATGCTGGAATGTGGCCGGGGCATTGCAGAGCCCGAAGGGCATCACTAGATATTCAAAATGCCCGAATCTTGACCTGAAAGCCGTCTTCCACTCATCCCCATCACGGATTCGGACTAAGTTATATGCTCCCCGAAGATCTAGTTTAGTAAATATCTTGGCAGTTCTTAGGCGTTGAAAAAGTTCAGGGATGAGTGGAAGCGGGTACCTGTTCTTAATGGTAATTTTATTAAGTTCCCTGTAGTCCACGCAAGGCCTGAGAGAACTGTCCTTTTTTTCGACAAAAAAGATGCCTGCACCAGCTGGAGAAGAGGATGGTCGGATGAATCCCTTTTCCAGGTTTTCATCTATGTAAGAGCGTAGGGCTTCTAGTTCAGTCTCTGATAATGGAAAGATCCGACCAAATGGAATTTCGGAACCGGGTAGCAAGTCTATCGGGCAATCATAGGGCCGATGGGGTGGCAGAGTATCAGCCTTCTTCTTGTCAAAGATGTCCAAAAAATTATGATAGGCTGAAGGGACATGTTGCAGGTTATCAGGTATGGTCTGTATGGTTAGGCAGGAGGTGGACTTGTGGGAGGTCGGCAGGTGACAGTGCTGTGAACAGTAGGCAGATGAAAAGAGTACTTCTTTCTTGTTCCAGTTGATCTGTGGGTCGTGGGCTTGTAACCAAGGGAAACCCAGAATGATTGGGAACATAGGAGAGTGGATAACGTCAAAGCGAAGAAATTCGCAGTGACCAGAGTCTGTGGATGTCAAGATTGGTACTGTTTCCTGGGTCACAGGACCGGAGCAGGGTAGGGAGCCATCGGCCAGATGAATCTGAAGGTGTTGTTTTTTAGAGCAGAGGGGAACGTGCAGGCTCCGAGCTAGGGTTATGTCCATAAAGCAACTGCAGGCCCCGGAGTCAATGATGGCTCCCAGCCGAACCTCCTCTTCCACCACCTGTAATGAAACCGGGAGGACAAGGTGAGACTGGGTGGAAACCGCAATCTGGGACTTCACAGCAACACGAGGTTGGCACTTACTGGGTCTCACAGGGCAGCTGCGTAGGAAATGGCCCGCTTCACCACAATATAGACAAAGGTTGGCTTGACGCCGACGGAGTCTCTCGTCAGGGGTGAGTGGAGCCCGGACCAAGCCCAGCTGCATGGGTTCGCCATCAGTAGAGGAGGTGGGAGCTGGAACAGGTGCGGGTACCGGGGGTACCCGGGGTAGCATCCAGATGGGTCTAGGTGACTGGAGGCGTTCGGAGCGACGCTCCCGTAGACGTCGATCAAGTTTGGTAACCAACTGGACCAGATCTTCCAGGGATGTAGGGGTGTCTACTCGGGCTAGTTCATCTTTTAAGGTCTCAGACAGGCCCAGACGGAACTGATACTTAAGGGCAGCCTCATTCCAGTTAGTGTCCCCAGACCATTTCCGAAATTCCACAATGTAGTCCTCTACTGGTCTCTTTCCCTGGGTAAGGGAATGCAGGATGGCTTCAGCCGTAGCGGTGCGCTGGGGATCGTCATATAGTTGTGACATAGCTTCAAAAAAAGTCTCTACTGAATCAAGAAGGGGGCTCTTCTCTTCTAGGAGGTTATGGGCCCAGGACTGTGGCTCATCGGATAGCAGGGAAATGATGAAACCCACCTTTACCGACTCAGAATGGAAGGTCCTGGGCTGCAAAGCCAAATACAGGAGGCATGCGTTTTTAAATGACCTAAACTTCTTCCGGCTGCCCGAAAAACGCTCAGGAGTAGGGACCCTGGGTTCCGGAAGGGTCATGGCTACCGCAGGTGTAGCATCGCCTTGGGCTTGCGAAGCAGAAGGTCTGCTGGATGAAGAATCTGGTAGACTGGGAGCGACTGCCAAGTGCTGAAGGCGACCCTCAATCTGGAAGTAGCCATCTTGGAGTCGCTGTACGGCCTGGGTGAGGGCTGCAACCTGCTGGCAGAGAGCCTCTAAAGGTGAGCCAGCCCTGTCGGCTTCTGACATGGCTGGTTTGTACTGTCAGGTACTCACCAAAGCCGAAGTGCTGAGAGCGGCTTCCCTTGCAGCTGGGTGCACAGTACCCCTGAGGATGGAACAGCGGGTACAGGGCACAGAGAGGCACGGGTTGCCAGCAGGTGACTGGAATGCAGCAGGTCCACTGAAGGAAGAGATGCCCGTGCAGAAGATCTTGGAACTGGTAGAGGTAAACGCCTGCCAGGGGTTCCAATACCTGGAGTGAAGGCCGAGGGTCAAACACAGGTACAGTCCGTGAGACAAAGGATATTCCAGAAGCAGGCCGAGGGTCAAGCACAGGTATCAGTCCGTGAGACAAGGGATATTCCAGAAACAGGCCGAGGGTCAAGCACAGGTATCAGTCCGTGAGATAAAGGATATTCCAGAGGCAGGCCGAGGGTCAAGCACAGGTATCAGTCCGTGAGCCAGCAAGGCTAAGTGCAGAAAGTCCGTTTAAACAAGCCAGGGGTCAGATCAGGAGAGAAGCAGAGTGGTCTTCAAACAAGCCGGGTCACAACAGGAAGTGGTCAACAGGAACAGGAACAGGAAACAGGAAACAGGAAACAGGAACACAGGTGAGCTGAGGAGACAAACCAGCAAAGACACAGAGCACATTGATGCCTTTTATAGGACTGTCAGGCCAATCAGGTAAGGCCCATAGCCGTGTGCATAGGCTTGCACATGCGTGTACGACATTGTGTCGTACGACGCATATGCATGCGTCGTTGTGCAGCTCTTCCCCGCAGGCGCACGGGGAAGTGCCGACGTTGAAGTCTGGTGATTCTCTGACACTACTTCAGATTTTAGGGTGTTCATACACTGTAGCATGTCTGTATGTAATCAACTCCTAAGAGAAATAAGCATGTCTTTTAAAGTATTGTTCGACAGCGGCTTGTTAGTGGTAGGGAAAGCAGTAATACATTCAGCTAGTCCCCGTGTGTCATCCAATGTTTCTTGCCCCGTGCTTACCTGCCGAATGTTGGCTGTTCGACGGGGTTTAGATTTGGCTGGGCTGCAGGCAATCGGTGTGAAGGCCTCCGGCGAATGGCCGGATGAGCCTGCAGATGTGCTTTGGCTAGATGAAGCTGAGCTGGGGCCTCCGGTTGACATTGGAGAACTCCGCATGTCGCCGGCACCATTTTGGAGAGGATCGCGGCCCGTCGGTGCAAAGAAGTCCGGTATTCTTTTCGGTTGTAGTGATCCTTTCCTCTTGCGGGCCATCCCGTATAGTTCTCTGGGTGTTCCGCGAAGGGATGAGCCATGTCAGCGCTGTCTGGAGTGCCCAGATTGCTGTGGATTCCCGGAGCTGGAGCGGAGTAGAGAGACTAGGCGTCCACACTCTTGCGCGGTAGCCACGCCCCCCATCATCTATCTGTTACAAACAGTACCCATTATTCTCCCTAATACCCTTTTCAGACACTTATGGTCAGCTTTACTCAAATATATATGTGCTAATAAATCAGCCAGACTGATATATTAGACATACTTCTGGTTTTCGTCCAACCATTGATGCCATTTCAGCCCTTCGCAGAATGCACGCCGACCAGTGGCATTTCCTGGTTGTACTGATGCCTGTTTCCACTATCTATGTGTAAGTGATGTCTGAGAAGTGCGATTTTATACAGTGTTATAGTACTTCACTATCAGTCCTTTTTTTCTTCTCTCCCCATCGTTTGAGCCTGGTCACCTATTCTGCAAGCCCCAGAATACATTTTGAAGATTTCACTGCACCCAATCATCCGGCTTATATTAGCTCTGACTGATCACTGCCTGTTTGATCCCAGACTGTGAAGCTGGTGATCTATGATTTCTGCTGAAGGGGGTCACAAAGGGGAGTGTGGCATGCAGCACCAGTCATCTTCTTTTGAGCACATTTGCACTTTATTTGGAAGCACTTTGGAGCACTTATCACTTTAATTATTGATCATCTTTGTATATTTTGACAAATTATTTTATCATCATGTTGAAAGCATCATTGTAAAGTTACATGAATTAGGTTTTGTCACTTGATTTATATATTCATCCTGCAGGTGCTGTGATATATTTTTTGTTGATATATGCCTCACTCACGATGCAGAAATATTTGAGCGGCATGGGTTTCCCCAACCCAAATCTATAGATCAAGCTGCCTTGCTGACATATATTATAGACACCAGACACAGCACAGGTCAAAAGCTCTGGGTTTCCTCTGAATCCCACCTATCATCCACCTGTAAAAAAGATTGGATTCTCCGTAGCAGAAATAATCCAGTATGGATTGTGAGAGCTCACTTCAAATAGTAGAGCTTTTAAGGACACGGACACTTACTTTTCTTCTTTTAATGGCTTTTCTTGGCAAATTTTATTAAAACAAAGTTCAACAAGCTTCCAGAAATCAATATAAATGGATTTCCCTAGTAGGGGTTGTTCAACATTTTCTGTCTCTCTTGCAAAGGCAATGCAAATTCAGCCTTTTGGCTTACACATGTGCCTCTCTTTAGGCCTTACCATTCAGGCCTTTTGACTGTGTCTTCCAGACAATCTTCTCACAAACACTTTGCACAAAGCTTGCAGCCCCTTGCTTCTCTGAGGCACCCACCTGTTTCCCTTAGGTGGACCCTCTTGATTCTTGGACAGATGCCTCCTCTGTCTGCCAGGGCAGAGACCAGAATCATGCTCAGGTCTCCTTTAAAAGCCCAACACACCCCTGCCAAATCAATTGTGCAAGTTATTCACAAAACATGAGCCCAGAATTGGGATTATATCCCTCCTAGATCTCTACAAAATCTCCAGGCACCATTCTTAAATGGGGTTTTACCAATTGATGAGGAAACTGAAAAGGCATTTTACTCTGAATGACACAATAGCCCCCTGGAGCCCCTCAACCTGCCCAGATCAGAATCCTGGGTCAGAAACACTTTTCATACCATGGCAGCTCACAGAATGCCACAGATTCTATGAGCTACACACTGCCCATCCCTTCAGGCACAAGAGAAATGTTGGACAAACTACTGTGAGAAGGCACTCTCAAAGAAATTAGCGTGCATGTTTGGCACTGGGTTTGGCATCCAGTGACCTATATAAACTGATGCTCAGAAGAGAGAAGTTGGTGACATGGCTTTAGCTTTTCTTATCTGGGACCCAGCCTATTGTTTCTGCCTTCCTGTGTATGACTCAGCTTCCCTTCTATGACTCTACCGGATCCAGTTGAAGGAGCGGTGGTACTGGGAACTGGGCCCTAGCAGCATGTCTAAGTTGTGCATAGCGGAAATACATCCAGCCAGGTAAGTTATACTTCTGTGTCAATTGAGAAAATGCCAGTAAGACTCTCGACGGATAATGTCCCTCAGGGTCTTTATACCGTACCTTGTCCAGACCTGTGGATCCGGCAAGGAATGAAAGTGAGGTAAGTTGGGGTTCCCCCAGAGGGGCTGGACCGGAGACCAGCGCTCAGAAGCGCCCGGAAGAATCTGCGCCTCGCCACCACCTGCACTCTAAGCGTTGCCCTGGTTGGACCGGGTAGATCCCTGTAGGCCCTTGACCCTCTATAAGCCAAGTTCTGCAGAGCCAGCAGAGAACCCCGTCCTGCCGCCTCCGTACACACCGCAGCATTGGAATGCTCGGCCCCGAACAACCAGTAGGTTGTAACTAACATTGCCACCCAGTAGTATACTTTAAAATTTGGTAGGGCCAATCCTCACAAACTAATGGTCCACCTCCCAAAAGAAGGCCGCTGGGATCCAGATTGGACTATTTCTAAAGATTCTAAAAATTAAATCTGGGTAATATGATCATCTTTATAAGATTGATTCGGCCAATCAGGATCAATGGGAGACCGACCCAGGATTGACATTGTTCCCTCAGGAACTGGAGCAGGGGAAGAATATTTAATGAATAATACTGAGAAGAGTCTCTGGCGACCCTAATCCCAAGGTATTTAAACTCTGTAACCCAGTTAAGAGGTGTCAGGTTGGGCATAGGAGGGCTCTGGTAATCTAATGGGAAAATGGTCGACTTCGACCAATTAATACATATACCTGACAGAGATCCAAATTTGTCAAATAATTCCAGGGCAGCTGTAAGGGATGGACCGGCATTGTTTAGATACAGAAGAGTATCGTCAGCATAGAGAGAGATTTTCTCCTCCGTGCCACCGATCTGCATCCCCCGAACCTCCAGAGACTCTCTAACTAAAATTGCCAAGGGCTCCAGAGCTAGAGCGAACAGGGCAGGGGACAAGGGACACCCCTGCCATGTACCCCTATGCAGGTCAAAAGAGTCAGAGATCCAGTCGTTAGTGTGCAATCTGGCCCTCGGTGCTCGATAGAGCAATTGAAGCCAATGTACAAACCCTGAATCACCCCCCAGAGGTATTCCCATTCTACTGAATCAAATGCCTTTTCAGCATCGAGGGAGGCAATGACACAGGATCCCACGTTCGTGTGTGATAGGAAAGATTTAAGAAGAGACGCCTAATGTCACAACTCTGAAAATTCAGCATTAATTCCCCCAGGGGAGGTCACCAGTTGGCCCTGGGCACTACAGATGCAGGCAATATGAGAGGAGGCCACTTGAGCTCTTGCAAGCCAAGCCAGCAACCTACCATTTTTGTTGCCGTGCTCAAATATCCTCTGTTTAGAGTACAGCAAAGCTTTTTGTGTCTATTCAACATTGTGTAGGGATAAATCCCTTAGGGCCCTCTGCCACTCACTGTGAGCTGAGTCACTGGGAGATTGAATATATGTCTCCTCACATCTGGAAGCCCTCCCCTCCAGCACCTCCTGCGAAATAGCCGCCTCCCTCTGGACTGACAAGATGCGGGTTATATACTCCCCTCTTGATGCTTATTTAAACGCATCCCATACAGAGTTAGCATCTGTAGAGTCCCCATTTACAGTCCAATAGTTACATATAGCCTCCATAGTTTGTTCCTGTAATCTTTCATCTACCACCCAGAACCTGGACAGACGCCAAAACCTCAACCCCGGGGATCTGTCCAGAGAGATTGTAAGATGTAATAGAGCGTGATCCGATATCCCCCGTGGCAGGTGCTCCACCCCCCTCGTCCACCTCAGTGCCCCAAGGGAGGCATAGGTCAGGCCATACATCCGTGAGGCTAAAGGTATCAGCCCAACTCTGGAGAGCCGATGAGGGCCGGCCCACTGCGTGCAGTCTGCCCAGGTCCTGTGACGGCACCATGTTAAAATCCCCAAAGAGGAAAATTTCTTGAGTACCAAAACCCGTTACAATGTGCATGATATCATATAACAATTGTACATCTGCCGGGGGGGGGGGGGAGATATAACCCCACCAGCACCATTTATTTCTTGTACACTGCTGCGTGTAAAATTATATATCTGCCCCCAGGATCCGTCCGGACATCCAATATTTGTAGTGGGAGAGACCTGCGGATCAGCATGCTTATACCCCTAGCATAGTTAGAGTACGTGGCATGATGATGGGAGCCCAACCATGCCCTCCGGAGATCAAGGATCTTATTACCTATCAGATGCATCTCTTGCAAGATGCATACCTGGGGATTATATCTCTGTAGATATTTAAAGACAGTGATCGCTTAGTGGCCGAATTTAATCCCCTAACATTCCACAAGACTACAGAAATATTCGCCATAATCCGTCAGTTATATAGATTTTTGTGATCCGCATGTCCCCCCACTCTCCAAGCCAAAACCCAGAGGGCAGGATCCAACCAATATACAGGCCTTTGTAAACACATAGGTGTTGCATTATGTGTATCAGCAAGCACAAATCGTACAAGCTAAATAGCATGCTTTTGTATTGGCACAGTGAATCCTGACAGTAAACTATTTTCCCCAAAGTCTGCAATGGCAGAAACTGTCTCCCCCCTCCCCACACCCCCAGCAACTGTAGGAGGTGTTTCATAACCCAAACCCCAACCATAACAAAAATAGCTTAAGAGAGCGTAGACTAGGTGCGAAAGGCATTTCCTACTGATCAATAGAAATGCTGGTAAAAACTGATCATCAATATTCTCCTGGGTGGTCCCAGGGGTTCAAACCTTAGTTACCCATACAACCTTAACTTATATCAAAGGCACTAATGACTTGCAAGAACAAAAGTCCCCCCTCCTCATAACCTACAGCAAGTCCCTCATATAATGCAACGGTCCCAGGCCAGGAGAGCAAGGTCCCAGCATCCAGAGCCCTGGCGCAAGAGACCCCCCACCCCCCAAACTGCACATCCATATTCCAGAACCTCTGTCATCCTGATCGGGAAGTCAGCCGCCGGTCAGGCTGCATTGGCCTGAAAGATGCTCCTCCATAGCATAGAAAAAAGGGGGGGGGGGACCAGAACTCATCCAAGAGTTGTGAGACAGTTGTAGTTAGGAGCATGACTCAAACGGTGATATCTCCAAACCCCCCCCCCCCACCCCAGACAGAATCCAATGCAGCCACGACTGTACCTCAGGCATGGCACTCCCAGTAATATCAAGGGGTCATTACAACACTAGTCAGTAGGGACTCCAGTATCGCAGAGTGTGTAAAAAACAATTACCAGAGCTTGGTATTGCGGTTCCGTAATCCAACATGGGAGGTCCTCAAACAGGATCCAAAAACATCCGGGAGGTCAGCATTCTTTTGAGTTCTCCAGGTAAAGTAGCTAATAAGTACATGCAGACACTGTGCATAACGGTTTTGCCCAACAAGAACAGAATCAAATGAGGGTAGTAGGGGCATGCATAGACTGGCAGAAAAAAGGAACAATAGCCGGGCATTATCGGAGGGGAGGCAGCGATTCAAGCCACGCCGCAGAATCCCGAAGGGTAGTAAAAAACCTCACCGTTTCACCATCTTGGACCCTCAGCTTTGCAGGAAAAAGAACACTGCATTTAATGCTCCTCACCCGTAGCCCCATTTTAATTTGGTCAAAGGACCTACGGAGCTTCTGAGTCTTCATGGAGTAATTGGGGAAGAAGAGTAGGCTGCCATTTTGGTATTTCAGCTCGCCCGCCTTGCGGACAGCCCTGAGGATCTCATCCCGATCTCTGAAGTTTAGCATTCGAAAAATTTGTGTATGCAGGTGGGACCCAGGTGGCCCGGGAACAAGAGGGATGCGGTGAGCGTGTTCCACCATATAATACGAAGAGAACTGCGCCTCCGGTAGTAGGCTCTTCAGAAATTCCTCCACGAACACCGTGGGATTTCTCCCCTCCACACCCTCCGGCATGCCAACAATCCGAAGATTGTTCCTTCGGTTTCTGTTTTCAGCGTCGTCCACTTTGTATTCCAGGGCTCTGACCCTTTTCTGGAGGGTGCGGAGGGATGCAGTGTGCTCCTGGACGGTATCCTCCGCGTGGCCCACTCTCTGCTCCACCTCTGGGACCCGTGAACGGAGTTTGTCCAAGTCCTGCTGAATGAGCCCAACATCAAGCTGAACTGCCTCAATCTTGTTTGTTAGTGTAGCCTGGCAGGTGGCAATCGCCGCCATCACTTCTTGGAACCCAGGCTGTGCCTCGTTCAATTGCTCCTCCATCACGGTCTGTGTCGCCATATTGCGCGCCCTTCTAGTGGGGGCCGCCATGTGCGGGTCTTCCCTCGGGGTAACAGCATCCGCGCAAGGTGGAAAATAAAGTTTCTTGCCCCTACGCCTGGTCCTGCAGGACATCCGGAGTCGATCTAGGTCTTTTTAAAGTTTATATAAATCAATCAGAAGTTAGGATAATTGCGGAATAACCAGCAGAGCTCTAGGTCTTGCGTCCTCTCAGTTCACCATCCAGGACATGCCCCCCAAGCTCCGATAGTGTAGTATGATCAATTAAAAAAGCCTTTATTGTTAAAAAAGTGGTCAACAAGCAGATTCAACTGCAAAGTACATAAAATAGCCGGCAAGTTTAAATTCAAAACAAAAAAGGAACGCCCGTGTACAGGGATCACGTGGGGCGTGTAAGCGTGATAGCATCAGTATATAGGGATGGCAGATGCACTAGTGCCTTTGCTGTTTGATCTGCAGCTTCCCCCCTGTATCCTGTTCCAGTGCCTGCCCTTGATATGATTGTGACCCGCCTTCCTGACTCCTCTGATTCTCTCCATTCCTGACTTCGGCTTGCTTGACTTTTCTTCATTCTTACTTCTGGATTCTCTGTTGCCAAACCTCTGCATGAACTTGACCATTCTTATTGATGTCTCTGATGTACCTGATTCTTGCGTGTATAACTTGGCTTGTCTTATTCTGCACCAGTCTCCTCCTTTTGCTACAGCCTCCACGTACTTGCATCCGTGGTACCCGGCACCAGAAACCTGCCTGCACCTACAGCACCCCTGCATCCATGAGTGCCTGCATCCACAGCCACCATCTGCAGCTTCACTACTGCTGCTGGCTGCTGCTGGCTACTACAACTGTCCACTGCTATGGAGAACACTGCAGGCACTCCTACCTCACCATGTTCTTGCGGCTGCTGTTGCAAACTCAGTGGTCCCTGAACCAGGACTGTATGAGAGGCCTTCCTCTGCTCGTCAGGCTCTACCCAAAGGTACGTGACAGCTGCACTCTGCAAAAGTATTTGCTACAGATCTTAGTAAATGAGCTAACTTCCATGATCCAAAGTGAAGCTGATGGGGGTAATTAGGATCTCTACTAGGCTTGATAAAACAAATACAGGCTCATAGTGAAGTACTGCATAAAATGGGGTTTATTGCGCAATCATATATGCCACTTACAAAAGTTTTGTAAGTGGCATATATGATTGTGCAAAAACCCCATTTTATACAAGACCTTTATTTGGAGATCTTTTTGAGAAGTTCCAGAGTCTTTTCCCACCAACACCAGAGTGGGGATACAAGAGGGGAGTGTGGCACGCGGCACAGCATGTTTACATGAAGCACACAAGCACATTTTAAATTCTTTTGGAGCACCAAGAGAGTTTGTGGCTATTGTTTTTTATCACAGAATATTAGCACCAACTGTTAGCGCTGTATTAATATATTTTTTGATCGCTTAACATTGAGACTTGCTTCATGGCAGAACTCTTAGTGCTGGAGGTGTTTGTCTGTTTCTGTATTTATGGGACTCCAGCCAATTCCTGGGAAGGTGTGCCCAGTGGGTGGGGGGGGGGGATAAATATTCTGAAGCCTGGCAGCAGAGTGCAGAGTTCCTGGGTCCAGTCCTTCAGGGTCTAGTCCTCCAGTCCTGAGGCAGAGAGAAACAGAGAGAAAGTTTAAGGAGCCTTTAAAGACATTGCGATCCAAGTTAGGCTTAGCTGGAGAGCCTACCGAACAGAGTCTGGTCTAGAATATGAGCAGAGCTAAGAGCCAGAGGAAAGTTAGTTTGAGGAAACCCAACCATTCTTGGACTGAGTGAGTAATTGTTCCTGCTATGTGGAGGAGAAGTATTGAGTGCATACTATGGACATACTTTTCAGTAAGCCAAGATTTCTGTACTAAAAATCCTTTTTTTTATTGGTCTTATGTAATATTCTAATTTTCTGAGATACTAAATATTGGGTTTTCACTAGCTGTAAGATATAATCATCAAAATTGAAAGAAAGAAATGCTTGAGATAAACCATTCTGTGTGTAATGAATCTATATAAAATATATGAGTTTCACTTTTTGAATTAAATTACTGAAAAAAATAATGCTTTTACTTTGCAGGGTAAAAGAAAGGAAGTAAAACCCAAGAACTTTATTTGGAGATCTTATTGAGGAGTTCCAGAGTCCTATCCCACCAACAGAACAGCAGATCTAAGTGTGTTTGACCCCCAAACTGCAAAGCTAAAGGTAAATTTTTTATTGCGAGTGGGGATACAAGAGGGGAGTGTGGCACACGACACAGCATGTTTACATGAAGCACACAAGCACCTTTCAAATTCTTTTGGAGCACCTGAGCACTTTATAAGAGACTGTTTGTGGCTATTGTTTTTATCACAGCATATAATCATCAACTGTTAGCACTCTGTTAATATATTTTTTGATTACTATTCGAGGCAATTTAGCAACTAGTGGACAGCAGCTGCAGGACTTTTCTCACATATACACATTTTTTTACATTTACGATTTGCTATACAGCTCGAGTATTGTTTTTGTTTCAATGTTAATCGAACCATCAGTGGTAGTGTGAAAGATTCCTTTTGGTGTGCTTCGCTGGTGCGGCCCTCCTCAGATTGGGGAATCTAATAAATAACTGTAAAAAAGCAGACAGGAGGACTCCTGTTGCATTTCAAAAGGGTTATTGTTATAAAAAACAAACAGCCAAATCAATACTTCCAAAATTAGGAAATATATGGATGTTGTATAACACCAAATCACAATCCAGTTGGCAAGCTGAAGTGTTTCGGGGAACATACCCCCTTCCTCAGAGCTATTTGGATCCCCATAAATATTCAGGCTGCCTGTTCTGCTTTCTCTCCCACTAAGCTTCCAGAAGTCTCTAGAAGACGGGGGAAGGGGCAGAACAGCAGCCTATGAGACACTGAACAACCCTGGGGGTTGTGCCTATCAGCATTATTACTGCTAATTCACAAGCCTATAGCCTGCCAATTAGCACCTGGCTACACCTAGTCCTGCCCACTACTTTCTTGATAGAAAGTCCCGCCTCCACCCTCCCACAATGAGCTGCAGTGTCTAAGAGGTTGACATACCTCCCAACTTTTGAGATGGAAACGAGGGACACCCATTAGCAAAAGTATGTAGACATAAGACACACCCCCGCCACACCCCCTTAAAGGAGAATTAAACAAAAAAAATGATTAGTTGAAATCACAAGTGCTTTTTTTTTTTAACAACTATTCCTTTAAACTGGCTTTTGACATTTACAATGCAGAAATTTAGAAATTGGAAGGTTTAGCATTGTGAAACACTATCTGAAAAATAAATAGTGCATTTTCTATACAACTATATAGATTAGACCAAAAATGAGTGACAAATGAGGAGGAGAGAGAGACAGAGGGACTTTGTTCCAAATCAGGGACAGTTGGGAGTTATGGGTTGAGCATGTGAAACACAAATAAAGGAGGACTTGATGCATTTAGGGTAGGAGCAACTGGATTTGGCTCTTGTTGAGACTGACATACAGAAACCTTTATGCCGTGTACACATGATCGAATTGTCCGGCGGACTTGGTCCAGCAAACAATCCGGCAAACAATCCGCCGGACTTTATAACGAACTGACTTGGCCACACACGGACACTCCGAAAGTCCGGCGATTTCTAACGCGATGCCATACAGGACGTACGACGGGACTAGAAAAAGGAAGTTCAATAGCCAGTTGCCAATAGCTTCTTTCTCGTACTTGCTTCAGAGCATGCATCATTCTTAGTCCGCTGGACTAGCACACTGACGAACAGATTGTCCACTGAAAGCCAAGTCCGGCAGACAAATTTTGAGTCAAAACTACTTTCTAAGTCCGCCGGACACGATGAAAAAGTCCGGTGGAGCCCACACACGATCGAATTGTCCGGCGTACTGTGGTCCTAAGTCCGCCGGACAATTCAATCATGTGTATGCAGCATGTGTTGTACTTCAACGAAAAAAATAACATGACCCATAAAAGTGTTCTTTTTTTTTATCATGCAATAAAAGAGCTATAAAACATTAAGCTAGTATTCCAGATAATGGTGCCCTTTTAACACAAGACTTTCATATCACAGGTGACCTGTATCATTACTATCACATTACACTATTATTATTACAAATGACAAATAAGAAATTCTACAATACAAGTAGTATTAGCACACTTCAGTCATGTCTCTTTTATTAAGTGTCTTCCTAAAACTCTTACATTACTTACACATTAAAGGAACAATTTGTAAAATATTATGTATTTTCTAGAAATGCCACTTAAACACAGTTCTTGCGTTTTTTCTCTCCAAGTCATTTAGGAAAGTAGCCGCTGCTGATTACTAAACAGTGTGTCATCGTGTCTGCAAAGCACTGCTCTGCAGTATGGCACTTGAGATACTGACTTAAAAAAAAAAAAAACAAGAGTTATCATAAATTATGGTTATTATCACTATTCATTTTTGACAACATATTCAGCAGTGGACTATGATGGGAAGGAAATATACGAAATTATACTTTTACAGAACAAGTAAACATGCTATTGAAAATCAATATACTGAAGTACGTGCGTTATTAACTGAAATAATAAGCCCGAAGTAACTGAAGTCTTTCTTCTTCATGGATAAGTAAATCTGTCCAATGCAGCTAGTATTCTGTCCTTGGAATAAACCTTACAGGACTAAAATCTTTATTCAGCTTTTGAGGCTTGCATCGTTTTGGAAGGTGAAGAAGGAACGAGTGCCATGCATAAGCCCAGGATCATCCAGAAAGGTTTAAAATGTAATAGTTGTTTGTATATTTTCTTTCTACATTGGTTATGTTTAAAAAAATAAAATTTACCACATTTTTGTTTTACTTCTTTTCAGTCAGGTAAGTATTAAAGTGTGACTGTAAATGAAAAAAGGGGTGCCTACCTCTCATCACAAAATAAAAGTGAAAATAAAAATAACCTGATGGGGCTGCCCCTTTAAAGTGGTTGTAAACCCTTACAACACACTTTCACCTACAGGTAAGCCTAGATTAAGGCTTACCTGTAGATGCTGTAAATATTTACAATTCCCAGTACGAGGATTCCTTCTGCGTATGCGCCGATGTATTTAGCGCATGCGCACTTTAGAAAGGTCACGGCGTGCCGTTTTCATTAAAGGACATGCTGTGACTGGTGGCTCCCGTGAGCATGAGTGACGTCACAAGACTCCGGCCAGTCACAGAGCCGGAGTCCGTGACCCTAGAAGGAAGATGGACGCTTCCAGCTGGCGAGGACATCGCAGGCTCCTGTGTCAGGTAAGTGACACATAAAGGGGTTACTATGTGATGCATAGTAGCCCATTATGCTTTGCCTTTGCAGGGAAACAAAGAGGAGGTTAGGGTTAACTTACTCTTTAAGTGTATCACAACACTTAACTAGTGAATGTTTGAAAAATGTAAGGTTCTATACCACTCTGTTTATGTACACATCATGTCAGCAAATTACATACCAATCATCAATTGCAAATTCAAAACATTACCAAAAAAATGTAGTGTCCATACACATAGGTGAATGAGTCACATCCCAACACTGTACTAATAGTGTCACGGTCTTGAGTCAGGTTTGGAGGCCAGTAGATATAGCAGTGGAGCAGCACCTATCGACAAGTGGGACAGGTATACAAGCAGCACACCCTGGCTGATGATACGGGTTCACCTGAGGTGCAGGGTCTAAGTATTGACCATTATTCACCAGGTTTTTGCTGCATGTTAGTGCCAGGTCATGGTCCTCAGGATCTCCCCACCAGGAGTTGAGCAAGCCGGGGGCCAGTGGCAGATATAGCAGGTAGGGATTAAGCAGAAGTGTAATCAGGAAACAAGCCAAAAAGGTCAGTAACGAATTGCTGTAGGTTGGGATTAAGCAGAAGCGTAGTCGAGGAACAAGTCAAAGCTTGGTAACGAATGGTGGCGAAGATACGAACGGCAGCAGGAGAGACAAAAGCGAGGTATTGGCTGGAGTGAGCACAATAATCTGGCAAACAGGAAGTGAAGAGACACTGCTTAAATCAGGAAGTTCATGGGAGGAGCAAAGAGTTCAAACTTCAAGGCAAACAAGATTCAAGGCAGGATCATTTAAGGAATTGTCCAGGGAACTGTGCAGCATTCCAGCAAGCAGAGTCATTGCCAGACACAACAGAGCTACCAGGTTCAAGTCCCTGACAAAAAGTAAAATAATTGTACCTCTTTTCTATATCAATATGTGCACCACCACCTGGGGTAAAAAATGCAAACTCACCAGGCAAATGTGACCAAAAATAGCCCAATCAGCATATGTCACAATGAATCCACCAGGGATATAATAAGGGATCTTCGGCACCTTCCAACATTACTCAGACATCAAAAACCTTTCTCCCTCAAGAATGATAGATGACAAATACCAGGGAAAGAAAGGGACTTAGAGTGTAATAAGTATATTAAATAACACACATGTTATGGTGCCATAAGTAACATTAATGTAAAAAGCTTGTGTAACACAGAAAGGGGGTGCACCATTGTTCCTAGCCGTGGAGTCGGTGCACATTCCATGGACCAGAAGACACAGACCCGCAGTGTTGTCACACTTGAAGTGGACTTGGATATGATGACAGCAGTCCCGCCTCAATGTGTTTCACACTCTAGCATCTTCAGGAAGAACACTAATAAACTAGCATTAAAGTGTACCTACATCCAAACGTTTTGGCTATAGATACAGTATAGTACTGTATGTTGCATATGAATGCTTCACATTTTCCACTTGCAGCTGCTGATGGACAGTATCAGCTAAGATAATGACTGCTAAGAGCAGTCATTTTTTGGAAGCTTATTTAGAGCTGATTTTGTTAAATACACCTGGATAGCAGGGAGATCAGTTAACGCAGACTGCAAAGTAAGCCACAAAGAAGGGGTAACTCCTCCTACTCTTTCAACAGTGGCATAAGTGACTGCCTTTGATCATACACTGATAGCTGCAAACTAATCATGCAGCGCTAAAGTTTTTTTTTTTTTTTAGAAAGCCCACATTTTTTTACAAACTAAGTGTCATGATAATCCTGGCACTGAATGACAGTGAAAGGGTGGCTTCTTTGCTTACAGAGTCCTATGGAGCCCCAGTAGAATCACCCTTCTGAGCCCACCCAAAACATTTTTTTAAATAAAAAACATGTTATACTTACCTCCCCTCTGCTAAGTGCCCCCAACAGCAAGCAGGTACTCTTTACAAGTGAAGGCATTGATACAGCATAGTCCAGCTTATTGTATATCTGCTGCTTTGGCTTAAACTGGCTTATTCTCTCCTAGAGGAAACAAGCACAAGTCCCGCATATTTACTGTCTGCTAAAAGAGGCATTTTGTGTAATTTTTGTCGTGACTAAACAGAAAATCATGATGGGCGATTGTGTTGGTGAGGAGCAGTAAAACCTCTCTTTGTATTGCTTCCTTTGTGTGAAATCTTTGGTGTTCTTACCAGTTCCTGAAAAACTAAAAACTGACCACAGTAGGCAAGAAAGCACAGTGTGGTCAGTTCACTAGCTGTTCCAAGAACCCAACCTGTTCTACTCCAATGATCAGACATGTTCTTTTCAGTGGGTTGTTTTACAAGGTGAGGGTTTCCATATACTTTAAAGCATTTAACCCAAAGAGAAAAAAAAAATAGTTTCTGTAACTCCTTAAAAAGAGTTAGCTGGATTTACCCCCAAACATTATATATATATATATATATATATATATATATATATATATATATATTTTTTTTTTTTTAGCAGAGAATCTAGAGAATAAAATGGCAATTGTTGCAATATTTTATGTCACACGGTATTTGTGCAGCTGTGTTTTAAACGCAACTTTTTTTGAGAAAAGGGACACTTTCATGAATTAAAAAAAAAAAAACAGTAAAGTTAGCCCAATTTTTTTATATAATGTGAAAGATGATGTTACGCAGAGTAAATAGATACCAAACATGTCACACGGCTTCATTCCAGTCTGTCCCTAGCCGCCAGAAGTGGCAGATTGTTCATCGGGGCTCCCAATTGAACGGGAGCCCCGGTAAGAGCGGCGGGAGAAGGGGACGTCCCCTCCCACTTAACAGCCGAGCAGCTTTTAGCCGCATTGGTTGTTATGGTTGGATAGCCGATCACCAGCTCTAAAAAACAGTATCAGGATGATGCCTTATGACCCCTGAAAGCCGAGTACGCACATCTGCATATGCTCTGCGGGAAGGGGTTAAAAGCACCCCGCTAGTGATCGAAAAGCACCCATTTAAACAGCGCTAAGATGAGCGTCGCTTTAGCGATAACTCACAGGTGGCCCCAGTGTGAAAGGGGTCTTAGGGAACATGCAGGGCCAGAACAAGGGGTGGGCAGGAGGGGAAGCTGTCCTGGGTGCAATGGGTTACTGTTGGGATGGGGGTGCCTTCCTTCTGTTACAAGGTTGACAGGGGTATTGACAGCTGCAGTGATTTTGACAAGTGAGTGACTGCTCGGCGTAGGATCCCCTAAGCTTGCACATCATGAATGGGGAATGGGAGGAGGGGGTGCAGTTTGGCATCTTTGCACTGGACGCTGGATGACCTTGTCCTGGCACTGGGGACATGTATCTATGGAAAGAAAAAACATAATTACAAAGCTAGCTTATTTCAGAACTGTTTCAATCTATTGATACACAAAATGGTGAAAAATAATAAAATAATTAATTTTTAATTTTAACAACAATAATAAAAAAATAATTTATATCAATATTTAATTTATTCTCTAAAATCCTTAACATTTAAATATTAAAATCCAAGACACGTAAATGTTGAATCAGTCTTGCATATTGAATAAAATATTTCATAGATGTCCTTTAGTCATTGAATCGGTTCACTACATGTAACATAAACAAACACCTTGCAACAATTACTATGCAAGACACTAATAAGCCAGGGAACATTATAAAACACAGCCGCTTCATCGGTGCCAGACAATTGGCACAAGTCGCATAACAAAGCTAGGCCTATCTAAGGTGCGATTGTTTCTCTAGCAGAATGAGAGCCCAGTTCTTTTTCAATTCATATTTGTGTAAAGCCCTGGAAGAAATTAGGTTGCAATAAAGTCCATTTTAGTCCTGGCAGCATGGAGCAATGAATATCACACTCAGCAGGATACAGTGGCACCTGGCTGTCCAGACACAGAGCAACATAAAGCCATCTGGGGTAATTACAACAAGGTATTCTTTAAAGACCAGATGGGACCAGAGAACAGAAGCCCCTTCCCCTCCCCGTCATTTACAACATAATTCCTTTCAATGATATACTTAATCCTCCCACCAGCTACGCTTTTCACACAGTCCCTTTATGTTAATTCAGCTGAGAGCCAGAGAATAGCCAGGGCTAAAGAGAAGGAGAGATGCAGAAGGATGGAACGCACCATCATCCTCCTTAAGAGACTAAAAAAAAAAAAATATTCATTCTTAACGTGTTTCTACTACATTAAATACAGTAACCTTAAAAAAAAAAAAAAAACACCGAAAAATGTCCTGAAGAAGGTCAATGCGGCAGCCACGTCCAACAGCAGCTGAAGGCAGGCTAAGCCACCTGTTAGATGGGAGGTTTCCTCGTATGTCTGTGTCACATTTAACCAGTCAAAGGGACTTCTCCTCTGAATTGAGAAAGCTGGAGTCATGGCCTCGGCTTTGTGATGGTGTGTGCCACACAGAATTTAATTGAATTATCTTGTAAGCCTATCTAGTTTGAATCACTGCACTTTTGCTTTTTTGTATGTCATTTGTCTCTTGCCTTGTAAAGAGTTTTATCTGAGAAGAGGAGGAAGACACACTAAGTGGCGAGTAGAGTGGCTTTGTGTAGCCCCCGGGTTGACTTTGCAGGTGGGCTGCAGGAGATTGGCAAGAGGAGTGCGCACTGGTAAACATGTACGAAAAAAGGAAGCGTACAGTAGTAAAATGTTTAAAAAAAAACAGTCAAACCAAATGAAAAATTTAAAATGTTAAAAATCAATACAAACTTTTAAATGTAACTATATAATTTGAAGGTTAAAAAAAAAGCAACTGCTACCATTTTATTTGCAGGCCTTCTTCTTTCACAAAATAAATAATTGTTTATGGGGGGGGGGTTAAGTAATTTTGTAGAAAAAAATTAAGATTCTAACGTTTGTGAAAAATTAAAAAATTGCATCAAGACATAAATTAAAATGCAAGTATGATGTTTAAAAAAAATTAATAAAAAATACTTATCTTATTATAATCCTATCAAAGATAGAAACCATCAAATATGTAATTTTTAAAAACCTTATAATAAAAACGTAAAATTAAAGCAAAGAAATTTACAGTGAAAATAATTACCCTGGAGGATGGAAGTGGTTAAAGACCTTAATATATATGAAAAATAGATATTTTACTTTTTTAGCCTTTGATAGTTTACATCCGTGTCCATTAGGGGCACAGGGGCGCCGCCCCCTAATCCATGTGCCCACATAATTTCAATGTTTTTTTTTAAGCACATGATTAGAGCCTGAGGCTCTAATTGGCTTCAAAAAAGGGTGGGCTCAGGGTGCAGAGTACCGTGGCCCGAGTCCACCCATTTGTGTGACTTAACAAATTAATATTCGCTAATGTCTTCCTGCTTCTCCTCCCAGTCAATCAGTAAGCTGCTCCTGAGACCCAATTGGCCAGTCTTAGGACTCCTGGCCAATTGGGTCTCAGGACCCACTTCCTGTTCAACCAGGAGGAGAAGCAATGCCTGTTCAGCTGGGAGGAGAAGCAACCAATGGCTGGGCTCTTCCCTTGGCAAGCTGGAGCGAGGAGCAGCATTGTCCACTGATCCGTCTCCTGCATGGGGGGAGTGGTGGGCACTGATCGCCGCCATCCAGTTGGAGGCAGGTTTGCTTGAGCACCAGCTGCCACCGGTTCACATGGTACATTTTTGTTAAAGGTAAAGTGGATCTTTACTCCCGTTTCCCGTACTTCTTTAATTATTTTTACTCCTCCTCCCTTCCTTTTATGAAATTATAATATTTTTTGTGAGGGAAATACCCGTTTTAAGGGGAGCACAGCCAACAGCTTTGACTTTCTTGCCTAGATGGGCAGAGCTAACACATGTGATGTTGTCACGCCTATCTGAAGCTGTAACTTTGTGAAGCAATGTTTGGAACTTTTGTAGCAAAATGTAAGATTTTAACTAATAAAAAATTGCCCCAAGCCATAAACTAAAAAACAAGTATGGTGTTTAAAAAAATAAATAAATCCGTACCTTATTGTAATCTTATCAAAGATAAAAAAACATAAATGTAATTTTGTAAAACCTTCTAATAAAAACGATTTGAAGTGAAAAAAATTGCCCTGAAGTGATTAAAGACTGCTTTAATATGTATGAAAAACAGATATTTTGCTTTTTCAGCCTTTGATAGTTTACATGGTATATTTTTGTTAAATTTAAAGTGGACCTTTACTCGTGTTTACTTCTTTAATGACTTTTACTCCTCCTCCCTTCCTTTTTACTCCTTTTACAATATATTATTGTGAGGAAAATACCCTTTTTAAGGGGAGCACAGCCCACACCTTTGCCTTTCTTGCCTAAATGGGTGGAGCTAACCCATTTAGGATCTGGATCGATAACTTTGTAAAGCATTGTTTGGAACGTTTTACTATGCATCCTGGGAATGTTATATATTCAAAGTGCATATTGGTTTTATCTATGTGAGTAGTATTTATATTTTGAAGTACAGCAACACTTTATTTTTTTACTAAATTTACACAATTTTGTAATTTTAAAGCAAAGAATAAAGATTTTTTTTTTTCGTGTGTGAAAAATAAAAAAATTGTCCCATAAATTAAAATACAAGTGTGATGTTTTAAAAAGAAATTGTAATTCTATCAAATATAGAAAACATCAATACATAATTTTGTAAAAACTTTCTAGTAAAAACTATTTAAAGTGAATGAAAAAACAGATATTTTGCTTTTTCGGCCTTTGATAGCTTACATGGTATTTTTGTTAAAGTTAAAGTGAACCTTTGCTCCCATTTACTTCGTTAAACCTTTTTGTCTGATTCTCCAGGTACTCCAGCCAGAGAAGCAGCTAATCAAGCACAATCTATGCTTGATTAGCTGTAGTGGAGGGCAGGGGAAACAATGGGGGTATAATAAATAGACCCCCATCTTCATAAAGAGTATCTATCATGTTCTCGTGCTGTCAAAAAGGGGGCTTGCTTGATTACCAATAATTTTTTTTTCTTTAAATTATAATAAAATAAATAAAAATACTTAAAAAAATGTAAAAGCACTACCATCACCAGCACACATACACACAAATGCAAATGTGTGCTTAGGTCCAGCATGTTTATGTAAACAGTGATTGCGCCACAGATATTAGGTATCGCCTCAAACATCAGCATGGGAGCAATAAGTCTAGGCCATGATTCATGGGTACTGTAACTCTAAACTGATTACCTGTCAAGGCTTTTAAAGTGTCACCTATGAAAAAATGTAGGTACTGAAGTTTTTTGCCATTTCAAGGCAAATTTTGAGTCTTGATATGTTTGGTATCTATTTAGTAAATGCAACCCCATACTTTATATTTTATCAAAAATGTGTGTATAGCAATTCATTTTAGTGTATTTTTACATGTAAATATGTTTTTAATTAACTTAAATTAATTAACATAAATTACTACTGCCACCATTTTATTCTCCAGGGCCTCTGCTTTTAAAAAATAGATAGTGTATGGGAATTCTAAGTAATGTTCTAGCAATAAATGGTGATTTTACATGCATGTGAAAAATAAAATGGGTTAAGCTAGTCATTACTAAAAAAGGAAAATCATTCAAATATAATCGTGTATTTTTATGTAATGATGTTGATTTTTCTTCCTCTTTTTATTTATTATTAGGATATTTCTGTTTATTTTATTTGTGCATTTTTACTATATCCTTATATTCTGGTACTAATAATCTTACATTCATTAAATGCAACTTATATCTTGAGAGTAGTGATGTCATTACTTGCATTTTGTGAGCCAGTGCACCCTGGTGTTATATGATGGGGAAAGTGTTCTGTGATGGAATATGTGTGGATAAAGATAATATGAATGTCTTTACATATTCCAGGCCAGATTTGTTACAGCTGAATGCTAGGCTAGAGGCTAAATACACAGTTGAAATGAATATGGGAACTGCCAGAGGATTTGTAATTTTGTTCTGTTTTATTATCCATGCACCCCTGCCAGACCACATAGCCAAGCCCTGAACATCCACTACAAAAATAGTTCACCCTGGCCAAGAAAACATCCCAATCTAACTGGAAAATGGAGGAGCAGCAGTGCATTGGTCACATAATCCCTCTGCTCACTCTGCTATCAGTATGTTCCTTGTCAAGCATGCAGCACACATGTATAGGAAGTACAGAAGGCAAGGGTGCTTATAATAGCAGAGTTTAAAAATGTTTTTATTGATTTTTTTCAATTGAATTTCAGGCAAGCAGCTAATTATGCTTAAAAAAAAAAAATCATTTATGGGCACTCTTTTACGAGCCAAAGGATTTTAATTTCTGTCCATCCAGTCCTGAGGTTTACACAACTCTGCCACACAGTATAGCCCTGTCTGACAGGTAGAAGACTTGATTTTCTCTGCTGCACTTAAATAACACTAACAAGACCTCTATGATAAAACCCAATTTGGATGAAACGTGTCAGTGGGATGTGGTCTAAAGCAGGGATTGTGTTTTGAAAACCAGTTACATTGAATACAAATATTATGGTGTGAAGGTATGGCTTTACCTTCACTATTTTGCAATACATGCTAAGCAGGATGAGCAGTGAGAGCCAGCATCAAGCATCAGTAGGCTCTGAGGAGCAGTTAATTGGAAATTTGATGCATTTTGTTCTCAGAGTTTCTGCTAACAAGGCTTGTGACTGGACAGTGAAAAAAGGAGCAGCAAACTAAGAAGCTCAACTCTGTCACTCACTTCTGTCCTTTTATCTGCATGTTGTTTGTTAGCATTTGAGCAAAGCAGCATAACTATAGGTAAAAGTCTAAAGTCCTTTCTAAGTGTGTAAGTCATCAGTACAGTCAGCCCCTGATGACGTTCATTAGGACAAAACACATTGGATGGAGCTTTGCATATTAACATCACACACTGTTGGCTTGGTCTGATTGATAGTGTCTTTTATGCAAGTTGCAAGCTGGCTTTTATATTGTGTTACTGATTTTAAATAAATTAGATGTTACTGCACTATTGGAGTACTTATTTTTTATTTGAACAGACGAATGGGAGAACTATTTGTGTATGGATCCTTTCTCATCCTTTAGGGACTCTTATATGTATATTGACCTACAAAGATCATTGATCCGGAGCCATCACCCCCCAGATGGATCAAAAATGCACCCCTTGGTAAGTTTTGTTGACTCTGAAGGACCTGTACCTGTTTGCTAGACTATGATGAACAGAGTGGTGTATTGAAAAATACATTTTTGGGAAAGGGGTAAGTTCAAGCCATTATTGAGGATGCATACATAAAATATCATCAGATGTATTTATAGGAAGCCAGCAGCGAATGTCATCAATGTGAGGTCATGTATACCAACAATGGTGGGGAACCCCCAGTCAAGATGAGTAGATCTAGACATCACCTTCAGTACTCGTTTCAACAATAAGGCCTTTCTGATTAAACGGATCATAGAAAAATACCAGAGTATTCTTCACCGTGACCCTTGCCTTACTAAGGTTATCCCAGAACGCCCGAATGTCATCTTCCATAAACTTAGGAATCTGAGGGACTTCATTATCCCAAGTAGAGTTCATACAAAGAAAACCACAGACCATCATAACTGGAGTAGCATATTTCATCAAAAGGGCAGCTTCAAGTGTGGGGTTCCCAACTGCAGAACATGTTACTACATGTGGCATAGAAAGAAGGAAGTTGTAGGCAGTGATGGTCAGACCCATGCCATTCTGCAATTCATCAACATTGGATCACAGTTTATGGTGTACTGTTTGTTATACCCCTGTGGTCTCCTTTACGAGGGCCTTACAATATGTACCCTACGTACACCATTTGGGGAGCACAAATGGAACATCCTAAAAGGTTTTGACAAGCATTCGCTACCCCTTCACTTTCCGAAAAAACATATTCAAAGCCAGTCTGGTCTGAGGCTGTTTGGGTTGGACTTCATGGGTGAAGATGTGGACACAGGATGCAGTTTTCAAAGACTATGTCGAAGAGAGACCTTTTGGATACACCAGTTAGGGACTTTAACACCAAGGGGCTTAAATGTAGGGCTAGATGTTCAGACCCTGATGTAGGGTGTATGTATTGTCCTATGGGCATGTCATCTTTATTGTCCCCTACTCCTGTTTATCTCTCCATCATTTGGTTCCATGCATTTAGTTCCTGTGTCTTTGATAATACCTCACTATCACTATTAACACTATTAATAGCTCCTTTCAATATTCCCATATGTCCAGATTTTGGTATCATCAACATCACTGGAGTTCCCCTAATGTTTCTATCTCCTATTCATCTGGGTAGGGTGGATTTGCAGCAGTTTATCATCTCCCCTCTTTGATTGATGTTTCCTTATCTTTTTCTGGCTTTTTTCTTTTGTTCTTTCTTTTTTATTCTACTCACCAGGGTCTGGTTTGTTGTTGTTTTTTTTTTTTTTTTTCTAATACCAAGCACCATCCCAAGTGTATTTACCCATGAATACTTCTGTTATATAGAATAGTGTATGTGGGTGTGTGTACTGGAGGTTGGCCCAGATGTGTATGCTCATGTACACGTGTGCCTGTGTGTATAGGTTAATCTATTACACGTGTGCCTGTGCATTTATAGCATCGTGCATGACTTAGAATATTTGCCTTAGGCTTCCGCATACATTATGCATATTTATATTACATTATATATACTTTATAAATTATATTTTATTTTTATTGTTATTGTTTTTATTTTTTTCGTAATTCATCAAAAGTTCTTTTATCGTCACCTTTTTCATTATCATCTTTTGTATTTTTTGCCTCATTGTAAAAAGTGTCACCATTTTTATGATTTTATTTATTATTTGTATCCACATATTTTTATTTATACATCCAAGTATGTTTCTCAGTTCATTTAAATATCTTTTATTATTGTTTTTTATTATTGTTTTTACTATTGTGTTTGTATATGAATTTAGATTCCTAAAATGTTTCTACGTTGGGGTTGGCACTCTGACACCACGAGTCTAGTGCTTTCTAAAAATCCTTAAAAATGCTTTATAACAATTGTATTATAAAGAATTTTATTAATTCATTTAATCTTTTTTTTTTTTTTTTACAATATTTTCAGTTTTATTTTTACCTTAATTTTTTGTGAAAATTCCATTTTTTTTTTTGCTTATGAATTCTCCCTCTGGGGACATGGCTTCGAACTTCCGCCGCCTCTTTTAGCAGGACATGGGAGGATAGAACCTCCCTGGTGTCAGACTTTGTATGTCACATCATTCATTACAGTAATTAATATGAAACCTCTAAAGCCATTTTGTGGATTTTTACAGTATGGTGCAAGTGATTTTATGTTAAAGGAATCCAAGGAGCCTTCCTATGAACTATTTAACTGTGTGATGACTAATTAATAATTAGACTCAATTTTTATTTATTTTTTCCTTCTCATTCTCCACTCTTTTGGGGGGGGGGGGGGGGCGGGTCTTTAAATGAGGATTTTTCTATTTAAAGCACTTGCCTTTAGCTGCTCTGAGTAACTTAGCTCTGAGAAAGGAGGTGCACTCCCAAAATGCGGCAGCTGTATACCCCGCAATGTGAATACAGCACATGTGTGTCCACGCTGCTCAACAATTTTTGTTTACATGGCTCACTATTATTGGCCACCTTGTGAGAATCCATTTTTTATTGATCCTATTATTGAATAAATGTATTTTGCTAATGCACTAGGTGCGTGCGTCTTCAATTCTATTTTGTTTATGCATATTGACCTCTACAAATGCATTGAGGTCTGTGTTCTGGTGAGTGTCCAATCAAAATATTCCAAGGATGTTTCATTACATTTGGATCATACATTGTTGCCACAATTGGATTGCATCCATCACTTGTACTTTGTGACTTCTTACACTATTTGAGTGTTGACATTAAATAGATGGGTAGGCAGGAATACCTCAGCGGATTTAAAATGGAAAAAGAAGGTCTTCCTTCTAACGCTGTAATGTTGTTATGCTGCATCACAACTGATTGGCTCCTTGTGCTGCTTCTGACAATTGTGAATTAACCAAGCTGACTATGCAAAAAAGTTGCTAGAAATATGTAAGGGTGTACCAGTGTGCAAAAGGTTAATTCATAATTTTCAGTGCTACCATGTTACATGGTTTTTATGCCATGCAACTTCCATTTCCTGCTACAGTGTGTGGATGGGTGAGACTTCAACATGCTCAAGGGTACAATGCTAGAACATTGTAAACTTAAGCCCATTCACAGCATTTACATTGGGATGCACTGGTTGTTTCTTATGTTGTTGATTTACACCACTGCATTGCAGTGCAGTCGTTCTTTTATCAGCTTAGCGGTCTGAAGCAGATATCACAAAAAAACTCAAATAGTAAAGTCCTACTGGTTTCCCCTCTTCCTCAAGATGTAATTGAGTTACAACATTTTTAGAAGGAGCAAGTACTGATTTTTAGTGGTACCCTCTCCCACTTCCCCAATCCTCGCCTAGGAGAGGATGGCATTCTCTGCCCCATCCCTTCCCGCTGCCTGCTACAGGAGCATTCAAAAAGCACCATGCAAACTGGCGCATGTGCATTAGGGAGCCAGCTATGGTTTCTCAGGAAGCCATATCTGGCATCCATATCCAAGATGGCTGCCTTGGGGAGTAAGAAGAGCCGGTTTTGGGAAGACAGAGCTGGACCCCAGGACTGGTATGTACCTTTTTTTTTTAATACTTTTATATTTCAATATTTCAATATTTTTATTGAAAAGGTTTGGTAACAGCAGAAATAACACTGGAAAAAAAGCCAATTCTCGGGTTGTCATCATATCAGGTAAATAATGTATGGACAGTGAAAATAGGCAAAATGCAGCATCAGAAGAAAAAGGCATACATTAGGCAAGCAATGGTTTCAGGTAAATATACAAAAGTTTAATTTACTATCCATCATTGTCAAGAAACAAAAAGACGTAGTCCTGAGCAATAATGGGTCCAAGAGTAAACATTTCTTATCGGCAACCAGGAAAACAGCTATGTATGAAGGAACAGAGGAATGGTACGGGGGGATGGGGGGAGCAAAATAATGGGTAAGGAGTAGCTGGGAGACCCCTGACACTAATCTCTGAGACTATCGTTGGACACACAACTTTATAAGGCCCCAAAGACAACTGAATATATATTACATTTAGATAACAGATTAAGGGGAAAAAGAAAGATAAGAAAAAAAAAGGTGAGAAGAAAGAAATAGAGAAGGCGAAGAAGAGGGTCAGCCGGAGCTCATTGGGGAACTGAGATATAACGAATCCACAGGTCCCATATTTTATCAAAATTTTTAGAATTGTTATGAAGTATATGAGTGAGCTTGACGTTGGCCATGATCCAATTGAGTTTACTCTTTACATAATCAAGGGGAAGAACCAACTGCTTCCAATGTTTTTTTTTTTTTAAAGTCAGTAGCTACAGTATTTGTAGCAACTGAAGTTTATAGGCAAACTTTTTTTTCATGGGGGAGATTTACCTTCACTTCCTGTCGCATTGCCAAAATAGGAAGTGCCAAGAAATCCCTGCAAATTAAAGGAATCTCGTAGGGACCCCAATGTTAGAACTAGTGTCCCCATTGAAAAATGTTCCCTCTATTACTTTTCTTGGGACAACCCGAAACTTGGGATGTTCTTTTATTTTCACTTCCAATGAGAATGGTAAACAGAAAACGTGGAGAGAGTGAATCTCTTTAATGGGGGCACAGACACCAATAAATACCTAACAGGAGTTCTAATCCCTATCAACTCTATCCAAAAAGAAAAAAGAAAACTGTGCGATGTGTTAGGATTGGTGCTTCGCGTCCTCCCAGTGCATGCCAGCAGCTGAACGTTTATTGCGGTTGCTAGTGTGACTCATTCTTTACTTTAGCCAAGACATTACTAGTTTAGATTCAAGACTTTTCAGAAGAAAAGGATATAGAGAAGTTACAAAGCTTTAGCCAGCCTGGATTGCTAGGTGCAGAAGATGAATGCCATTGGGAAATCCACTTAGCTTTTAGAGACCCATCCCCTGTGTTGAGCCTTTTTTTGCTGCTTCTGCATCCACCTCAGAGCTGTGTGCAAGCAATCTATAGAAGTGGGTGCAGATGCACAGACACAGTCACATGTCAAAATTTGACACACAGAAGCGGCTGCACAGTCTTTGCATTCGGAACTGTACACCAGCTCTCCTCAAATTTTGACATGCGACTGTGCCCATGCAGCCGCTGCTCTTTATTTACTTCTATGGGCTGCCTGTGCACAGTTCTGAGATGGATGTAGAGCAACAAGTGGCCAAGCATATATGACCAGTCTCAGTGCCCACCTGAATGAGTCTTAAGTCAGTTTAATTGCAGAATATACATACGTGACTGTCTATATACAGAAGATAAATATATTGTATTAATACTTTGTTGTAATTCTAAATTGTGGATACCTTAAAATGGATGTAAACCCTCACATATACCCAGTGAAGTGAACAGCCTCAGATGACACATGGAGATTAAACAAATCCTCCTACATAGGTTTTACTTGTTTATCTGCTGTCTTCTGTTCACTATACCCCTTCTTAAAATCCTTCTTCTGTCTGGGGCACAGAGGAGGGGGTGGAGAGACTGCAGTTACAGAGTGTGAGAGCTGATTGGAGGAAAGGAACACAAACCCCTTCACACAGCAGAAGAACTGTGTTGTGAATAGGCAAGCTGTGTGCTAAACTCCCTCTCTGACACAAATTTATCTCATGTGTCGGGAAAGATTCTCAGAAGTGAGACATGCTGATAGCAGGGGAACGAAGCACCAGAGAGAAACAACACGTAGAGCTTTGGAGAGAGATAAGTAAATCCTACAGATTCAATGACTGGAGTTTACAACCACTTAGAACTGTACTGAATATTTTTTTTTATTTTTTTTCATGTTGTATAGAGTAAGGGAGGTTTATAACCCCTGTCAGGTTTATTTTTGCCATCTGTGTCACTTTCTGTCCCATAGCTAAAACAAGAAGTGAGAGGAAATCCCTCCAAAATGAAGGAATCGCTGATTGTGACTAATGTCACCAAATCTATAATCTCCTATGGATGATTTACTCTCTATTACTGTCCTGGGGACAGCACAAAATTTTGGATTTTTTTCAACTTTAATTTTCAATAATACCAGTAAAAAGGACATACAGTATAGAGGGTGAGCCTTATTTTGGATAAATGTAAAGAGGAGAAATAGAGAGGGTGAGCCTCCCATTTTATTGAGAATCATCTTTCACTGTGTGAAAATTATTTTCAAGCTGACCTTTAGCAAGATGTAAAATGTCCATAATATTGCAGTTCTTTATTTATTAAAGAAGTCTGGGAATATAAAAAATAAACACACTTACTCACCTTCATGTTGCAGCATTGGTCTGATGATGCAGCTGTCCTCCGCCAGTGCACATGACCGCTGACATTCAATTCTAGGTCAGCTCTGAGGAGAGATTGGTACCAGTCCCCTGTATTTTCCTCCTGTGGCAGCTGAATGTCAAGGAGAGGGAGAGGAAAAGCCTACTTTCAGTTGCTGCAGGAGGAAAATACATTAAATTCCACCCCCGCCGCCTCTCCTGTCCAGGTTCTGAGGGTCAACAAGGAAGGATTGTGGTTTAGCAACCAGCCTGCCAGATTCTCTTGTGATTTTTTCTAGCATCTGCTATAGCCGCTAGCGATAATCAGTCTTCTCTTGTCGGGGGCTCCTTTTTCTCCTGCCAGGAGCAGGCAATTGCTCTGCAGGAGGAATTCCCCTGTCAGCACATGTTGATGAAGGAATTGTACAAATTTTAAGAAATGTGCACCATGTATGGGGTATATGTATAGGAGCATTAACAGTTGTTTCGAAATATATAATTAAAAATATATATATATTAAATTAATTTTAGTTAAAGTGTTACTAAACCCACAACAGTAAAATCAGTCTGTATATGCAGCAAGCACCTACCCTAATTCCCTAACCCCCTAATCTTCTAACCTCAACTCAAGCATTTAGGTTTTTTTTTTTTTTTGTCCAGCTTGCTGAGTTGAACTAACAAACGAACAAAAAATGATTAAGTGTGTACTAGGCTTAATCCTCTAACTTCAACTCCAATTCATACCCTAATCCTCTAACCTCTAATCCTTTAATCTCAATTCCAACATTTACCCTAATCCCCTAACCCCTAATTCTCTAACCTCAACTCCAACATTTACCTTAATCCCCTAACCCTTAATCCGCTAACCTCAAGTCCAACATTTACTAGACATGTGCACACTGAAATATTTCGTTTCGGAATTTTGTTTTCGTCAGAAAAATAAATGTATTTAGTTACTGCCGAAATTTGTTTTTATTTATTTTGTTTCATTAAAAAATGCATTTGTAGCACCTTGAAAGAGGTATTCTCCCCGACTGGCATTCCCCCAGTGGGCGGTGCATAAGGCACTGCCTATCTAGATATAGCTGCTGCTCTGGAGTGTATTGTTGCTTCCCCCTTGGTTGCTTCAACGAGACTGAGAGGGTATTTGGTGGGCGACCCCACCCCCCATCCCGTCCGAGGGCTTCGCCAAGCCTTCCCCCCTTTCCCCTAGCTCATTGTCTTTCCCCTCTAAGTCCTAGCTGGTCCCCTCTTTCCTTTCCAACCTCCACCCAGCCCCCCTTCCTCCCCCCTTCCTCCCCCCTTCTCTTTTTTTCTCTCTCCTTGCCCTACCCTCCCCTTCTTCCTGTCCAGCTCATCTGCGGTACTAACCGCACCCTAGGGTCATACAGACATCACTGATGGAGTTCATGGCAAGGGGGGTGGGGCTGGAGAACCTTGTCAGCGGGCATCGCTCAAATTTGGGAGTCGTTGGGACGACCAGCCGAATCTTGCTGGAGCTCCCAGAACCCCCCTCCCTAGCTATCTGGTAGGAGTTACTAGCGCACATGCGCGCCATTGACATCATGGGCGCAACAGTTTGGAGTGAACGTAGGGCGCAATGCTACCTTGAGCAAGCTGGAATGAAGGCGTGTACCTAAGTGATACAATGTTTACAGTTCCATTACTGGAAACTTACTGTCTGGAATTTGCTGTGTTTAACCACTTGACCACTGGGCACTTAAACACCCTTAATAACCAGACCAATTTTCAGCTTTCGGTGCTCTCACATTTTGAATGACAATTACTCAGTCATGCAACACTGGACCTATATGAAATTTTTGTCCTTTTTTTCACACAAATGGAGCTTTCTTTTGGTGGTATTTAATCAGCGCTCGGTTTTTTATTTTTTGTGCTATAAAAGAAAAAATACAGAAAATTCTGTAAAAAAATGATTTTTTCTTTGTTTCTGTTAGAAAATTTAGCAGATTAGTAATTTTTTCTTCATAAATTTTGGCCAAAATTTATACTACTACATATCTTTGGTAAAAATAAGTACAAATTGGTGGATATTATTTGGTCTTTGTGAAAGTTATAGAGTCCACAAGCTATGGAGCCAATATCTGAAAATTGATCACACCTGAAGTACTGACGGCCTATTTCAATTCTTGAGACCCTAACATGCCAGAAAAGTACAAATACCCCCCAAATTACCCCTTTTTGGAAAGAAGACATTTCAAGGTATTTAGTAAGAGGCATGATGATTTTTTTGAAGTTGTCATTTTTTTCCCACAATTCTTTGCAAAATCAAGATTTTTTAAACTTTTTTTTTTTTCACAAAATTGTCATATTATCAGGTTATTTCTCACACACAGCATATGCATACCACAAATTACACCCCAAAACACATTCTGCTATTACTCCCGAGTATGGCGATACCACATGTGTGAGACTTTTACACAGTGTGGCCACATACAGAGGCCCAACATGCAGGGAGCGCCATCAGGCGTTCTGGAGCACCCAGGACAATTCTGACATTTCTCTCCTACATGTAAAAATCATCATTTATTTGCTAGAAAATTACATAGAATCCCAAAACATTATATATGTTTTTTTAGCAAAGACCCTGGAGAATACAATGGTGGTCGTTGCAACTTTTTATCTCACACGGTATTTGCGCAGCAATTTTTCGAATGCTTTTTTTTGGAAAAAAAACAGTTTTGTGCTTAAAAAAAAAAACACAGTAAAGTTAGCCCAATTTTTGGATAATGTGAAAGATGAAGTTACACCGAGTAAATAGATACCTAACGTGTCTCTCTTCAAAATTGCACAGGCTCGTGGAATGGAGCCAAACGTCGTTACTTAAAAATCCCCATAGGCGATGATTTAATTTTTTTTACTGGTTATATGTTTTGAGTTACAGAGGAGGTCTAGGGCTAGAATTATTGCTCTCGCTCTAACGTTCGCAGCGATAACTCACATGTGTGGTTTGAACACCGTTTTCATATGTGGGCGGGACTTACGTATGCGTTCGCTTCTGCATGCGAGCATATGGGGACAGGGGCGCTTTAAAAGAAAAAAATAAATGTATTGTTCATTTTACTTTATTTATTTTAGTTTGACATTTTTTTCCCCAAAAATAAATTTTTTGATCACTTTTATTCCTATTACAAGGAATGTAAACATCCCTTGTAATAGGAATATGGCATGACAGGTCCTCTTTACAGTGAGATATGGGGGCAAGACCCTGCACCTCACCTCTAAGCTGGGAAGCCTGAAAAAAAAAAAGATTCTGGATTTGATCGTATTGGCGAGTCGGTAGAAGCACTGGAGGGCGGCAGGAGGGGGGGGGGGGTCTATGGCTGGGTATTGCAGGGTATCACCGACTATGGCTGGGTATGGCTGGATATCTCAGAGTATGGCTGGGTATCTCAGAGTATGGTGTTGCAGAGTATTGCGCTGCAGAGCATTGCAGGATATTGGCGGGAGTTGCAGAGCATTGCAGAGTGTTGCAGGGTATTGGTGGGTGTTGCAGAGCATTGCAGAGTGTTGCAGAGCATTGCAGAGTGTTGCAGGGTATTGGCAGGTGTTGCAGAGCATTGCAGAGTGTTGCAGGGTATTGGCGGGTATTGCAGAGCGTTGCAGGGTATTGGCGGGTGTTGCAGAGCATTGCAGAGCATTGCAGGGTATTGCAGAGTGTTGCAGAGTATTGCAGAGTATTGCAGAGTATTTCAGGGTATTGCAGGGTAATGCAGAGTGTTGCAGAGCATTGCAGAGTGTTGCAGAGCATTGCAGAGTGTTGCAGGGTATTGGCGGGTGTTGCAGAGCATTGCAGAGCGTTGCAGGGTATTGGCCGGTGTTGCAGAGCATTGCAGAGCGTTGCAGGGTATTGCAGAGTGTTGCAGGGTATTGCAGAGTAATGCAGGGTATTGCAGAGTATTGCAGAGTATTGCAGAGTATTGCAGGGTATTGCAGGGTAATGCAGAGTATTGCAGGGTATTGCAGAGTAATGCAGTGTAATGCAGTGTAATGCAGTGTAATGCAGAGTAATGCAGAGTAATGCAGGGTATTGCAGAGTAATGCAGAGTATTGGCAGGGTATTGCAGAGTAATGCAGAGTATTGGCAGGGTATTGCAGAGTAATGCAGGGTATTGCAGAGTAATGCAGAGTATTGGCAGGGTATTGCAGAGTAATGCAGGGTATTGCAGAGTAATGGCAGGGTATTGCAGAGTATTGGCAGGGAATTGAGGGGTTAATTTTCGGTGAGCAGCAATGTGGGCACTGCAGATGCAGCCCACATCGCTGCTGACACTGATCTCTTCCCCTCTGCTGTTCCGAACGGTACAGAGAGGGGGAGGGAGGAACCGGCGTCATAACATGACGCCGGTTTGTTTACAAGTGATCACTCCGTCATTTGACGGAGCGATCACGTGGTAAACGGCCGCTATGAGCGGCCGTTTACCGTGATCCGTGGTCACGGATGCTCTCGAGTGCGCGCCCCAGGGGGCGCACGAGAGCGGAATTCTGGGAGGACGTCATATGACGGCCTCCCAGAGTTAAGAAACCGCCCTGTAGCCGTCATTCGGCTATAGGGCGGTTGTTAAGTGGTTAATTGTTACAACTTTGGCTTATTAACGAGTATATGTAAGGTCATGTTGGCCGTTCATGGTGCTCTGTACAGATTGAAGTCTTAATATTGCCTTGTATTTGCTTGCTGTTACTTTGAAAAAAATAATAAAAATTATTTGTGGAAAAAAAAAAATGCATTTGTTCGAAAATCCAAAATAATTAAGGTCGAATCTGTCATTGAAGGCTTATGGTGTCTGTCGAATGTTCTAAGAAGATTCGACGGAGCAGCTAAACTGTACGACGCGGCAATCGTACATTTCCGGTCCAATGTTCCGCCTACAAGCTATAGTAGAAATCTAATGTTGTATGACACTAGCAATAATTATATTTATTAATTATTATTACTAGTCGACCAACATTAGAATTCTTCTATAGCCTATGGGTAGAGCATTTGACCATAAATGTGCGGTCGCGGCGACTGCTTCGTTGAATCTTCATGTTGAATCTTTTCTCTCTATGTCAAATAATCTTGGACCAAAAGAGTTAGGTTAGGCACATTCAACCTTTTTTCGCTATTGTCTCTATAATGTCGAATCTTTTCTCTCTATGTAGAATAATCTTGGACTAATAGAGCTAAGGTTAGGCAGATTCGACCACAGGTTCGATGGACACAGATTCGCTATTATCAGTGTCATGTCGAAACTCCTATCTATATCAAACTGTTATAAGAACGAAAATGAAAATAAAGCGTTTGTTTATACCGGATATTTCGGTTTTCGGATTCTGCACGTTCGTTATCATTTGTTAAAACGATAACGAAAATACCCGAAATTCGGATGAAAATGCATTTGGACAAAAACGAATGCACATGTCTAACATTGCCCTAATCCCCTAACCCCTAATACCCTAACTTTAGCATTTACCCTAATCCCCTAAAGCTAGGTACACATGGGCCAAATATCAGCAGATTCAACAAAAACTGACCAACATTCAGTCAATGAATACAACTGTCTTTCTAAAGCCCCATACACACTATCAGTTTTTCTGCTGAGTTTTTCCTTCAGGTTTACCAAAACCATGTAGTAGAAGGGCCTGCCTGATTGCATACAAATTGAAACTCCTAAGGTTTGACCTCATATTATATGTTTTTGGTAAATCTGAAGGAAAAACTCAGCAAAAAAACTGATAGTGTGTATGGGGCTTAACAGAAGCCAGTCTAATGACCAGCTTTTGTCTAAGGGACATGCTGGAAGGCCAGATCAGCACTCACAGCCAAAGGCTGCAAGCACTAATAAGTGTGTTCTGGCAGGGGGGCAGTACCCCTATCAGAATACAAAGGAACAGTGGGGGAGAATGCCAAACTAACATTGCATGTGTTAGTATAGCTATATGTCAGGCTCTTTTTTTGTTCAGCTGGCATGCTCTAATCCCATGACCCCTATCTTCTAATCTCAACTCCAAAATTTATCCTAACCCCTAATCCTCTAACCTCAACTCCTGCACTTACCCTAATCCCCTAGCCCATGGGTCTTCAAACTATGGCCCTCTAGTTGTTCAGGAACTACAATTCCCATCATGCCTAGCCATGTCTGTGAATGTCAGAGTTTTACAATGCCTCATGGGATGTGTAGTTTTGCAACAGCTGGAGGGCCATAGTTTGAGGATCCCTGCCCTAACCCCTAAGGCTGGGTACACATGGTACTAATATCAGCGATATCAGCCGGTTTCAACAAAAAACAGCCAACATTCGGGCAGTGTGTACGGCAGTCTTTCTAACAGAAGCCAGTCTAATGACCGCCTTTTGTCTAAGGGAGATGCTGATGAGGTGCTGAAAAACCAGCATCTCAGCCCTCGGAGCCAATGGCTGCAAGCACTGATCAGTGTTTTCTGGCGGGGGGCATTACCCCTGTCAGAACACAGGGGGGCAGTGGGGGGCATTGCTAAACTAACATAGCGTGTGTTAGTACAGTAATCTATCAGGTTTTTTTTTACCAGCCCATTGGGTTGCACAAACAAAAGAATCATTACTTGTGTACGAGGCTTAATCTTCAATGTCAATACCCTAATCCGTTGACTTTGAATACGCTAACCTGGATTCCAACATTTATCCTAATTCCCTAACCCCTAATTCTCTAACCTCAATTCTCTAACCTTAACTCCAACATTTAGTCGAATCCTCTAACCTTAACTCCAACATTTAGTCGAATCCTCTAACCTTAACTCCAACATTTACCCTAATCCTCTGACCATAACTCCAACATTTACATTAAACCTCTAACCTTAACTCCATCATTTACCGGAATTCTCTAATCTTAACTCCAATATTTACCTTAATCCTCTAACCTTAACTCCAACATTTACCCTAATCCTCTAACCTTAACTCCAACATTTACCTTAATCCTCTAACCTTAACTCCAATATTTACCCCAATCCTCTAACCTTAACTCCAACATTTACCCCAATCCTCTAATGCCTAATCCTCTAGCCTCAACTCCAACACTTACCCCAATCCCTTCACACTAACCTGACCCCTCATCTAATTAATCTCACAGTGCCGAGATCTCAGTTTCATAAACTACCAATCAATAGCTAAGCATTGGTTAGCATGCTTTAACTGTTGGAAATGTGATTTTTTTTTTAATCAACAACTTAATGTCATTCTATACAAACAAACTCTATTTTATGATGTGTTCTGTTCTGTGGTATTGCCTGAAGATCTTAAACATCTACTGGATTAAAAAAAAGGGGGTTTTGATATAAACACCTGTAAACATTTTAATGTTTTGCTAGGTTGCTTTTCTATACCAGACTATAAGAAAGGGAATAATAGTTTTAGAGTAAAATGGTTGTGCTAATCATGTCAGGGCCACAAATAACAGCTATGCCTAAGTAACAATAATGCACCTCCTAAAACAGTTTACTGTGGTCCATGATGGATAACACGGACATAAAAAAACACACACAAAATACACATAGCAGTGAAATATCTCTATTCAATGCACAAACTTACCTGGAGGCATTCATGCCTCATCTAACTCATTAAGGAGCCAAGCAATAAAAGATCGGAGCGCCAGTGGAAGTACCATCAAGCCTTGTAAATAAGCCATTCACAAACTGTGGTAAACATAAAAATTGCATGACAGCTCTAACAAGAATTATGTTTAATAGACTCCATGGAAACACAAAATTTACAATGACAAATCTTTTAGAAAATCCAAATGCTGGATACTCTCAATAGAGAGAAAGCATCCCTTGGCACAATGGTCATTCAAATTCTATATCTTACAGACACCGCTGAAATAAATGGACCTTGACAAATTAGATGTTCCAGGTCATTTTTAGTCATTGCTAAATATTATTTGGTGAAGCAATATTAAATGGGATAAAACCGCCTGCCTTGGATCCATTTCATTTTATCCTATCCCACATTCATTCTTGTGACGGACAAAGAAGTCACTTTAAATGTTTTATTTGTTCAGTGGCCTCAATAAAAAAGCCTTGAAATTTGAATAGCGAATTCATAATTAAATGGAAGGAAATATAGATCTTAAGAAGAAGGCGAACTAGACGTTTATTTTTTTGGAGAGCATGAAAGACAAATATTGGTCCTTGTCCTATATTACATTTTGTTTGAAACAATACTTTTAAAATGAAAATATCCATTTTTTTTTCTTGGTAAAATTACAATAATCATAACTGTGGTACTAAATATTGGAATCTTCTAATAACACTTAGACAGTCAAGCTGAGGTTTGTATACTGCTTAATATGGATTCTCTACATTCCCAAAATTCCCAAATACAGAAAATAAAAATAAAATATCTCTACTGATCTTTATTTTTTATTTTTTTTATAAGCCATTGTGTTCCCTCTAAAGGCGGGAATGCATAGCAAACTGTACATTATTTAGTTCCATTTACTCGTTGAGTACTAAAATGATATAATTAAATAATGTATTTATATACTGTGTATATATATATATATATATATATATATATATATATATATATATATATATATATATATATATGTATATACAAAGTAGATGGGGTGAACAGCATGCCGGTAGCTTCAATGCTCAGTGTCATCAGGCACAGATTTTTGTATGTTTTTTTTTTTTTTAGTTTGAATAAATGTGTATGCAGCAATCCCTTAAACATATGTATATGAACCAATCTATATATATATATATATATATATATATATATATATATATATATATATATATATATATATATATATATATATGTATATATATATATATATATATATATATATGTATATATATATATATATATATATATATTTTTTTTTTTTTTTTTTTTTTCATAATATTACTGTATGGGGTCTGTTTATAAAGGTGTTCACACAAGATTCCCACAACTTTCTCCCAGCAGTCACACATTTTTCTAATTGGTTTCAATTGCAAAAATGTGAGAATCCTGGGAGAAAGTTGTGTGAAAACATTTATAAATAGACCCTTTTTACCACTTGCAGCCAACAGGCGGGGACCTCCAAGCAAAATGAACAGCTTTCTCTGTCTTATTGTTCATCTGTGCTGTAAAATAGACCTGAAGGGCAGGAGGGATCAGATTACACAGAAATAAGATTATAAGGACTTTTAAATGATTTAGAGCAGGGAGACGGTCCCTTCCTCGCATCTAGAAGAGACTGAATTATCTGGTTTAGTCTTATAGACACAGGCTGTCAAATGGTATGCGAGTGTTATGGATAATTTGTTTTTTGTTTTTTTAAATAAAGTTTTAACAGTAACAAATTACAAACTGTAAACATTTTTATTTAAACCTATAAATCTAAAAATATAATAATATTAAGAAAAAAAAATTCCCAATAAAATCTAACTTCAGTTTGATTGAGGAAAAAAAAAACAATCCCTTCTAGACAAATTATCTAGAATGAAAGAGTTTTGGGAAAGTTAATTGCAGAGCTTTACTTGCTACAGTTCTATTGAAATTGACAAATGCATTTCTGAGAACTTAGTGGGTAGGTGTGTCTGTTATAACCACACGATCAGTGAAAACCTGCAGGGGAAAGAAGTGATCCAATCACATGTCAGATATTTTTTGTAACGGTTTCATATAGAAATAGCATACAAAACACTCCCAGTGTTACCACAGGTTGCATTGATTGGAAATTATTATTATTATTTTTATTATTATACAGGAGTTATATAGAGCCAACAGTTTGCGCAGCACTTTACAATTTTATGGCAGACAGTACAGTTACAATACAATTCAATACAGGAGGAATCAGAGGGCCCTAATCGTTAGAGTTTACAATCTAGGAAAGACGCACCATTCAAATATTATTTGCAGTTTTCGTACTTCAGAATTTTATTTTAGCAATAATAAATGGCAATATGTGTAGCAATTATACTTTCCATTTTCTTTAAATAAAGTAAAGTTTTGGTGCTAGCCATAAATGTCTAGTGGCTAGCTGGTGCTAGCCACTAGACATTCTTTCCCCTTGTTTATTGGATAAAGTAATTTGCATATTTAAAGTCATCCTTTAATTTGTTTGTGAAAAGTTATACATTTTTGGTATGTTTTAAAAAAAAAAAATTCTTAAAAATGTTGTATCTATATATCCATGTAAGCATCAGTAATGTATTAGCCTTTGTTTTTGAATCAGGAACTTGTAATTAAATTGGTATTAAACCCAAAAGTGAAAATGTAATCTATTGCAGTGTACCAATCATTAGATGTGGTGGCTGCATTCATGTTCTTTTTGTAGGCTTTTTCCAGTGTTTCAATTGGTGATCTGGGCAGCAACACACCTCCTGTATGGTACCCCCACTCTGGATGAAGGTGCACAGGGGGCACAGCTGACAGCAGTAGTCATTGGAGGGGGGGGGGGGGGGCTAGTGTTAAATGTACTAGCATACTTAAGGGCGGCACAGTGGTGTAGTGGGTAGCACTCTCACCTAGCAGTAAAAAGGGTCGCTGGTTTGAATCCCAACCATGACCCTACCTACCTGGAGTTTGCATGTTCTCCCTGTGCCTGTGTGGGTTTCCTCCGGGTACTCCGGTTTCCTCCCACACTCCAAAGACATGCAGGTAGGCTAATTGGCTTCTGTCCCAAATTGGCCCTAGTATATGAATGGGGAGTCTGGATTGTGGGCTCCTTGAGGGTAGGGACCGATGTGAGTGTACAGTGTACAGGGATAGGGACAATTGTAGACACTCACTCAGGTTGAACTGGATGGACTGGTGTCTTTATTCAACCTTACTAACTATGTAACTATGTAACTTAAATACAACAAATTTGAGTCAAACTTTGTAATCAGTTACAGAAGTTTTTTTTCATTCTGGGATAAAGGTTTTACTTGATAAGCTGATTTTTGTTAAATGGTTTGTTTCATCCCTGTAAACTGATATATCTAGAAGAGAGCTTGTGCTTTTGAAAAACAGCAAATTTACTGGTTAGATTCACTGATGAAAATAGAAGAAAGCCTAATGACCTGTACACACGACCGGTTTTCCAGTCGGAAAATAAACTCTGAAGGTTTTTCCGACGGAGTTCCGACGGAATTCCACTGAAACTGTCTTGCGTACACACGATCACACCAAAGTCTGATCGTCAAGAACGCGGTGACGTACTGCACATACGACGGGACTAGAAAAAGGAAATTTTATAGCTAGTAGCCAATAGTTTTTGTCTCGTACTTGCGTCAGAGCATGCGTCATTTTTGGTCCATCGGAATAGCATACAGACGAGCGGTTTTCCCGATAGGAATTGGTTCCGTCGGATATATTTAGAACATGTTCTATTTCTTGGTCCTTCAGAATTTTCGAAAAAAAAGTGTGATAATGTATATACACGTTCGGAATATTCGATGAAAAGCTCCCATCTGAATTTTTCTGTCGGACATTGCGCTCGTGTGTACATAGCATAAAAAAGAAAATAGCCTAAGAATAGCCATCTAAGAATTGTTAAACTGCAATATATAAAACGTTTGTTTTTGAGTTTAATCCCCCTATCGGTAATCCCGAGTCTGGCTCGAGTTGGGATTTTACTGACAGGAGCGGTAACCCCGAGCCAGACTCGGGATCGCATTGCTGGATGCAGGGGAGGACACAGGGAGAGTTACTTACCTTGTCCCCTTGATACAGCGATGTCCTCTCGCTCGATTCACAGTGCCGAATGCCGCCGAGCTCCGTTCCCTGCGGCGTTTACGGCGCACGGGAGCGGAGAACGGCGGCAAATTCAATTTTACTAGGCAAAATTTATTTTGTATTGTGAATTTTTACTAGAATAGATTCTACTAATAGTACATACAGATTCTACTAATAGTTGCAAACAAATTCCATTTCTAAACTGTAGGCCAACATTACTTTAATTATGATACAATCGTCTAGGGAATTATGCTTTTCCTTATTATTCAATTCTTTTCATATTTAATTGGGTGCAGTATTTTTTCCATGCAGTTAGACAAATAGGTAGATCAAATAGGTAGTTCCAAAACTGAACCTGCACAGTGATAGGTATGTACCTGTAAGGCAGCGAGGGGTCCCACCCATGTCATAAAAGATATCTAGTCAGCATATACAACAAACATTATATGTTTTTTACTGATAATACTTTTTCCCTCTATTACTGAAATATGGCACTCTAATGCTAATGCAGAAAAGTCCTGAAGAATTTGATAGCAACTGATTTTAGAAAGAAATTAGTGATACATTTGGCTTCTTCTTGGGTAAACAAAGGTGTTAAAGAACCCACTTCCTTCAGATATCAGGGCCGGTTCACACAGGGGCAACATGACTTGGGCGCGACTTTTCAAGGCAACTTGGAGGTGACTTCAGCGTGACTTCAGTGCGACTTCAGTGCGACTTTGAAAGATAAACAAAACGCAACTTCAAGTCTCCTCCAGGACAGGCTACTTTGCCTATGGCCAACCAGAGCTAATCAGCTCTTGTGACATCATTGTTGTCCCTGTTCTGTTTTTATTAATTTTACAGTTTCGATGAATTGCTTCGACTGGTTTACATCCATCTGGAGCAACAGAATACATCACATACTGAAATACTGATTATTGCATAAACTATCTATATTTTTGATGCACATTATTATTATTATATATAACATTCTAGTAAAGTCCAGCCTGAGCTCATTTGTCTGGACGTCTCCAAACGGGTCACATGAGTGCAATTCTTTTGCACTCCTGCGCCCCCTTTTCAGTGCAGACTGACCTAAAGTCCGCTTTGTGCAGACGTCACCAAGATCAGTTGAGGCAGCGCAATATCCTGACTTCCGAAGTTCTTTTGCCACCAGCTGCCTGGACTGATGCCAGTCACAGCCGCTCAGCAAGCTGCTCTCTGCCCCTCCACATCTCAGCGTTTCAATGAGAGTGGGAGAGTAGAGCAGGAGAGCAGCTTACTGACAGAGAGCAGCTCTCATCTTGGGGAGGGGAGAGAACAGAGCCATTAACGATGTATGTTGACTCAGTTCTGTGTGAAGAAACAGCAGTGGACAGATGTAGCATTGGTATGATGGTGCATCCACCTAGGTAAGTATGATTCTTCCAAAAAACACATACTGTTGAATAAATATTGGAAAATTTAGCACACAAACATAAATTTTTGGGGGGAAAAATGTTAATTTTTAATATTACTGTATATATTTATTCAATATATCAAAACAACAGAAATGTTTTTTATTTTTTTATTTATAAATCTTGGTAAACTGGTTCATATCCGGAGGTTGTAGAGCTGGTGGAAAGCCTTGGGGATGGTGTTGGTGGTAAATTGGTGTAATGACGAATGAATGGTTGGTTCCCTGGTGCGCCAATTGGTGATGGAATTGGGGACGGAGACGGATAGGGGATTGGAGGATGGGAAGGATTCAATGCATTTCCATACTCATCAGAGTATGGACGGAAGCGAGGGGGATAGTAGGGGTGGGTTCTGGGTGGTGGAGGGTTTGGGTAGCTATAGCAGGGACCGGTGGTGGTGGTCCAAACATGGGTGAGGACTGAATTGATGGATCATTGCGAATGCTTGCTTCAAGGAGGTCCATCACTGCCTTCTTCATGTCATGCTTCCTCTCCTGCGGAATTTTTTGAAGCATTCCGGCGACCATGAGACCAAACCCATGATATTCAGAATTTAGCTCATCTAATTTTTGATTAATTCGATCTACAAATTCTGCAAATCTGTCCATATTTTGACTCTGCCTTCCCCTTGGCAGTCTGCTCCTTCACTGGCTTCTGAGCCGGATAGGCTCAGACGGCTGCTGCATATTAGAAGCCTCTCCCTGGTTGCTCTCCTGTGCTTCTTCATGTTCTTCCAGCAAAGGATGATCCAAGGACAGGGACCCTCCTGCTTCTTGGGATTTTGCTTCTTGCGATGCCTCCTGTTCTTCGTCACTCGCTTCCCAACTGGATGCAGTTCTGCATTAAATATATAATACTGTTAAGGCACAGTTAAGGCACCCCCTTAGAATTGTATAGTATCACTTTACAAATATGAAAGATGTTATCTCACTCTCTCAGATCCTGGAAACTCCAGTTTGTTGCAAAACAAAAATAGGAACATAACGATGTATGTATTTTGTCTTTCAGATACCTGGCAACCGGTCATTCCCTAGTTAGCCTACATTATGAGTTCATGGTGGGCAGGTCAACAAACAGCTATATCATCCAAGAAACCCGCCAAGTCTTATGGGATGTGCTTAACACCATAGTTATGAAGAGGCCTACACAAGAGAATTGGCAGGATATAGCAAAACTATTTTGGAGTTGGCGCAATTTCCCAAATTGCATTGAAGCTATAAATGGGAAGCATGTGCGTGTCGTTAAGCCTGTTGGTAGCGGGAGTTTGTTCTTCAATTACAAAAAATATTGTTAATTTGTACTGCTTGCCATAGCCGATGCAAACTACTGCTTCACCTATATAGATATAGGATCCTACGGTAGTAATTCCTCCTTTGGTGAAAGTTTACGAGATAATCGGATAGATATTCCTGAGAACTGTCCTCTTCCTGGCACAACTGAACCCCCAATACCCTATGTGTTTGTCGCAGATGAGGCTTTTGCGTTGGCGCAACACCTAATGAGGCCTTACTCCAAAAGGAACTTGACTACTCCTAATGCCGCGTACACAGGATCAGACTATCTGGCGGAATTAGTCTGGTGGACGTCCGCCAGACAAACCGCCATATAGTTCGCCGGACTATCTGCCGTACTTTTGAAATGAATGGACTTGCCCACACACGGAGGAAAGTCCGTTCATTTTGAACGTGGCTCCAGGTAGCCGGGACTAGCAAAGGAAGTCAATGTCGCCGCCTTCGGCGGTGAGATTGACATGTCGCTGGCCCGTCACCTGGTATGGACTTAAAGGGGAAGCCCTACACCGAAAAAAACGGAGTGGGCCCCCCCCCCAGGTCCATATCAGACCCTTATCCGAGCACACAACATGGCCGGTCAGGAAAGGGGGTGGGGACGAGCGAGCACTCCCCCTCCTGAGCCTTACCAGGCTGCATTCCCTCAACATGGGGGGGTGCTTTGGAGAAGGGGGGGGGGCGCGTAGCCCCCCACCCCAAAGCACCTTGTCCCCATGTTGATGAGGACAAGGGCCTTTCCCCGACAACTCTGGCCGTTGGTTGTCGGGGTCTGCGGGCAGGGGGCTTATCGAAATTAATAAGGGGCCCCCGGATCCCGGCCCCCCACCCTATGTGAATGAGTATGGGGTACAATGTACCCCTACCCATTCACCTGTGAAAAAAAATGAAATAAAACAGAAGACACAATGGTTAAAAATAATTTATTGCAGAGCTCCGGGGGTCTTCTTCTGTCTTCGGGGGTCTTCTCGCCGGACTCTTCCGCTATCTTCTGCTAGCTCTTTTACTAGCGGAGGAGCCCGGCTTTCTTCTTCGCCGCCACCCGGGGTTCTTCTTCCGACTTCGGGGGTCTTGTCCCCCTCTTCGGTTCTTCTTGCCAGTCTTCTGTCACCGCTGTCGCTGTCTTCTGTTCTTCTCTTCTTGAGATGTTGCCTCCTCACTGTCTCTGGCCGCAATGACAGGGACGCGGCGTGCGGCGACTTATATAGGGACATCGCCGGGTGATGTCCCCGCCCATTATGATGTCACAGTCCCAGCATCCTCTCGCTCGTCTCCACCCCCTTTCCTGGTTGCGTGCTCGGATAAGGGTCTGATATGAACCTGGGGGGGGACCCCCACGCAGTTTTTTCGGCATAGGGCTTACCCTATAAGTCCATACCAAGTGACGGGGCCAGCTCCATGTCAATCTCGCCGCCGAAGGTGGTGACATTGACTTCCTTCGCTAGTCCCGGCTACCTGGGGGGACCCTGCGGGAAAAGTCTGTTCATTTCAAAAGTACGGGGACTAGCACACATAGGGCCGTATTGTCCGCCGGACTGCGAGTCTGGCGGACAAATTTTGAGTCAAAACTACTTTCTAAGTACGCCGGACTTTTGGGTAAAAAAAGTCCACCGGAGCCCACACACAGGATAGTTTTATTGTGTGTACGTGGCATTAGGAAGTCTTTAACTATCGTCTAACAAGGGCAAGAAGGGTGGTTGAATGCAGTTTTGGAATTCTTGCCAATAAATGCCGTTTGTTACATCCGCCTATTGCATTAAACATTGAAAATGCAATTACTGCTGTCAAAGCAGCTTACGTTCTGTACAAGTAGGTCTGGCTACGTGACAGGTACCGTTTTGAGGATTCCCTTATGCATGACTTGGAAAGTGCACACCTCAGTGATACAAGGGGATCCTGCGATGGTGCCACTGTTCGAGAAAAATTTGCTTCATACTTTCTTCATACTTCCTTGATACTTCACCTTCCGGCCGGTGAATTAGAATGGCAATTGGATGCCATTTCCCAACTGCATTGCCCACTTCTTGAAATTTATATTTTGCTAATGTTGCTTTTTCTGTAAGTTTTATAAAGCCAGCAGTTATTAAAGTTGTAATGTTTTCATGGTATGTAATCTGTCCTTTTTGTTTTAAAAACTATATTTTGGTAAAATTTTACATAAACTGTGATAATAAAGCAATCATTATTTCGGTGGATATTGATCATCATTATCTACAAATATTAACACTAGAAGTTTACATCAGTGAAAGACTGCATAAGGGTTATCCATACTCTGGTCCTCCAGTTGTTATAGAACTACAATTCCCATCATGCCTAGTCAACTATGGCAGTGCCTGATTTGCAGAACACATGGATAACAGACATCAAATAAATAAAAGGTTAAACTTACATTTGTCACTATGGTCTTTGGGCAACAATGTTTCCCAATCCTCTATGGTCAGTCGAAAAATTTCCAGCCAAGCTCTATCCCTCTTGTGTTGATCCCTCTAGTTTGAATCTTGCTTGTTATAAATGCAGGGACGCTGCCTCACGAGTCTTATCAAGGACTCATTGTCAACCAGTTCCCTGTGATGGACTTCTCTTTGGGCTCTGGTCGACATGCTGCAGAGTTTGTTCACTTCACTAGTACATAGAGATAACGGCATCCAGGAAGTACTCTGTATTTGGGAATGAGGGGGGCTGCCTGCAGCCTGGGTAAATTCTGTTCCTCTTCCTGTTAAAGCGGAGGGCCGGTTATAAAAAAAAAAAAGTCAGCAGCTGCAAACACTGCAGCTGCTGACTTAATAAACACACTCACCTGTCCAGGGCGCCCGCGATGTCGGCCGCCCGAGGCCGACCCATCCCTCGGCTCTCGGGTCCCGGCGCCGCCATCCCTTGTAAGGGAAACAGGCAGCGGAGCCTTACGGCTTCACTGCCCGTTTCCTACTGCGCATGCGCGAGTCCCGCAGCTACTGCGCATGCGCGAGTCCCGCAGCGCTTTCTGAATGGGACGCGCTGTGTTCTGGAACACATAGTTCCCAGAACACAGCGCGACTCATTACCCAGAAGACGCCGCGACGAAGAGAGAAGACAGAAGATCTCCGCGGAGAAGGAAGAGGAAGATTAGGATAAAGTGCCTAGCAACAGGCATTTCTGGTAAGTAAAAAAAAAAATGTTTTTTCATTTTTTTTTTTTTTAGATTTTTTGTAATTTTTAACATTTTTTTGTTTTTTAGGGTGGCCCTCCCCTTTAAGTCGCTTCACTATAGACCATGATCTGACTTGTAGGTGACTTGCATTGAAATCTATGGGTACAAGTCACCTAGAAGTCACCTTGAAGTAGTACAGGGACCTTTTCTGAAGTCAGAGTGACTTCAGTAGTGTACATTAAAATGGCTCTCATTCACTTCAATGACATTTCAGGTGTCAAAACGACTTGGGGTGACTTGAGGTTTGACAAGTTGGATCCCAAGTCATGGTAGTGTGAACTGGCACTGATCTGTTCAAGGAGTTAATTGAAGAGATGAAGAAGGGGTGCTGTTTTGGAGTATTACTGTCTCTGTTACCATGGTAACGGGTGCTTTTAGAAATCTTTAAAGGTAAGTGTTGCGCCTTTAGAAGCAGAAGGGGCAATGAATGTCTTTATAGGTATATGTAGTGGTACATGTGTTACTTTCCCTACAAACTTGCAGACTTATGCCGCGTACACATGATCAGACTATCCGGCAGACTTGGTCCGGCGGACCAGAGTCCACCGGACAATCCGTCTGTTTGTGGGCTACAGCTGACTTTTCCCAAAAGTCCGGCGGACCTAGAAGGAAGTTTTTACTCAAAAATTGTCCGCCGCACTGCGTCTGTGCGCTAGTCTTCCGGACTTTTGAAATGAACGGACTTGTTCACACGGAGAAAAGTCCATTCATTTTGAACGCGGCTCCAGGTAGCCGGGACTAGTGCAGGAGGTGAATGTCGCCGCCTGCATGGGCGAGAGTGACACCTCGCTAGCCCCGTCACCTGGTATGGACTTAAAGGCGAACCCTACGCCAAAAAAACAGCGTGGGGGGTCCCCTCAAAGTCCATATCAGACCCTTATCCGAGCATGCAGCCGGTCAGGAAAGGGGGTGGGGACGAGTGAGCGGCCCACCCCTCCTGAGCCATACCAGGCCGCGTGCCCTCAACATGGGGGTGCTTTGGGGAAGGGGGGCCCTGCAGCCCCCCAACCCCAAAGCACCTTGTCCCCATGTTGATGAGGACAAGGGCCTCTTCCCGACAACCCTGGCCATTGGTTGTCGGGGTCTGCGGGCGGGGGGGCTTCAAAAGCACCACGTGTCTGATATTTCTTCATTTGGGCTACTTTCCACGTGACCCCTCTAAGATGAAGAGGTGAGCAGCAGAGATAACGGTAAGCCCAAATAAAACCAGCAGCTCCTTCGGGGGTTAGTGCTACACTTGCAATAGGAAATCACGTCTACAAGGATGCAGGCCCAGCAGCTTTCCTTATTAGTGCCCTGCAGGTACACATATGATTGATAATTATGAAACCATTATGAAACCACTCCCATTAGGCCGCGTACACACGGGCGGACTGTTCGCCCAACTTAGTTCGTCAGACAATCCGACAAACAGTCCGTTCAAAATTTGCATGAACGGACTTGACCACACACGATGAGCAGACAGTCCGCTGAAAGCGTGCGCGATGACGTGAACGGCACGTACGACGGGACGAGAAATTCGACGTCCAATACACTGCAATGCAACCTTCGCCGTGTAAATCCTTTCTGAGCATGCGCCAAACTTAGTCTGTCGAACTAGCCTACACACGAGCGGACTGTCCGCTGAAACCAAGTTTGGACGGACTGTCTTACGGAAATTCCGTAAGACTTTGTTCGTCAGACTGTCCGCTGAAACAGTCCGCTGAAGCCCACACACGAGCGGATTGTCCGCTGAAACACTGTTCAGCGGACTAAGTTGGGCGAACAGTCCGCCCGTGTGTACGCGGCCTTACACTCACTTTCCCACATGGACACAGACAAACACACAGAGATTTCTTTAGAATAACAAAAGGTAGAAATCTGTAACAAAGTTTGCTAAAATCCTTGTAATGTACATAGATCACCCAGAGGGGAATTTTTTTTCTCAACAAAAGTGGAGTTACGCTTTTTTTAAAAAGTAACTTTTTGACTAAACCTAGGCTTTAATTCAAGTCTTTGTCTCATGTGAATGTTATAGCTTATCTGAAACATTTTGCCCAAACTGCCTTTTATTCAGCTAGTTTATTTGCGATGGTTGTTCAAATTCGTTTGTTTTTTTTAGTTCGTCCTTTTTCTCCTTGCTGTTGATAGGGCTTATTCAATTTACAAAATGAAGTAGCCTGATAACAACCAATCAGAGCTCTTTCTTTGCTCATCAGTAAGCTGGAATCTGACTGGATATTGTGGATTATTAGACTTCCTTAGCCATCATTACACTTTTCATTTAGCTGTTTAAAGGGCCTGTATGTGCTTTTTGGAGTGCCTATTTGCATTGTAATCTTAGTAAAAAGGTCACCCAGCCGTTACTAAACCAAACTGCATTAGTAAATAACCATTTTAATTATCCTATATTTCCATGGCCTGGGACTCTGTTTAATACACTTTTTGAAAATTGTAATTTACATTGTATGTGTTTTTATTTTCATCTCAGCAATATGCTAAACAAATAGATTTCATTCGTATCATTTCCATAAATGCATTTTTTCTCAATGCAATATTTCAGTCCCTGCTCCATTAATACTAAGGGGCCATTGAGTACAAGTGGCAAACACGGGGGTGTGTAATCTGGCGCAACTGCACAGGAGCAATAAATTATTTCTCGTAATGACATGCTAATGAAAATCTTGCTTGTAACTCATGTAAGCAATTCAGATGCAGCAAATTTCTTTTTTCATTTGCGAAGTGAGAAGCTAAATTGCTCAGTGTCAGTAGGACATCTCTAACAAGTGCAAATTGAATAACACACTAGCTTGCACTATTAGGCCCCGGCTAGAGCGCCTGAATTAGATATTCAATGAGTCTGCTTTTCTAGGCCTGATTGATAAATGCTGAGGAGAATTTGTCAAAACAACAGGGACTGCACCCAGTGGGACTTCAATATGTTCCATTCAGGCTGCCGAACGGCGTTTTCCTACACAAAATTGTCACATAAAATTAAGACCGGCCTCTAACCAGCCATCAAGATTGCAGCCAAGCCCCTGTGCTCTATGCATATCAGTCATAAGCTGAACAGTTCTGCCTGTCACGACTGGGGGCTGCGGTGACCTTTTGTAGTAAAAGGTTGAGATTTCCAGCTAGGCTGAGACACCGTGTTCAGCTGTTGAAGCTTTTAGGCCACTTCCTGCCAGATCTGTGCACAGATGCGATGCCCTAAGCTATAATCTGTGGTCTAGTCCGGATGACAAATGGCACAGCATAGATTATTGCATTATATATTAAGTACTACCAGTCTGTAAATTATAAGACAGCTACTGTTCCTTCCAACTGTTTGGTCGCTGCCTTTAATGCCATTGCTGTAATAAAATCAGAAAAATAAAATCTTCTGTGAGTCCCTACAAATAAATATGTTGTGAAAGGAGTAATCAAAAAGTTGGCAGAGCGGAATTAACTGTTTATCTCATTGTTGGTGCAATAAATAAGCTGCACCGTCCATCTGTTATATCCTAAACACGATTCTGTGTTGTTTTGTTATTATTATTTATTTTTAATGAAGATTGTTTGTTTTGCATTGGTTGGCTATAGACAATTCATGTATTCTCTCCCACTCTTTTTCAGAGTGACACAGTGCATAGAAATGAAAGTAACAGTCACCATGTGAAATGACAGTGTTTCCCAGAACCCCATGGTAATAATCTGTTGAAATGTCACAAATAACTATAATGACAATCCACTTGCTGTCATCAGATGAAAGAAACAAAATTGTCCTTTGCATCGTAGAATGGGTGGCTGCCAGGGTGCTGGGGCCATGGAGAAAGACTGTGCTCTAAATAATACTCTCCGACTGAACCAACATTTCATTAAAAAAAACTCAAATATTATTTAATAAAAGATTGCATTATTGTGTGATATGGTTATTCGTTTAAAGTCATTTTCTTTCTTTTTTTCCGCCCTTTCTACTTATTTCCTTCTTCCCTCGCTTCCCCACTCCTTTCCTTTCCTTTCTTTCTTTCTTTTTCTTTCTTTTTCTTTCTTTCTTTCTTTCTTTCTTTCTTTCTTTCTTTCTTTCTTCCTTTCCTTCTTTCCTTCTTTCTTTCTTTCTCCTTATTTCCTTCCTCCCTTTTTTTCCTCTTTCTTTCTTTTTTTCCTCCCTTTCTCCTTATTTCCTTCTTCCCTCTCTTGCTCACTTCTTTTCTTTCTTTCTTTCTTTCTCTCCCTCCCTTTCTCCCTATTTCCTTCCTCTGTATTTTTCCTCTTGCTTTCTTTCTTTTTTTCCTACCTTTCTCCTTATTTCATTCTTCCCTCTCTTCCTCACTTCTTTTCTTTCTTTCTTTCTTTCTTTCTTTCTTTCTTTCTTTCTTTCTTTCTCTCCCTCCCTTTCTCCCTATTTCCTTCCTCCCTCTTTTTCCTCTTTCTTTCTTTCTTTTTTTCCTACCTTTCTCCTTATTTCCTTCTTCCCTCTCTTCCTCACTTCTTTTCTTTCTTTCTTTCTTTCTTTCTTTCTTTCTTTCTTTCTTTCTTTCTCTTTCTTTCTTTCTTAATTTCCTTCTTTCCTTCTTTCTTTCTTTCTTTCCTCCCTCCCTTTCTCCCTGTTTCATTCCGCCCTCTTTTCCTCCTTCTTTCTTTCTTTCTTTCCTTCTTTCTTTCTTTCTTCCTTTATTTCTTTTCTCCCTCCCTTTCTTCCTATTTCCTTCCTCCCTCTTTTTCTTTCTTTCTTTCTTTATTTCTTTCCTCTCCATTTTTCCTTATTTTATTGCTTTCTTTCCTCTCCTTATTTCTATCCATTCTTTCCCTCCTGATTTGTTTTTCCTTCCTTCCCTCTTTCTTTCTTTATTTTTTCTCCTTCGTATTTTCCTTTCTTACACTTCTTATGTGTCTTTCCTTCCTTCCTTCTCCCCTTCCCTTTCTTTTTCTTTCTTTCTATCTTTCTTGCTTTGTTTCCTCTCCTCTCTTTCCTTTCTCTCCTCTTCTTTTTTCTTTCTTCACCTTTTTTGTTTGCTTTGTTTCCTCTATTTCCCTGCTTATTTGCCTTCCTTCCTTCCTTCTTTCTTTCTTTCTTGCTTTATTGCTTTCTTTCCTCTCCTTATTTCTTTCCTTCCTGATTTTCCTTTCCTTCATTCCTTCCCACTTTCTTTTTCTTTTTCTTTCTTTCTTTCTTTCTTTCTTTCTTTCTTTCTTTCTTTCTTTCTTTCTTTCTTTCTTTCTTTCTTTCTCTCTCTCCTCCCCTTTTCTTCTTCTTCCTTTCCACTTCTTTCAACACTTCCTTTTTGCCTCCCTCCTTCCTTCCTTTCCCTTCCCTCTTTCCTTACACCCTTCCTTTCCCTCCCACGATTATCAGTGAAAGGACAATACATGTGTAAAATGGTATTCATCATATTTGCAATTACCTGCAAAAAAAAAAAAATCTTAATATACACGGTATAATTATTAGGCAAGTGAGTGTTTTGACCAGATAATAATTTTTATGCATTTTGTCCAACTCCAAGCTATATAAACGTGAATGCTTATTGGATTTAAGCATATCAGGTGATGTGTATTTGTGTAATGAGGGAGGGTGTGGCCTATGGAGATCAACACCCTATATCAAGGTGTGCATAATTATTAGGCAGCTTCTTTTCCTCAAGTAAAATAGGCCAAAAAATACTTACAGACCAGAAGATTTGCCTGCTTAATGACCAAATCATTCTTTTCCAATTGGCACTGCGTTGATTTAACTGACAATTGCACGGTTCTGCGATGCTATACCCAAACAAAATTGATGTCCTTTTTCCTCCCACAAATAGAGCTTTCTTTTGGTGGTATTTGATCACCTCTGCGATTTTTATATTTTGCGCTATAAACAAAAGAAGAGTGACAAGTTTGAAAAAAATAACAATATTTTTTACTTTTGGCTATAATAAAAAGCACATTTCTTCATCAGTTTAGGCCAATATGCATTCTTCTACAAAATCGCAATAAGCGCATATTGATTGGTTTGCGCAAAAGTTATAGCGTCTAACTATGTAATTTTTTTGGGGGGTCTTCTGCGATTTTTAGTGGTACAACATTGTGGTGGACAGATCAGACACATTTTTGGGAGCATTGACATTTATACAGTGATCAGTACTATAGAAATGCACTGATTGCTGTGCAAATGTCACTGGAAGGGAAGGAACGAGGGGTTAACTGTGTTCCCTAGTGAGTGTTTCTTACTGTATGGGGATGGGACTGACTGGGGGAGGAGATATATCGCCATCCCTACTTAGTAGGAACAATGATATGTCTCCTCTCCCCTGACAGAACAGGGATTTGTATGTTTGCAGCTATCGTTCCTGCAATCATGGGTGGTGGGCGGCGATCGTGCCCTGCCGGCCACTTGCATCAGGTCCCCCGCCATGCCATGGGCACTGCGCGCATGCTTCTGGTGGCTGTTAAAGGGGACAACATACCCATACGGCAATTTGTGGGAATGTGCCACTTTGCCGACGTATATATCGGTGTGTGGTCGGCTAGTGATTAGCGGACTCTGAAAAGTAAAAAATTGTGAAAAGCCTTTCAGAGGGATGCATCATCATTGCTAAGATATTGGGGCATGATCACAGAACCATCAAACGTTTTGTTGCAAATTGTCAATAAGGTCGCAAGAAACATGTTGAGAAAATAAGACACAAATTAACTGCCAAATATTTGAGAAGAATCAAATGTGAAGCTACCAGGAATCCATTATCCTCCAGAGCTGTCATATTCCAGAACTGCAACCTACCTGTTGTGCCCAGAAGTACAAGGTATTCCGGGCTCAGAGACATGGCCAAGGTAAAGAAGGCTAAAACCCGACCACCAACGGGCACAGAGCTCCACTTAGATGCCAGCAAGGTGGAGGTGGAGTGTTGGTATGGGCTGGTATTATTAAAGATGAGCTAGTAGGACCTTTTCAGGTTGAAAATGGACTAAAACCTACTGACAGTTTTTAGAAGAGACTTTCTTTAAGCAGTGGTACAGGAAAAAGTCTGCATCTTTCAAGTAGACCATGACATTGATTTTGACTTTGATGTACTCCACTGCATGGCTAGCCAGTAAAGGCCTTAAAGATGAAAGAATAATGACATTCCTCACCTGACCTAAACCTTATTGAGAACTTGAGGGCCCATCTTAAATGGGACTTTTACGATAAGGAAAACAGTACACCTCTCTCAACAGTGACTGAGAGGCTGTGGTTGCTGTTGCACAAAAAAGTTGATTGTCAACAGATCAAGAAAATGACAGACTCCATTAATGGAAGGCTTAGGACTGTTATTGAAGAGAAGGGGGCTATATTGTCACTGATTTATTTTTATTTATTTTTTATGTCAGAAATGTTTATTTGTAAATTTTAAGTTTGTTTATTATTCTCATTTTAACAGATGAATGACAAGTGAGATGGGTAAATGTTCATTTTTCATTTGGTTGCATAATAATGCCCTGTACACACGGTCGGACTTTCCGACGGAAAATGTGTGATCGGATCTTGTTGTCGGAAAATCCGATCGTGTGTGGGCTCCATCTGACTTTTTCCGTCGGAATTTCCGACACACAAAGTTTGAGAGCAGGATCTAAAACTTTCCGACAACAAAATCCGATCGTTTAAATTCCGATCGTGTGCAGACAATTCCGACGGACAAAGTGTCACGCATGCTCAGAATAATCCAACGGATTTAATAATTCTGCACACTGCCCAATAAATAATTGGGCACACATAGATATTCTCCTAATAAAGCCAAAACCTCACTTTTACTTTCTTAAATATTTAGGTTTGAGGATTATTAACATTTTGGATTGACTGAGAGCACTAGAGAGCACTTTAATTAGTTATTAATTAATTAAATGAATCCTCAAAAATACAACTTGCCTAATAATTGTGCACACCGTGTATATAGCTAGCATAAGTAAGGTGGACAGACAGTTCTCAGAACAATACAATATAGAACATTTCACTAAACACTAAGCCCTTGTACACACGGTCGGACATTCTGACAACAAAATCCGATCGTACGTAACGTGATGACGTTATTTCGTTATGACGGGACTACGTTCAGGCTAGTAGCCAATAGCTTTGGTCTAGGAATTTGATCTGAGCATGCGTGGCACTTTGTCCGATCGGAATTCTCTACACACAATCGGACAAAGTCCGATCGGATCATGTTGTCGGAAAGTTTTATAGCCCAGCTCTAAAACTTTGTCCTTCGGATATTCCGACGGAAACAGTCCGATGGAGCCCACACACAGTCGGATTATGCGAAAACACCGTCCGATCAGACATTTTCCGTCGGAATGTCCGACCGTGTGTACAAGGGCTTAGATAGTCAGAACAAAACAGTCCAAGACAGGGGTGTCAAACTCAATTTCATTGTTGGCTGAATTAGCATTATGGTTGCTCTTGGGCTCACTGTATCTTGAAAACTATATAAATGTATCTATTCTTTATCATATTAAATACTTGCTTATTCATTCGATTCTTACTGGTTTTAGCAACAATGGAAGACTTGCAGTGTCACTAAATCCACATCATAAAAAACTCATCGAATAAAATGGTGTATTACATGCTGTATATAGTCACTCAGTCACATTAACCAGTTGCCGACCACCGCACGTCGATATACATCGGCACAATGGCAACAGCAGGCTAATGGGCACACCTGTACATTCCCTTTAAGAGTTGGGGATAGCAAGCGCATGTGTACCTGCTGCGTGCAGCGTGACCGTGCCCGTGGGACTGGCGGACTTGATGTCCGCCGGTCTCCCGGCGATCAAGTCACGAGGCCTTAGAGCAGGGAAGTGCCTATGTAAACAAGGCATTTCCCCGCTCTGGCTTGTGTCATGGCAGAGATCACTGCTCCCTGTCATCGGGAGCAGTGATCACTGTCATGTGACTTGAAGACCATCCTGCCACAGTTACAATCACTCCCTAGGACACACTTAACCCCTTAATTGCCCCCTAGCGGTTAATCTCTTCACTGCCAGTGCCATTTACACAGTAATCACTGCATTTTTATAGCACTGGTCGCTGTATAAATGACAATGGTCCCAAAATAGTGTCAAAATTGTCTGATGTGTCCGCCATAATGTTGCAGTACCAATAAAAATCGCAGATCACCACCATTACTAATGAATAAAAAAATGTAAAATAAAAATGCCATAAAACTATCCCCTATTTTGTAGACGCTATAACTTTTGCGCAAACCAATCAATATATACGCTTATTGCGATTATTTTTACCAAAAATATGTAGAAGCACACATATTGGCCTAAACTGACGAAAAAATTTGTTTTTTTAATATATTTTTGGGGATATTTAGTAAAGCAAAAAGTACAAAATAATGCGTTTGTTTTCAAAATTGTCACTCTTTTTTTGTTTATAGTGCAAAAAAAAAAAAAAGTGCTCTGGTCAGGAAGGGGGTAAAATCTTCCGGGGCTGAAGCGGTTAAGATTGCTTTTCTGTATTCTGCTAATAACCTGGTTGATCCTGCTGCGCTCTATCTCCACCTTCTGTTTATGTTCTGAATTTAGCTGGGGATTTTGCAGCTGTAGTGGTAACTCTGCACATGCTCAGTTGTCAGTGAGTTTCTATGCTTAGCATTTCCTCCCTATCACAACTGAGCAGCCCATGTGACTGTAGAGTCACACATGTGGGCGTTTACACAGTGGTAAAAACAGCCCACTTCCTCTCTCCTCCTGCATGCCCACCAACTAGCTAAACACAATGGGGGTGGGATATTACATGTAGATTAATGGAGGCTTCACCTACCCCTTATTTTAAGACACAGGCTGAAGGATGTCAACTATCTCTGGCCCTGAAGGTTCTCATTAGACCAAAGGAGGCCTGGGACCTTGCTACATATATGTAAAGGTACACTGCCACATTGAGCTCCCTGTAGCCCCAAACTCCATTCCAACAGAGCTCACATCTATCCTATCTTTTATTCTGCTCTGTTCACTGTGAGCTATCCTTGTGCCTGGGGTTGTATTTGCAACACATTAAACATAATTTCTCATCAAATTGTTGCATGTTAGGTCATGGGGCATTTTAATATTTTATAAGTACCTGCAAGTGATACTAGATACTAGACATGTGCAGAGTAAAATATTTCGTTTCGGAATTTTGTTTTCGTCTGAAAACTTAATTTATTTAGTTACTCCCGAAATTCGTTTTTATTTATTTCGTTTTTCGTTCAAAAATTGCATTCGTCCGAAAATCCACATGAATCACGGTCGAATCTGTCTTTGAAGGCTTATGGTGTCTGTCGAATGTATAAAGAAGATTCGACGGAGCTAGTATACAGCATACTTTAGAACCCTATTAAAGTCTATGGGACTCCAACGTTCAAAATCTAAAGTGCTCATTTTAAAGGCTAATTTGCAAGTTACTGTCCTAAAAAGTGTTTGGGGACCTGGGTCCTGCCCCAGGGGACATGGATCAATGCAAAAAAAAGTTTTAAAAACGGCCGTTTTTTCGGGAGCAGTGATTTTAATAATGATTAAAGTGAAACAATAAAAGTGTAATATTCCTTTAAATTTCGTAGGGGGGGGTTGTCTATAGTATGCCTGTGAAGGGGCGCATGTTTCCCGTGCTTAGAATTGTCCCTGCACAAAGTGTCATTTATGCAGGAAAAAAAGTCCTTTAAAATCAATCGCAGCTATTATGAATTGTCGGCTCCCGTAATACAGAGAAGACTCATTGAAAGTCATTGATAAAAAAAATAAATAAAAAATAAATAAAAAAAGCGTGGGGGTCCCCCAAATTCAATTACCAGGCCCTTCAGGTCTGGTATGGATATTAAGGGGAACCCTGCCTCAAATTTAAGAAAAAATTTGACGTGGGGTTCACCCTAAATATCCATAACCAGACCCTTCAGGTCTGGTATGGATATTAAGGGGAACCCCGCGTCAAATTTTAAAAAAAATTGACGTGGGGTTCCCCCTAAAAATCCATACCAGACCCTTTATCCGAGCACGCAACCTGGCAGGCCGCAGGAAAAGAGGGGGGGACGAGAGAGCGGCCCCCCCTCCCTCCTGAACCGTACCAGGCCACATGCCCTCAACATTGGGAGGATGCTTTGGGGGTCTGTGACCCCTCAAAGCACCTTGTCCCCATGTTGATGAAGACAAGGGCCTCATCTCCACAACCCTGGCCGGTGGTTGTGGAGGTCTGCGGGCGGGGGGCTTATCAGAATCTGGAAGCCCCCTTTAACAAGGGGACCCCCAGATCCCGGCCCCCCCCCTGTTTGAAATGGTAAGGGGGTACAAAAGTACCCCTACCATTTCACAAAGAAAGTGTAAAAAATGGTTAAATAAAACAAACACACTTTTGAAAAATTCCTTTATTAAAAATAAAAAAATAAAAAAAAGATTCCAGCGGCGGTAATCCACTCTTGCTATCCAGCGACGGACGGTCATCTCTCCAGCGATGTCTCATGTCATCCAGCGCAGCGAATCCTCCATCCTTCTTCTGTCTCCGTGGAGGAGACACTGCAAGGATTCCGGCGGGTGACGTTTCTTATATACGGAGGGCGGGGCCACCCGTCACCTGACCCCGCCCCCCTCTGACGCAAGGGGAAACCCGGGGTTCCCCGTGACGTATAGGTGACCCCGCCCCCCTCTGATGTAACGGAAACCTGCCTGTGTTACATCAGAGGGGTGCGGGGTCACCCATACGTCACAGGGAACCCCGGGTTTCCCCTTGCGTCAGAGGGGGGTGGGGTCAGGTGACGGGTGGCCCCGCCCTCCGTATATAAGAAACGTCACCCGCCGGAATCCTTGCAGTGTCTCCTCCACGGAGACAGAAGAAGGACGGAGGATTCGCTGCGCTGGATGACATGAGACATCGCTGGAGAGATGACCGTCCGTCGCTGGATAGCAAGAGTGGATTACCGCCGCTGGTTTTTTTTTTTTTTTTTTTTTTTTTTAATAAAGGAATTTTTCAAAAGTGTGTTTGTTTTATTTAACCATTTTTTACACTTTCTTTGTGAAATGGTAGGGGTACTTTTGTACCCCCTTACCATTTCAAACAGGGGGGGGGCCGGGATCTGGGGGTCCCCTTGTTAAAGGGGGCTTCCAGATTCTGATAAGCCCCCCGCCCGCAGACCTCCACAACCACCGGCCAGGGTTGTGGGGATGAGGCCCTTGTCTTCATCAACATGGGGACAAGGTGCTTTGAGGGGTCACAGACCCCCAAAGCATCCTCCCAATGTTGAGGGCATGTGGCCTGGTACGGTTCAGGAGGGAGGGGGGGCCGCTCTCTCGTCCCCCCCTCTTTTCCTGCGGCCTGCCAGGTTGCGTGCTCGGATAAAGGGTCTGGTATGGATTTTTAGGGGGAACCCCACGTCAATTTTTTTTAAAATTTGACGCAAGGTTCCCCTTAATATCCATACCAGACTTGAAGGGTCTGGTTATGGATATTTAGGGGGAACCTCACGTCAAATTTTTTCTTAAATTTGAGGCAGGGTTCCCCTTAATATCCATACCAGACCTGAAGGGCCTGGTAATTGAATTTGGGGGACCCCCACGCTTTTTTTTTTTTATTTATTTATTTATTTTTTTATCAATGACTTTCAATGAGTGTTCTCTGTATTACGGGAGCCGACAATTCATTATAGCTGCGAGTGATTTTAAAGGACTTTTTTTCCTGCATAAATGACACTTTGTGCAGGGACAATTCTAAGCACGGGAAACATGCGCCCCTTCACAGGCATACTATAGACAACCCCCCCCTACGAAATTTAAAGGAATATCACACTTTTATTGTTTCACTTTAATCATTATTAAAATCACTGCTCCCGAAAAAACGGCTGTTTTTAAAACTTTTTTTTGCATTGATCCATGTCCCCTGGGGCAGGACCCGGGTCCCCAAACACTTTTTAGGACAGTATCTTGCAGAATCTTTTCTCTCTGTCAAATCTTTTTTCTCTGTCGAATATTTTCTCTATATAATCTTGGACTAATAGAGGTAAGGTTAGGCACATTCGAACACAGGTTCTATAGACACAGATTGTTGTCAGAGTCATGTCGAAATCTCCTATTCTATATCGAACTGTTGTAACAATGAAAACGAAAATAAAGCATTTATTTATGTCGGATTTTTCATTTTTCGGATTTTGTGCTTTCGTTATCGTTTGTCAAAACGAAAACGAAAATAGCTGAAATTCGGACGAAAATGCATTCGGACGAAAACGAATGCACATGTCTACTAGATACTGAGGTAGACAATTTCCACAGGGTTTGCTGAAATCTTTCAAAATTAGTGATAAGTGAGAGGATCTGCCTTTACTATACACATGATGAATCCCAGTGTCCCAGAGATGAAGCGTCAGGGGCACTGTAAGCCTCTGAACATAACAAGGGCCATTAAACAAGATCCTAACTGTCTGCAACTGGACCTAAAGCTTTCTGTGGACAACTTGGGGATGAGTGACCCAAAAAGGACAGGGAACTGAGGATTCTGGGAAATGCTTTTGACAAAACAAGCAAGTTTGACGCTGTTACCTTTTTTGGCCAATATAGAAGATCGTAGATGAACTGAGATTGGACTGAAAAAGTAAGATCTTTGGAAAGGTGGCTTAGTGGTTAGCATTTCCATCTTGCATCATTATGCCGCGTACACACAATCGAATTGTCTGGCGGACTTGGTCCGGCAAACAATCCGGCAAACAATCCGCCGATCTTTATAACGAACGGACTTGGTCACACACGGACACTCCGAAAGTCCGGCGATTTCATATGCGATGACGTACAGCAAGTACGACAGGACTAGAAAAGGGAAAGTCAATAGCCAGTAGCCAATAGCTTCCTTATCGTACTTGCTTCAGAGCATGCATCATTCTTAGTCTGCCGGACTAGCACACTCACGAACGGATTGTCCGCTGAAAGCCAAGTCCGGCGGACAAATTTTGAGTCAAAAATACTTTCTAATGCCCCGTACACACGAGAGGGATTAAGTCTGACAGACCTCCAAAGGAGTTCCGCCGGAGTTTCGACGGAGTTCTGGCGGACTTTTCGACCGAACGGACTTGACCACACACCATCACACCAAACTCCGACGGAGTCGAACGTGATGACGTACGACTGGATTCGACGTAGGAAGTTCATAGACAGTAGCCAATAGCTGCCCTAGCGTCGGTTTTAGTCCGTCGGAGTAGCACACACACGAGCAAATTTTTCGAAGGGGACCGGGTCCGGCGGAGTTCCGTCGGGAAAATTTGAAGCATGCTTCATTTCTAAAGTCCGTCAGACTTTTGCGAAGCTAAAGTCCGTTGCAGCCCACACACGATCGGATAGTCTGACGGACTTAGTCCGTCGGAGTTTGGATGTCGAAAAGTCCGCTCGTGTGTACGGGGCATAAGTCCGCCGGACTTTTACGATGAAAAAGTCCGCTGGAACCCACACACGATCGAATTGTCCGGCGTACTGTGGTCCGCCGGACAATTCGATCATGTGTACGCGGCATTAGGGTCATTGGTTAAAATCCCAACCATGATGCTACCTGCATGGAGTTTGCATGTTATCCTTGTGCTTGTGCATGTTTCTTCCCCCACTCCAAAGACATGCTGGTATATAATTGGCCCTAGCATGTCTGTGTATGAATGTGAGGTAGAGACCTTGGATTTGTAAACTCCTGGTGGGGACTGAATGTACAATATATGTAAAGAGCTGTAGGTGCTAAATAAATACATGTGATAAATAAAATGGATACTTGATATATACTGCTATATGTGTATAAAATCATTTTTAAACTTAGGATGGAACGCATTCAAGTGAAATTAATGTGCAAAAAGCCTTAACTACTTGTCTGCTGGGCACTTTCACCCCCTTCCTGCCCAGGCCATTTTTTATCTTTCGGCGCTGTCGCACTTTGAATCACAATTGCCTGGCCATGCAACCCTGTACCCTAACAACATTTTTATCATTTTTTTGAGACATATAGAGATTTATTTTGGTGGTATTTAATTGCCAAAAAAACAAAAAAAGACCAAACACAAAAAAGTTTTCTAAGTTTCTGTTATAAAATTTTGTAAATAAGTATTTTTTCTCCTTCACTGATGGGCACTGATATGCTGCACTGATGGGCACTGATAGGCTGCACTAATGGGCACTGATGGGACGGCACTGAAGGGCACTGATGAGGAGGCACTGATATGCCACACTGATAGGCACTGATAGGTGACACTGATATGCAGCACTGATGGCCACTGAAAAGTGGCACTGATGGGTACTGATAGGGGGCATTGATAGGTGGCACAGATAGGCGGCACTGATGGGCCCAGAAAGGCAGCACTGACTAACATCACTAATGGGCACTGATTGACATCACTGATGGGCACTGATTGGCATCACTGCTGGTCACTGTTGGGTCTGCACTGATAATCAGGGCACTGATTATCTGTGCAGATCTCTCCTATGAGGAATAGCCGCTGATCGGCTCTCCTCTCCTCCTGGACACAGATGATAACATGAGTAAAGAGCCTTGTCATTGGCTCTTTACCAGGATTGGTGATGCGTTATGTTCCAGGCAGTGCACCCCCATGGTAGTGGGATGATGTCATATGATGTCATTTGACAATACGGTGGGTGAGAGGTGGATAAAGCAGCTGCATAGATACCAATCAGCTTCTAATCTCAGCTTGTTCAATTAAGCTTTGGCAATAAAACCTGGAAGCTGATTGCTTTCTATGCAGAAGTGAGTATGCTTTTGCACTCTACAGCTTTAGTAAATAACCCCTACAGTGCCTTAAAAAAGTATTCATACCCCTTGAAATTTTCAAAATTTTGTCATGTTGCAACCAAAAACGTTAATGTATTTTATTGGAATTGTATGTGATAGATCAACACAAAGTGGCACATAATTGTGAAGTGGAAGGAAAATGATAAATAGCTTTCCAAATGTTTTCCAAATAAATATGTGAAAATACTGTTCAATCCATCATCTCAAAACAAATGCAAACCTACCAAGACATGGCTGTCCACCTAAACTGACAGTCTGGGCAAGCAGAGCATTAATCAGAGAAGCAGCCAAGAGACCCATGGTAACTCTGGAGGAGCTGCAGAGATCCACAGCTCAGGTTGGAAAATCTGTTCACAGGACAACTATTAGTCATGCACTCCGCAAATCTGGCCTTTATGGAAGAGCATCAAGAAGAAAGCCATTATTGAAAGAAAGCCATAAGAAGTTTTGTTTGCAGTTTGCGAGAAGCCATGTAGGGGACACAGCAAACATGTGGAAGAAGGTGCTCTGGTCAGATGAGACCACAATTGAATTTTTTGGCCTAAAAGCAAAACATTATGTGTGGTGGAAAACTAACACTCCACATCACCCTGAACACACCATCCCCACCGTGAAACATGGTGGTGGTAGCATCATGTTGTGGGGATACTTTTCTTTAGCAGGGACAGAGAAGCTAGTCAGAGTTGATGGGGAAGATGGATGGAGCCAAATACAGGGCAATCTTAGACGAAAACCTATTAGAGCCTGAAAAAGACTTGAGACTGGGGCGGATGTTCACCTTCTAGGAGGATAACTACCCTAAACATACAGCCAGAGCTACAATGGAATGGTTTAGATCAAAGTGTATTCATCATGTGTTAGAATGGCCCAGTCAAAGTCCGGACCTAATCCAATTGGGTGTTTTTGAAGCACCTGATTAGAGCCATAGGCTCTAATAGGCATCACAAAAGGTGGCCTGCAAGCGCCATGCTGGGTTCTCACAGGTCACTCAGCTATGTTAGAAAAGCGAATGAATATTCGCTTTTCTAACCCTAAACCGCCTCTCCGCCAATCAGGTGCTTAGATCTGTTACTCATCACCTGATTGGCTGAAATGACAGGTGCTGTGATTTGATGCCAGGCGTCCAATCATAGCAGAGGATGGGAAGAGGGGATGGGAGGAGACATCGAGGAGCTGTCCCACCATGACAGGTAAGTGCAGACGGTGGGCCGGCGGGAGGGCACACTGGCAGCATTTGATATGGAACAGTGGCTACGTTTGATGTGGCACAGTGGGAGCAATTGATGGGCACAGTGGAGGCAATTGATGGGCACAATGGCGGAAATTTATGGGCACAGTGGCTGCGTTTGTTGGAACAGTGGTGGCAATTGATGGGCACAGTGGCTGAATTTTATGGGGCACAGTGGCTGCATTTGATGGCATAGTGGCGGCAATTGATGGGCACAATGGTTGCATTTGATGGCACAGTGGCTGCGTTTGATGGGCACAGTGGTGGCAATTGATGGGCACAGTGGCTGCATTTTATGGGGCACGATGGCTGCATTTCATGGCGCAGTGGCTGTGTTTGATGGCACAGTGGTGGCAATTGATGGGCTCAGTGGCTGCATTTGATGGCACAGTGGTGGCAATTGATGGGCACAGTGGCGAAAATTGATGGGCACCATGGCGACAATTGATGGGCACAGTGGCTACGTTTGATGGCACAGTGGTGGCAATTGATGGGCACAGTGGCTGTGTTTGATGGCACAGTGGCAGCAATTGATGGGCACAGTGGCTGTGATTGATGGTACATTGAGGCTGCAATTGATGGGGTTTTTTTCAGAATTTTTGACTTTGCACCCCCCCCCCCCCCCAAAAAAATAAAAATACGATGTAAACTATGCATAATTAGTAATTAATAAGTTAGCCCATGATAGTGCTGTATTTTTTCAGCTAAGCATAGCTCTCTGTGGAAGTAATGTGGATCCTTACACTATTATTTTCTAAATTGAATGAAGACATTCTAAGAACATTTCTGTATGTCTTTAAAAATTATTATGATACAACATTATCTCAATCAAACCACTTATACTGATGTTTTATCATCATAACCATTATTACTTTGCATGTCCTAATCCTCGTGGAGGCCATGAGGGTAGCAGGATTTTTCAGGGACTAGTGTATTTTTAATTGCTGCTAACATGATTTCACTTTTAGCCTAAAGAGATAAAAAGTGAAAAGGGCAAGAAAATTAAGACGCCTTAAATACGTCACGTTTAGTCACTGTAATTGCGTTAATACCCTTGCTGCCATATGGCACATCTTTTGTGTTAGAGGTTCAATATTTACGGTGTTTATCATATGCACAGTGATGTGATTTAACCTTAATAACACAAATCCAGCATTAAATATTAAGGCTCCACATTCATTCTGAGCATTTATATTCACACACTTTATAAAACCAGAGAATACTCGAGGTTAGGTGGCTCTTAACCCATATCTGGAGCCTATGTATGCAAAGGGACACGGATTAAGACCCTTCTCATTGTGAACAGTTTTCATGGATTCCAAGCTCTTCCAGAGATCCATATGTCATAAAGCAAGCTTAGCGGGGAGTGAAGATAGTTCCACGATGAAGTGGAGAGATTTACTTTCATCAGTTGTACAATTTGTTAATCTAATATAGTAAAAGCATGGATCACTATCTATCTATCTATCTATCTATCTATCTATCTATCTATCTATCTATCTATCTATCTATCTATCTATCTATCTATCTATCTATCTTTGTTTGTTATCACATTTTATACATCTAATTGAATAGTTCCACTTTCTGCTGCCCTTATAGTCACTGCTTCATAGCAGTCAAATTGTAAAATAAAAAACATAAAATAAATATGAATTGAAATAATTTTCAAATGAGCATCAGTAGTGAGATTATTCCATGTGTTATCAATTGTTCTAAATTCATGGATTTACAAGACCCAACTAAGAGTAAGCACTACTGTACCACTAATTGTAGCAGTTTTTGATCTTCACTGATTACATGAGTGCATTGTAGCATAAAATGTATGGCTCCTCACAATAAAGGTACTATATCATTTTTGGGGGAGCCACATAGACTAGTTAAAAATAAACAGTGATGTTGACACTGGTCTGTGCTTCTGGATGCATGGGGGAAAAGGCATTAACAGAAACCGTTAACCCCCATACACACAATGGGAAATCCCAGCAGCAAAAGTCAGATGAGAGCTTTTGGTCGGATATTCCGACCATGTGTATGCTCCATCTGACTTTTTCTGGCGGAATTACCGCCAGCAAAAGATTGAGAGCAAGTTCTCTATTTTTCCAATGGAAAAAGTTCCAATCGGAAATAACGATCGTCTCTGGCAATTCCGACACGCAAAATTCTTACGCATGTTCGGAAACAATTTGACGCATGCTTGGAAGCATTGAACTTAATTTTCTCGGCTCGTGGTAGTGTTGTACGTCACAACATTCTTGACGGTTGAAAGTTCAGAGAACTTTTGCGTGACCGTGTGCATGCAAGCCAAGCTTGAGCGGAATTCCGTCGGAAAAACCCTCCAAGATTTTTCCGATGGAAATATCGCTCGTGTGTACGAGGCATTAATGTGTTGTAAAAGTACGTTTTTGCATTCAAATCTTACATTTTGTAAGATAGACATTACCAAATTTCTAACATGATTTTTTTTTTCAGTTTGAATAGAGTAAGATAGGGTTGGTTATAGCCTCTGCCAGTTTTTATTTTTTTTTACATTTTTTTAAATATCTGTGCTGAATTGCTGAGATTTTCCTTCACTTCCCATCATAGAATGCATGAAGGCAAAAAACTTTCAGCCTTTACAACCAAATTAAGTTTAAAGGATTAAAGGTTACAGTTAACTTCTAGGTTTCATTCTAAGTGTTAAAAAAAGTGCAGAAATTACAAAAAAAATTATAATAATACTCATCTAGTTGGCTGCAGCACTGATGCCTGCTGCAACTGTCCCCACCCTATAGGAAAAACAAGGCAGAGAAGAAGACGCTTCTAAGTGCAGTAATAAAACACTTTAATGACAAGGAAGGGTTAAAAACACTTTATGGCAGATGGAAGTGAAAAACAGGCATTTCAATGAATCCATAACATCCAGCGGGATGCCTACTGGGAGTAAGGACAGGTGCAGGTGGAAATTCCAGTCGACCAGCACTGGAAAACACTGTGCCTCTGATCCAAGATGGAGAGCCGTGCTGTCAGGGTCAGTATGGAACGCAGCCAACCGGAAGTGACGTCTGAGTGTGCAGGGCATGTTTCGCTCCTTCTTCAATTCTTCAAACTTTTTAAGTGTTTTTAACCCTTCCTTGTCATTAAAGTGTTTTTTTTTTACTGCACTTAGAAGCACCTTCTTCTCAGCTTAATTTTTCTTATAGAGTGTGCTTCCATTTTCCAAAGTGCTGCTGTGGTGCGTTAATAACATTTCAAGAGCCAGTCATGTACTGTTTGTTAAAATCTCCTTTTTATCCAGAGCGCCCCATTCTTCACACTCCTTCAGCTGTCCCCTGCTACCTCTACCCTGAGAACTGAGTGAGCAAGCCCCACTGATCACTCAATTCTCCCGCTTTGCTCTGAGAATATGTGAACCCCTTACTTTGACTTTTTGTCACTAAAATCCCCATTGCAGGAACTATCTGCGTTCAACGGCCCCCATTATTGAAAACGAATGTGTTGAATGTATTTCCAAAAATGTCCAGGTATATTAAATAATAGAAAACAACATTTCCTTACTTCTCCTTTTCCCTGTCAATATTTACATTCACAAAGAAAACAACATTTGTTATACTTTTTCATTCTCGCAGTGATTGAAACCTATTAGCGTGAAGAAACGAGGTGATGCCTTCTGCTCCATAAAGCTCTGCTGCCCTAGGCTACAGATTATTTGGCCTTTTCACAAATCCAGGCTCTGACATATGCTCTTGTGCATGGTTCTTAAACTGGCCATTTACTAGTAGAATTATATTTGAAATTTTCCATGCTAAGAATGTTTGATTTTGTAATCGATAGTGGGGTCAAACGTCCACTTTCAACTGCAGTGATGAGAAAATGAGGGTGCAAGATGGAATATTTTTCTCCAGCAAACACACTTTTACCAGTGTACTGTATGTAGCGTATGAAGATCCATTCATTAAAAAAAATCAATTGTTAAAAGCAAACACAATTTTAAAGTACTTTTGAACCACATTAATCAAGTTATCAAAAGGTACTGAGAATTTTCTTAAGAATTTTCTTGTGATTGTGACCATCTTTACTGTTTCTTTAGCTGAACAGGCATATTGTAGAAACTGCAGGAGAATGTGTCTGCACAGTTCCATCAGACAGCTGCAAGGCAAACAGAACAACAAGGCAGATTAATGGGATACTCCTTCTTGCAGTACTTGAAAGTGATTCATGAGACATATGTCTATCTTGATTCATGCCGCTAACTGGATTACTGAGGAGAAAAGCTTGTCACTGGCCACTGCACATATAAAACAACTGTGTATCCCAGTCTCGTTATCTACTTTACTGACAGAATACTAATTCAGACAAGGAAAATTTCTTGGCCAATAATCTCCATAGGACGGACTTGAGATGATTGCTTCCCAATCTGACTGCTTTGGGCCAGATGTAGTGACAGTTTTATGTCTATGGTACCTACACAGTGATGGATTACATAGGAAAAAAACTGATCATTTTTAACTATTTTGCCCTATTTTTTTTCCATTTTCGATTTAAACTTTCAAACTTTTTCAGGCAGTCAACTTATTGACTTCCCAATCGATTAAAGTTTAGTTGAATTTGTGAGTGGTAGATTGCGAAGTGCAGTAACCTTAGATGGAAAGTGGTTGAAATTAGCTGTAAACTGCTACTTGTATGACCAGTCTAAAGTATAGGTATAGATATTAGGGAGCTTTTATTTAACTTCCACAGATGCAACAGAAAATTAAAGAAAATCCCTCTGAACTGGGTGATATTACCCTGTGAGACACCAAAACAAACATCCTGCCAGGGGCGTGTGCGCTCCTGCTCCATCATAGCTGATGGTTCTAGCATCGTGGTTTTGGCGGTTTCATTCTCCCTGTCTGTCTGTTCACCTGCAAGGTGATTGATTGTGGTGGCTCTTGGTGGAGACCAAACCCGATATAAACTATCCAAGCCTGCAGTTTCATTTTTGTGATAGCATGTGTAATACCTGATCAAGCTGCCTATTTGTCTGCCTTCTGTGCTAGATTAGATTTCTCTGTGTATGACCTCAGATCGGATACCAACTATTCTCTGATCTCTGCCTGCCTTTGACTTCGGATTTTGACCCTGACTATTCTGAACCTTGCCTGTCTACAAACTGCAAGTACTTGTTTGCTTTGCTCAGTTCACACATGCCCTGGTATGGTAGCCAGGCACTATAGCATTGTGTATAAGTCCTGGGGGCAACCAAGTACCGGTAGGCCTGCTTGCCTTATGGGAAAGGAGGTTGCTATAGGTGAAGAACACAGAAGCTATCTTATAGTGTCTGACCACCTGCGGTAGGGATAAGCATGAAATTATCAGAAGCCTTTAACAAGACATTTTTTCTGTGAAGATGGACACACAATCTTCTTTATTTTCAAACTGACATGCTAAGTCCAGGAACTGTCTGTGCATGTAAACGTACCTTAAGCAGTAAGCGGTAACGCAGGAGCAAAAGCCCAAGGTTAACCCACCTGATTGCTTTTCTGGTTATCTTCCAGATATTTTCCAACTTTAAAAATAGTTTTATGCTATACTTTAAACTTAAGCCACGCTCTTCTGGTTCTAAAGCACAGCAGATTAATACATGGGTTGCAAGGGGACCCCCAGTCTTGGACTTTTAGTCTCCCACAGATGACTTAGCCAGAGGGTCAGTTGAAGCATTTATCAAGGCCCTAGGTTTACCCTGTGATGATCCTGACCATGTACTCAGCAGAAACAACCTTTAGGTCATCACGTCAGGTTAAATGCACCACTAAATAATACTGTTCTGATTACTGCTGATGGACACCTGATTCAGGGTGGAATGATCCAGATCTAAGGGCCTCTTCCCGACAACCCTGGGCTGTGATTGTGGGGGTCTGCAGACAGGAGGCAGGGTCCCCCTATATGAATTAGCATGGGGTACATTGTTTCGCTACTCATTGACCAAAAAAATGTAAAAAATAAATAAAAACACAGACACAGTTTTGGACATTTCCTTTATTAAATATAAAAAAAACAATGCCTCCGATGTAGATTCATCCTGTCTGCTTCACCACTGTCAAATATTAAATCATAGTGTAGCGCTAAAAAACAAACAAAAATGACCTAATACATGACGATATGTGATCATAAAATATTTAACCAGTCACAAAACTCATATAATGTGCAAAGAATACACCTTAAGTGTATAATTCATAAGTGTATATAATAAAAAAAAAAAGTCCAAAGAAAAAATAAGAGTCTCTATATAAATGTTGATCCAATCCAAGCGTGAGATAAGGGTCACCATCCACCTTCCTTAAATGAGACTAACATGCAGACACCATGTGGTATTCCCGTCACCTTTTAAGATAAAGGCTTACCAGATGTAATAGATCCTACACGAATATACATTCGGAGGATCACACAGGCTTGTGTACTCGTATAAGAGATTTCAGATGTAAATTATCCAGGGAAGTAGCGAATCAAACTAGATGTCTCGGCTAGTTGACAAATCCTCAGCAGTAAAATCCAACTCAAATAGTATTGAACCCATATAAAGAGAAAATAGGGGCTACAATAGTGTAATTCCGTTTAAGAAAAAATTTTTAATAAAAAAGTAATGAACTTACATGTAACCAAAGAATCAAGCGCTTAATCAATAAAAACAGTGCTACAGCAGGAGTCCCGACGCGTTTCGTCCTCCAAAGACGTCATCTGGGGTAACACTCCACTGTAACACACTTACTTTTATATCCCCCCTTTCAATCTGGGCGAAAATTCCATCTGCCTGTGTCACCGCATATTACTTCCGGTTTAAGATGGCGCCCGGCGTGCGTTCCACGCCTCATTCCAATGTTACAACATAAATCTGCCAGCGTTTTAATGTCATAACTTGTATGGAGTAGACCGATATATAAAATCAGCATTAATCCACCTAAAAAACGAAATACTGGGGATATTCCCATTGCACAAAAAACCTCATTTCCGGGTCATGGCTGAAATAATAGCAAACGCCCAATAAGAAAACTAATCCCATAGTGGGCGTATCCCGTTGCACAAACAACCTCATTTCCGGGTCATGGGTGAAATAATAGCAAACACCCTATATGAGAAACTAATCCCATAGTGGGCGTATCGCCGATTAGGGCGTAACGTTTCCAGACAGCGGTGCTGGAACGCAACGCCCACAGGAGGCGCCGACGAAGCCGGCGCACCTGACGCCGGAAGTGACGTAGAAGGAAATACGTCACCTCCGGTCAAAACACATCCGACACCGGAAATGACGTAAAGGGAAGTACGTCACCTCCAGTCAACAACGGAGCGCATATACATGCTCCGGAACGCACGGCTCAAGAGGCTGTGCACTAATGCAACCGCCTATTCAAGGATGCAAAAAGTACTAAAACGATTAGACTTTATACAAATAAAAAATCCACCTAAAGATTTTTTAGTGTAAAAATTTAAATCAAATGTCACCTAACAAATAATCCGGAGGTGCATTTACAAAGGACATGAATATATCACCCCCAAAAAAATTTATATATAGAAAATATTTTTATAAAAAATAATAATTATATAAAAGAGTAATTATATAAAAAATCGAAACCAGCAATGGTATACTATATGCCGGAATGTACATCAAACCAATTAGCATTGACACATACGGCAGATGGAATTCTGTCCCAAAAGATTTTTTAAACATATTGCATAAAGAGTTAAAAAATTATAAAAAACCTAAGCTAAAGTGAAACATTGACAGTATACACATTAACCATCATTAATAAAAGCATTAATATCCCATTCTATATTTAGGCCAAATGGAGAGTAGGATCGAATAGTATATATCCAGTAGGTCTCTAATCTGGAAACACCCCGAGTCATGGCACCCCCTCTCCAGGGGGGTGTATATTTGTCAATAGCCAAAAACTGGGTACCAGTAGGGTCACTATTATGACATTCCCTATAGTGTTTCGGGACAGTATGTTTAGAGACCTTACCCCTTATTAAAGCTATATGCTCACCTACTCTAATCGCAAACGTTCTTGTTGTCCTCCCCACATATTGTTTGCCGCACGGGCAAGTGATCAAATAAACCACATACTTGGTGCTACAAGTACAAAATGATTTTATAGTATATGTTGTGTTAGTTACAGTTGATGTAAACTCAGTTGTTTTTTTGTCTTCCGGCTGTATTAAATTGGCAAACGCTACATTTTTTACAAGGATAAAAACCTGTTAGGTTATGAAAAAAAGATGGACGACAGGGTGGATTAATGACATTGGGAGCAATGCGGCTCCGTAAAGAGGGCGCACCCCTAAAGAGTACTTTCGCTCGCTCAGGTAACCTAGAGCTAAGAACCGGATCACTTCTTAACACATCCCAATGTCTGTTTATAATGGTCTTGATTTGTTTGTGCTGTACTGAAAAAGATGTAAACATAGACCATCTATAGGTGTCATCCGATTCCTGGCGTGATTTCTCAGCAACCAGGCTTGCCCTATTAGTACCGATAACTTTCTGTATCTCTACATCAAGAACCTTAGCATCGTATCCCTTATCCTCAAATTTTTGTTTAAGGGTTTCTGCCTGTGTCCTGAACGTATCCAGGTCTGTGCAATTCCTCCGCAGCCGTAAAAACTGGCTACGTGGTATCGAACTCAACCATGTTCTGTGATGACAGCTATCGAGGGGAATAAAACTATTCCTGTCCGTCGGTTTAAAATGCGTTTTGAACACAAATTTGTTATCCACTAACTCTATCTCTAAATCAAGAAAATTGATCCTAGAGAAAATCATTTCAAACGATAGTGAAATACCCCTGTCATTACAGTTCAAATTCCTAAAAAATTCAGTTAACGAATCCGGTGAACCACTCCATAGGAGGAGGATGTCGTCTATATACCTAGCCCACAGGACCAAAGAAGGGTTCCGTTGGGCATAGACGACATCCTCCTCCCACTTGGCCATAAATAGATTAGCAAGACTGGGGGCAAACTTAGCCCCCATGGCTACACCACGTTGTTGTAAATAATGCTTCACCACTGTACCTGAAAAAAAAAAAGCTCTGCTCGCAAGGAAGGCTAACTGACAACTACCTGCTCTAGCTTAGGGGATGCGCCACCTAAAGACATCATCTGGTGGCACCCCCCCGTGACATTGTTGACTGGTGGATGCTGGGTTGGTGACAACACAAGGGGACAGTTCCACCAAGGGATGTCGCCAAGTGGCCCTGCCCATAAGCTTTTTAAGAACTGTGACATGGTTGAGCAGGCAGTCAGTGGTTAACTTTCCTCATGAGCGGAGTACTTATGTTTTTCTCTTTTCGGGTACGACGGAGCGGGTGTTTAGCAGAGTTTGGGAGACTTTAGTAGCATTTAGGAGCTGTCAGTCTTTTTCCTGCCAAAACACTGCTGCTCCAGAACGTGCTGGCCCTGGGTTGTTTTTACAGCTTCTAAAGGCCTATGACACTAAAAGCTCCTAAAATGTGTGCATTGACACATAGAATAACACAGAAAGGTGTTTTGAAGCTGTAAAAAAAAAAAAAAAATCTGACGCTGCTAAAAACGTCAGAAAAGACTTCCTGTGTGCATGAGGCCTAAAAAGTTTAAAAGAAAAAGAAAGCAAACATTGTGATGCATTCTACAATGATTGTCAGTGCACACCACTAGGCGTTCATTATGCCCACCTTTGCCCAGATCCGCAATAAAAGTAGCAGTTTCCTAGACATCTATGACAATTGTAAATAATCTCAGTAAAAAAAAAAAAAAATGTAACATTAGACAAACATGATACATGCTTTACATTATGAATTAATCCGGCATGGTGTTTTTCTAGACTATGCCATACAAACCATCTGTTTCCTTTGTAAGATCTTATAAAACATCACTCGTCACCCAGTGTAAAAGAAGCAGAGGAAAAAAAATAAGAATCTGTAGACTGTACTGTGAAAAGTGGCCACATTGTGAGAACAGCATTCAGAGGAACATACTATACATCTGGCAGTAATACTGAACATAATAAATTTTCCTATAATATGAGTTTCATTGATTGAGCCAACAATGCACATTTCAGCAGAGATCTGCTGTGGGAGACTTAGTACAAGATTTATGAATGATAAAGAAGGTCATACATTTCCAGCCCAGCATGAAGGCCATTTTGTACAGATATCATAGATGGGGCAGTTCAGATGTTTGCTTCAAAAACTGGATCCACAGACAATGTTTTTAATCCAGTTCATCATGGACGTCAAAACTGCTGATATCACAGCTTCCAACTGTCCCTCATTTTTAAGGACAGTGCCTCTTTTGGAACCTTATTCCTCTTTTGCTTTTTCCTTCTCAGTTGTCATCTATAGTATGTAGCACCCTGCTCTGTTGGGCTAAATTAGTTTTTTCTTCTTCAGTGTAGTCAGTGGAGCAAGGATCTGTTCTAGTGATCTGAGCAGGGTGATTGATTTTCCTTGCCTGTTCCTGGAAGAAGTTTCCAGAAGATAGAGCAGTAAGGTCAATCACTCAGTTATGAATATGTAACAGCTAGTCCACGGAGAGGAGTGTCCAACAGGTGGCTGGGGAGGTGGTACATATTTGGGAGGTTTTATCAGAGTGTTCTTTCTTCTGCCAGGAGGGTTCCAGTTCTCCTGGGTAGGGATGAGCCGAACACCCCCCTGTTCGGTTTGCATCCAGAACATGCAAACAGGCAAAAAATTTGTTTGAACACGCAAACACCATTAAAGTCTATGGGACACGAACATGAATAATCAAAAGTGCTATTTTTAAAGGCTAAGGCCGCATACACACGGGCGGATTGTCTGGCCAACTAAGTTCGTCAGACAATCCGACAGACAGTCCGTTCAAAATTTGCATGAACGGACTTGACCACACACGATGAGCAGACAGTCCGCTGAAAGCGTGCGTGATGACGTGTACAGCACGTACGACGGGACTAGAAAAACGACGTCCTATACACTGCAATGCAACCTTCGGCCGTGTAAATCCTTTCTGAGCATGCGCCATACTTAGTCCGTCCAACTTGCCTACACACGAGCGGACTGTCCGCTGAAACCAAGTTTGGACGGACAAAACCAAGTTTGAACGGACTGTCTTACGGAAATTCCGTAAGACTTTGTTCGTCAGATTGTCCGCTGAAAAAGTCCGCTGAAAAAGTCCGCTGAAGCCCACACATGAGCGGATTGTCCGCTGAAACACGGTTCAGCGGACTAAGTTGGACAGACAATCCGCCCGTGTGTATGCGGCCTTATATGTATGGTATTGTCATAAAAAGTGTTTGGGGACCTGGTTCCTGCCCCAGGGGACATGTATCTATGGAAAAAAAATTGCTGTTTTTTCGGGAGCAGTGATTTTAATAATGCTTAAAGTGAAACAATAAAAGTGTAATATTCCTTTCAATTTCGGACCTGGGGGGTGTCTATAGTATGCCTGTAAAGGGGCGCATGTTTCCCCTGTTTAGAACAGTCTGATAGCAAAACGACATTTCTAAAGGAAAAAAAAGGCATTTAAAACTACTCACGGCTATAATAATAATAATAATTGTCGGTCTGACAATACACATAACAGTTCATTGATAAAAAAGGGCATTGGAATTTCCCCACAGGGGAACCCGAAACAAAAAAAAAAAATGTGTGGGGGTCCCCCTAAATTCCATACCAGGCCCTTCAGGTCTGATATGGATATTAAGGGGAACCCTACATCTGTGGAGTGGGTACCGAATGTGGCCTGGCCGCCTTGTGCCCAATCAGGGAGGTATCCAGAGAGATGCGACCTTAAGCTTTTCCTCCTTGTCAGCAACCTTTCCTTACCGCTAGTACCATCCCTAACAGACAGGGTACTCTACCCACTCGCAAAAGTGCACCAAACCCTGGGGCCAGGGTATTAAATAGACTATGGCACACTTAAGATGGCCACCAGAGTCACATGGGCTACCAGCATCCAATCAGATCACTGCCCTAGTGACTCAGGAAACCACAGAGGAACATTGTTTCCATGACTTCCTCTCCCTCTGCATTGCTGCTGTGGTTGAGTGCCACCTACAGTGGAGACAGCAGAGCAGACTGCACCTTGCCCACATGTTACTGGTAAGATTGCCAGATGAAAATAAAGGAGAAAAAAGTAGCTTGAAAAGATAAAACTAATGCAGCCACTACATCAAAGCATGGTAAACTGAAGTATATTAGATTTAACCCATTTGCAACTCTGCCATGAGCTACATAACTAATCTTGTCTCCAAATGTCACCCAAACCGCCCTCTCTGCTCCTCTCAAGACATCCTGTACTCTAGCTCCCTTTGTCTCCTCCTCCTATGCCCATCTTTAGGACTTCTTCAGAGCCTCCCCCCTCCTCTGGAACTCCCTGCCCCAATATGTTTGGCTATCTCCTACTCTGTACACTTTTAGGCAATCCCTGAAAACTCATCTTTTCAGAGAAGCCTATCCTGCCTTCAGCTAACAACTGGATCTTTTATTTCTTCCATCAGCTCACCCCCCACAGTTATTACCTTTTTCTACTAGCCCCTCCCTTGATAGATTTTAAGCTAACAGGAGCAGGGCCCTCATAACCCTCTTATATTGATTTGTATTGTTTCTATATCGTCTCCCTTTATTATACTGTAAAGTGCTGCCAAATTGTTGGTGCTATATAAATCCTCTATATTAGTAACTCAAGCAGTGTAAAAGTTTATTCTAAACACTGTTATAGCCTCTTTTGCTGGGCAGCTCAGTCTGTAGTTAAAGTCGAACTATAGGCATTTTTTCCATTTTGTAATTTCACTTTCAATAATAATGGTAAACAGGACAAATAGAGAGGGGGAATCTCTTTAACGAGGCACAGACAGCAAAAAAAAAAAAAACAATATGTGTTTCTAATCAATCTCTACTCTGTCCAAAAAACTATTTTCCTGACGCCTTCATGGCAGCACACACTGGGTTGTGACTCCGCCCCCACAACCTGACAGGATTGGATTAACTATAAATTTGAAGGGGAGACACCCTGCTGCATTCTCTTTTTTATCCTCACCTGACAGGTTGGACGGAGTGAGTTTTCCTGTTACAGATGAATAAGCCTCTACCGCATTCGCCCCAGCAGGTTCAAGCCTCTCCTGTTTGGAAGTCCCTCCTGTACAGTCTCTAAAGGAGCTTCTATGGAGGGAACCCCCGCTCTGGTGGTCTCAAGGGGCTACTGGATTTCTGGCATTACCAAAGCTTTAAGGAAGCTTTTTTGCTTTGCAGTGGACTCCCCTTCTTCTTTTGCCTATTGATTCCTCTTATTTAAATAATATCCATCTTTTATTCCTATAGTAAGTGGTGGTTTATATTCCCTTTTTTTCTCTACCTTTGGGATTGCTGTCTTTTGTAGTCCCCTGTCATGGCTGCCGTTTGTTTCTCCTTCAGTGGTGTTTTCTCTATGCTGTAATTCCAGCCTAGATGGCGCTGTTCGGCCACTCTGAGCACGTGCAGTGCTAGTGTTTTTTTCCCCTATGTCTTTAATGTGTGTTCCCTTATCCAAAATGGCGCCGGAACACTCGGGACGCTTCTGTGCATGCGCAGAGTGTCAATTAGCCGCCGCAATGGCGCTATTTTCAAATACAGAGCTGTATTTCTCTGTGATTCTGCTGTGCAATCTGCAAAACTGAAGGAAGGTTGCTGCCTCTGCATGTAGATCACTCTGCAGTCTCCAGGCAAGTCCCTGTGGGACTCCTATATATATTATTATTGTTATTATATTGTTTCTTGCAGATAAACTTTGTTAATAAATAATATATATATTTATATTTATAAGTGAATTGTATGTGTATGTGTATGTGTGTGTGTGTATGTATGTGTATGTATGTATATATATATGTATATATATATGTGTATGTGTATGTATATATATGTATATGTGTATATATGTATGTGTATGTGTGTATATATGTGTATGTATATATGTATATATGTGTATATGTGTATGTGTACACATTATTTCTCTCTATCTCAGACTGTCCTTCACCCCTTTCTTTCTATGGAGTCCACTGCCCACGCAGACCACCATCAGCAAGTTAGGTAAGAGGCTTTACCGGGCAATGTAAGTATTGAAGGGGAGAAAAAAAGAGTGCCAGACGTTAAATGCTGCATTTTTTTGGCAGCCCATCTAGATCAAGAGGCGCAAGTTCCAGCCATGGGAGAAGGTCTAGCCATACGTCTAGCAGGATGTCCCGCAGGAGCCGCTCAAGATCTCCTTCATGGCACTGAAGACACAGCCACTCACAACATAGCTACTCACGCCACAGTCGATCAAGTCGCAGGAGATCTCCTTCCTCACAATGTCAAAGCCGCCACACCCAACCTGCAGCAAACGCTTGCTGGGTATGCGGCGCTCCGGCACTGCCAGATAACTTGCCTGTCGCAGACGCAAGAATTGCTACAGACCTCATAAGAAAATCAGTGCGGGAGTCCATACTGGAAACAACACCAGCATTAGATAGAGCTGCTCTCAGTACGTCTTCAGCAGACCCCCATCTCACTCAGGCATCACAATCTTCCTCTGACGATGAGGGTCAGGAGATGTCAGTGGGCTTTGATTTTTCCCTGGTGGAACCCTTTGCAAAGGGCGTTAAAGAAGCATTCGGCTGGCAAGATGATGCGGCGGAACCTCAGAAAATACGGAAATATTTTCCAAACCTAAAAAGAGATCCGTTATCCTTCCCATTTTATAGAGGAGCTGGAGGATCTCATTAAAGACGAGTGGGAGAGGTCTGACAAAAGATCTAGTCTTACAAACAGATTAGCCAAGATGTACCCTTTAAAAGAGTCAAAAGTGAAGCCTTTAATGAATGCTCCCGTCGTCGATTCCTCATTAATGCGCCTCACCCGCCACGTCACACTACCAATCAAGGATGCTGTTTCCTTTCAGGATGTGCTCGACCGAAAGATGGACCTAGAATTGAAGAAGGCATATTCCATGGCTGGGGGAGCCTGTAGACCAGCAATTACCACAACAGCAGCGGCCAGAGCCATCTCAGGATGGGCATCTAAAATAGAAAAAAACCTACAGGATGGCATTGAAATGGGAAAGATTATTTCCTCTCTGCAAGAAGTCAAGCTAGCAGAGGCATCAGTTGATATTATAAGATCTTCAGCCAGGGCTATGCTGGCCTCCGTAACAGCGAGAAGAGCGCTATGGCTTAAACCGTGGATGGCCGATACAGCATCAAAAATAAATTGGTGCAGAATTCCATATGATGGCGCAAATCTGTTCGGTGCCAAGTTAGACTCTGCCATATCCAAGGTAACAGGAGGGAAGTCAGGCCTGATCCCCTCCGACAGGAGACCCAAGACGCAGAAGGGACCTGTTCACAGACGTAATCTTCCGGACAAATATAGAGAGTCCAGGTCCTACTCTCCTGGTAGGGAATTTAGAAGGGACTGGAAAAACACAAAACCTTCTTTTCTAAGGATACAGAAATCTAAGGCCACCCCGGGTGGAGAACAGAAGGAACTTCACCAAGATCTGGTCAGACCATATAAAGGATTTATGGACATTGTCCACAATCCGATTCGCACACAGGTGGAAATTCAAAAACAGACTCCCACCAAATCATTTCCAGGCAACCAGAGTACCATCCGCAGTACCCCAAAGGATTCTGCTAGTAAAGTACGTAGCAGAATTGAAACAAAAGGGAGCGATCCTGGAGGTCCCATCATGCCAAAAGGGAAGAGGGTTCTACTCTTCCTTGTTTCTGCTAAAAGACAGGGGATTTGCGTCCTGTATTAGACCTCAAGATGCTCAACAAGGATATCAAAGTGGAGGCTTTCAAAATGGAAAACCTTCAATCCATACTTCTAGCAATAAATCTGGGCGATTGGATGATTTCAATAGATTTATCGGACGCTTATCTGCATATACCAATTCATCTGGCCTTTCAAAAGTTTCTCCGGTTAGCCATAAACCAACATCATTTCCAATTCCAGTGCCTCCCATTCGGCATCTCTTCGGCACCCAGGACATTTACAAAAGTATTGTTACCGTTGGTGGCTTTCCTCAGAGAAAAGGGATTATGCGTCCACCATTATCTGGACGACATCCTACTTTTAGCAAAGGATCAAGAGATGAGATCCTCCTTACAACCCTCCAGAAGTGGGTGGATAATCAATTGGGAAAAGAGCTGTCTGCGACCCACACAAAATATGATATTTTTAGGGGCAGATCTGAACACCAAATCAAACAAGATACAGCTCCCACAAGAGAAGATCCGGCCTCTGATACAGAAAATGCAGAAGCTGCTATCAAGGAATCACTTACCAGCCAGAGCCTGTCTGAGTGTACTAGGGTCCATGTCCGCAACCATACCCATGGTGCGATGGGCACAGTGACACATGAGAATCTTACAGAACTCATTCCTCAGGCAGTGGGATGGAGTCTCAATGTGTCGGACCATCTTCATCTCCAGATCGGTGAAGCAATCGATATGGTGGTGGACGCGCCCGAGCAATCTCAAGAAATACAAACCGATAGTCCCTCCAGACCCGGAAGTAGTCACTTCGGATGCCTGCTAGAGCGGTTGGGGGGCCCACTATCAAGACCAGGCAGCCCAGGGCCAGTGGCATATTCAGGCTCAAGGTTTGGTCTCTAACATTTTAGAGCTCAGGGAAGCCGTTTATGCCTTAAGGGCATTCGCACCATTTCTGACGGACAAGAATGTGCTCATTCGAATGGACAACAAGTAGCAGTGTCTTATGTTCAGAAGCAAAGGGGTACCAGGAGTGCCACCTTGATGGCAGAAGTTCGGCCCATCTTGGAATGGGCTCGGATACATCTAAGAAGTTTAAAAGCAGTGTATGTCCCAGCGGTACAGAACATACTACCCGACTGCCTGAGTCGAGAAACGCTATCCAACAACGAGTGGTGGTTGAACCCTCAGACTTCTCCCTCCTTACGGAAATCTGGGGAATGCCGAAAGTAGATTTAGAAGCCACTCCGACGAATACCAAGTGCCACAGATTCCTGTCAAGAGGTTCATTCCCATCGGTGGAGGGAGTGGACTGTCTAGTTCACCCATGGAACTTCAAGTTGGGGTATATATTCCCTCCAACTCTGTTAATTGTGAGGTTCCTATCCAGGCTTCGGAGATCCTCGTGACGGTATTTACGATTATTCCACTGTGGCCGAGGAGGCCGTGGTTCACGACACTCTTACAGCTCAGCCTTCAACCTCCAGTTCCTCTCCCAATAACTCCGGATCTTCTGTCTCAAGGTCAATTTTTACATCCTGCATCAGAGAAATTGCACCTGATGGCCTGGAGATTGAGAGGGCTAGACTAAGAGCGCAAGGCTGTTCTCATGAAGTCAACCCTGATGCAAGCCAGGAAAAGCCACTACCAATACCATCTATTCAAAGGTTTGGGGAAGATTCTGCTTCATGGCACAACAGAAAGGATGGAATTCCCTTTCTCCGGAACCCTCTCAGGTCCTGGAATTCCTCCAGTCGGGGGTCAACAATGGTCTAAGCTTAAGTACCCTAAAGGTTCAGGTATCAGCTCTGTCAGCTAAAACAGATACTAAGTGGGCATTCCACCCATTGGGAATCCAATTTACAGAGCCTATCTAAACATTAAACCCCCCAGGAGGCCAGTCTTTCCATCATGGGATCTTTCAATAGTTCTCCATGCTATCGCTTCTCCTCCGTTTGTTCCATTTGAAACGATCTCTTTATGGGACTTTTAAAACTGTCTTTTCTCATTGTGATTACATCAGCTAGGAGAGTGTCGGAGATCCAAGCATTAAGTTAGTTCTTTTTCCTGACAAAGTAGTCCTCAGACCTTCCGAACACTTCATACCCAAAGTGGCAACTTCCTTCCATTACAACCATCATCCTTCCATCCTTCACAGACGATCAGGGTAATCCTCATCCACTAGATGTCAAAACAACCATCATGAACTACTTAACTGCTACCACCTCTTTTAGGAAAACTAACTCTCTTTTGATCATTCCCCATGGAACCAGGCGTGGGCAAGCCGCCTCCTCATGCACTATTGCATCCTGGTTAGTCAGAACCATTAAAAAAAGCTTACTCCACCCAGCATATGGCGATTCTTGAAGACATCAGGGCTCATTCAACTAGGGCAGTGGCTACCTCTTGGGCAGCGTATTGCAGGGTCTCACCAGAGACAATATGCAGGGCAGCAACGTGGTCCTCCAGGAATACCTTTATTTCCCACTACAAGGTGGATTCTGCTCATTTATCCATGGCCGACTTCGGCAGATCCGTCATTAGAGCCAATTCTTCAGCATTATAAGGAATAAATATTATTTTACTTGCACCCACCCGACTGGCGAGTTATTTACCAGTGTGTGCTGCCATGAAGGCGTCAGGAAAATGGAAAATTGTATACTCACCTTTCCGTAATTTTCCTTTCCTGACGCATCTTCATGGCAGCACACAGTTGCCCTCCCTGTTTCTTTTGTGATGATATTTACAGAGAATGCAGCAGGGTGTCTCCCCTTCAAATTTATAGTTAATCCAATCCTGTCAGGTTGTGGGGGCGGAGTCACAACCCAGTGTGTGCTGCCATGAAGATGCGTCAGGAAAGGAAAATTACGGAAAGGTGAGTATACAATTTTCCATTGTCTTGATGCCAAACATGGTAGCATACATATGATATAGCTTTGCCCCTATATCCACCCGCAGGACCTGTTTAGCTCTAAAAAAAAGTCTGACGGAGAGCTAACTCCCCCATTCTCCTTGTTGTCCTCAAAAGATAAACACCTACAGACTGTTACACTCAGGATAAAGCTCTTACCTGCTGACTACGTCGGAGTCCGTCTGGGTTCAGCCTCTCCCAGTATGCAGTCCCACACCTCTTCTGGTGGTCTTTTGGGGTTGAGGTGTTCTCTAATCAGGGACGACAATCCTCTTGTGGCATGCCTGCTTTGGCATCCAGATCCAGTAGCTGGGACTGCATGATGTCTTCTCTCCTATGGAACTCTTTTCAGGTCTGTCAATTTCTATAAATCTTTTTTCTATTGCTTGCTCTCGCATCTCTAAAGACCCCATACACACTGTGCAGCTGTTGTTATCTGATTTTATTTAGATTTCTCTCTCTCTCTCTCTCTCTCTCTCTCTCTTTTCCTTTCTCTCTTTTTCTCAGCAATGCATTACTAGAGGATGGGGGGGGGGGGGGGGTGCCCAGATTTCTTTTACTTAAATTTGTTACTCTTTGTCTAAAAAAAAAGGGAGTATATATGTATTTTTTTTTCTCTCACTGTTGCCATGCATTCCCCCTTGTACCTTTCGGTTCTTCCGCCAGCATGAGCCTAAAACCACATAACCAAGGCCACCGCAAAACCAGGTAAGGGCCAACTTTGCGTAAGTAAGAAGTTGTAGGAAAAAAAGTGTATTCTGCCCTGACTTCCTGTCTATTTCAGTCCTGGCCACTCACACTCCTGCTCTAGGAGGTCCAGAGGCCCTCTGGATCGTCTGGATTTTTCCAGGGCAGAAAGTGACTCCTCCAGTCCTAGCAGACCCCAGTACAAAGGGCTCAAATGGACGCTTAAGAGAATGCACACAGCTTCTCCTCTGAGGGCTCAGCGCCTGAAAGGCAAATGTTGGTCTTGCAGAGATGACCCTATGCTTGGAAAGCTACTTTGCAGCAACTGCTTCAGGCAGCTTGCCAGAGACCGGGAGTATGAGAGTCAGCAGTTGTCCCCAACTCCCTGGCAGAATTTCCGGTCGTCTCGGGCAACCAGGGACAGAAGCAGACAAACAGTGTGGGCCCTGTACCAGGTCTAAACCAAGCCATCTCTAACTAGAGGGGTAACAGGCACTTCAGGGATGACTCCAGCCCAGCAGATTAGGCAGGCTGATTCCCCTGACCCAGTATTACAGCCAACCTTCCAGGCAGAGAGAGAAGATATTGCCTCTGCCTCGCCAGAGGATCCTGAAGGTTCAGGCTTTGATTTTGCACTAATACCACCATTCATTAAGGCAGTAAAAGCTGCACTGGAATGGGAGGATCCAATACCACCTCCAAATAAGTAGAAAACCTATTATCACACACCATACAATCTGATTTTAAATTGTGTGGCAAACACTGCACAACACACATTAGGTGCCTTTATCCTTTCAGGGCACCCCAATTGCGATGTGATTCTGCTGTGATTGTCACGTGGGAGAAGCTGATCGCCTCTAAATAGGAGCAGGGGCTTAATTTTGCATACGTAGGGCAGCCACGTGAATGGGCTGCCCCCATGCGAGTTGCAACATTGTATACATGCATAGCAGGAACACTCGTCCCCTCTACATGATAATATCAAATGCCTCTGAAAAGTGACCTAAGCACAGATCGCTTTTCAGTGCAATAGCAGAGCCTGCTGTAAGTGTGAACAAGCCATTGGGTTCCACAGGAGGAACCTAAAGAAACAAGTAGCTACCTTTCCTCTTCCTCAACCAATAGGTTGCAGAAGTTGTATCCACTAATAGAGGAGGATGCGACTCCTTTATCTAACCCACCAACGGTGGATGCGGCAGTCACCAGACTGGCCAAGAATGTGACACTTCCAATGGAAGACTCTTCCTCCTTTCACCATATCCTTGATTGACACATTGACATGGACTTAAGAAAGTTTTACCTTGTGACAGGTGGTGCTTGTAAACCCGCCGTTGCTTTAATATCCGTAGCAAGTGCTATGAGAGTGTGGGTGCAGAACTTGGAGTATGCTATCAAAAACCAGCTGCCAAAAGAAAAAAAAAATTCCTGATGAGATAAAACTCGGGGCGGATTTCACAGGTGCGACAGCTATAGACATCATTCGATGGTCCTCCAGAGCCATGCTTAGCTCAGTCACAGCCAAAAGAGCACTGTGGCTAAAACCTTGGACAGCTGACCTATCCTCAAAGCAGAATTTATGTAAACTGCCTTTTGGTGGGAAGGAGCTTTTTGGCCAAAAAACTGGAGACTGCCATCTCTGGGGGTTAAAGGGGGAAAAGCAGGTCTTCTGCCCCAAGATTGAAGGTCCAGAAGCCAGAGGGGGCGACCATCCAGAGGAGCGCCAAACAGGTACTGGGAAGTCAATTTCTGCATAATGGTAAAAAATGTCCTACTACTTGTCCTACCCCCATCTCTAAACATTTACGTGGCTCCATGTCACTGTTCTAGCACTGTGTTCAGCTCCAGCACCACTCTCTTCACTTCCTACCCTCCCAGGAAAAACTGAAGGCAGTGGAGCCATAGTCTATGGATGCACACACTACGGCTCAGTAGTGCTCATGCATGATTACTGCACTCGGCTTCCTGCGAGAGGCACCCGGAAGAGGAAGAAGCTGACAGTGCCAGTGGAGACTGCCAGAAGAGAAGGAAAGTGCTATATTGTTGCACAGAGCAGATACATTTTTATTTTAAAGAAATATAAGCATTTAGTATCACCTTAACACGGTGCATATCGTGATTCCAGTCATAGGGTTCAGGTTTTTTGGGGTTAAGTACTAGGTCTACTTATGGGTTGTAGTCAATGGCAGCTGGTGTTTTTTTAGGGGCAGGGGGCTGAAAACAACCGCATACCCCCTGAGTGGGTAGCGGCACGACCTCCCCCTTTCCCCCTCACGCTGTCTGCCGATCGGTCCGGCACTTGCCCAATCTGGGCGGGTAGAGGGTGGTGGGCAGCGGCTACGCGTCCTCTCCTCCATCAGCGGCTTCCAGCGTGCAGCTCCTCCCCTCCTCCTAGGTGTCCCATAGAATCGCCTGTCCTTTCAGCCAATCAGATGACGGGTCTCAAAACCCTCTTCCTGAATGTTCGGGAGGCGGATCAGTGTTACAACAGCGAATATTCCATTTGCTTTTGTAACATACATGGGTGTGCTCCATTCGCACATTCTCTGCGCCCCAAGCCCACCCTATTTTGAAGCCTCTGGCTATAATCATGCGCTTTAAAAAAACGCCATTGTAAGTCATCCAAGTGGTGTCCTACAAGGGGCCGGACACATGGATAAGGTAAAGTGGCAATGGATGGCGGGGGGGTGGCACCCATGCTCCCTTCCTTAATGGACGGGCCGCCCCTGGTTATGGTGATGTTTGGGGCCAGAGACAATTGGTGACCTTTTAATTTCTTTATACTTGTCAGTGCCGAAAGCCAAAGTACCTTTTGGATGGAGATCTTTTAAGATGGAGAATTATAAAATGAACTTTTTTTTTTCCTTGTGAATGGGATCTGAAGTTTTGTGACTTTACCCTTGCTGTAATTAATAAACTACATTACAATGATTCAGCAGCTGCATTCTGTCGATAGCATATGAAGGACGTGTTTAATATTCAATATGTGACAGAGTCATGCAGAAAGGATTTTCACATAGAGGAATTTATCCTTATCACAGCCTGGGACTGTCACGTTGGACCATTGCTTACTCAAATGTCCACAGCAAAAGCTGATTATGAGTGTCTGAGTGATACATTTCTAAACAAAGATCTCAACACAAAACCTTCAGCCAGCCTATTGTACATGTTTCATTTGTAAATAGAGAATGCGGTGTCTGTTATTTATTGCAGGATGTCTTCGCCTGCTTTATTTAATAAAACCGTGCAAGGAATTCAAACTGCTAAGACTGCAGTTACTGACATCTCATTGTAAGGTGAGTTTTTCATCTGCTTTTGAGTTTTGAGGTTGAGGACATAGCTTGGCCTGGTTAACAACATGGCAATATTTGCCCATTACCATTTATTTTACTTTATTTTCCATTGGCCTGTACACAAGTTTGCATGGTTTGACCCCAAAACAACATAATTGTAAATAAATAATATTAATACTGTACAAATAAAATAATCAGGAATACCAAATACTCCCAAGGCTAATTTTCTGGAGGTACTTGCCTTAAAGTGGAGTTCCACCCAAAAGTAGCTAAGGCCTCCTCCCCGACACCTGTTTGTGAAACTGAGCTTCCGGTTGCCTTAGGCGATCAGAAGTGGAAGTTCTCCCCCCCCCCCCCCATCTTCTGGGATGACAGGTCCTAAAAAATATTTGGACCAGTCAGAGCACAGCGCCGCTCGTGCATGCACAGTGGGCACCCGGCTGTGAAGCCGCAAGCTGTCACAGCCGGGTGCCCATAGTGGTGATTTCCGGCACGGCCGAGGGAGGACACGGGGAGAACACTGCTGGGGTGAGTGCACCACTGGATCATGTTTATTGAAAGTCAGCAGCTACAGTTTTTATAGCTGTTGAATTTTAATAAACAAAAAAATGACTGGAACTCCGCTGTAAGAACTACCTGTCCCTAATTCAGGCAAGCATTTACATCAGTATCATTACCGACACAAACTACCGACATAGTTTTTACTACTGTCAATTGAAGAACCTGTTTCAAAGAATTACCACCAGTTTGCTGATTAAGAAACTGGTGGTAATTAAAACCAACTCTGAGCTGGTGTATGGAGATATGCCATGCTTGTACTGGGAAGCCGTCATGTATATGACCCCACACAGGGCTCTGTCCCTGCCCCTATTCAGATGTCAGTCAATGGATTGCCCAACTGAAGTGTAAACAGAGGGACTGGAGATACAGTCTGTCATTACCCAAACAAGGTAATGGACAATGGAAAGAACCTGATGGGTAACTGAAAGACTAGTTCCCCATCAAGTCTTCTGTATTTTGATTAACAGCAAACAGCATGAGGAGGATTGAAAGCTGCCATTGTACTGAAAAATGCCTATCAATCTGCCCATTGCTGTTGCTATCAATCAAAAGTAAAGTGGAACTATTGGGGAACTCAATCAGTCAGTTCCCCATCAAGGTCCACCCACCACACTACAAAACTCCCTGGCCATAGGGCTGTCAAAGTGACAGGCACAGTGACCAGGAAGGGAATGAGTGCTCTGAGAAGCCGTGTCTGACAGATTCATGTACATGATAAGTATTCTATACAAAAAGAGCTTTGGGTGTTTCTTCAATAATTAGGTAAAAGCGTAAGAAAACATGGATTTCCAAAACAACTTACATAGGATTTTTATGTCTGGGAGACTCAGTAGATAATTTCCTAGTGGTCAATTGGCTAATAAAGTTATTTTTGGCCTTTGTTATCATTTTGGCTTTTGAGTATTATTTCTTCAGTTTTTTTTCTTCATATAGGGTTTTTGTCCTTCATGTATCTGTACAGGTTGTAGGCAAGTGCCTAATTTATTGTGTCAAAATAATTTTTTTTCATCTTTGCCATTTTTGTGTTATGTTTTGCATTGTAACTTTGATTCTCTGGCTAGTACAAAGTTTTGCTAAGTCATGTCCTACCCTGTGTGTGTGAGCCTGCTTCTGTGGCTATATATGTATATAGCAGGTCAATCTCAGGGGGGTCATTGCTCTCAGTCCCATGTGTCATGAGCTGCCAGGAGGACCAGATAGGATGTGAACTCTAACCTTTGCCGAGTTCCCTTCAATGGAGCCGACTATGGAATTTTCCCTGTTGTTTAAGGACTTGTTTCTAGCCTATGCACAGCCAATGTACTGCTAGAGTCTCTTTACAAATCTTCTGTGAATCAGTGTCCATTGCCAATGAAGAGTAATTTTAATTGTACATGAAGAACCTAAACTTTACCTCAAATGGAACCTTATTCAAGTGAAAAGTTGTCAGTGTCTTTTAGTGAAAGAAGTGTCCTTATACGTTAAGTGTAATCTTTGTGTATCTAGTGAACCTAACACTGGGAGTCAAGCAATGCAAACCTATGGGTTTAATAGCCTTGTGCTGTGGGCCAGTGTATAAGAGAAAATTCCCTGCGTAAACTACAGTTGTATTTTGACACACTTTAACTGCCATGGCTGAAACACACTACCAGGGATGATGACCAGTCTGGAGATGGAAGCGAGTGATGGTGGCAGGTGACACTGCCCCCTGTTGGAGTGGGAGGACAAGTACGCTTTATGTCCATCACCTCATGGCTGAAAATCCTGTATTGGGATCTGCTGTGGCATGAGGTCTACCTAGGGGCCAGGCATAGGTGATCACAGAGCAAGGCCTTGCAACAAGTGTAAACGATGGCTTCCCACAATGTGTGTAAAGTGAGATAAATTCGGTGCACAAGTGATTGCGAAGTTCATGTAAAAATATCTGCGCAGAGACACATGGATTAACAAGAATGAATGAATGAAATACTTATATAGCGCACAATGCGAACTGAATCGCCTCTAGGCGCTGTGGCGAGCTTTGATCATCTGCTAAAAGAGGAAGGTCTTGAGTTTTTTCCTAAAAGCCAGGTGATTTTCTTCCAGGCGGATGTTGATTGGTAGAGCATTCCATAGCCGAGGCCCTTGGACAGCGAATCTCCGATCACCCTTGGATTTATACCGGGCTTTGGGCACGAGGAGGAGGTTTTTGTTGGCTGATCGAAGACTGCGGTTTGGTGTGTAATGATTTATTTTCTCCATTAGGTATTGCGGAGCTTCTCTATGCACGCATTTGTGGGTGAGGCAAAGGGTCTTGAACGTGATCCGATTTTTTACGGTTAGCCAATGTAAGCTCCTCAGTGAAGGAGAAATGGATTCCCAGGGTTTTTTTCCTGTTATCAGCCTTGCCGCCGTGTTTTGGATCAGTTGTAATCGCGCAAGTTGATATTGTGGTAATCCTATGTAAAGCGAGTTTGCGTAGTCCAGTCGTGAATTAATGATTGTTCCAACTACCACTGCTTTGTCATTCTTTGGGATAAAAGGGATGAGTCTGCGAAGCATTCGCAGCAGATGGTGAGATCGACTGACTACAGATCCTATTTGCGCATCCATTGACATTTGTGTGTCTAAAATAACCCCGAGACTCTTCGCTTTGGTCTTTGGGGAGATAGTCTGCCCAAAGACGGTTGGTGGAGACCAGGAGGTTTTGGTTGCGGGCTTATGATTTGGGTGTAAGATAAGAAGCTCTGTCTTTGATTGGTTCAGCTGGAGGGAGTTGGTGGTCATCCAGTCCTCTATTGATTTGAGGCAGTTTTCAAGTTGTTGTTGGTGATCTTTTTTTCCATTGATCCGGAAATAAAGTTGCGTGTCGTCAGCGTAAGAGTGGAAGCAGAGATCTGAGCATCTGATGATTTGAAGGAGTGGGCGAATGTAAATGTTGAAGAGAACGGGTGACAACGGAGAGCCTTGAGGGACTCCGCAGGTGACTGCCCGAGTTTTGGAGAGGAATTTTCCTAGTTTCACTGTCTGTGACCGATTTCCTAGGAAGGACGCGAACCATTGGAGATCTATGTCTTGGACTCCGGCTACTTCTGTGAGGCGGACGAGTAGAGTATTGTGATCTACTGTATCAAACGCTGCACTTAGGTCTAGCAGTACGAGGAGACACGGCTCTCCATCATCTGCTGCTTCGAGGGCGTCATCCCAAATCTTGAGGAGAGCTGTTTCTGTTCCATGACCCGGGCGGAAGCCTGATTGCAGCGGGTCCAGGAGTTTGTGAGTATCCAGGTGAAGTTGTAGCTGATGTACTACAGCTTTCTCCATGATCTTAGAAATGGTGTTGAGGCTTGTAATCGGCCTACGGTTGTTTGGATCCTGGATCCCCAAGGCATGGGGAGTTTCTGTTCTCCCAATCTGCAACAGTTTATCACCTGTCAAGAGAGGAAAAAGAGATTACAATGTCTGTTGGATCCAGGTGGGAACCAAGTTAACCAAAATGACTGTCAGTTACTGTCCTGTCCTGCAGAGGGCAAACTTCTAATCTCAAGTGGGCATCGCCCACAGCTACATGATTTGAAAATTTCCCACAATGTTCTTGTTGTTTTTGTTAATGAAGCTAGTAAAAAACATCTAGCCCCCATTATTTAAGTTTTGGCTAGAATAAGAAATTCCTAAAGCCCAATTAAAGGCACCATTAAAACTGTATACATTAACTAAGCGTACAATCAAACATTAACTTGTCAAGCTCCTAGGGCCCTTTCACACTGGCAGCATCAATTCTAATCAGCAGGAGGACTGTGAACAGGTCCCCAGCTGAATTAGAGCTGAACGGTACAGATGTCACATTTGAGACATCCTTGTCCGTTCAGTATTTTTTCTGCTGGAGTTTGTCTGATCTATGTTACGTCTATAGGCAAGTTGATGTAAAGGGAAGTCCATTATGTTTAGGTCTGAAAAAACTGAAAGGGATGTAGGCCTTTATCTTTTTTTTCCTGACCTTGACAGGAAAGGAGGTAATCAGACAGGTGGATCTGGGCAGTGGATTGGATATTTGCTAATAGGTTTTCAATACGCTGCCTCCTTTGCCTCCTGTCCCTAGCACCCAGTTGAATAAAGAGCCCTCGCAAGAGCCCTTGCTTTATGCGAGGCCCATAAGATATGCGGGTCTGCAACTGAGTCTTTGTTTTGAGAGAAAAATGTCTCTAGGTTTTCATGTAGCACTTGAGCATATGGTTCTGTTTGTAGTATCCTGGTGTTCAACTTCCATAGATACGCAGGGGTGGTTTTAGAAGTGTCTTCTATAGTTATGCTCACTGGGGAATGGTCTGACCAAGTAGTTAAATGAATGGATGAGGAGGATATTTTTTGCAGTGTCCATGTGTCGGCGACAAAGAGGTCAATTTGTGAGTATGAATTGTGGCAGGAGGAAAAAAAGTGAAGTCTCTTTCATCTGCGTGCTAACATCTCCACACATCATATAAACGCAGATCAGATAGAAGAGGATTCTGTGCTTGTCTTCCTCTTTTGGTGTGAGAAGAGGAGTCTATTTCGGGTACAGGGGTACTATTGAAGTCTCCACACCAAATTGTCGCGCCTTGCTGTATTGCTGTAACTTTTTTATACAACTTGCGCAGAAAGCGAATTTGATGGTTATTAGGTGCATACACCATGACGATGGTATAAGGGGCATTGTTGATGTTGCAGGTCAAAATTAGGTATCGACCTTCGGGGTCTTTGACGCACTGCGAAGGTTGGAATGCAAGAGAGTTATTAATGGCGATCAGGACTCCTTTCTTTTTCGTGGCCACATTTTCTGTATAGATTTTGTTAAAGTTCTTGTTGGTACAAGAAGGTGGGTTACTGGCTTGAAAATGCGTTTCTTGCGCACATATAATGTTACAGTTTGTTTGTTTAGCTAGAGACCATAAGGAAGCTCTTTTTGCTGGGTGATTGAACCCTTTGGTGTATATTGTGACGATTCATGTTCTAAAAAAGTCAGAGGACACTGGGTGGTTTACCTTATTTTTCGATGGTTTGAGCTGGAGTCTTTTCCTTTTTGCTGATTGTCTCCTCTCTTTCTTTGTCTCTCCTCCTTCTCAAATGAAGGGTGTGCGTGGTAAAACAGAGGGTGATGGTATGATTAGAAAGAATTCAGTCTTTCTGTGTCTGGTGAGCTGTAAATCCGGATATTCTGAAAGAGAAAAAAAGAAGAAAAGAAAAAAAAGGGTTCAAGTACCGGTATACTTTAGGAACCCTCACGTACCGGTATAGTATGCCCATGACATAGGCGATAGGCCAGTGATTTGTACATGAAACACTAGACAGGGGTTAAAGAGTTTTTTACGACCGAGTGTGGGCAAGTGGCACACCCGATCGGTGGGCTGTAATTTTCCCAAGCCATTTAGTTAGGAGGATGGTTTCTATGGCTTCTTGGAGGTAGAGGTTGTGCCGAGGTGGTGCCCGCATTACTTTGATCCATAGGTGTCACGTCAGCAGGCGCAGGAATGATGTTCCAGTCTTGAAATAGCATCATCCCTTGTTGCACCGAGGTAATCAGATGCTTTGATCCCATATGGTTTATGGAGATTTTAGCAGGTGCTATCCATTGATATTGGATCTGGATGTTTCCTAGTGTTTTGGTTATTGTGTTGAGCTGTCTGCGCCAATTTAGTGTATGCTGGGACAGGTCAGCATAAATTTGTAGGTGACTATATGGATCAGCCAGGGTTCCCATCGCTCTCATTTTTTGCATGAATTGTTCTTTGACATGATAGAAATGCACCCTGAGGATCACATCCCTGGGTACTGCGTCTGTGAGAAATGTGGGTTTCAGTAGTCTATGGATGCGATCAATGCTTCTCGTGTCAGGGAGCACTGCTTTGAGTAGGCTTCTCGCAAATGAGGGCAGCTCCTTGGTTTGGACGGATTTAGTGACCCCCTCGGATTTTAAAGTTGTTGCTCCTGGCCCTGTCCTATAAATCCGCTATTTGATCTTTGATCCATTTAGTGTTTTGAGCCTATTCTTCCTGAGTGTCAATTATGTAATTTACTGTGCTAGTTATGTCTCCTACATTCGTTTCAATATAGGTGACTCTGTCCTCTAGCGCACCAATGCTGTTCCCAAAACTGTGCATGAGTAATAGCATGTCTGACTGTAATGAGCTCCTTAGAGACATTAACATTTCTTTGAGCGTAGTGTCCATAACCACTTGGCCTATTGTGGAGAATGAGGCTATGGCATCTGGCTGTGGACTCTGATTTGGGAAGACATATGGCATTGTGATAGAGTCCTCCTGGGCCGCAGTTGGTTTTGTCGAAATGAATTTTAGCTTTCACTGGGCTGTTAGAGGCCGGTGTTCCTGGAGGTGAGTTTAGGGGATCCCCCTGCTGGCAGCGCTTAACAGTGTGTCTCCTGGGGTATGAGTGGCTCCATCCTGGTGGGGAGAACTAGCGGCCTCCATCTGTGAGCTCCGTGTGTCTGCTGTGGAGCCATTTTGGCTGCGCCGCACGGACGGCTGGTACATGTATGCCGTCAGCTTGCGGGGCATTCTGTCCTCTTTGCTCTTGAGCGACATCTCTCCGGTGTGGTGTGGATGTTTTTGCTGGGTACCGAAGATCTGTTGTCGGCTGGAGTATGCTGATTGCTGCTGTTTCCAGGCCATTGGTGTGCAGAGCTCCTGCCTCAAGTGTCCATCTTAGCCACGCAAAGGACAAGCCCCCAAACCCTTCTGGATTTTCAATGACAGACCAAATGTGCAGTAGAAATGTAGATATTTATTAATCACAATGTAGTAAGTAATATAAATGTCATAAAAGTATCAAAATTGTACAAGAAATATTAAAAACATACTAGACATGAAACTTAGCTGCCCAGGACAAACATTCTGGGCTAGGACAGATCAATGCCGAAAATTACGCCTGACATGTTTTTTGGACAGAAATTTCCTTCTTCAGAGTCTTAGCGTCACTTAAAGTAGACGTGTAGTCTTTCTATAATGTAAATAAGTAAGGTATTAGTACAAGGATAGTATAATACAAGGAATGATATGCCTATTTGAATTGCATATAAAACCTTAGATTATCATGTTAAACCACAACTTGTAAAACCAGAACAATGCACCAGATGTACTTACAAAAGTGGATCGACCAACAACAGACACACGGTTGAAATTGGATGGACATCTGCATACCCAGTCTGGCTAATAAGAGGCTAAATCAAGATGGGAAAGTAACCACTACAAATAATGCAATGGTGCCAGCGGGGGAAATCACTGCAAGAGCACCCAAACAGTGCTGGAAAATGGGACAACACTGGCTGACCAGCCTGTTCAAGGTTATAGCCTACAATTGCACATCATGTGAGTCTGTTGGTATAAGCATAAAATAATTTCTGATTACAATGATTGCACCATTTAACCTTGAGAGTACAGTAATAAACCAGAACAGTCCGTGTCCCATCTTAGGATCGACCTGTCCTGAATAATAATTTAAAGTAATATAAACCCAAAGATCATACCTAAGAATGATGGAATGAGGTAAATACCACTTGCAATAGCATGAGAATAAATAACATGCAATAGCATTGGTGTATATCTGTGGGTAAAAGCACAAAAAGACACAGAGAAGATATAAGTGCAGTATATAGCATGGAATTGTATTAAATATATAGGACAGTTAGTGTCCAAACACGGGACTGACCTAGGCAAATGAAAGTCAAAAACATGGTCAATAGTGGTATACCTGAGGTATGGTGTTGGAATGGATGTCTCTGTAGCGGTTTGGCACGATCGAATGGCTAAGCGCACAAAACAGACAATTTAAATCAGGACAGGTTCTAATTTGGTTTCTGGTTCTAATCACTGATCAGCGATCAGAGTCAGCTGGGGCCAGATGACACGCTGGCGACGCTGTTCAATATGCATGGCTGCATGGTTGGATGCTCCCAGATGAGGCGGCGCCCGGCGCCCACCCTGCCTGGGGGCGGAGCAGCATCCTGTGTCACAACCTCAGTGGCACATGATGATCCTGAATGTATGCGCCCCACACTGGGACACAAACAAGAAGGAAATCACCCAACACATGTAGTGAGGGCTAGAGGGACCCCAGACACGGCCAAATAGAGCTAGTCCACCAGCATTATGAGGATACACAGGACGCAGGTGACCCCATTAGAGAAATTGTAAAATTGTGCCAAATGGAGACCCGATAATGGCAGCGGCATCATGTGGCCTGTGTTGGAAGAGCCGCAAATGGGTACAAATGGGCTGAATCCTGCAATCGAAAACATATCTGTTTTGCAAAGACATAACAAACAAAATACAAAGAGAAAATACATGTGTTACAAACTCGATAAGGACACCCAAATGTACTCTTTTGCTGGCCCCACATACACAATATTGCCTCGTTTCAGGGCAAGGTAAAGCATGCTATCTGAAAGCTTTATATAACATAGGTTTGTGTGCTAATGAGGTAAGTGAAAACACGTACATTCCATGAAACACATAAAATGCAAGTTCACCCAGTGTGAGACTGAACTTCAAAGTGGGCATACCTGTTAAGGATGTCCTTATTTACTAACCCAAAAAACACACTCTCTGAGAACGCCCAGAAACATCCAAGTGCTGTTCACACACAAAAAGTCCCTGAGTAAGGATGAGCTCAGGCGTGTTTGCATGGTCCACATGCAGAGCCCGCCAGGAAGTTGGCGCAGCACTGTACTAATCATAGGCAGTGAGACATTGCCCGATCTCTGCAGTCACAAAACGGGGCAATGTCTCCATGCCTGTGATTAGCGCAGCAATGCGCCAACCTCCTGGCGGGCTCTGCACGTGGACCATGCAAACACGCCTGAGCTCATCCTTATCCCTGAGTATGACCAGACCAACCCAAATGCATTTCACACACCAAAAGGCACAGGAAAATATCAAAGTCCCTGAGCATGTCTAGACCAACCCAGATGCAGCTAGCCCAAAATAAGCGACCCCCCTGTCCAAAATTAAGCACATTACCCAGCATGTCCTTATTTAAGGTTAAGAGAAAAGAAGGTTGAAAAAAGTACTGGACTGCATCAAAAATGCACCAAAAACGTATCATAAATGCACTGGAACGCATCCAAAACGCACATGCAGAAAAGCATCTGGAACGCATATGGACTGCATTTCTATGGAGTGAAGTAGCCCTAAAGTGGTGCATCTGTAGCACGTATCCAAAATGCTACTTCAAAGATGTACAGCTTTAGAAAAAACTTACAAACATTCTAGCTGCAAGATTTTAACCCAAAACAAAAAATAGCCTGCCCCCCAATACATACAAGGCTATTTGGGTCTGTAAAGGCTTAAAATGACAACCCCTAAGTGAAAAATACCACCCCAAAATAAAAAAATAGGGGGGCTCTGGCATCCCAAAAGTCCCAAAAGTCAACCACCTTGTTCCCATATTCAGAGGAACAAGGGCCTCTTCCACAAAACCCTAGGCTGGGGTTGTGGGGGACTGCAGACAGGGGGCTTTAGGGAATGTGGAAAGCCCCTTTAAACTAGTGGGTACAAGGTGCTTTGTGGTTGGTATTGGGCTGAGCACAACATGCTCCAAAGGCAACCACCTGTTGAGTGCATGTTGCCTTGTATGGTTCAGGAGGGGGATGGGCGATCGCTCTTCTCGCCCCTTTCCTAGCTGGCCCTGTTGTATGCTCTGAAAAAGTATGTGGTTTGGATTGGTGAAGGCAGCTCACAGCCTTTTGAGAATGAAGTAGAGTGTGGAGTTCCCCTTTAAAAGTAAAAGTTATCCCATGGAAATCCAAGGGGTTAGAGGGGGGAGACAAGAGCATTGGAGAATGGAGTGTGGAGTTCCCCTTTAAAAGCAAAAGCTAGCCCAAAGAAATCATATGCATTAGAGGGGGAATGTTAAATGCCCTTTTTGGGAGAGCTAGAGGAGTGAGATTCTTTTTACATAATTTCAACAAGGTGCATGTCACATGTTGGCAACGTAATATGCTAACATGACCTGTGTGCAAATATCCTTAAAAAAATACACAGAGGTGAACCAGCGTAGAAAAAAAAATTGTCAAGATTTTGGCTGCGCAGTGAACAAAACGCATTTGAATGAGTGCAAGAGCCGCTTGCCCATGCGCAGTGCATAAAGGGGTTGTAAAGGTATATATATATTTTTTTAAAATAACAAACATGTTATACTTACCTCCACTGTGCAGCTCGTTTTGCATAGAGTGGCCCCGAACCTGGTTTTCTGGGGTCCCTCGGCGGCTGTCTCGGCTCCCCCTGCAAGGACTTCTCAAGTTCATGTGAGCTCCCTCGCATGCTGAGGAGTGCTTGTGGGCACGCTCCCATGATACAGCAGGCGGCCATAGCCGCTCACTGTATCACTCGGCCCCGCCCCCTGGCACGCTGCATCATTCGATGTGATTGAAAGCAGCGCGAACCAATGTCGGCGCTGCTTTCAATCCATCCACTATAACCAATCAACGGCCAGGCTGATCGGCGAAGAGGATGTCGGGGGTGAGTGCGGGACTTTCGAGGGGTCAGTTTAGTAAAACGGGGGGCTGGGGGGGCCGGCATTGTCGGATGTTTTTTCACCTTAATGCATAGAATGCATTAAGGTGAATTTTTTTTTTTACCTTTACAACCCCTTTAAATTAATCTCATGCAGTTCTAAACGTACTTGCAGGCACGGCAGGCTTGTTCAGAAAAAGTTACTTTGTCATTCTATTTTGGGCATATTTGTTACTTGGGCAGTTGTAACTAAACGTATTCACATCACCCACATCACCCCATAATATTAGTACCTTCATCTTCAGTTAATATTGAATTGAGGATGCTGTGCGCCATGTCCATAGTGGCGCTCAGATTTCATTCTCACGTGCGCGGAGATCGCTATAGTAAGTAGGAATTAGCGCTGTTACCGGCGCAAAGGTTTTGTAAATATGAAATTGTACTTTGCGCCTTGGTGTGTGCCTCTACTGATGGCACAAACATTTTGTAAATCAGACCTTGTGGATCATAAAATAATGAACCTGCCGGTTAGAAGGGAAATCCTTACAGTCACCAGCTGACCCATCCAGCAGAACTTTGCTCTCTTTAGACATGACAATGACATGGTGAGAAGCTGCTGGGTTTTTTTTTTGCACACTGCAGTTCAGATCCAGTCCCTAGGAGTGTTTCCGTTACACAGTGGGCCTTAATATAACAAGCCTGCCGGTTAGAAGGGCAAGCCTTCTAGTCACCAGGTCACCCCTCTGACAGAACCTCTATCTCCTGGCCACTACCGCCTCCTCTCCTGAACTAACTAATCCACCTTCTTTTTGTTTTCCACTCTTTACTACCCAGAAGGATATTATTAACTTTATTCTTGGTTCCCCGCTCCCATTTAAGTAATCCAGACAATTTCAGCAACTTCAACCAATTACATCTGAGGTCCAGCACTTAATTTTCTACAGGCCAGAAAAAGAGAGAGGGAGACCTGACACCTGGCTTCCTCCTACATATATCACTGCAAAACAGGAAGTGACACACACAGGGGAAAGTTGCACCCCAACACACATTAACCCCCAAACTACCAAACATTAAAATCATAGGTAATATTTAGGCACCTGCCTTCAAAGACAATGCAGTTTTATTGGAGCACCAAGGTGAAATGTCCGGTGTTGGAGTCCTCAGAAAACACTCATTGCTGCAACTCTTGGATTACCAGACATAAATAATGCCAACATGTGGGGAGGCACAGAAGCTAGACATGGAATCCGCATTGGGGTAACCCACCAAAAGTCACTTTAAAAATAAATAATGCAACTCTTTGGTCATGAATGATCATCAATCAAGAAATATCTGCGTTCAGTGAATCTGTGCAATCTGAATCTAAATCCAACTCACAAGATCTATAAATCCTCTCAATAATACTCATCAGTGACTATGAAAACATACCTGGGAAGTAGAACAATACCTTTCTCATTAGCTCATTGAATGATATTTCAGCATTCTGAGCTGCAAAGTTTCTGTACTTCTGTATGCACATTTTATTGGCCTTTGTTGTTTCCAATAATGAAATTAGAAATTCATTTTACAGTGTCAACAGAATAGTAATGAGTGGTTACCGAGAAGACATTTCCCTTGTCCTATACTAACAAAAGGGATTAGATAACAATTGTAGCATTTTGTTACCATGGAAACATAAAAAAGATAAAACAAAAATTACTCAGGAAATCTTGTTCATCCTGCTTCAGAGTTGTTGAAAGCCTTTACTCTCGATTCTAGGGAATATTCATAAATCCCTAGAAATGATCAAAAGATGTGTATTAAAATAGTAGAATCTTAGAATTGTCGAGTATGTTAGATGAAGCTTACTTCCAAGTGGGCTTATTTAAATGGCGCTCAGTAGAACTTTGGACCAAGAAGTGCATGATATGGAGAAAGTATATGATTGTGTCCAAATAGACACATTGTTCTGAAAGCTGGGATTTTTTTATTTTAATATACAATAAAATTATATTTATTTTGCTAAAATATCATGTATCCTAAACAGCTGGCATGTTTTTTTTTGTTCATTCTTTCTGCATCTATTAGATCGTAAACTCTTATGAGCAGGGCCCTCCTAACCCTCTTATATGGTATTATAACCGTGCTGTCTCCCTTATATCGTAAAGTGCTGTGCATTAATAATAATAATAATAATAATAATAATAATGAACTCAGTGCTGATAATCTACTGCAGCCACTTTCAGCCACTTTTGGTGGCTGAAATAGGTCCTGGTCCTAGAGCACTCACTCTAGGACCAGAACATCATTGCTCTGCACCGGCTTCCTGATACAATAGTGGACCATGCTGTTTTCGGGGTGTGGATAAGCAGTGACCATAAGGCACTTCTCAAGAGAAAGAGCCAGCTACTGTTTGGACTGGCAAAGCTGATAGTCGTGATGACATCAATGCATCCTTGCCCCCACCCTACGCATTTCGTCAAAAGCTGATATCTTTGTGTATATAGATTGCATACGTTTACACGTGTGTTACATGTGTGTTACATCTAATCAGGCCTTATAAAGGAGCATGCATGCTCCGAATGTGCACCGCTGCCACGCCTCCTGCCCTCCTCCTGATGATGTATTGGCTGTCTGTCACTCCACTGACCTCAGAGCTCTGGAAACCACCAGTGTGGCTCTGATCCAGGTCTGCACAAACAGAGCTTTCCAGACAGATATCCATCACTGAGTCTCACTGTTTTTTATATGTGCATTATTTCTTTTATTTTGTGAGTTGTTGACCTTCTATTAAACATGTTGCATGTATTACTGCACTTAGACTGCTCCTGTTGTGTTCTTGGGATCCAAATACATCAGGATTGTCTTTGTACCTTATAAACTTTTTTATATATGTAGTATAGGGATGAGGCAGATGTTCGTGTCGAACGTAAGTAACATGAGTTGTATATTCTTTATTTTGACATTCAATTCAGTTATACAAATGCATTTCTTTTAACCATACATCTTGAACAATGATATTTACAGTAATATTTGGTACATCTTTTCTTCCCTCTCCCACCCCATAACAAAAAAAAAAAAAAGGAATTGTATAATAAACCCAACACATCCCTTATCTCACTCACTTCCCTCTCTGTCAACATTATCCCTCCAGTATTCGTAGGTATCTCTCCATTTTGGTAAATACCAGTCATTGTTGCCATACCCTTTGGTATTTTTCCCCTGTATCTTCCGTCATATGTATAGACTCTTCAATAACTCCTGTCCACTCGACCCTCTCGACCCACTCTTTTATTGTCGGAGCCTGCTGGGTTTTCCAGAGGCATGGGATCAGAGCCTTGGCTGCATTTAGTAAGTATGGAGTTAATGTAAATTTATATTGTGCCACCCCCTTCTCTGAATCATGGAACAACCATACCCATGGATGTTTTTCAATCCTTTCCCCTACTATAAAAAATATTATTTCTATTATTCTATCCCACCACGAAAGGTGTATGAAAGTCCCCCGTACGGTACAACCCCTCCAACAAGTTGACGGGGCATCTCCTCTTATACTATGTACCCTCTGGGGGGTCATGTACCACCTAGCAAGCAGCTTGTAAGACATTTCAGTCATTAGTATATCTTTTGCTACTGAGTGAGTCAGTCTAATTATTTTGTTCCTATGCTCATCGTTTCTTAAGGGACCTATCTCCCTTTCCCATTTTCCCAGATAAGCTGGATATTCCTGGTCCACCTCCCACCTTAATATGTTGTATATTTTGCATATTCTTCTCTCTAACCTTTGAGATGACTACAGTGAAGTGTTGAATTTGAGTATATCACCTGTCTAGTGATTTGTGTCCCCATTCCTGTATAATTTCACTATAAGTGTATATGCTATTCCCTTTCATCACATCCTGTAGTGCTATTTCCTCCCATCTACTAAAATATAAACACTCCTCCTTACCGGGCAAAAAGTAACTTGTGTCTAAAAGTGACATAAGTGGAGAATTATAATCCCATTTGTGTCTCATATTTATTTTGTCCCAAATCTTGAATGTGTTATTTGTTAAAGTGCTCGTGCTTACTCCTAAATCTCAGTGCTGAGGTGGTATCCATATCATTTTACCAATGTTTGTTCTACTCAAAATAATTTCTAGCTCAACCCAACTCTTCCCCGCCTTATTATGCAGCCAAATTGTTAATCTAGAGATCACTATTGCTTCATAGTATTTTTTCAACTCTGGCATTGCTAATCCCCCTCTATCTTTGTTTTTCACCAATATGTTATAGGCGATACGGGGGCGTTTACGAGCCCAAATGAACTTTACAACCATCGATTTTAATTTATTGAAATAAATCTGGGGGAGGGGGACTGGGACCATTTGAAACGTGTAAATTAACATAGCCAATATAAACATTTTGATTGCATTTATCTTTCCTGTCCATGTGAGTGCTTTATACTGCATTCTACTCAGTTGATCTTTGATTTTATTAAGTAGGGGTATATAGCTGGCTTCATATAAATTGGCTATTTGAGCTGTCAATTTTATGCCCAAGTAACTCAGTTCTCTTTTACACCACTTAAGCGGAAGTTGAGCTAAGATTGCTCTCTGCTCCGCTTCTGGCAGGGTCAAGTTCAGAATCTCGGACTTAGTCACATTTATTTTAAAATTAGATAATACCCCTTACTGCTCTAAGTCCTTCAGGATTGTCGTGATAGTTATTCTAGGTTTGGATATATATAATATTAAATCATCAGCAAACGCAGCCGTTTTATATTCTCTTCCACCGACCTGAATTCCTTGGATATCTTGATTTTTCCGTATTGCCACCAGGAGGGGTTCCAGCGTAATTATGAATAGGAGTGGTGAGAGTGGGCATCCCTGTCTTGTCCAATTGAACAATTCAAGGGGGCAGGACAGGGAGCAATTAACTCTAATTCTAGCCATCAGGAAATAAAGGGACTCAATCCATCCCATCATCCTCTCACCCAGACCCAAGTACTTCAATGTCTTGAACATGAACCCCCAGTTGTCTCTATCAAAAGCCATTTCAGCGTCAACTGACATGAGTACCAGTGTGGCTCGGATCTAGGTCTGCACAAACAGAGTTTTCTGGATGGATATCCAGCAATGAGTCTCACTGTTTTACATGTGCATTACTTCTTTTATTTTGTGAGTTGTTGACCTTCTATTAAACATGTTGCTTTGTATTACTGCACTTAGACTGACGCTACTGTTTCTCCCCTATATCTGTTCACAGAGCTCCTTCTCACTATGACAGCTGGCTGCTCCTGTTGTGTTCTTGGGATCCAAATACATCAGGATTGTCTTTGCACCTTATGAACTTTTTTATGTATGTATTTTTTTTTATATATGTCATTTTTTTATATATGTGTAGTTCATGTCGAACGTAAGTTACATGAGTTGGGTGTTCGCCTGTTCGCCAAACAGTGAACATTATTCGAAGCGCCGCGGAACACCATTAAAGTCTATGGGACACTAACATGAAAAACCAAAAGTGCTAATTGTAAAGGCTTTCATGTAAGTTATTGCCATAAAAAGTGTTTGGGGACCTGGGTTCTGACCCAGGGCACATGTATCAATGCAAAAAAAAGTTTTAAAAAAGGCAGTTTTTTCAGGAGCAGTGATTTTAATAATGCTTAAAGTGAAACAATAAAAATGAAATATTCCTTTAACTGGTTCCGGATCAGCTGCCGCAGTTATACTGCATGCGCTATCTTGGCATTTTATGGCCTTCAAAACTGTGATAGGTAGTGAGGAGCAAAATCAAAAATTTACACCCTTAGGAATCCTGAAGGCGGTGCTTGGTTTTCGGGGTCCTGTACACGGCAAGGCTCATAAAAAGTCTCACACATGTAGTATCCCCGTACTCAGGAGAAGCAGCAGCATGTATTTTGATGTGTAATTCCACATATGCCTGTGGCATGTTTGAGCAATATATCATTTAGTGACAACTTTGTGCAAAAAAATAAAAATTAAGTTTGTAATTTTCCCGTAACTTATGGCAAAATAAAAAATATTCCATGGACTCAACATGCCTCTCAGAAAATAGCTTGTGGTGTCTACTTTCCAAAATGGAGTCATTTGGGGGGAGGAGTTGTGCTATCTGGGCATTTTATGGCCTTCAAAACTGTGATAGGTAGAGAGGAGTCAAATCAAACATTTACACCCTTAGAAATCCTGAAGGCGATGATTGGTTTTAGGGGTCCTGTACGCAGCTAGGCTCCCAAAAAGACTCACACATGTTGTATCCCTGTACTAAGGAGAAGCAGCAAAATGTATTTTGGGCTGTAATTCTACATATAACCATGGCATGTGTGAGCAATATATAATTTAGTGACAACTTTGTGTAATTTCTTTTTTTTTTGTAATTTTTCAATCACTTATGACAAAAAAAAAAAAATATTCAATGGACTCAACAAGGCTCTCAGCAATTTCCTTGGGTTGTCTACTTTCCAAAATGGTCATCTAAAGGGGGGGGGGGGGGGTTGTATTGCCTTGCCATTTTAACACCTCAAGCCACTTTAACACCATGAGAAATGAGCAGTCATAAACTAACAGCTGCGTAAATTCCAGAAAATGTACCCTAGTTTGTAGACGCTATAACTTTTGCACAAACCAATAAATCACGCTTATTGACATTTTTTTTACCAAAGACATATGGCTGAATACATTTTGGCCTAAATGTATGACTAAAATTGAGTTTATTGTATTTTTTTGTTTGTTTTGTTTTTTGTTTTTAAAGTTTTTATTGAAGTTTTACAAGTGAACAAAAGCAAGAACTGCAAAATTCAATATAATAAGTACATGAAACATAAGAGTACAAGTCCAGTTAAGTACAAGCAATGTAATATCATTTGGGAGATACCGTCTGGTGGAAAGCTTATTGGTATAACAAATAATCTAAGATCAAATACAACATTGAGAGGTGATCAGCATAAAATCGTGTTCGAATATTGCATGGAGTTGTGGCCGGGTATGGAAGGTGAAGTGTTAGTGCACTTGGTATGTACCATACTCCGTAAAAGCGAGAATACAAGTATGAGACCTCGGCAACCAGTCGCCCCAACTGGGATCAGACTGCGACTGGATGGAGAAAAGGGATAAGGTTTCCAGAAGTAGGGTAGTACCCCGAGCACTAGAAAGTATGGATGAAAGAAGTAACAAGAAGGAACTCGTAAATATTATAAATGTTTGTTAATGTGCATAAACAGGAACAACAGGTCTGGTGATAGCGGAGCCAGCCGCTATTCAGCAAAAATACATATAAAGATTTAAAGGCCTAACCAACGTTTCATATTCAAAGGTGTCCATCAGGACTATAAAGGGAGGATTGTTAAGGGTAATGGGAAAAAGGGGTAACCAATGAAGGGCAGGAGTGCCATGTATAGAGCCATTAAGAACTTCATCCAGTTAGTTATGGTGTCACCATGAGAAGAGAGGATCTGAGCGTTAAGGGAGGTCTCTGGTGTAATAGAGGGAATCCCTGTGAGCTGGGATTTAGTGCTAAAAGAAGAAAATACATTAAGTGTATCTGTGGGATAAATGTGGTGGTGAGACCGGTTATGCCAGGTGATACAGGGTGTGAAGGAAATTCGTCGATGGAGTTATCACATCAGGTAAGTAACGCTCGGTATTTCGGGGTGGTGATAAAATGCTTCCAACAAGACCAGGTCTGAACATATTTAGAAGGTGTGTCTTTCGCCTGATGGATCAAATCTTCTATGTCAGCTGTTTTTTGGATGCGCTCGAGCCAATCCCTCATGGAAGGTGGAGTTGGTGAGGGCCAATGTTCGGAGATGCACATATTGGCAGCAGAGATCATATGCATAACGAGGGAACGTTGGTATGATCGGCTAGGTTTGGCAGGATGATGGAGTAAGAATTGTGCAGGGGTAAATTCTAATTTGTAGGTTGTAACGTGATGTATCAGCTCATGGACTTTCACCCAAAATGGTTGAATCTTAGTGCAGGACCACCACAGATGTAATAAGGAACCTGGTTCGGATTCACATCTCCAGCACTGCGCCGAAAGTGATGGAGAGATGTGATGTAGATGGAGAGGGGTTCTGTACCATCTGGATATTAGTTTGTAAGCGTTTTCCTGTGCAGAAATGTTCAGAGATCCTTTGTGCGCTAATGTGTATATTTTTTCCCAGTCCTTGTTTGTAAGGTCAATAGAGAGATCTCTAGACCATTTCTCTGTGTTTCTATCCCGGAGATTAGTGTGAGAAGGGAACAGTAGGGAATACATAAAGGAGATGAGGTGTCTCTGCGGTTCAGCTTTTTGACACATGTCTTCAAAAGGGGTTAGGGATCTGTACAATGTTGAGGTTTTAGCTTGTGATTCGAGAAAATGTTTAATTTTGATGTAAGTCCAATATGGAAATATGTGGGGTTGTAAACGATCTGATAAATTAGAGTGTGACATCAATTTTCCATTAGTAAAGAAATGCATGGCCCGGACAGTTGCATGAGGCCAAGAGTCTTTCAAAAAGGATGAATGCATGCCCGGTAAAAAGGCCGGATTTAGCCTGAGGGGGGTCATAGGGCCAGTAATAGATGATATCTGAAATCATGAACAGACTTTTTGAAAGATAGACAATGTAGGATGAATCAGTGGATGAGAGCTGTAGGTCGAGGGGAAGTGAGTGGCCAGTATCCAAGGTGCTGAGGCAAGTGGAATGTGTGAGAACATATTTTCCAATTGAACCCAATCTTTGGAAAGGAGGTGAACATTCCAATCTAAAATCCTCGTTAGATGACTTGCCTGATAATATTTTTCCACGTCCGGGAGCCCAAGACCTCCAAGCATCTTGGGGGATGTAAGTTTAGTATAACTCAATCTGGGGCGAAGTGTAACCCAAATAAATTTAGTACAAATTTTCCGATATGTAGTGAAAAATGGTGGAGGGAGTTTAATGGGGACTGTTTGTAGCAAATATAAGACCCTCGGGAGGATATTCTTTTTGAGTATGGCCGCTCTTCCGAACCAGGAAAATAGTCCGGAGGCCCAATTTTTTAGATCTTTAGTAATAGTTTGTAACAGGGGTAGATAATTTACATCGTAAAGTTTGTTAAGAGAAGCAGGAATTTGGATGCCCAAATAAGTAAGGGTAGAAGTGTTCCATTTGAATGGGAAATTTTGCTGACAATGAGAGCATTGTGACGGGGTTAAGGTGATATTTAAGGCTTTTGGTTTTAGAAAATTGATCTTGAGGTGGAACAAGTAGGTGAAGTGTTCAAGCGTTTTCAAAAGGTTCGGCAATGTAGTCAAGGGCTCTGTCAGAAACAAAAGGATATCATCTGCAAAGGCAGCTAGTTTATAAGTATGGTCATCTATATCAATTCCTTTGATATCTGGGTTTTCCCGTATGCAGGGAAGAAGCGGTTCCAAGGTAAGTACAAAAATAAGTGGTGACAGGGGACAACCCTGGGGAAGGCGTCCGATAGGTGGCCGTTGACTCGGACTCTAGCAGTAGGGCCAGAGTAAAGTGCAAGGATATAATTTAGCATCCGGTCAGGAAGGCCCGTAGCCCTCAAGACCTCTGACATATAATCCCAGGCCACTCTATCGAACGCCTTCTCCGCATCCAACGACAAGAAGAATCCCTTTTGGTTGGAATTATTAAGCCAATGGTGAATATTTATGGCTTTGAGGGTGTTATCCCTTGCCTCTCTGCCAGGAATGAATTCCACCTGATCAAGATGGACCAGACCTGGAAGCAAGGGAAGGAGTCTATTAGCCAAGATCTTAGCATACCACTTAAGGTCAACGTTTAAAAGGGAAATTGGTCCTTAATTAGATATTAGTGAGGGATCTTTACCCGGTTTCGGGATGACCGTTATGTGGGCCGTTAGTAGGTCTCTCGGGGGTGAAGTGGGTGTAGCATAGGCATCAAATGTGTTGGTAAAGATAGGCGTTAAGTATTGTTTGAAAGATTTATAATAGCCGACCGTGAGGCCACCTGGCCCCGGGCTTTTACCAGCTTTCAGCATGTTTAGGGAAAAGTTCGCTTCTTCTGTGGTTATGGGCTTGTCTAGATCTTGGCAGATGGATTCAGAGATGGGAGTAGGGCTATAGCACGTAAGGAAGGCTTTGATCAGTTGTGTCCGTTCTGCAGCCGTTTTTATGGAATCTGGAGAATTCAGATTGTATAATTTAGAGTAGTATGATAAGAACTGTTTAGCTATGTCTGGGGTGGAAGTAAGTTTTTGGCCTTGCGTGGTGGTGATGGAATGTATTGTCGTTTTGGTTTCTTAGTCTGTAAAGCTCTAGCTAATAGTCTACCTGCTTTATTACCATATTCATAGAATGTTTTTTGGGTAAGGATAAATTTACGTCTGATTTGTTTGCCTAGTAGGGTTATTAGTTCCTTTCTACATAAAGTTAATGAATGCAGGGTATCTTGGGCTAATGTTTGGTTATGTACTTGTTGTAAACGACTAATCTTTTGTAATAAATCGTTCTGGTATTGAGATCTAAGTTTCCGTCTTTTAGAGGCCTCAGCAATAAAAAGCCCCCTAATTACGCATTTATGTCTTTCCCATGTGATTTGTGGTGAAGTATCGGAGATATCATTTTCAGCAAAGAATTGTTGTAAGCTTTTCTCAATTTCTGATACTATAGCTTTGTCAGTGAGTAAGGAAGGATCTAATCTCCACGTTTGTGAGCGAGGAAGTGAAACTGGGAATGATAAGGTTATTGAGATTGGATGGTGGTCTGAAATGAACATTGGATCAATAGTAGCTTTCTGAAGTAGTGGGAGATCTGGCTGGGATAAGAAGAGGTAATCAATTCTAGAATATTTTAAATGAGGCGGAGAAAAATATGTGTAGTCTTTATGATCAGGATGAAGCATACGCCAGGTGTCGTGGAGTAAAAATGATTGTAATTCCAGTTTGATTGCTTGAAGGGCTGTGTAAGGTAAAGAGGAAATACCCGTGGAGGTGTCCCGAATGGGGTTTAGTGGGGCATTGAAGTCTCCCCCTAAGATTAACGTCCCTTCTTGGAAATTGGCTAATTGCTTCATCAAGTCACGGAAGAAGGGTACTTGACCACTATTAGGAGCATAAATATTGACTAGTGTGATTGTCCTGTTTCTATATGTGCCCTTCAGGAAGAGGAATCTTCTTTGGTGATCAGACAGCTCACCCGTGATTTGAATGGGAGTATTTTTTGATATAAGAATGGAGACACCTTTTGTTTTTGCTATATCATTTGTAGAATGAAAAACTGTGGGGTAATAAAAATTGTAAAGTTTCGGAATAGAATTAGTACGGAAGTGCGTTTCTTGTAAAAAAACTATGTCAACCTTATTGTGTTGCATAGTGAGGAGGAGTTGCGATCGTTTCTCAGGTACATTCAAACCCTTGACATTCAAGGAGGTAACTTTGAGTTGTGTAGAAGGGGATGTATTTATTGTGGGAGCCATGAGCAATGTGCATGTGGGATCCTAATGTAAGGTACAGAAATGTGGAATGAAAAGATATAATACCGTCCAGTCGACTATAAGAGGAGACGTATTATGAAGTATGGTGTGCAATCTTATGATCGGACTGTTAGGCACTCTAGGTAAAGTGTAATGCCAGGGGTGGGTAGGTAAAGGAGAGGTAAGTGGGTTAGGGACGTCGGTTAAAGAGAAGGATATCCGGCGACAGGTGAGAACCAGCTCGCCTATCAAAAAGGGGGGAAAATAAAGCCGGAACAAGGCAGTGGTTTAATATATGAGAGTGTCGTATGCAGGTAAAATTGGAAATCGTACCACTTTGTGGGAGGTGGTTTGGATGAATAGAAAGAAAAGAAAAGAAAGAAACATTTGTCTGACTATGTGCCTAGGGGCTAGAGAAACGGTGCAGAGTGGGGAAGGCATTGCCAGGGGGTATGGAAGAAAGCACCTGGAATGTTAAAGATGCAAAAGATTTTAGAGTGTTTGAAGCTAATTCGGGTAGCTATGGTTGAATAGAATGGTCCTATATGGATATGTAAGAGAAGGGAAGATCTGTCTTAGCAAAGAACAACTAGCGGACTCTCAATAATCGAGAATAAAAATATTAGAGGAAGTAAACCCCTTAGGCCGCGTACACACGCGGGGACTGTTCGGCCAACTTTGTCCGCTGAACAGTGTTTCGGCAAACAGTCCGCTCGTGTGTGGGCTTTCAGCGGACAGTTTCAGCGAACAGTCCGCTGAACAAGGTTTTTCGGAAATTCCGAAAAACTGTCCGCTGAAACAAAGTTTCAGCGAACAGTCCCCTCGTGTGTAGGCTTGTTCGTCAAACTAAGTTCCGCGCATGCTCAGAAAGGATTTACACGCCGAAAGTTATAATGCAGTGTATAGGACGTCGTATTTTTCGTCCCGTCGTACGTGCCGTTCACGTCATCGCGCACGGTTTCAGCAAACTGTTCGTTCGTCGTGTGTGGCCATGTCCGTCCATGCTAATTTTGAGCGGACTGTTTGCCGAAACTGTTTGACGGACAAAGTTGGGCGAACAGTCCCCGCGTGTGTACGCGGCCTTACAGTAAACAGTTAATAAGGTAAAACTAAAAGCCTCTATATGAGGAAGACAATTCATAGTTATAAAGCAAACCTGTAAAAGAAAAAAAAAATTGCGGTCAAAGCGCTAAAGATATCAGAGAGACAGCGACAATAAACTCTTTTCAGCAATTCTAAAAACAATGCAGTATCATGTGAATACGTGAGATTTAAGTTAGGGCATTGTAAACAGGAGGTATACCATAAAAGTCTCTATACACATTGGAGAACCGTGGCCCATAAGTCCTAAAGATAAACATGTAATTGGGAACAATCAGATTCTTATGTAAGTGATGCACTAATGGCAACAGTAAGCTATAGTATAGATCAGTTTCGAGGCCCTAATAGTGGAGTAGGACCCCGAAACCTATATGATTGAAGAAGCAGGTCCATGTACCTCAGTCATAAAAAGAGGATCAGTCGATGAGCACCAGTAAGTTATGATGTAGGATCCGTTCCCAATGTCAAAATATATATTCATTGCTCTATATCCGCAAGGAATGTGTGGGATGTGGAATGCTTCATAGTAGGTAAGTAGACCTACTATCATGTGGGCATCTCCAGAGCAGATGCAAGGTGTTGTAAACCCTATTAATTATGCTCGTATGGGATAGACCATAGAAAAGACGACAACCCGATCTTGATATGCTGGGCCAAACTGGTCTGCATGGTCAGAGGGAGAGGTCTCTATTCCTAGTTATCGAGAAGAAAATAAAAACCATCAAATTGCATGTGTGGGGGCACTTATGTTAGAGGCAAGAGTATCACACCAGGAATTGCAGTCCCTTTCCCTACAAGCTTGTTATCGGGGCTCTAGTGGGATGATGCATGTGATGGCTTTTTATATGGGAGACTCCATAGGGAATTACAAGTGGCCCTGTGAATTCAATTAAGAGGTCGCGGGAAGGCAGCGATGTAAAACATGAACCTCGCTTTATGGTGAAGTAAAGTAATATGTATGCCATAACATATATATGAATCAGATACTTGCATCCAGAAGGGAACTTAGAATAACTGATGTGTACAGCTAAGCTTAAATGGATATCTATGTGCAACTATGAGCTCTCCGGCTAGACAATAGAAACTGTTAAAGAAATAAAATGAAATAAGGGGCGATGATAACTTTCTTCAATGCATCGTTAACTCAAACACAGGATAGGAGGTAAGTAGAGTAGCTAGCGATCTCTGCGAGCTCTTCTGGGAAGTGGAGCAGCTGTAGGACTGTAGGAATCGTGGTGCAAGGATGAATTCGGGCCTGATCTCGTAGTAGATGGAGACCGCCGTCTCCTGAAGTGTGTGTGCTGAGTTTCCATGGGTTCATCGGGTGTAAGCTTAGAAGTAGTACCCGGAATGTTGAAGTCCGCATACCAATTAGGCACCGCTGTATACGGTATATCCAGGGATTTGCAGAAAGAATCCAGATCTTCAGGGACTCTGAGTGTAGCTGTGTGTCCATGGTGAGTAGCAGAAAGAGCAAAGGGGTATTTCCATCGGCATGGAATACCTCTAGCCTGCAGCACTTCCAGCAGTGGGTGCAAATCTTTCCTATGTCGCAAGGTGATAGCCGACAAATCTTGATAGATAGATATCCTGTGGCCATCAAATTCCAGGGAACCTTTGGTCCGTGCCTGCTTCAAGATATCTTCCTTCAGTTTATAGTCATTAATATAGCAAATAATATCCCTAGGGGGATCAGATTCCCTGCCTTTTGGTCTAAGAGCTCTGTGGATCTGTTCCATTTCAATATGGGTTGTGTCCTGTGAATCAAGCAGTTGTCTGAATAGAGAGGATACTGTAGAGAGAAGTTGAGTATTGTCCACACTCTCCGGCAGACCCCTCACCCTCAGATTATGTCTCCTGCCGCGGTTGTCGAGGTCTTCGACATGCCTCTGTATTTCTCTCAATTGAAGTGAGTGTGTATCCACAGCCACAGTGACTTTGCTAATTGCAGATTGCTGATAGGCCGTCTTCCTCTCAACTTCTTGTACTCTGCCCGCCATTACATGCAGTTCCTGGCGGAGATCAGCAATCGCTGTGGTAAAGGTGTCCTTTATGTCGGACGCCACCGCACGAAGGTCCTGTAGGGTCGGGTGTTGAGAGGGAGAAGGAGCGGGACCCGCCGGATTATCGGAGCGGTGTGTTTGGCCGGAGTCAGCACGATCTCGTCTCGCGTCTGTGAGGAGGCTGAAGAAGACGCCGCCATATTAGCCCTATGTGTCCGGAACAGCTCTGGGATACCGGGCAGATTTTGGCTTCTATTTCCTCTCAGAGATCTCGAACGTGAGGTAGAATTTGTTCTGGAGGCAGTCCCCATACTCGACGTACCGAAGTTAAGATCAAATTCCTCGTGGATAGCTTCTTTTAAGCTATAGTCTGACAGAGCAGGGAGATTAGGCAGCCATTTCCAGTCAAGGCAAACCACGCCCCTATTTTATTTTTCTTATAACAATTATTTTTTTTCAAACATTTGATCTTTTTCCATTTATATAGCAACAAATAAAAATCACAGAGGCAATCAAATACCATCGATTTGTGGGAAAAAAGGACACAAATTTTGTTTGGGTACAACATTGCATGACCGCACAATTACCAATTAAAGCAGTGCAGTGCCAATTTGTAAAAGTGCTTTGGTCATTGAGCAGCCTAATCTTCCGGGGCTGAAGTGGTTAAATATCGTGCCTGGGGTGTGTCTATAGTATACCTGTAAAGTGGCACATTTTTCCCATGTTTAGAACAGTACCACAGCAAAATGAAAGTTCTAAAGGAAAAAAGTAATTTAAAACTTATTGCGGCTGTAATGAATTGTCAGGTCTCAGCAATATAGATAAAACTCATTGAAAAAAAATGGAATGGGTCCTCCCCCCCAGTCCATTACCAGGCCCTTTGGGTCTGGTATGAATATTAAGGAGAACCCCGAACCGAACAAAATTGCGTGGGGGTCCCCCCAAAATCCACACCAGGCCCTTCAGGTCTGGTATGGATATTAAGGGGAAGCCTGCGACAATTTTTTTTTTTTTAAATGCAACAGCTTGCCTCCATGGGAGGCTTCCGCCGAGTGATGCTTCTTCTCGATGACAGCTGTTATATAGGACCACAGATACAAGGGTGCCTTGACGAGGCTCTGTGGCTTACGCATGCATTTGCAAATGTGTGCGGACTAAACCCCTGTTTTTAACGTACTGTTAGACAGGTCAATTTGGTTGTCTGCGAGCTGCTGGTAAGTAGGCTTGGATTTTTTCTGGGCAATCCCCAGGCCTTGTTGTTACCTGATTTAGCCTTCCAATGCCACTTACTGCTATAGCCAGCTATAGATGAGGGCGGTGGCGAGTTTTTTCATATAGCTGGGGGTGGGGCCACTCGTGATGTAAACAGATGACCCCGCCCTTTCTCTGATGTCACGTAGCATTGGGGGAGCGGGTTGTGGGGATGAGACCCTTGTCCCCATCAACATGGGAACAATGGTTCACCTTAAAATCCATACCAGACCTGAAGGGGTCCTCCACGCAAGGTTCCCCTTAATATTCATACCAGACCCAAAAGGCCTGGTAATGAACTGGGGGGGACCCATGCCATTTTTTTCCATGAGTTCTATCTATATTGATGAGACCTGGGGCAGAAAACGGGTCCCCAAACAATTTTTTTGCCTGTTCGCACGTTATGGTGCGAACCAAACGGGGGGGGGGGGGGTTGTTCGGCTCATCCTTAATGTAGTATATTTATATGAGACTCCTCCAGGCTGGAGGGCCTGAAATAAAAAAAAGTGAACGATTCCAAGTTTTCCTGCTGACTCCCCGGCTTTTTTTACTCCCGCCGGTCTGGCTGTGACATCATAACGTCGTTCCCAGGCTTCCGAGAGTCATACATATTGCCGGGGACCATCTGTCCCTCTAATTTCTCTATGAATTTCTTCTGGCGCCGGCGGATTCCTTCTCCGGTGAGTCAGGAGAAGTAATGGAGGGTGGAGGGCGGAGGGAGGGGGGCATCGACCTCCCGCTGCCTGTAAGAACGATCAGTCGCTATGATTGTTCTTATGGTGAAGGGAATGTAAAAGAAGATATCTGAATGATGCCTGCAGGTATCATTCAGATATCATCAACCCAGGACGTTATATGACAACCTGTGTTATGGAAGTGGTTAATAATTGTTCACAATGAAGGGCCCCTGCAAAAAACACATGGACTACTCACCTCTCTTGCTCCCTTTGATGCTGATCTGTGCAGCAGTGAAGAGAAACTGCCAGCTAAAGATCCTGAAAATTTGAGAGTTCCATGGTTGTCAACATCCTGGTCCCCCACTACATGGTATATGGTACTTCCTGACAGCCCCTTTGTCACTAAAGGAGTTGACATAGGGACCAGCAAGTGAACACTGAGAGGTTTGTGGCACAGGTGGCAGAAAAGGTTAGTATTCAATGTTTTCTTTGCCAAGGGCACTATATTCTGAACATTTACAGTATTTTAGTGAGGAGTTGATCTGGTTCTTTTGACTATTCTATCTTTCATTTGACTATAACCATTTTTGCTTCATATCTTTCCATCTCTCTTGTAACATTTAGGTCTTATGCACCCTGGGGGTTTGCCCAGTTCTTCTGAACGCCTGTCTCCTCCTGGCAGGAGAAAAGCAGTGTAAAAAATGAGCCTAGAATTGTGTTTTGCAAATGCGTTTAGGCTCGTCAGTCGTTTTGGGATTCATTGATTCCATGGTCCATTATATAAATTTTTCCTGGCCATTGAAATGAATGATGCTCAAGCACTAAATGCACGTAATGTTAAGGCACGTTTACACACATTTAGGTGCATCGGATGTTTTTTTTGCCCAAACACTCCTCTCCTGAATACGCAAGTAATTTTTTTTTTCTCTGCCTATAAACGCTCCTGCTCTTAACGCCTGTAAGTGCCTGTGTGCATGAACTCATAAAGGTAGATTAGGTAGATTTTATTACTAAAACGAGTATTTTTGTGTGCAGAATCTGGTGCAGCTGTGCATGGTAATCAGCTTTTAGTTTTTTTTGTCAAAACGTAATTGAACAAGCTGAAGTTAAAAGCTGATTGGTTAGTATACACAGCTCCACCAGATACTGTGTGTGCATGTTTTTGTAAATATTCTCCATTGGCTAACATAGAGATGTGTTTAAACACAGAAAAAAAAATACAAAATGCCCTCTAAGTGGCATTTGTGATGCCCAGTGTGCATGAGTCCTTAGATACATATGTTTGAATTTTTGGATTAATGTTCCCAATGACATCCAATTGACTAGTGTTTTATCCAGACTACAGTATATGATCTGTGTTTATGCTGCTTGTTATAAATACTTTCTGACCCATGTTCTTTCTTATACTTCATGTGAATTGCATATCTTGTTTTCAAAACCTTATAAATAAACTGGCATTTTTTTTTTTTTTTTTTATTAGGTGCCAACAAGAGGCTCTTTTAGCTTGGCAGGCTTACAGTCTTGGACTGCATCTCTCCGATTTCAGGCAACTAATCAACTAATCTTTATATCACACTAACAATATCAGACATCACAGCTGCACAAAGAACATGTTTTGAGCAGAAGAAGACAGTTTTCTCATTCTGCGTCAATACTTCTGGGATCATTAACTAGAACAGTAGGCGAAACTGTACACTTACTTTTCTAGCGATTGGGTTCCAGGTGTTCGGCCCTAGAGAGGTTGAATCCAAGGTACACACTACACTATTCTAACAGCAAAAAAAGTGACAAACTGTGCATAAATAAGAACCCTGAAAACCCAGAAGGACTGGCAGGCATAGCGGCAGCCTGGCGCCTTTTATTATACACTGGAATGTGTTACTGACACTCAGCAACATGTGTGGGTGGCTGTTTGCCGCCTCTGGGAGACCTGCCAACCTAGGTCATGGCCTGTGTTGGGTATGCAAAAAATCTGGGCCTGGCTCGGACCACTACCAAGTGTCCCCTAAATGATGGGTGTTGATGGCTTTTTGTTTTATTTTTATTGGAGAAAGATCTAAATGTGGGAGGAACACTGTCATCACAACAACAGAGACATTGGATGTTTGTCTGTTTCCCTACCATCAAACAAAAAAAATTGAATATTTTTTATTTATGGTATGGGTTAAACATCTGTAATGGAATACATTTTTTAATAAACATACATATTAAATTTTTTGTAACAAATAATATTTTAGTGGAACAGTTTTTAACAGAAGGGAGAAAGAAACTATTTATGCATTTTTCTTCCCACAATGCACGGGTGTCCTATCTAGAAACACAGCTTTTGGACAGCCATTGTAAGTTGCCTGAAGTGGAAAATTTAAAGCAGTATTTCAGACAAATAAAAAAATATGTATCCTTTAATCCAGGCATACATTCATTAAAAAATAAAAATAAAAAATTAATTGTAGTTTTTAAATGTGGTTAGCATATTGTAAATACTGTACCTAAATCCACACTTATTCTGTCTGCTTCCTGTTAACAGCTGTACAGCAGCACTCTGTTGAAAAGTAATAGTGTCTGAGCTATGAGCCAGTAGTCAACATTGACATGAGGCAGAATAACTTTCTGTTCCCCCAGGATCCAACAGTCAATGTGACCAGAATAAATATATTTGATAGCCACAAAAATACTAAATACTCATAATAAAACAAAATAAATTAGGGGGGGGGGGCATGGCTGGTGAGCAAAGAAGATGGCCGCTTAAGCCTAAGGCTCTGCAGAGTGGTGGCTTACCAGAGCTTGATACAGTGACCAGAAGCAGCGGGGTACAGCTGTTTTCAGCCCCAGACCTCTGGGCCACCCTCAGGAGATGTCCTACAAAAGAAAGGAGGGGAACTGCCCAAGCTGCATGATGGACTTTTTCTCCCCACCACTCCATGTTAGCAGGCAAGATGGTGGCAGCCGTTCCACTGACACACAGCATGGTTAGCCCAGGAAGAACAATAAAGAGCAGCACCAGGGCAGAAGCTCCACTATTAAGTCTCCTCAACATAGCAACCCTTTCCCTCAATTACCCTCCAGCACTTCCAGCCTTGCTAAATCTAGGCATAAGATGTCTCCTACCAGAAATAATACAGAAGAGGTGAGTGCTTCTGATTTCTCACTGGATGACACACGAGATTTGCATGAATCTGTTTTGGCTTTTCCTACCACTAAGCAGCCAGTTATGGACACAACTCTTAAAGACATGTTATTTTCCTTAAGAAGCACTATCCATGCTGATATTCTCTCCCTAGCACAGCAATTTTAATCAGATGTATAGGAGGTGAGTGAGAGGGTGTCACACATTGAAAATAACATGGGAGAGTTTGCATCCACCTGTAATGATCTGGTAGTCATGCATAATGAACCTGAAGACAGCATTTCCTGGATTCAATCTAAATTAGCGGATTTAGAAGAGCGCTCATGCAAGAACAATATTAAAGTGTGCGGAATACCAGAGTCGGTTAAACCGCAGGAACTCCAAGCATACTTTTCCAACATTTTCAGTGAGGCATTACCAGATTCCCCTCCAGAAGAGTTAATTATAGACCTCATTCATAGGCTGCCTAAGCCCAAACATATTCTTGACCATCTTCCCAGGGACACTATAGTTTGGATACATCGCTATCACATCAAAGAGAAACTGATGTCCTTAACCATGAAACGTGACCGTCTCCCTGATTGTCTCAGAGATTTATCGCTCTACACTGACCTATCTCGCTACACCATGCAGAGGAAGGAAAATCTGATGACCGTCATAAAACAGTTACGTAATCATTAAATACCATACCGGTAGAATTATGAAGCAAAGCTACTCATAGAATACGAGGGCAAGACAATTCCAGTTACCACGGTGGAGGAAGGCCTTGCACTCCTGAAAAAAAATTGCGTATCCTGGACAGCAATCCCTCATCAAGAGCTGATACATTGCCACCTCCTTCTCAATCCACTAATTGGTCAGAAGAGAAACGGGATGACTGCCCTCTCAGTTCTCACAGCCTACACTTTCTGGCTCCGGTAGCTGTTCAGTGCTCATACTAGTTATTACCTGTTACTTACTATTCCTTGTTTGTACCCCCCAAATTAGTGGATAATTGCGGATCATTAGTGGATAATTGCGGATCATCCTTTTTTACTTGCTATTTCTGCACCTTGACTTTAGTTCCCAATTGTTTACTGCCAGGCAGGAACTGAGACTGCCCCTTTATTTCACAACACGATGGACATTTCAGGATGCTGAAATCTAATCACTATTGTAATGGCAATATGGAAGGCAGACTATTAGATTATTAAAAGTTTATAGAAAAAGAATAGCTCATCTCAAACATCCTACCTCTGGTATTAAACGTACTAACCCTAGAGAAATTGCATTTAGTGAGTATAATGAGTATAATGTCACTCTATATAATCTACAGAAAGACCCAGTAACCTTTCAGCCTACACCAAAGATTATCAATGAATTTCTAGACTCTAAATCTCTTCCAAAATTGTCTCAAGAGGCGTTATCATCACTGAACCAACCTTTCTCTGAGGCAGAGGTAGAAAGAGTTATCAGGTCCCTACCACTAAATAAGTCGCCAGGACCAGAAGACTTCTTAGATGAATATTTTAACCACTTCAGCCCTGGAAGAATGTGCCCCTTAATGACCAGAGCATTTTTTGCGGTATGGCACTGTGTTGTTTAACTGACAATTGTGCGGTCATGTCACGCTGTACCCAAACAATTTTTCTTTTTTGCGCTATAAACAAAAAAAAGACTGACAATTTAAAAAAAAAAAGCAATATTTTTCACTTTTTGCTATAATAAATATCCCCAAAAAATATATAAAAGAAAAAATGTCTTCCTCAGTTTAGGCTGATATATAATCTACTACATATCTACTACATATATAATCTACTACATATCTACTACATATTTTTGGTATAAAAAAATCGCAATAAGCCTATATTGATTGGTTTGCGCAAAAGTAATAGTGTCTACAAAATAGGGGATAGATTTATGGAATTTTTATTATAATTCTTTTTTTACTAAAGGCAGTGATCTGTGATTTTTCCTGGGACTTTGCGGTGGACAGATAAGACACTTTTGGCACTATTTTGCCCACCCGCGCCATTGTGCTGATGTATATCATCGTGCGCTGGTCTAAAAGGGGTTAAACTGTTCCCAAATGAGATTTCTCCATATATGGTCAAGATCTTTAGTGCAGCTGTGTCTTCAGCTTGCTCTCTACCAGAAATGTTGTCCGCAACTATAGTTACATTGCCTAAACCTGGGAAAGAGCAGGATTCCCCCCAGAATTTCTGCCCAATCTCTCTACTCAATGTAGACCTGAAAATATATGCAAAAATATTGGCCAACAGGATTACACAATGTATCCCTAATCTGATTAAGGTAGACCAGTTTGGATTTTTCCTATGTAGACAAGCTCTTGACGCCACTAGGTGCATCCTAAATTTATTGCACCACGCGTAAGCCTGTTTCTTACTTTAGATGCAGAAAAGGCCTTTGACAGGATACATTGTGGCTACCTGTAAAGGGTACTAGACAAATTTGGTTTCTCCAGTTGTATTCATGTGGCAATTTTTGCGCTCTATACCAAGCCCACTGCATATGTCTTTGTTGATGGTGTATTTTCAACCAATTTCTAATGGTACGAGACAAGGGTGCCCCTTATCTCCCCTGATTTTTGCCCTTCCCATGTAATCATTGACTGAAAAATTGTGCACTGATCTGAAAATTTGAGGAATGTCAATTCATGACAAAACTCATACCATCTCACTATTTGCCGATGGCGGTATCTTAACTTTATCTCAAACGGCCCAGCTCCCTGTCTAGGGCTTATGAAATTCTCAAACAGTTTAATCGGGTTTCCTACTATAAAGTTAATGCTACAAAATCCAATAACTTAGGGGTTAGCATTAACAATAGTGTAACTGGTTCCTGACCAACCACCGCAGTTTTACTACAGCAGAATGGCACAGGTAGCGAAACAATGTTACCTTGCGTTGGGCGCGCTCCCCCTAGGCGGCCACGATGGTTGCATTAGTTTTAGAACCGATCAGTCTCCAGGCCCAGGCCAATGATTTCTGGCCTGGACCTGCTGATCAGTTCTGATGAATGAAATGCTTCCCCTGCCTGTAAGTGTAAACACAGCAGGGGAAGTGATGTCATCTCCCTCTCTGGAATTCTTTTCCATTCCAGAGAGAGGAGAGAGGACATCCAAACATGAGTTGCACCAACACAGATATCAGTTAGGTTTTAGCATCAGTTATGGTCTGTGTCGCCCCAGACAGTCTGAGATTAGTGCCAGTAGCCCTAACACCCACGCACACACCATACAGCTCCCTTAGTAGTATAGTGTCTGAACGGATCGATATCTTTGATCTGATCAGAACTATATTAGCGACCCCAATAGTTTAGGGTTCCCAAAAATGCATCATTAGTGGGATCAGCCCAGATACCTGCTAGAAACTGATTTTAGCCTGTCCGCCCAACCAATCCAAGTGCAGTATGATTCAATCACTGTCACTTACAAATCACTAAACACATAACTGCAGCGTTCGCAGAGTCAGACCTGATCTCTGCGAACACTGAAAGTTTTTTGGTAGCGTTTGAAACAGTCAATGACAGTCAGGTGCTCTTTTTTTCCTGTGAGTCTCACTAGTTGTACTAATAAATTTAGAGGCCAAAATGTCAGATTCAGGCTCAGAATACAAACCTGTAGACAACAGCGGAACCCTGGCAGATAGCTCTGACAATGGAGTAGTGGTTCCTGCCAAGGTCAGGCGTGCCCGACCCCATTCTTCTGCTGTTTTTGAGGTGCAAGAACCGCAGGTCTCTCGTATGGAGCAGAGAGCAAGTACTAGTGCCGCATCTGGTGAACTGGCAAGCATCAGTGGCCTAATACATCCTGGTCATACATCCAGCACTGCAGTAACACTTGGTGACATGGCGAGTCCCATAAGTGCAGTTCAAGCTGGTGAGGTGGCTAGCGCAACTAGTGTCCTGCATCCACCAAGAAGACAAAGACAGGCCCATCAAAACCCATAGTATCCTTCCTTCCTGCTTCCTGTCTTATCTGCCCACCACTTCTGCAGCACCCGAACTTCCCCCATTCACTGGCCAACCCGGAATTCAGGTGGAAACAGTTGATTTTACGTCACTTGATTTTTATTCACTGTTTTTCATGGAAGATCTCTATAGATCTATTGTAGACCAAAGCAATTTGTATGCTGGTCAATTAATTGCCGCTAATCCCCAGTTGACTCTTGCCAGAGATTGGAGAACTATTGTGGTCTCAGAATTTAAGACCTTCCTGGGCCTATCCCTCCTCATGTGCATAACTAAGAAAAGTGAGTTGCGGTCATATTGGTCCACTGACCCAATTCACCATATGCCCGTGTTCTCTGCCTCCATGACCAGAAGGCGATACGAGCAGATCTTGTGGTTCATGCATTTCAATGACAATGAACTCTGTCATCCTCTGTGTGACCCTGAATATGATCGTCTCTACAAAATTCAGCCCCTCTTAAATCACTTCAGCCAGTAGTTTGCAGCCTTGTGTACTCCCAATCAAGTTGTCTGCATTGATGAGTCCCTGATTAAGTTTTCTGACTGCATGTCATTCAAACAGTATCTTTCCAGCAAACTTGCCAGATATGGGGTCAAGATGTATAAGTTCTGTGACAGGACCACAGGCTATACATATAGTTTTTTGGTTTAGGAGGGAAGAGATAGTTACGTAGAGCCAGAGAACTGCCCAGACGAAATAGGTGCTGGTAAGATTGTGTAGGACTTGGTGTTACCCTTATTTGGAAATAAGGGTGACACCAAGAAGCAGATAACTTGAAGTGTCTTCTTTTCAAAATGAGCTAATTTGGGGCGGTTTTGTGCTATTTTGACAATTCATGGCCTCCAAAACTGTGATAGGTAGTGAGGAAGTGAAATCACCATTTTATGCCCTTAGAAAGCCTGCAGGCGGTGATTGGTTTTCGGGGTCCTGTACATGGCTAGGCTCCCACAAAGTCTCACACATATGGTATCCCCGTACTCAGAAGAAGCAGTAGAATGTATTTTAGGGTGTAATTTCACATATGCCCATGTCATGTTTGAGCAATATATAATTTAGTGACAACTTTGTGCAAAAAATAAAGTTTATAATTTTCCTGCAGCTTGTGGTAAAATATAAAATATTCCATGGACTCAACATGCCTCTCAGCAAATAGCTTTGGGTGTCTACTTTCCAAAATGGGGTCATTTGTGGGGGTTTGTGCTATCTTGGCATTTTATGGCCTTCAAAACTGTGATAGGTAGTGAAGAGTGAAATCAAAAATTTAAGTTGGTTTTTGAGGTCCTGTATGTGGCTAGGCTTCCAAAAAGCCTTACACATGTGATATCCCCCATACTCAGGGGAATCAGGAGAATGTATTTTGGGGTATAATTACACATATAACCATGGCATGTTTGAGCAATATATCATTTAGTGACAACTTTGTGTAATTTATTTATTTTTGTCATTTTTTCAATCACTTGTGATAAAAAAATAAAATATTCAATGAGCTCAACATACCTCTCAGTAATTTCCTTGGGGTGTCTACTTTCCAAAATGAGGTCATTTTGGGGGGGGGGGGGGTTGTACTGCTCTGCCATTTTGGCACCTCAAGAAAAAAGCTGCATAAATTCCAGAAAATGTACCCTCATTTGTAGACGCTATAACTTTTACGCAAACCGATAAATATACGCTTATTGACATTTTTTTTTTTTACCAAAGACGTGGCTGAATACATTTTGGCCTAAGTGTATGACTAAAATTGAGTTTATTGTATTTTTTTATAACAAAAAGTAGAAAATATATATATTTTTTCAACATTTACAATCTTTTTCCATTTATGTCTCCAAAAAAAAAAATCGCAGAGGCAACAAATACCATCAAAAGAAAGCTCTATTTGTGGGAAAAAAGTATGCAAATTCCGTTTGGGTACAACATTGCAGGACCATGCAATTACCAGTTAAAGCAGTGCAGTGCCAAATTGTAAAAAGTGCTCTGGTCATTGAGCAGCTAAATAGTCTGGGGCTGAAGAGGTTAAAGAAACATCTACAGTGTCCCCTTCCTTTCCCTGGGTGCATTAAATATATTTCTTGGACAGGCAGACTTTCTGCATTTAAAATTATTTTATTCTCCCCAAATTTATATTATTTTAGAACCTTGAACATATGTATTCCTGAGAAATTCTACCATCTGCTACAGGTTGATCTCTCCAAATTTGTATGGTTAGATAAAATACTGAGATGCTCATCTTATACTCTAAGACAATATAAAAAAGCTGGAGGAATGGGAATTCCTATCCTTAAGGATTACCACATGGCTACTATTTTAAATCAATTGAAATATTGGACCCCCTACCCATATGTCAAACCTTGGTGCGATCTGGAAGAAGATGCAGTTCCATTTGGTAGCCTCAGGGACCTACTTATAGCAGCCTTAACTAATCATACAATACACTTTAAGGCACACCCACTTATAGAAGCAGCAGTAATAGGATTGACATACTATCATCAGAATAGCAAAGAGTCTCCCCAACCTTCCTATATCTCAATACCTATTAAGGTCCTCCAAATCGTAATACCGAACTTGTCCATAGAAACATAGTCCATCAATTCTGCCCTTTTGTTTTTTTTTTGGTTTTCTTTATTAACCTTGTTGTCTGACTATAGATTTATGTTGATCCCAAGCATGTTTGAAGCTGTTTACTGTTGACTGTCTCACTGCCTCTGTTGTTAGTTTATTCCAATCATCAACCACTCTTTCAGTAAAATAATACTTTCGAAGATTAGTTTTGAACTTTCCTCCAGTTAGTTTGAAGTCATGTCCCTGTGTTCTTGATTTTGGTTTCATATTGAAAACACCACCTTTCTGAACCTTATTCACCCCCTTGATGTATTTAAAGGATTAAATCATGTCTTCCCTTTCCCTTCTTTCTGATCAATATCTTCTGTAGTGTTGGCTGTACCCTAAATGTTGTACACTCTAAGGGGATTATTTTTCCCTAGGTGCATTATTTTACAGTTAGAAATATTGAACTGCAGTGTCCACTGCTTTGACCAATCTTACAGCAATCCTAAATCAGGTTTCACGTTACAGACACCTCTAGGGATATCAGCCCTATTACACACCTTTGTGTCATCAGCAAAAAGACATACCTTGCCCAAAAAACCTTTAGTTATACCCCTATGGTGACTGGTCTCTGTTCTTTGTGAACCCCATTTACAACCACACTCTGTAATTTTTTCCTGAAACTTCCCTCTTAAAATGAATGTGCGTGTTATACGCCTCTGCATGTTATACGCCGATAAATACGGTACTTTAATACAAAAAACTTAAAACAAATCTCAATTACCACAGCTGCATGACAAACCCTAATACTATATTCACAAACTCAATTAAAATAAATATAACAAAGATACCAGGGCATACCCAAGCTAATCTGATGGAAGCATGGGTGTCAAATGCTTAAATCTTGTGGACAGCCCTCACAAAAGTGTTGAAGCTGTTATAGCTGCAAAGGGTGGGCCAACTCAACACTGAGCCCTACAGGCTAGGACTGGGATGCCATTAAAGTTCATGTGCCTGTAAGGTAGGCATCCCCATACTTTTGATTTATATATATATATATATATATATATATATATATATATATATATATATATATATATATATATACATATATATACAGTGCCTTGCGAAAGTATTCGGCCCCCTTGAACTTTTCAACCTTTTGCCACATTTCAGGCTTCAAACATAAAGATATAAAAAAAATTTTTTGTGAAGAATCACCAACAATTGGGACACAATTGTGAAGTGGAACGAAATCTATTGGATTTTTGAAACTTTTTTAACTAATAAAAAAATGAAAAGTGGGGCGTGCAAAATTATTCGCCCCCCTTGCGTTAATACTTTGTAGAGCCACCTTTTGCTGCGATTACAGCTGCAAGTCGCTTGGGGTATGTCTCTATCAGTTTTGCACATCGAGAGACTGAAATTCTTGCCCATTCTTCCTTGCAAAACAGCTCGAGCTCAGTGAGGTTGGATGGAGAGTGTTTGTGAACAGCAGTTTTCAGCTCTTTCCTCAGATTCTCGATTGGATTCAGGTCTGGACTTTGACTTGGCCATTCTAACACCTGGATACGTTTATTTGTGAACCATTCCTTTGTAGATTTTGCTGTATGTTTGGGATCATTGTCTTGTTGGAAGATAAATCTCCGTCCCAGTTTCAGGTCTTTTGCAGACTCCAACAGGTTTTCATCCAGAATGGTCCTGTATTTGGCTGCATCCATCTTCCCCTCAATTTTAACCATCTTCCCTGTCCCTGCTGAAGAAAAGCAGGCCCAAACCCAGATGCTGCCACCACCATGTTTGACAGTGGGGATGGTGTGTTGAGGGTGATGAGCTGTGTTGCTTTTACGCCAAACATATCTTTTTGCATTGTGGGCAAAAAGTTCGATTTTGGTTTCATCTGACCAGAGCACCTTCTTCCACATGTTTGGTGTGTCTCCCAGGTGGCTTGTGGCAAACTTTAGACGAGGCTTTTTATGGATATCTTTGAGAAATGGCTTTCTTCTTGCCACTCTTCCATAAAGGCCAGATTTGTGCAGTGTACGACTGATTGTTGTCCTATGGACAGACTCTCCCACCTCAGCTGTAGTTCTCTGCAGTTCATCCAGAGTGATCATGGGCCTCTTGGCTGCATCTCTGATCAGTCTTCTCCTTGTCTGAGCTGAAAGTTTAGAGGGACGGCCAGGTCTTGGTAGATTTGCAGTGGTCTGATACTCCTTCCATTTCAAAATGATCGCTTGCACAGTGCTCCTTGGGATGTTTAAAGCTTGGGAAATCTTTTTGTATCCAAATCCAGCTTTAAACTTCTCCACAACAGTATTACGGACCTGCCTGGTGTGTTCCTTGGTCTTCATGATGCTCTCTGCGCTTTCAACAGAACCCTGAGACTATCACAGAGCAGGTGCATTTATACAGAGACTTGATTACACACAGGTGGATTCTATTTATCACCATCAGTCATTTAGGACAACATTGGATCATTCAGAGATCCTTGCTGAACTTCTGGAGTGAGATTGCTGCACTGAAAGTAAAGGGGCTGAATAATTTTGCCTGCACCACTTTTCAGTTTTTTATTTGCTAAAAAAGTTTAAAATATCCAATAGATTTCGTTCCACTTCACAATTGTGTCCCACTTATTGGTGATTCTTCACAAAAAATTTAAATTTTATATCTTTATGTTTGAAGCCTGAAATGTGGCAAAAGGTTGAAAAGTTCAAGGGGGCCGAATACTTTCGCAAAGGCACTATATATATATATATATATTCATAATGATACCCACAAAGGAGTCACTTGGTAGATTGGGTTCTCTTTTCTTTGGTTTTAACTCTGTGAACAACCTCAGCCCCGCTGACACACCAGGTTAGGCAAATGGATACTGCACTGATACTGGGAGCACACATATAGATATTCTGCACACACCTAAAGTTCAGTATCAAAAAACAAATATCAGACTGGTAAGTGGTAAGGTAACACAATATATTGTTACGGGTTGCAGTAAATAGCAGTATGCACATAAATGAGAAAGTAAAGGTATAGCTCAATCGCAGTTCACTAGACAATATGTTCACTAGACTATAGCAGCATAAAATGGAGTTCTAGGCAACTAAACCTGGTAAACAACAAAATCAGCAATACATAATTGAATTTATTAGAAAACAGCAACAACAGTGATAATCAATACTGCAAAAACTCCTATGTAAACAGAAGGCTGCATCTACTTTAGAATGCATTCTATATATGAATGTCAATGAGGAAATTTAAGACTCTCTAAAGAGGCACCTCTTAAAATTGACAATAAGCAACAATTTTGTAAAGCATCTATCTGAGCTACTAATCTTTGTCCCTAGAACTTAAGTCGGCTAGTGTTGGGGCCCAGTATTTACTGTGGGGCACATGAGTACAGTCCCAGTAAAGTCTGCATGCAGTAACTAATGCTGCTAGTTAGATGACCTGTCCTATGTGCTTAGTCTCTGCTAGCAGCAACAGGTTACAGCCAGCAGTGTCCTCTCACCAGTCCCAATGATACATCAACAGGGTCTCACTATTCAGATGTCAGTTCACTTCTGGATCTGTCTGGACCTACTCTGGTCCTCTGCACACAGCCGTAAGCTTGTAGCAGGCTGATGTGCTCACAGGAGCAGCACTGTACACACCTCGTTCTCCTTGCAGCAAAGAGGAAATCACCTTGATATTCAACCTGTGAAAATACTGCTAACTCCCTATACCCAGTTTTCGTTGGGAATTGTAGTCCAAAATCAATTACCTGCCATAGAAAAGTTTCCTTCCTGAACTTCCATGATTCAATGCTGTCAACCACCATTTTGGGCTCCTTCTGCTTGTCAGCTCCCCCTGGTGGATGGAGGCGAAGTAGTATTAACCCATTCAGCTGAAGTCCATAAGGAGCACAGAGAGCACTGCAACACAGTGTCATGAATCACTCATTATCTATATATATTAACCAAGCACCTGGCTACACATATACACACAATACACATCATATATCATATATAAACTGAAAAAGTAACTACAATTAAATAGCTAAACTAAAAAAAAAAAGTTTGCAAACAGTCTCACCTGCCAAAAGCTGTGAAATCCAGTTTAGCCAAATTCACAGAATCCTTCCAGACACCACAGTCATGTTGGTGAACTCTATAGTATGCAAACTCCATGCTGTTTGTTACACCCCAGTGAGAAAAATCTGCAAATGCAGTTTTCTATAAATGTATCAATCCCACTGGATCTTAAAACTTCGCTTTTATGTAACTGAGATAAAATGATATAAGATGTGTGACAACATCGCAACAGGGGTATACTGTACTCGTATATCCTCAAGTATTCAAAATGATATACAGGTATCAATGGGCTGGATGAAGGAAGATCCAAACAAAGATCTTGATCTCTACGCATTTCGCTAGACTTAGCTTCCTCAGGAGTTAGAAGTTTTCACAAAATTTATATCATTAAATGTAACAATATTACATCTAGTGCTAATTCTTCAAAATTGCCAGATACTCACATTCAAATGAGATGAAAGGGGGTTCAGGGATACTCACTCTTAGACTACTTTCGCATGGAAAGCGATGTCCATTAGCTAAAAAGCGCCTTAGCACCGTTTAAGCGGTGCTTTTGCCCCGCTCTTTGGCCACTAGCTGGGCACTTTTAACCCAAAAAAATGGTTAAAAACTTCTGTTTTACAGCGCTTTTTCAATGTGCAGGGTGTTTTGGGAGCTCTAAATACAGCTAAATACCCAAAGATGCTGCTTGCAGGACTTTTCGGAACGTCCCACAAGCGCACGGCCCGGGTGTGAAAAGTCATGCTGCAATGAATGGGAGGTGGTTTTCAGGCGCTTAGTGGAGGCTATTTCCAGAGCTAAAGTGCCTGAAAACCACTCCAGTGTGAAAGGGATCTTATGTTGAGGGGTACAGACCAACCCAGGGGGTTATATATCGCAGCACCAGGACCACAAACCAACTTGTGGGGAAGCCCCCCACAAAGGGGGGAGGGCAGTATATCACTTATTAAATCATAATAGTGGGTATATCAATCCAAAACATTATTAAACATATGTATGGAAAATATTTGCATATGTACAGAGAAAGATACAGATACCAACTTCCTTTAATTGATACTCTAGGCCAGGCATGTCCAAAGTCCGGCCCGTGGACCAATTGCAGCTCACGTTCCGTTTTAATATAGCCCCTCTGGTAATTTGGATATATATATCTTTTGTGAGCCCCGTATTTATCGGAGCTGTATCAGAGGGGACAGGGAGGTGGTGGGAAGAGTGAAAGTCAGATTACATACAGGAGAATCTCCTGTTTACTCGGTGGCATCTGTAATAGGAATTCCTGTCTCCTGGACTGCCATTGCACGACTGTTCTGTCTATCATAGGAGGCAGGACATTGTATTAAAGAAGCCACCGAGTAAACAGGAGATTTTCCTGTATGTAATCTGTCAGCGCTCATCCCGCCCCCTCCCTGTCCCCTCCGAGGCTGCAGATGGGCATCGATCGGGCTGTACTGATGGCAATGGGAAGGCTGCATTCATGGCACATGTGAGGTTACATTCATGGCAATGGTGAGGCTGCATTCATGGCAATGGTGAGGCTGCATTTAAGTCAATGGTGAGGCTGCATTCAAGTCAATGGTGAGGCTGCATTCAGAGGCTGCATTCATGGCACATGTGAAGCTGCATTCATGGCACATGTGAGGCTGCATTGATTGCAATGGTAAGGCTGCATTTGGGCAATGATGAGGCTGCATTCATGGCAATGGTAAGGCTGTATTGATTTTAATGGTAAGGGTGCATTCATGGCAATGGTGAGGCTGCATTCATGGCAATGGTAAGGCTGCATTGATTGCATTGCTAAGGCTGCATTCATGTCAATGGTGAGGCTGCATTCAGGGCAATAGTGAGGCTGCATTCGTGGCAATGGTAAGGCTGCAGATGAGCACTGATTAGGCTACATTGATGGGCACTGACTCTTATTTTGCTTCACAGTTCTTTAGTTAAAATGTAAGTTTTTTCCTGAAACTTCCCTCTTAAAGTGAAGGTGTGTGTTATACAGTATGCCTGTGCGTGCATGTTATACGCAGATAAATATCCAAATAACCCATCCATGCTCATCTCTTCACCACACGCAGCCACAACCAGAGAATTCTTGTTGGGCAATGTATTATTGCTCAGCCAAACACACTCACTTCATCAAATCTGGCCCTCTTTGAAAAAAGTTTGGACACCCCTGCTCTAGGCAGATAGTTTAACCTCCCTGGCGGTATGATTATTTCAGATTTTAGGTGCTGAAAGCGGTACAATTATTTTTCATGAAAATTTGGCGTTTTATATTGTAGACCTGTAAGCCCTTGTACACACGGTTGGAGATTCCGACAACCAAATCTGTCGGATTTTGTCCGACGGATCTTGTCCGAAACTGTTGCATACACACGGTCGGACAAAGTTGTCGGAAAATCCGATCTTTCAGAATGTGATGACGTAATTTCGTTACGATGGGACTACGTTCAGGCTAGTAGCCAATAGCTTTGATGTAGGAATTTGATCTGAGCATGCGTGGCACTTTGTCCGATCGGAATTCTCTACACATGATCGGAGTATGTCCGATCGGAGCATTTTGTCGGAAAATATTTCCGTCAAGTTGGAAAATTTGGTCCGCCGAATATTCCGACGGAAACAGTCCGATGCAGACCACACACAGTCGGAATATCCGACAAAACGCTCCGATCGGACACATTCCGTCGGAATCTCCGATCGTGTGTACAAGGGCTAATTCTTAGGAATAACTCACTAAAATCTGTCCAAACCAAAGTCTAGTAGAAAATTAAATCATGAATTATAATATAATAAATAACTATAAATAATTATACCAAATAATAATATGATAATAATAATAAAAAATATTCAATAATGTAATCAAATCAAAAACACTGAAATTTGCTCAGTTTCAGAATTGTCGCTGTCATTACTTTTCAGTATTTGATGATGGATCTCCCCACAAATCGCTATCGCATAATTCTGCGAGTGATTCTAATTTATTATCGCTGTTTTCTAGCTGATCTAAAACCACTTTTGATGTAAAGGGACAGTTTTGGTTGCTATGGACAATCTCCAGTTTCCAGGCATAAAGAACAGTTTTTTATAATATAAAACTGCATGCAGGACACTGGACAGAACACTAGGGACAAAGGGAATGTGAAAGAATTACATACAGCAATATAATCTGTAAGATTACATTATACTGTATGTAATGTGTGTGTTTCACGTTTTGAATTTGGCGCTGTTCTCCGTCCCCATGCGTTACAACGCTCACAGGGAACGGAGCCCGGCGATGTGATAGATCGAGCGGAGGACGGCTCGCTCGCACTGTGGGGAGACATCGCTGGATCCAGGGGATAAGGTAAGTAACCTCTTCCTGGATCCAGCGATGCGGTCCCGAGTCTGGCTCGAGGTTACTGCTAATGGTACTAAATTTTCACCCCGAGCCTGATTTGGGAATACCGCCAGGGGGATTAATGCTCAGATTAGACCAGTGCTGGTCTTTTATCGATAAAGAGTCGAACCTGAAGCTCCACCAAGAATCAAACCACGGTCCCCCACACAAACTGCATACCAAACTCAAGCCTGATCCTAACCACATAATAAATATCTAGGGGGGAAAAAACAGCAGCCCATAACAAAGAATGGACTACCCATCTAACACAAAAAAACAAAAACAAATAAAAACCTGACAGAAATGAGTTTTTCTGCCCAACCTCCCAAATGTAAATTAAAATCACCCCAGCCACAAAAAGGGATTTAATCTTTAATGGTCCTGTAAACTATTTTGCATCAAATTGTTTTGTATTGTGTTTTCTTGTCTCTCTGTAACATCCTGTGTGATCTTCCATATCTTCCACATACTTCAATACAAAGATAATTCTTTTTTTTTATTTATATTTCAATTAGAGCTTAGTGCCACTTTAACCAATTGTGATGATCACAGGGAAAGTTTGTACACTCCTCTGGTTCGCAGAAGTTGCAGCTGTGAAAAGATCTGTGGGGTTGATTTACTAAAACTGGAGAATGTAAAATCTGGTGCAGCTCTACATAGAAGTCAATCAACTTCCAGGTTTTATTGTCAAGACTTAACTTTACAAGCTGAAGTTAGAAGCTGATTGGCTACCATGCATAGCTGCACCAGTTTTTGTACTCTCCAGTTTTAGTAAATCAACCCCTGTGAGTCAGGCAGGCACATTGTAAAAAGTTCATAAAGAGAAGAAAAATACAATTTAAAAAAAGAATAGAGCAAAAAAAAATGAGAAATATGTTTAAAATGTTTACTCACTTGCCGACCGCTGCACGCCGATTTACGTTGGCACAATGGCAGCGGTGGGCAAATGGGCGTACCTGTACATCCCCTTTAACTGGCGGGGCTAGCGGGCGCATACAGCGCGACCGTGCCCGCAGGAACCCTGGACTCGATGTCCGCCGTGTCCCAGCGATCATGTCATGGAACCGCAGAACGGGGAAGTGCCTATGTAAACAAGGCATTTCCCCGTTCTGCCTAGTGACATGACAGAGATCACTACTCCCTGTCCTCGGGAGCAGTGATCGCTGTCATGTGAGTTGTAGCCCACCCCCCCCCCCCCGTTAGAATCACTCCCTAGGACACACTTAACCCCTTCATCGCCCCCCTAGTGTTTAACCTCTTCTCTGCAAGGGTCATTTACACAGTAATCAGTGCATTTTATAGCACTGATTGCTCTATAAATGACAATGGTCATTTATAGAGCATACCAAAAATATGTAGAAGAATACATATTGGCCTAAACTGAGGAATTTTTTTATATATATATATATATATATATATATATATATATATATATATATATATATATATATATATATTATTTTTTTTTGGGGGGGGGATACTTATTATAGCAAAAAAGTAAAAAATATTGCTTTTTTTTCAAAATTGTCGCTTTGTTTTATTGTTTATAGCGCAAAAAATAAAAAATCACAGAGGTGATCAAATACCACCAAAAGAAATCTCTATTTGTGGGGAAAAAAAAGGACATCAACTTTGTTTGGATGCAATATTGCGCAACTGTGCAATTGTCAGTTAAAGCACCGCAGTTGCGAATCGCAAAAAGTGCTCTGGTTAGGAAGGGGGTAAAATCTTCCGGGGCTGAAGTGGTTAAAGAAAAAAAATAAACCAATATATTATATCAATTAGAAAAAAGTTGTAGCAGCACTAATATGTAAACAAGAAATAATCAGATTGATGATCAGGTTGATGAACAATAACCTGAATGATAGCCAATGTAATCATATATAAATAGCAAAAAATCGTATGAGTGAATATTAAAAAAATAAAAATAAAAAAAATTGAAAAAGTATAGTCTGTGATATGATATAAAGTAAAACTTCTTCCACTGTGAATCGGATCCCAATCAAGGATCCGTGAAACAAAAGTACATAAAAGTTGAAACCAGTGATGATTCCTCCACCGCAACCAGAGTAAAAACACCACATAAAATGCGCGCTTACCATATGGCAAGCTAGATAAGCTTGCGACCAATTACCTGGTCAGGGCCTTTGTCCAAAGATGGAACCCTCCAACAATCCAAAGGATATGGCCTGCTAGGCAATAAGATTCCCCCGATCGGGACAATTCCAGCAGGATGGTCGGATGTTTCCCAGAATGAAAAAGGAACCCACCATAGCATAATTCCGATAACAAGCCATTTATTCAAATAATAAAAGTTACACTTTTAAAAATCGTAAAGTAGCCGGTTATATTAATTTGTTCGTTCGTTAGTTACTAATGCCGCGTACACACGACCAGACTTTTCAACATCAAAAGTCTGACGGAACAATTCCGGCAGACCATTCGATTGTGTGTGGGCTGCAGCGGACTTTTGATTTGCAAAAGTCTGATAGACTTTAGAAATGGAACATGTTTCAAATTTTTCTGCCAGAACTCCGCCGGATCCAGTTCCTACCGAGAAATCCACTCGTGTGTATGCTAGTCCGACGGACAAAAACCGACGTGAGGGCAGATATTGGCTACTGGCTATGAACTTCCTTATTCTAGTCCAGTCGTACGTCATCACGTTCAAATCCGTCGGACTTTGGTGTGATTGTGTGTGACAAGTCCGTTCATTCAGAAAGTCCGTCAGAACTCTGTCAGAACTCCGTCGAAAGTCTGTCGGACCTAAGTCCGGTTGTGTGTACGTGGCATAATAGTTAGTTAGTAATGTAAGTAGGTTAGTGTTTTCATTTAGGGAAATTCATTAATTAGTGTTAATCCAATTGATACATTTTTTTGCTAATCATCAGTAAATGAAAGTAGAACACAGTGCTGGAAAATAACTAATAATTAGAAACCTAAAATTAACAAAAAAAAAAATCCTAAAAAATATAACATTCATTTTACATCGACCTTACAACACATTTTTACTTTTTTTGCATTTTTCTCAATTTCTCTTACACTAAAATGTGTATTATAGGTGTAAAAATCATTTTTGCATGCAATACAGTTCCAAAAGTTGTTGTTCAGGGAACTGGTCCTATACTATAACTTAAAAGTATTGTTTGGCCACGATGGTTTGGATGCTCCCTGGACATGAACGGGTTAATGTTACACTTTTATACTGGCACGTGCCTTGTCACTGGTTTCTGTTCAGTTACAAAAGAAAAGGGACTTATAAAAGTGAGGAAATAAAGAACAGAACCCAGCGGTCAGATTACACTCATGTGTAGAGTTGTGTGCAGGTGGAGGGCACTTCTGGCTGTCTCCATGCAGTTTTCCTGCAGCTCTGAATCCATCGTTTACCCATCGAATGAATTCTCATGTACAGTTATTGAAGGAAATATTCTTGCAGAGCTGTACCTCTTTGGTTTGGAAGCAGCTAAGCCACACAAATGACAGAATCGTAGATGGGCTGCATGAAAATAAATGCTGCTAAATGATGCATTAGGTAACACCCTGATCCGACTATCATGAAACGTGATCTGCCTTCCCGAGGCTGCAGTGCACTTGGTATAGTTGATTTGAATAATTACCTTCAATGTCCAAGTACAGATCATTGCTGACAGCTTCTGGGCCATTTTCTGCTACAGGTATACTCTTTTTACTATGCCGATTTATAGAAATGCCAAAATAAATTCAAAGGGAATAAATGCACCTCAAGTTGCTTGCTGTACAACGCTTAAAGCTGAACTAAACCCATTCATTTAACTGTTTCCCTAAACAGAGACATTCAAGGCAAGCCACGAATGAGAACTGCCACAAGTGCTTGTGCTCACAACTGCCAAGCCATCAAATGGCGTGTATCATAACGGATCATATGGCAGGATCCTTGGCTGTAAAGAATATGAGGGTTTAGAAAGACATTAACCACTTGCCGACCATATATTGTAAATATACGGTGGTAAGGCGGTTCCCCTGGGCAGGATCATGTACCTGTATGTGATCCTGCACTTCCGGGTCATGCGCGCCACCAGCAACCCCACCCACAGTCCAATCACAGCAGGAGCCAATCAGCTGGACCAGCAGATGCGATGCTTGCAGGAACCCGCCAATCATTCAGGACACAGTCAGAACGGCGGTCTGCCTATATAAACAATAGTATACAATACAACAACAACAAAATCTCTTGTGCGCCGGTGTGTTGGCTAGGCAGGCCAAAGTTCAGGATGGACAATAACTTTTGGCTTTGCTGCCCTCCAGGATAGGGATATCCTAGTAGTCAAATGGGAAAACAGAAAAAAGAGGGCGCACCAGCCTTGTGAATTATCCTTTGATACATTTATTTAAAAAAACATAATAAAAAACTACTCACAAAGGTAGAAAGAAAATCATGCTTATAACAGTCTTTGACTTGTGACAGTCCATCCACTGATAGCAGTCTCCAGGTCCTGAAGAGAGGATGTGCGGACCGCTGCTGGTTGACGCGTTTATAAGGTATACCTTCTTCCTCAGAGCCTTGAGGCTCTATCTTTGTGAGTAGTTTTTTTTATATTTTTTTAAATAAACGTATCAAAGGATAATGCGCAAGGCTGGTGCACCCTCTTTTTTCTGTTTTCCCGTATGTAAACAATAGACATGTGCACTACTGAAAAATGTGTTAGTATTTGTTTCATTCGTTTTTTTTTTGTTTTTTGGGGGGGGTCATTCATTATGATCACAATACATAAATTCTAAAATTCGTAAACACGTAAATTCTAAAATTCGGAAATCCGAAACTAAGAAAGAAAATCCGAAAATTCAAAAAAATGACTAACTAATAATAACTATTAACCACTTTCTGACCGGACCATTTTGCTGGTCAATGACCAGAGGTCTTTTTACAATTTGGCACTGCGCTGCTTTAACTGGTAATTGCGCGGTCATGCAATGTTGTACCCAAACAAAATTTGCGTCCTTTTCTTCCCACAAATAGAGCTTTCTTTTGATGGTATTTGATTGCCTCTGCGATTTTTATTTTTTGCGATATAAACGTAGAAAGACCGCAAATTTTGAAAAAAAATGATATTTTCTACTTTTTGTTATTAGAAAAATCCAATAAACTCAATTTTAGTCATACATTTAGGCCAAAATGTATTCAGCCACATGTCTTTGGTAAAAAAAAAGTCAATAATTGTATATTTATTGGTTTGCGCAAAAGTTGTCACATCTACAAACTAAGGTACGTTTTCTGGAATTTACGCAGCTTTTAGTTTACGACTGCCTATCTCATTTCTTGAGGTGCTAAAATGGCAGGGCAGTACAAAACCCCCCCAAATGACCCCATTTTGGAAAGTAGACCCCCTAAGGAAATTGATAAGTGGCATGGTGAGCCCATTGAATATTTTTTTTTTTTGCCTCAAGCGATTGAATAATGACAAAAAAAAAATATTTTTTTTTTTTTACACAAAGTTGTCACTAAATGATATATTGCTCACACATGCTATGGATATATGTGAAATGACACCCCAAAATAAATTCTGCTGCTTCTCCTGAGTACGGGGATACCACATATGTGGGACTTTTTGGGAGCCTAGCCGCGTACGGGGCCCCGAAAGCCAAGCACCGCCTTCAGGCTTTCTAAGGGCGTAAATTTTTGAGTTCACTTCTCACTACCTACCAGTTTTGAAGGCCATAAAATGCCAAGATGGCACAAAACCCCCACAAATGACCCCATTTTAGAAAGTAGACACCCCAAGCTATTTGCTGAGAGGCATGTTGAGTCCATGGAATATTTTATATTTTGCCACAAGTTGCGGGAAAATTACAAACTTTTTTTTTTTTTTTTTTTTTTCACAAAGTTGTCACTAAATGATATATTGCTCACGCATGCCATGGGCATATGTGAAATGACACCCCAAAATAAATTCTGCTGCTTCTCCTGAGTACGGGGATACCACATATGTGGGAATTTTTGGGAGCCTAGCCGCGTACGGGGCCCCGAAAGCCAAGCACCGCCTTCAGGCTTTCTAAGGGCGTAAATTTTTGAGTTCACTTCTCACTACCTATTACAGTTTTGAAGGCCATAAAATGCCAAGATGGCACAAAACCCCCACAAATGACCCCATTTTAGAAAGTAGACACCCCAAGCTATTTGCTGAGAGGCATGTTGAATCCATGGAATATTTTATATTTTGCCACAAGTTGCGGGAAAATTACAAACTTTTTTTTTTTTTTTTTTTTTTCACAAAGTTGTCACTAAATGATATATTGCTCACGCATTCCATGGGCATATGTGAAATGACACCCCAAAATAAATTCTGCTGCTTCTCCTGAGTACGGGGATACCACATATGTGGGACTTTTTTGGAGCCTAGCCGCGTACGGGGCCCCGAAAACCAAGCACCGCCTTCAGGCTTTCTAAGGGCGTTACAGTTTTGAAGGCCATAAAATGCCAAGATGGCACAAACCCCCCCCCCAAATGACCCCATTTTGGAAAGTAGACACCCCTAAATTTAGGGGTACACTAGTGAGACTAGGTAATAAATGGCGGGTGCCCTGAAACTATAAAAAAATAACTAACCAACCAGCGTCACCTGTAACAGTTATATGGTGATCACTGGTGAAAGGGTTAACTAGGGGGCAATCAGGGGGCTTTATGCGGTAGTATATGGGGGTCCCTGGCGCTATAAAAAGCTGCGGAGAACCTAAATACCTACCTGCCTAACTAGCGTCACCTGTGACACTAATACAGCGATCAGAAAAACGATCGCTTATTAGGCTGGGTTCACACTGGAGCGATGCGGGAACGCCACAAATCCGCGGCGGGTTCCCGCATCGCATGCCTCCCGGCGGCAGTTCACACTGCCCTATGCGAACTGCTGGGAGTGTCAGTGAAATGTTAATGACACCCCCAGATCAGTTCGCATATCGCAGTGCGATCTGCAAACTTGGATCGCATGGTGTGAACACCCATGCGATCCGATTCTGCTGCGGACCAAAAAAAGGGTCCCGTGCGAGTTTGCGGCGGGTTGCGGCGGGTGCGACGCAAATTCAGCCATACTATCTGTATGGCTGAACTCAAATCGCACAGAGATCGGATGTGATTTGCACTGCAGTGCGGTGCGAATCACATCCGTTCTCATAAACCGCTGCAATGTGAACCCAGCCTTAGTGACACTGGCGACGGGGGGTGATCACGGGGTTAAACCTTTATTGGGGGGGTTAGGGGGGTACCTTAGAACTAAAGGGGGCTAACCCTAACTGCCCTAACAGTTATTACAGTCACAAATGACACCCGCCGGGTGATCAGGGGGTTAAACCTTTATTAGGTAATAAATGGCGGGTGCCCTGAAACTATAAAAAAATAACTAACCAACCAGCGTCACCTGTAACAGTTATATGGTGATCACTGGTGAAAGGGTTAACTAGGGGGCAATCAGGGGGCTTTATGCGGTAGTATATGGGGGTCCCTGGCGCTATAAAAAGCTGCGGCGAACCTAAATACCTACCTGCCTAACTAGCGTCACCTGTGACACTAATACAGCGATCAGAAAAATGATCGCTTATTAGGCTGGGTTCACACTGGAGCGATGCGGGAGCGCCACGAATCCGCGGCGGGTTCCCGCATCGCATGCCTCCCGGCGGCAGTTCACACTGCCCTATGCGAACTGCTGGGAGTGTCAGTGAAATGTTAATGACACCCCCAGATCAGTTCGCATATCGCAGTGCGATCTGCAAACTCGGATCGCATGGTGTGAACACCCATGCGATCCGATTCTGCTGCGGGCCAAAAAAAGGGTCCCGTGCGAATTTGCGGCGGGTGCGGCGGGTGCGGCGGGTGCGATGCGAATTCAGCCATACTATCTGTATGGCTGAACTCGAATCGCACAGAGATCGGATGTGATTTGCACTGCAGTGCGGTGCGAATCACATTCGATCTCATAAACCGCTGCAATGTGAACCCAGCCTTAGTGACACTGGCGACGGGGGGTGATCACGGGGTTAAACCTTTATTGGGGGGGTTAGGGGGGTACATTAGAACTAAAGGGGGCTAACCCTAACTGCCCTAACAGTTATTACAGTCACAAATGACACCAATGCAAAAAAAAAAAAAAAAAAAAAAATGACATTGGTGTCACTGTGACTGGGGGGCAGGGGTAATTGGGGGGGTGATCAGGGGGGTGTGAGTGTGCCTGGCATGTTCTACTGTGTAGTGACGTGTTGGTGCAACTCACCGATCCTCTCTCCTCGGTGTCGGAACGAAAAATACCGACACGGAGGAGAGAATACATCACTTCCTCTCCTGTGTTTACATTACAGGAGAGGAAGTGATGCCACGAAGGATTTCTATTCGTCGTGAGCGATCGCGAGGGGGTGGCCATGAATGAATGGCCGCCCCCTCTTCCGGGATCGCTCCCGAACGAATACCGACCGCCGCAGGCACCGGGCGGGGGCCCGATCGGGCCCCCGACCCGCGGGAAGGCAGGGACGTACATGTACGCCAATATGCCTGCCCGTGCCATTCTGTCGACGTACATCGTCGTGTGGCGGTCGGGAAGTGGTTAAATTATAGGTATTGGAATTTCCTTTAAAATTTGGCTGTGTGCCCTCTTTTTTCTGCTTTCCCGTATGTAAACAATAGACATGTGAACTACTGAAAAATTTGTTAGTATTTGTTTCATTTGGTTTTTTTTTTGTTTTTTTGGGGGGTCATTCATTATGATCACAATACATAAATTCTAAAATTCGTAAACACGTAAATTCTAAAATTCGGAAATCCGAAACTAAGAAAGAAAATCCGAAAAAAAAACATAATGAATATGAATTTATCTGAAGTTACAAATTATCAGAAATAATGAATGCCGCATCTAAACAAATGGAACGGAACAAATTAATAATAAATAATAATAAACAGTTTTTATTATTGTTATTTATTATTGTTAATTAGTTACGTTCCATTCGTTTAGATTCGTTATTTTGGATAATTTGTAACTTCCATAAATTTGTATTTGTTATGCCAAATTTGAAAGGAAATTCTAGTATCTCTAATTTAAGAGTTAGTAATAGTTATTATTAGTCATTATTAGATAGTTATTATTAGTTATTATTTCAGATTTTCACATTTTTGGGTTTTTGGATTTTCGAATTTTGAAATTTCGCATTTTGAAATTTACGAATTTACGAATTTTCGAATGATTGAATTTTACGAATAAAAAACGAATTGCATATGTCTAGTAAACAAGTCAGATCACCGTTCTGTGAGAAGGGAAGGTAGTGAACCTGTGTTCCTACAAAGCAGCAACACAGATCTCTGCCTTCCCAAAGTACAAGCACTCCCTAAGCACACATTTAACTCTTTGATCACTTCTGATGTTAACCCCTTCCCAGCCCGTGTCATTAGTGCAGTGGCAGTGCATATTTTTAGCACTGATCACTGTATTAGTGTCACTGGTTCAAATAAAGTGTCACTTAGTGTTTTGATTTGTCTGTCACAACGTTGCTGTCCTGCAATAAGTCAATGATCGATGCCATTACTAGGACAAAAAAATAATAAATAAAAATAAATTCCAATTCCAATCTATCCCATAGTTTGTAGACACTATACCTTTTGCTCAAACCAAACGTAAATAAACATTTAGTGGGATATTTTTTATACCAAAAATATGTAGCAGAATACATATTGCCCTAAATTTTATTTTTTATTGGATATGTTTTATAGCAGAAAGTACGAAATGTATTTATTTTTTCGAAAATTGTCGGTCTTTTTTGTTTATAGCGCAAAAAATAAAAATGGCAGAGGTGATCAAATGCCACCAAAAGAAAGCTCTATTTGTGGGGGGATAAAAGGACATAATTTTTATTTGGGTACAGCGTTGTACTGCCTCGGAATTGTCAGTCAAAATAGTTTAGTGCCATATCGCAAGAAATGGCCTGGTCATGAAGGGGAGTAAACCTTTCCGACGGCAAGTGGTTAAAATGGAAAAAAGCCTAATGATAACCATTCTTAAAAAAAGGTCCCTGCCCCTCCTCCAAACTATCTTTTCTACCCTGTATATAAAAAAAAGGGATTCAAAAAGTGTTGCGCTAGAAAAATATGAAATATCAGAAAATTCAATGATAACAAATATAGTCCAAAAGATAGTCTCTCAAATTGACCGTGTTCAGCAAAATCTGTGATTCAACTGTGGATGTAATTGGATCCAAATCCCTTCACCAAGTGAATAAGCCACCACCACCTAAGTTGGACTTTTACCAGAGAGCCTAGACCCCTTATTATGAAGGGTCAAACAGGCTTGATGTATTAACCCCTGCAGAGACCACAGACACAGGAAATGGACAGGAATCACATCAGGGTTAGTTCAGATGTATCCAAAGAACTCCGCTCACACAATGACCAATGGCCGGATCCCAAAAAATATATAAAACGCTAGATAGTGTAAAACCTCTTAGAGATTGGATTTAATAAAAGTATTGCACTTACAAGCATCTAAATAAAAACAGCGTGGTATAGGTAAAAAGGCGGCCACCATAGAACATCGGGACAAGCTAGAAAATACGTGATAACAGGAACAAGCAGCTCTGCCCATGTATATAAAAAAAAGGATTTACTTATAGTAGCCACCCTGGCGGTCAGATTTTTGCGTCTCGAAGCGGTACATTGTTTTGCATAGAAAATTGGCGTTTTATATTGTAGGCCTGTAATTCTTAGTAATAAAACACTTAAATCTGTCCAAACAAGAGTCCAGTAGATATTCCGTGTATGATAAAGTTTGAAACATGAAATCATAAATTGTAATATAATAAATAACTATAAATATTATGAAAAAATATAATATAATAATAATAAAATTAATTTCCTCATGAATCAATATCGCTCAATTTTGTATGTGTTCTAATTTACTATCACTGATTTATAGCTGGTCTAAAACCACTTTTGACGTAAATGGACACTTTTTGGTTGCCATGGACAATGTCAAGTTTCCAGGAAGAAAGAACAGTATACATGATATAAAACGACATGCAGGGCACTGGACAAAAGCACTAGGGACACAAGGGATGTGAAATGATTTCATATAGTAATGTAATCTGTAAGATGACAGTGTACTGTATGTATTATGTTTTATGTACTTTTTGAATTTGCTGCGGGGCTCCGCCCCCAATGCGTTGTGATGTTCTCAGGGAATGGAGCCTGGAACACAGAGCATTGGGTGGAGAACACAGCCCGTGGACACTGCGGGGGGACATCGCAGGATCCTGGGGACAAGGTAAGTACACTTCACCAGGATCCTGAGATGCAATCCCGAGTGTGGCTCGGGGTTACAACTCATGGTAATGAAATTTAACCCCGAGCCAGACTCGGGAATACCGCCAGGGAGGTTAAATCTACTCAGGTCCAGTCACATGATCCTGCAAGAAGGACGTTGTAACCGAGCTGTAGTACAGACAATTTAACTACTTCAATAGCAGGCACTTACACCCCCTTCCCGCCCAAGCCAATTTTCAGCTTTCAGCGCGGTCTAAATAACAATTGTGCGGTCGTGCTACACTGTACCCAAACAGAATTTTTAGAATTTTGTTCCCATAAATAGAGCTTTCTTTTGGTGGTGTTTGATCATCTTTGCGTTTTTTTATTTTTTGCTAAACAAATAAAAAAGACCTAAAGTTTTGAAAAGAAAGGTTTTCTTTTGTTTCTGTTATAAAATTTTGTAAATAAGTAAGTTTTCTCCTTCACTGATGGACACTGATAAGGCGGCACTGACTGGCACTGATGAGGTGGCACCAATGAAGTGGCACTGATGGGTACTGATGGGCACTGACGATGGCCACTGAGAGGCAGCACTGATGGGCACTGGTAGGCAGCACTGATGGATGGCACTGATATGCAGCACAGATTGGCACTGATATGCGACACTGATGAGCACTGAAAGGCCGCACTGATGGGTACTTATGGGTGGTACTGATAGGCAGCACTGCTGGGCTCTGCTGGGCACTGATGAGCACTGGCAGGCAATGGGCACTGATTGGCATCTGCCTGGGCACTGATTGGCATTTCACTGGTGGTCTAGGGTGGCATACCTGATGGTCCAGTGTGGTGACAATCCCCGTTGGTCCTTGTTGGCATCCTGGTGGTCCTGAGTGGGCATCCGAGGGGGGGCTGCGCTGATAAACAATCAGCAAAGACCCCCCCCTGTCAGGAGAGCAGCCGATCGGATCTCCTCTACTTGCGTCTGTCAGACGCAAGTGAGGAAAAGCCGATAAACTTCTCTTCCTATTTACATTGTGATCAGCCATGATTGAACTGACTGACACACCACACCACCAATCGGCGCGATGCGCGCAACCACAGGCGTGCGAGTGCGGTCATTCTGGAGGGCCATCATATGACGTCCACTCAGAACAAGAGCCGCACTGCCCAGCCATCATTTAACGGTGGGCAGTCAGCAAGTGGTTAAATATTATTATTATTATTATAATACAGGATTTATATAGCTCCAACAGTTTGCGCAGCACTTTACAACAGTAGGGCAGACAGTACAGTTACAATACAATTCATTACAGGAGGAAATCAGAGGAAATATTACTTCTATTGATATCCTTGTGAGCTCCACCAGTGCAGCCCTCTTAGGACCGGGCAATCTTGAAAACAGAGCCACAAAAAAAGGGTGTAATGACCAAGTGCATTACCAGATATAACTTTATTTGAATACGAACAGTAATACCACAATAGTTATAGATGGATACAGCATTATAGACCAGACCGGAGTGGCAGAGTAACCCTCATATGGGGAGATATCGACACAACCTTGGTGTTAGAAAATAGATGTGGACTCTTATAAAATAGTACAAAAATAAGAATGGGTAGGGACCATCATCCATAATCAATAATATAGAAATTGGAAGCCTAATCCCCAACCAGGCTACCACGAAAATGGGGGGCAGTTGGACTATCGTGGGTGTTCACAATGGGACAGTTGATCACAGATATAATTTTCCTCGACTAGTTTCGCGGACATAAGCCGCTTCATCAGGAGGATATCTGTGATAAGATCAAAAGGACAAAGTAATAATCGGCACATAGAAAAATAGAAAGTTATCATACAGCATCATATTTGAAAAAATCTTTAAAAGTAAAAGTGGGGAGAGAGCAAAGCTGCTTACCCACCCATACTTTAGCGGACATCAAGCGTAAAATGCTACCACCTAAAAAATGGTCCCCCGCTGCAACTCGGTGGCGCTACTAGGTATGATGACTGAAATCTGAGTAAAAATAATAATAGGTGCGTGAAACTAAAGAGAATAAAAACATAAGTGAAAGTCTCAAGGAAAAAAGGAATGGGAAATTGTGTGCACGTGAAAACAAGTGAAAAATAACATTGAGGAAGAATTGAAAATAAAGTGGAGAAAGGGTTAAGTAGTAAGAGGAGGTGAAGTTTAAGTGAAAACAACCTTGGTGTTACAGAGACTCGCGGATCTGGCGCCCCAGTGTAAGGGAGCACTTGATAATTGCTGTGACCAGATTTAACCACTTGCCGCTTGCCCATAGTTTACTGTGGCTGCAGGCTAAGTGGCATACTGGTACTTTGCTCAGCACAAGCACACTGGCACGCTGTGACCGACCGGGATAACATCTGATCGCTGTAAGCAAAACTGTCATGAATGGCTTCTATTTATGACAGCTTGCCTACTATTGTGAATCTGTCATTGGCCAACAGATTGAATGGTACCTGGGCCACTCACAGCACCCTGTACCATGTGATTAGCTCTAGCCAATCGCAGCATCACCACCCATCTCTCCCAGAGTGATACAGCGTCCCTAAACTACTTTGATGACAGTATGTAAAAAAAAAATGTAAAAAAAAAAGAAAAAGCAGGTAAAAAAAATTAATAAAAATTCATTTATTTTTTTACATACTGTCACCAGTCAGTATCCCTGATCACCGCCACGCACAACATATAATGACTCTGTGCTGCACTGGTGACAGTATAAAAATCTGGTGAAAAAAAATACACATTTTATTTAATTCTTTCATGTTCCAAAATATTGTAACAAAAAACTTGTCTTTTACTAAATACCTTGGAATGTCTATTTCCAAAAGGAATCATTTTGTACTGTTCTGGAATTTTAGGACCTCAAGAAATTAGATAGGCCATCAGTACATCAGGATTGATCAATTTTCAAATATATATAGACTCCCTAACTTTCACACAGATTAAACAATATGCACTGATTTGGATTATTTTTACCAAAGAAATGTAGCAGAATATATTTTGGTCTAAATTTATGAAGAAAGATTATTTGTTTGCGAACTTTTATAACAGAAACTAAGAAAGTTAAACGCGATTTCAATAAATCTAACTGTTTAAAAAAATGAAGGTTTTTTTTCAATGTTTTCTGCATTTTTTTGTTTATATAATAAAAAAATTAAAAAAAAAACTGTGATGATTTAATATGTTTTATGTGTGTGAAAAAAAAAAATATCAATTCTATTTGGGTACAGTGTAGCATGACTGAGCAATTGACAGTTAAAATAGTGCAGTGCTGGTCATGAAGCTTCTGTTTTTAAATGTTTTTTAATAAAATTATGAATTTTTAGAAAGCTTTTTGTATCTGGTTATATAAGCTATACCAAGGGGCCGTCGTTAAATACCCATTTTTCTTTGCTCTCCCTATTTTGCCCTCTTGGCTGTTTTAACAACCTCTCCTGAACGATTCAACTTGAAAGATAGTAACTGATGTTTGAAACATCAGTTTTGCTGCCTTTACATGCCCTGTTTAGCATTTATGTTTAGAAGCAATTTTAACCACTTCAGGAAGGATTTACCCCTTTCTTGACCAACCCGTTTTTGTGATAAGGCACTGCGTCACTTTAACTGACAATTGTGCGGTCGTGCGATGTTGTACCCAAACAAAATGTATCTCCTATTTTTCCTACATATAGAGCTTTCTTTTGGTGGTATTCGATCACCTCTGTGGTTTTTATTTTTTGAAAAGAAAAGAAGAGCAACGATTTTGAAATGAACACAATATTTTTTACTTTTTGCTATAAGAAATATCCCAAAATGTAAAAAAAATAAAAAAAATTCTTCATCAGTTTAGGCCAATATATATTCTCCTACATATTTTTGGTAAAAAAAAAAATCGCAATAAATGCAAATGTTATGCCCCGTACACACGACCAGACTTTTCAACATCAAAAGTCTGACGGAATGATTCCGGCAGGCTATTCGAACGTGTGTGGGCTGCAGTGGACTTTTGATTTGCAAAAGTCTGACAGACTTTAGAAATGGAACATGTTTCAAATTTTTCCGACAGAACTCTGCCGGACCCAGTTCCTACTGAGAAATCCGCTCGTGTGTGTGCTAGTCTGACGGACTAAAACCGACGCTAGGGAAGCTATTGGCTACTGGCTATGAACTTCCTTATTCTAGTCCAGTCGTACGTCATCACGTTCGAATCCGTCGGACTTTGGTGTGATTGTGTGTGGCCAAGTCCGTTCATTCGGAAAGTCCGTCAGAACTCTGTCAGAACTCCGTCAGAACTCCGTCGAAAGTCTGTCAGACTTAGTCCCTCGAAAAGTCTGGTCGTGTGTACGCGGCATTATAACATCTACAAACTAGGGAATAGATTTATGGCATTTTTATTATTTAATTTTTTTACTAGTAATGGTTGCGATTTTTATCGGGACTGCAACATTGCAGCAGACAGATCGGACACTTTTGACACATTTTTGGGACCATTGACATTTATACAGGGATCAGTGCTATAAAAATGCAATGATTACTGTATAAATGTCACTGGCAGAGAAGGGGTTAACACTAGGAGGTGATCAAGGGGTTAAATTTGTTCCCTTACTGTGTGTTCTAACTGTGGGGGATGGGACTGACTTGGGGAGGAGACGATCGTTGTTCCTATATACTAGGAACACATGATCTGTCTCCTCTCCTCTGACAGGATGTGGGTTTGTGTGTTTAGACACACAAATCCCCATTCTCACTCTGTCAGGATCGATCGCGGGTGCCCGGCGGAGATCGCAGCCGTCTGGCCCCGTGCAACGGCTCCTTAGGGTGCCGGCTGGCGTGCGCCCCTATACTCCTTAAAGCTCCGTCATACAGCTACAGTGATTTGCACAGGAGTGCCATTCTGCCACCGTCAATCAACAGCGGGCAATCGGCAAGTTGTTAAAAACATTTTTTTTTTAATAGCCAAAAATGTTTTTTTTTTTTTAATAGCCAAAAATGAATAGCCAAACGTCTGTAAACTAAACGTGGCTTAACGCGAGTTAACGTGTTTAGACGTGTTACGTCGCGTTTAGACGCGCTTGCAGCATGTAAACTCAACTGTCTATAAATTACTGTAAACAAACCTGTGTACATGTACTGATAAGATAACATAGAGTTGAAAAAAATGCCCAACTGCCCCTAAACGTCAATTTAGCAGCAGCAGTGCACATGAGGCCTAAATCATATTCTATTTTACTGTATTGTAACTGTACTTTATTTTGTAAAATGCTGCAGAAACTGTTGACACTTTGACACTATATAAACCAGTATTTTAATAATAATAATAAAAATAATAATCCTAAATTAAAAAAAGGTTATACATATACATACATACATACATACACATATATATATATATATATATATATATATATATATATATATATATATATTTATATATATATATATATTTATATATATATATATATATTTTTTTTTTTTTCAGTTAAATAAAAATGTCAATATACAAAAATATACACAATACAACAAATATTTTTCTTTCAAGCATATTTTCACATGTGAAATTGAGAATTACCATTATACCAAATTTTAGCAAACAGTGAAGGGAAAGCAGTAAAATTAATTTTGCCACAATTATTTTATTGCTTCTTTATATTTTTTTTTTTTTTGGCTCATGAAAAAATGACAACATATTAAGTGAAATAAAGCAAAGTCTGATAAACTGAAACAATAAAATGTTATGCCAAATTGGTTAATAGCTCAGCAAATTAAACCACGGAATTACACTTTATAGCTGAAGTAATAAAAAAAAAAAACAGGCCCTTGTAAGAAGGAGACAAATTAGCAAAACAGAATAGGCTTTTTTGGTCCTATAACACTCAAAGCATGTTCGGTAGTAAGGCATTTGACTTTTCCATTGTTCCTTTCCACTTGACTGGATGTAAACACGGGCTGTTGGGTTGTTGGTGATATCAGCTTTGCCTCACTTCTGGACCATGTTACCACCAACATGGGACATGACAGTATCCCCTTTCTAATGTTACTGTAGCAGAAAGCAAGATAAAGAGTGTCATGTATGCTTCTTCTGGAGGTAATAAGGCATTGCAAGCCCAACTTCACACTTTGCTCGTCTGTCAAGGGGAGTTCTCATTCACACAACAATACCCCAATGTTTTGGTAGGCCGGCTCCAGCCCACTTAGCAAGTGAGGAGGCACGGCTGGAATGCCAGGTATGTCTACAGAGCTGAGCAGTGCAGGCAGGCTGACGCCAGGAGAGAATAGGCAGGTACCTATTGAGTTACAGGATTTCTACAAATCTAATCCATGTGTAATGTGAGACTTATTGGAGAGTCAAGTCTTGCCAGACCCACAGAAATATCAGGATCTGAGACACTGGGAAGAAATGATCCCTTTTAACACATAATAGCTATGGCCACATTCATCAGGGTGAAGAATAAGTACATGTTCCATTCTCCGTTACTGTGAGATCATTTTAATAATTAGTCATTCTGAACATTTCTAGGCAATTTTTTTTTCATATGGGTAAATTAGAAATAGACGCATAGAGATATTTTAGATGACTTAAAGGATAAACTAAGCAAAATAAATGAACTATATAAATAAAATGTGTATGCCATATATATAGATAGATAGATAGATAGATAGATAGATATGAATCCCTCTCTCTCTCTCTATATATATATATATAATATATATATAGAGTGTATGCCATATAGATAGATAGATAGATAGATAGATAGATAGATAGATAGATAGATAGATAGATAGATAGATATGAATCTCTCTCTCTCTCTCTCTCGCTCTCTCTCTCTCTATATATATAATATCACATATATATATATATTATATATTTTTATTTTACTTGTATAGAGCCGTCAATTTACACATACTGTACATCGTACATTCACATCAGTCCCTACCCTCAAGGAGCTTACACTCTAAGGTCCTTAACTCACATTCATACATACACATACTAGGGCCAATTTAGACAGGATCCGATTATATATACTTTTTTTACCTTGTGAAGAAACACATAGAATTTTGCAACGCTTTTGGCCCTGCATCTTGGGGACTTGGGTCCCTGGGTTCATCTCCTTAAGGGGCTCTATGGGGTTTATTTACTAAAGCTAAAGGGGGCAAAATTAGTCACAATTCTGCTCAGAAATCAATCAGCTTTCAGATTTTATTGCCAAAGCTTAATTAAACAAGCTGAGGGTAGAAGCTGATTCGTTTCTATGCAGAAATTTGACTAATTTTGCCCTCTTTAGGTTTAGTAAATAAACCCCCCTATCTGTCTCACAGATTGTCTCTCAAAATATGTCTATACGTGTGAATATAAAAACATATTTTTAAAACGAGGTGAGATGAGAAGGCACTGGTTATATGTAAGCTGCCATTTGTGTTTAAAAATAAGAGCCCAAAATAAGTCAAATACATTGACCCCGAGTCTCCTGTTTCAAATGATCCTTTAGGTAAATCTGTCAGTGAAAGCTACCGTTCTTTCCTCCTTTCTTTCATCAATCAGTACATCTCTCCAAGGATATTAAACACCAGGGTAATGACTGCCATTGTTAGTCAAATTCAGGTCAATTCACAGTCAGGAAACACAACAAGACCTAACACACAGAAAAACAGATATACAATAGATAGAAAGAAAGAAAGAAAGAAAGAAAGAAAGAAAGAGAAAGAGAGAGAGAAATATCAGAATCTTATGACGGTGATAGATAAATAGATAGACAGATAGACAGATAGACAGATAGATAGATAGATAGATAGATAGATAGATAGATAGATAGATAGATAGATAGATAGATAGATAGATAGATAGATAGATAGATAGATAGATAGATAGATAGATATGTTGATAGATATGTTGATAGATAGATAGATAGATAGATAGATAGATAGATAGATAGATAGATAGATAGATAGATAGATAGATAGATAGATAGATAGATAGATAGATAGATAGATAGATAGATAGATAGATAGATAGATAGATAGATAGATATGTTGATAGATAGATAGATAGATAGATAGATAGATAGATAGATAGATAGATAGATAGATAGATAGATAGATAGATAGATAGATAGATAGATAGAAGATCAGAATCTTACGATGGTGATACAATTGTAGATAGATAGATAAGAAATAAAGAGAGAAATATAGATAGATAAGAAAGAGAGGAAAGAAACAAAGGAAAATAGAATGAAAGAAAAAAAGATCGATTGATAGATAGATAGAGCGATAGATAGAGAGATACATAGATAAGAAAGAAAGAAAGAAAGAAAGAAAGAAAGAAAGAAAGAAAGAAAGAAAGAAAGAAAGAAAGAAAGGAAGAGAGAAAGAAATAGAAAGCGAGAAAAGGAAAGAAAGACAGAAAGAAAGAAAAAAAGAAAGAAAGAAAGAAAGAGAGAGAGAAATAAAGAGAGAGAGAGAGAGAGAGAGAGAGAAAGAAAGAAAGAAAGAAAGAAAGAAAGAAAGAGAGGATGAAATAGAAAGAAAGAAAGAGAGAGAGAGAGAAAGAAAGGAAGAAAGAAATAGAAAGCGAGAAAAGGAAAGAAAGAAAGAAAGAAAGAAAGAAAGAAAGAAAGAGAAAGAAATAGAAAGTGAGAAAAGGAAAGAAAGAAAGAAAGAAAGAAAGAGATAGAAAGCGAGAAAGGGAAACAAAGACAGAAAGAAAGAGTGAGTGAGAGAGAAAGAAAGAAAGAAAGAGAGAGAAAGAAAGAAAGAGAAAGAGAGAAAGAAAGAAAGAAAGAAAGAAAGAAAGAAAGAAAGAAAGAAAGAAAGAAAGAAAGAAAAAGAATCTTAAGATGGCCATTTAATTGTAGAGTCATCTCAACTCTCTTAAAACTATTTAAAAAGATATTAAAGACAATGCATGCAGCAGAAGTAATAAATTTAAATATGAAAAATTGAAATGAATGAATAGCATTTATTGTTTTCTCTGTAATATTTATTACTATAATTAATGCTATCTCTGCTTTGAGATAAACCAGATTTTCAGGATTTATTAGCACTATATACACATATATATTTTTTCACAGTGGGATTACTGTGCTCCTGCAGCAAGCATCTATTTGTTCTACATTTTGACAGGTTAATACCACATCAGTGTAACGTTTCTTTTCAAGATAAAAGTTACAAAAATGGAACTTAAAAATAGAGGCGTTTTAAAAATCTGTAATATGGATGTTCTTGGGAAGAATTCTACAAATTCTACAAATAAATGGCAAGTGAAAAAAAGGCAACAACTGATGTTATACATAGCGTTTTAAGGACAACTTCACCTAAAATGTGAATAAATCACTCAATGAAGACAGCTTTTGGATGCACTCTGAAGTGCTAAATAGTTATGGGAGATAATACTTACATTTTACTTTTTCTACTACACACATAGTTGGTTAAATACAAATATAAAGATTAAAACTGTTGCAAAGTAGCAATAGTTCCAACACAATCATAGCATGGTGTGACAAAGCATGGAGTATGGCCATGAACCTCTACTGGGTAGGTAGTGGTGGGAAGGATATTCCAATTCCATTGATAGCTTCAGTCAGTTTTGAAGAAACTTTGATCAGTGATAATCCTTCCCGTGGATATCCGCTTGCTTAGCGGGGATCGCCGCAGCGATCTCCACTGAGCAGGCAGAGGACAGGTCCGTCGCTGCACACTGTGCAGGGATGGACCTGTCACAGCGCTGCTCTCCACTATGGGAGATCGGGTGACGATGGACCGCAGTGTCCGTCGTCACCCGATCCGATCCGATGACAGATGGAAAAATAGCTTTTTCCTCCGTCACACTTTTTCGGATCAGAGCGGGTTGGATGCCAGCGGACATGTCACCGCTGGCATCCGACGTTCCATAGACCTCTATGGAGCACCCGTTCAGGTCCGCCTGAAAAACTGACAGGTGGATCTGAACGGATCGGTAGTGTGAAAGGGGCATTAGCAGATTTAAAACACACCAAAGACTAAGGTAAAACATTGAACCATAATTGTAGGCACTAGTTGGAGGGAGCCTATATTCAATAGTTTGGAAGTAGTTGGATGGTTTCTAGCCACATGTATCCCTTCTCAATATAGAGAGAGGCCGGTCAAGAACATTTCAAGCAAGCCCATGACGATGAAGGGCTAAACAACGCACTCTGAATGCTTTGCTTTTTGAACCTGGACATTTTTTTTTCCCCCTTAATAGAAGTTATTCTCTGTCTGTGCCCACCCACATCATTGTATGAGGGGCCTTTAAAAAGTTTTCGCACTTTTATATTTTCATTGGAAACTGTGAGGGCAGGAGGGGTAGTAATTGGTCTTGTCTGAGAGTGTCAAGTGACTAGTCTGTCTGGCAGGCCGGCTGACCTTGCAGTTTAGTATAAGAGTTGTCATACTGTGGTGAAGATGGATGCAAAACTTGTGTTAAAAGTTCTGAAAGTTTTTTCAGAACCCTCGTGTGATCAAAACTGACACGTGAAGCACAGATTATAAAGATTCTGGTAGTTCATGGGAAGTGGTAGAAATGAATACATCGACTTTATCTGGAATAGCTGCAACAGTCTTAAAGTCTAAAGGTCATGAAAAACAGAAGACACAGATGGGAACTTCTGCTTTTGGCTACTGTTGGTCTTCTGAGGTGCTGTGCAAAAGTTGTCACTGCAAAAGTACAGTAGGTGAAGGACTTCTTTTGAGTTGTTCATCTGTAGATTAGGTTTTTTTATTCTTTACTTAAAGCGGAGGTCCACCCTAAAGTGGACCTCCGCTCATCGGAACCCTCCCCCCCTCCGGCGCCACAATTGGCACCTTTCAGGGGGGAGGGGGGTGCAGATACCTGTACAGTACAGGTATCTGTACCCACTTCCGGGATAGCTCTCTGCGGAAAGGGGCGTATATTACGCCCCTTTCCGCAAGTGCCCGCCCCTTCCCACAAGTGCCCCGCTGCCTGCTGGGAAAACACACAGATCCCAGAGGCAGCGGGGACCGTCCTTATTGCGCAGCGCGGCTCGCGCCGGCGCAGTAGGGAACCGGGAAATGAAGCCGAAATGCTCCATTTCCTGATTCCCATACCCAAGATGGCGGCGGCAGCACCCGAGATATGATCTACAGATCGGCTTCGGGTGCCGACATCGCGGGCGCGCTGGAAAGGTAAGTGTCACTATTTTAAAAGTCAGCAGCTGCAGTATTTGTAGCTGCTGGCTTTTTAAAAAAAAAAAAAACGCGGAGTCCCGGTGGACTCCCGCTTTAAAGTGATTGTAAAGGCAGAAGGTTTTTTTATCTTAGATAAAAAATGTCAATGTATTTATTGGGATTTTATGTGATAGACCAAGTGGCACATAATTGTAAAGTGGAAGGAAAATCATAAATGGTTTTCATTTTTTTTTACAAATAAATATGTGAAAAGTGTGGCGTGCATTTGTTTTCAGCTCCCTTTACTCTGATACCTCTAACTAAAATCTAGCGGCACCAATTGCCTTCAGAAGTCACCTAATTAGTAAGAAGAGTCCACCTGTGATTTAATCTCAATATAAATACAGCTGTTCTGTGAAGCCCTCAGAGGTTTGTTAGGGAACCTTAGTGAATAAACAGCATCATGAGGGCCAAGGAACATAACAGACAGGTCAGGGATAAAGTTGTGGAGAAGTTTAAAGCAGAGTTAGGTTATAAAAAAATATCCCAAGCTTTAAACATCTCACAGAGCACTGTTCAATCCATCATCCGAAAATGGAAAGATGATGGCACAACTGCAAACCTACCAAGACATGGCCGTCCACCTATACTGACAGGCCAGGCAAGGAGAGATATAATCAGAGAAGTAGCCAAGAGGCCCTTGGTAACTCTGGAGGAGCTGCAGAGATCCCCAGCTCAGGTGGGAGAATCTGTCCACAGGACAAATATTAGTTATGCACTCCACAAATCTGACCTTTATGGAAGAGTGGCAAGAAGAAAGCCATTGTTGAAAGAAAGCTATTAGAATTTCCATTTGCAGCTTGCAAGAAGCCATGTGGGGGACACAGCAAACATGTGGAACAAGGTGTTCTGTTCAGATGAGACCAAAATTGAACTTTTTGGCCTAAAAGCAAAACGCTGTATGTGGTGGAAAACTAACACTTCACATCACCCTGAACACACAATCCCCACTGTGAAACATGGTGGTGGCAGCATCATGTTGTGGGGATGCTTTTCTTCAGCAGGAGCAGGGAAGCTGGTCAGAGTTGATGAGAAGATAGATGGAGCCAAATACAGAACAATCTTAGAATAAAACCTGTCTGTAAAAGACTTGAGACTGGGGGGGAGGTTCACCTTCCAGCAGGGCACTGACCCTAAACATACAGCCAGAGCTACAATGTAATGGTTTATATGAAAGCATATGCATGTGTTAGAATGGCCCAGTCAAAATCTAGGCCTAAATCCAATTGAGAATCTGTGACAAGACTTGAAAATTGCTGTTCACAGATGCTCTCCATCCAATCTGACAGATCTTAAGCTATTTTTAAAAGAGGAATGGGCAAAAATTTCACTCTCTAGATGTTTAAAGCTGGTAGAGACATCCCCAAAAAGACTTGCAGCTGTATATGCAGAGAAAGATAGTTCTACAAAGTTTTGACTCAGGGCGCTGAATACAAATGCACACCACACTTTACACATATTTATTTGTAAAACATTTTGAAAACCAATTATCCTTTTCCCTCCACTTCACAATTATGTGCTACTTTGTGTTGGTCTATCTCATAAAATCCAAATAAAATACATTTATGTTTTTGGTTGTAACATGACAAAATGTGGAAAATTTCAAGGGGTGTGTATACTATAAGACACTATATATATATAATTTTTTTTTTTATGCAAAAGTGTTCAGTAACTGATATAGTAAGTAATTTCAGTAACGTCAGGAGGTGGAGGGGGGACTTCCCTGGCCTATTTTAAAGCCATTAATTGTCTCTGAGCAAGACTGCAATAACTCAATATGGGTAAATTACTGAAGGAATAGAGAATAGAATGAATGAGTGAAAGAAAGAAAAGTGAATGATATTAAGACCGGTGAGCTTGTGTTTGCTTTCAAAATAGTTCTAAAGTCAATTTTTTTTTATCTTAAAGCATTAATGTAAAAACGTTGTCCTACAAAACTGTTCTACCCACCTCCATTTCTAAACACTCCCCGACTCCTCTTATTGATCTAGCGATGTCCTGGCTGCAGCACCTCTCCCCTCACTTCCTGGTCTCCCAGGAGACACTGAGGACAATGGGAGCCATAGGCTCCTGCTGCTGTCAGTTAAACACCTGTGAGAAGGGAGTAGAGGTGTAGCTGACCAGGGCTGTGTGTGTCTATGGATGCACACAACCTGGCTCAGCAGCATGCATGCATAGATGCCCCCATAGCACTCGGCTTGCTAAGGAGGTAACTGAAGCAGGGAGAGGTGGACAGTGTCAGCAGAGACTTCCAGAAGAGGAGGTAAGGGACCACTCTGTGCAATATAGTTGCACAGAGCAGGTAAGTATAACCTGCTTCCCTGAAAAACACATTTAATTAGCAAAATGCTGAAAAACAGCCTTCCAAGATCAGCCTCTCTGTTGAGGCTTGTCCTCAAATAAAAGGAAGAGTTGAATTATTTTAATGTGACATCATACACTTATTTAAATAATTGCTTCAAGGTTGTAATTGTATTAAATGTAGACATTTGCCAGTAGAAGTAGGGTATATTATCCACAACAATGGCTCTGCCTTACTTCTAAATTGTTTCTGAAATATTATGTCATTCACACAGAGAGTGAGTTTATTCAGCGATTCAAGTGATTCAGAAACTTGCATTGTAAGAAGGAGCTGTAAACAGTGTAGAGCATTGCAAAGCAGGAAGCAGAGTCTGATTGTGTAATCAGCAAATATAGCCACCCCCTGTACATATAACTACAATCTATACACAATAACAATTAAAAAAATTAACACAAATGAATAATATTCTACTATACACAATGGGGTAAAACCTTCTTGAGCGCAAGTGGTTAAAGCTAGTCTTATTTATGTATAGCTACAAAAACATTCTCTTAAAGGCTACGTTTTTTTTTTTGTTTTTTGTTTTTTTAAATTCCAGCTCCTCTATGTACCAATATAGCATTAATGTACTTATTTTGCAAAAATAAAACAGCTTTCTATTAAATCTACACTGGCTTACCTCACTCTCTTCATAGCTTTTTAACCACTTGCCGACCAGCCGCCATCATTATACTGTGGCAGGTCGGCACATTCCCACGAGCTGTCGTAGCTATACGTTGGCTCCTTTTAGCGGGATAGCAGGCGCGTGCAAACACCCGCTGCACTGCGGGGGTGCCGATGCTGGTGGCCGATGGTCGCTATGAATGCTGGTCATGAGCGATCGCAGGCACAAGAGGCAGATCCCTGTTCTGTTCTGAGAGGAGAGACAGATTGTGAGTTCCTAATAGCTCATTTCCTCTAGTCAGTCCCCTCCCCCCACAGTTAGAATACACAGTCAGAGAACAGTTAACCCGCTGATTGGGGATATTATTTATAGCAAAAAGTACAAAATATTGGGGCTGATTTACATATGGTTTGCACCATGAGTTGCGGCGCACGCCGATGCGCAATGCCCGTTTTCGTATTCACAAAACATTTGCGGCTGTAACACAGCGCAATTCCCCATTTACTATGATATTGCCGGCGTACGGGAGGCGGCAATCGGTGTGCCGCTATAGACGGATGACGGTGCACGGCATCTTCAATTCAGAATTTAAAAAAGGTGGAAGTGCCAATATTATGGGGAAGATGTAGATGATGTGAGGAAGTGTAGTAATAACTGTCCAAGTAACAAATATGCCCAAAATAGAATGGAAAAGCAACTTTCTCTGAACAAGCCTGCTGCGCCTGCAAATACAATTAGAACCGCACAAGCTCAATTTATGCACTGCGCATGCGCAAGCGTCATTTGCGCATGCTCAAATGCTTTGGTTTACTGCGCCGGCAAAATCTTAGTAAATGTCAAGCAATGTAAATGCATTTGCATAAATTGAACAGGCACACCTCTCAACTTGACTTTTTTTTATTTATTTTTTACGCTGGTTCACTTTTATGGTTTTTTTTAAGGCTATTTGCACACAGGTCATATTAGCATTAAGAAAAAAAATAAGAAACAAAAAAATGTGTGGGGGTCCCCCGAAATTCCATACCAGGCCCTTCAGGTCTGGTATGGATATTAAGGGGAACCACGCGCCAAAAAAAAATGGAGTGGGGGCCCCCCTAAAAATCCACACCAGACCCTTATCCGCGCACGCAATTTGGCAGGCCGCAGGAAAAGAGGGGGGGACGAGAGAGAGCCCCCCCTCCTGAACCGTACCAGGCCACATGCCCTCAACATTGGAAGGGTGCTTTGGGGTACCCCCAAAGCACTTTGTCCCCATGTTGATGAGGACAAGGGCCTCGTCCCCACAACCCTGGCCGGTGGTTGTGGGGGTCTGTGGGCAGGGGGCTTATCGGAATCTGGAAGCCCCCTTTAACAAGGGGACCCCCAGATACCGCTCCCCCTGTGTAAAATGGTAATGGGGTACAAAGGTACCCCTACCATTTCACCAAAAAAGTGTCAAAAGTGTTAAAAATTACAAGAGTTTTTGACAATTCCTTTATTAAAGTCTTCTTCTTTCCGTCTTCTTCCTTCTTCTTTCCTTCATCTTTGGGTTTCTTCCTCCATCTCCTTCTTCCTCCATCTTCTTCTTCCTCCGATCCTCTGCTTCTTGCTCCGGTGTTCTCGTCCGGCATCTTCCTCCACAGCATCTCTTCTTCCTCGCTTCGTTCTTGGTCCGCTCTGCGCAATGGGAGGCTCCCGCTGTGTGATGCTTCTCTTCTTCTGACACTTCTTATATAACGGAGGGCGGGGCCACCCGGTGACCCCGCCCCCTCTGACGCACGGTTCTGTTATATAAGTGTCAGAAAAAGAGAAGCGTCACACAGCGGGAGCCTCCCATTGCGTGGAGCAGCCCGAGAACGAATCGAGGAAGAAGAGACGCGGGTGGAGGAAGATGCCAGACGAGAACACCAGAGCAAGAAGCATTTGTGTCTTTTTCAAAATTGTCGCTCTTTTTTTGTTAAAAGCACAAAAAATAAAAACCGCAAAGATGATCAAATACCACCAAGAGAAAGCTCTATTTGTGGGAAAAAATAATAATTTTTGTTTGGGTACGGTGTCACACGTCCGTGCAATTGTCAGTTAAAGCGACGCAGTGCCGTATCACATTTTTTGGTCATTGAGCAGCCAAATCTTGCGGGGATGGAGTTAAACAGACTGCTCCATTGCTTCTGCCTTACTCCCTGGTCAGACTTTAGGTCATGACACAGGAAGGAGTTGACCAGCTGACCTCATTAGCACATACCCTGCATCATCTACCTTCAGATGGTCAACTCCTTCCTGTGTCATGACCTAAATTATGAGCAGGAAGTAAGGCAGAAGTAATGGAACAGTGTGTTTAAACAGCTGTGAAGAGAGTTAGGTGAGCAGGTGTAGAATAAAAGCCATTTTATTTTTGCAAAATAAGTACAATAATGCTATATTAGTACATAGGGGAGCTGGAATTTAGAGAAAAAAAAAGGTGAACTTAGCTTTTAAGGGTGGTAAATATTCCTCTAGGAACAACAGACCTTTAAGAAAGTCACCACACCATCACTTGCTAATCCCAGGTCAGCAGTGAGGGCTTTGCATGTATTGCACTTCAAACTTTTCCTTGGTTTCATAACACTGGAAAGGATGTCAATTTTGCAAGGGAAGTTGCTCTGTACAAGGGAATTTGACCCAGAGCTTAGCGAATGTGGTGATGTTTCACTTTGCTCAGGCCGGCCATACAGGGAGCAAATTTCTTTCCTGCAACCACGGGTTGCAGTGTTGACAGGGGAATCCCTCATGTGGAACCGTCCCCACTAGGAGAAGACAGTGATTATTGCTAGCGCATATAGTAGCCGCTAGCGATGATTACATGTAAATCCAGCAAGCTGGTTGTACCCAAGTTGTTTAATCGATCAACTTGGTACATTCAGCCTGCCCATACACGGTTCAAATCTCAACTGGTTTAGCAGGAATTCAAAACCATGATGACCTGCCTTAAAATATCCAATTACTTGCAAGGAAAAATAAAATGTAAGCATTTTTGTGCACACATGATTGGATGATGGAAGTCTACAGATTTTCACCTCATTAACTAAGCTCCAGGGAAAATTCCCTTGCAAAGTTCAATTGCCCTTGCAAGGTGGACAGTCTATTTGGCTTTAGTAAAATAAATCCATGGCAATAAATTAACTGGCCTCCTCCCAAAATCTTTCATAGTATGTCTGTATAACTGTAGCTGGGACACAAGATTGTAAATGACTCCCTGTCAAACGCTGAATTATATGGTTTATGTTGTCAAAAACTTTTCTGCACTGACAAAATGGAATCAAAGCTGCTGGCATAAAAGAATAACATACAGTACAAATATTGCAGCCTTCCAAAAACAAAACCTAATAGATACAGTATATTGAAATACAGTATATTACCAAAAGTATTGGGACACCTGCCTTTACACACACATGAACTTTAATGGCATCCCGGTCTTAGTCCGTAGGGTTCAATATTGAGTTGGCCCACCCTTTGCTTCTATAACAGCTTCAGCTCTCCTGTCCACAAGGAAACAGGAGTGTGTCTGTGGGAATGTTTGACCATTCTTCCAGAAGTGCATTTGTGAGATTAGACACTGATATGGATGAGAAGGTCTGGTTCGCAGTATCCGCTTTAATTCATCCCAAAGGTGTTCTATCGGGTTGAGGTCAGGACTCTGTGCAGCAAAGTCAAGTTCCTCCATTCCAAACTCACTCATCCATGTCTTTATGGACCTTGCTTTGTGCACTGGTCCCTAAACCATTCCCACAAAGTTGGGTGCATCGTGATGAATTGTTTTTTACTATATAAATGAATCATATTAACTTATCCTGTATTTTCAGTTGCATGGAGGCAACCTGATTATGCAAGCTTTACTTGCTGTTATGCAGTTAGCTTAGCACCTATTCAGTGTAAGGCACTGACATTTATTTTATTTTTTTCAACCACGGGGGTTGAACTAAAGAAAATGCCTCTAATCCCCCATCCACACATTCCAGGTGGATGGATCAATCCTTCCCACTGGGGTATTGTATTCTGATAATAGGGAGCCTTCCCTATCTTCCAGCATGCATTGATCAGTATTACCGGCTATAGCCGGTGGCACTGATCATTCACAAAAAATCCAACAAGCTGGTTGTACACAAGTCCCTCAATAGATGGACTTGTGTACACTCAGCCTGCCCATAAAGATATTGAAATTTGTTTCGTTCCCGCTGAACCAGCCAAATTTTTATTTACGTATGACCGTTGTTACATCTATGTTTCATTTTATTCTAATCAGCTCTTACTGCACTCTACTCTGATACTCTGATACAGCACTTTTTTTTTCTGTCAGCATTAACATCATATTAGGGTAAGCATATTAAAAAAAAAAAAAAAAAAGTATTGCTAAACTTAACCTCTTCAATACCGGGCACTTCCCCCCCTTCCTGCCCAGGCCAATTTTCAGCCATCAGCGATGTAGCATTTTAAATGAGAATTGCGTGGTCATGCAACACTGTACCCAAACTACATTTTTATCATTTTGTTCAAACAAAGAGAGCTTTCTTTTGGTGGTATTTGATCACCACTGGGGAATTTATTTTTTGCCAAACAAATTAAAAAAAGAACAATTTAAAAAAAAAAAAAAAAAGCTTTTCTTTGTTTCTGTTATAAAATTTTGCACCACTTTGCGCACATCATTTTGCTATATGGAGAGGGGGAAGTGGTTAAAGTAGAACAATGGGCAAAACTTTTATTTTCTTTAACTACTTCCCACCCGGCCAATGTACATTAACGGCCGGGTGGGAGCTCTCTACTTCTGAGTTCCTGAACGTCCATCAGAAGTAGGGGGATCGCGCGCGCGCGTGCCTGCGCAGCGGCGCGATCCCGATGCACCCGTGTCACCCGGACACGGCGCATCTCGGATCGGCAGAAGGGCTCTGTAATTGGCCCTCCTGATCACATGATGGCTGTGTCCAATCACGGCTGTCATGTGATGTAAACAAACAGCCAGTTGCTAGGCTCCTCCTCTCCTCACACAGAAGTCATCGCTGAGGAGAGGAGAGCAGATCGCTGCAGCCGGCTGATGATCAGTGAGTATGAGCTGTTTTTTTACAGCTTTTTACTAACTGATCATCAGTCTAATGTAAACACACAACACACCACACAGTGTAAACACAGTCCCCACATATGTCCCCAAAACTCACATGTCCCCAAAACATACATGTCCCCAAATAATAAAAAGACATGTCCCTAATAATAAAAACATGACCCCCACATATGTCCCACTAAAATCACATGTCCCACTAAAATCACATGTCCCAATGATTATCTGCACACATATGTCCATGATCACCTGCACACATCTGTACATGATCATTTGCGTACATATGTCCGTGATCACACAAACCAATTATTATACACTTAATCAATTTTTTTTTTACAAAAGACATGTAGCAGAATACATTTTGGCTTAAATTTCTGCCAAAATTCGATTTTATTGGATTTCTTTTAAAATAGAAAGAAGAAAATATAGTTTTTTTTCCAAATTTCCGCTCTTTTTTCGCTTATATCACAAAAAAAACAAAAAAAAACGGAGTCGTTAATAATTAACACCAAAATAAAGCTCTATTTGTGCAAACAAAATGATAACAATTTAATCTGGGCACAGCGTAGCATGACCGCGCAATTGTCATTGAAGTTGCGAGAATGCTGAAATCTGAAAATTGGGCTGGGAAGGAAGGGGGCAAAAGTGCCCTGTATTGTAGTGGTTAAAGAAAGGTTATAACCCCTGTCAGATATTTTTTCGCCAAATGTGTCAGATTGCAAAGATTTTCCATTACTTCCTGTCCTATAGCCAAATAGGAAGTGAGAGGAAATCTCTGCAAATTAAGGGAATTCCTTGGGGACCCCCAGGTCACCAGAATTAGTGTCCCCATTGTAAGATTTCCCCTCTATTACTTTTCTGGGGACAACCCAAAATTTGGGATTTTATTTTACTTTCGCTGATAATGAATTGCAAAGATAATGCTAACAGGACAAATAGAGAGGATGAATCTCCGTAACCAGGTCACAGACAGCAATAAAAACTGACAAGTGTTCTAATCCCTCACCACTCTACCCAATAGAAAAAAAAAAAAAAAATTGTCATTAATTATACTTTAAGGGTACTTTCACATTGCTCTATAGCAAAATCCAGGTAAAAATGCATTTTTGGGTTGTGTTTTACGGCAATTCTGCATATTTCAGATGTGTTTGCTTTGCGTTTCTGGTGCATTTTTTGGGTTGCCTGCACGCTGCACCTGTGAAAAATGGACATGTGACTCAAAAACACACAAAGACACATTTTTACCACGATTTTACTGCAATTTGCCTCATTTCAAAACCACACCAAAGATGCAGCCAGCAGGACTTTTCAAAACACACTGCAACTGCAACGCAGTGGTGTGCAAAGTGCCATAGGATTTAAAAGGAAAACAAATTCTTGCATTTTTCTTGCAAGGAAAAAATGCAGGAAAAAACATATTAGTGTGAAAGGACCCTAATGGTCTACCTAATTCTAAACACACCCTTTATTATTACATAATAATCCTTCCTGACAACCCCACATTATTTTTACCTTGAAAGTAGATAGGGAGGTAGCTCAGGTTCTTACCTCCGTAATCTTCCTTTCTTTGATTCCTTTTGGAGAGAGATTTTACACTGAAATCTATAGATGTGCACTAGACATGTGCATTCGTTTTCGTCCGAATGCATTTTCGTCCGAATTTCAGCTATTTTCGTTTTCGTTTTGACAAACGATAACGAAAGCACAAAATCCGAAAAACGAAAGATCCGACATAAATAAATGCTTTATTTTCGTTTTCATTGTTACAACAGTTCGATATAGAATAGGAGATTCGACATGACTCTGACAACAATCTGTGTCTATAGAACCTGTGTTCGAATGTGCCTAACCTTACCTCTATTAGTCCAAGATTATATAGAGAAAATATTCGACAGAGAAAAAAGATTTGACAGAGAGAAAAGATTCTGCAAGATACTGTCCTAAAAAGTGTTTGGGGACCCGGGTCCTCCCCCAGGGGACATGGATCAATGCAAAAAAAAGTTTTAAAAACGGCAGTTTTTTCGGGAGCAGTGATTTTAATAATGATTAAAGTGAAACAATAAAAGTGTAATATTCCTTTAAATTTCGTAGGGGGGGGGTTGTCTATAGTATGCCTGTGAAGGGGCGCATGTTTCCTGTGCTTAGAACTGTCCCTGCACAAAGTGTCATTTATGCAGGAAAAAAAGTCCTTTAAAATCACTCGCAGCTATAATGAATTGTCGGCTCCCGTAATACAGAGAACACTCATTGAAAGTAATTGATAAAAAAATAAATAAATAAAAAAAAGCGTGGGGGTCCCCCAAATTCAATTACCAGGCCCTTCAGGTCTGGTATGGATATTAAGGGGAACCCTGCCTCAAATTTAAGAAAAAATTTGACGTGGGGTTCCCCCTAAATATCCATAACCAGACCCTTCAGGTCTGGTATGGATATTTAGGGGAACCCCGCGTCAAATTTAAAAAAAAATTGACGTGGGGTTCCCCCTAAAAATCCATACCAGACCCTTTATCCGAGCACGCAACCTGGCAGGCCGCAGGAAAAGAGGGGGGGACGAGAGAGCGGCCCCCCCTCCCTCCTGAACCGTACCAGGCCACATGCCCTCAACATTGGGAGGATGCTTTGGGGGTCTGTGACCCCTCAAAGCACCTTGTCCCCATGTTGATGAAGACAAGGGCCTCATCCCCACAACCCTGGCCGGTGGTTGTGGAGGTCTGCGGGCGGGGGGCTTATCAGAATCTGGAAGCCCCCTTTAACAAGGGGACCCCCAGATCCCGGCCCCCCCCTGTTTGAAATGGTAAGGGGGTACAAAAGTACCCCTACCATTTCACAAAGAAAGTGTAAAAAATGGTTAAATAAAACAAACACACTTTTGAAAAATTCCTTTATTAAAAATAAAAAAATAAAAAAAAGATTCCAGCGGCGGTAATCCACTCTTGCTATCCAGCGACGGACGGTCATCTCTCCAGCGATGTCTCATGTCATCCAGCGCAGCGAATCCTCCGTCCTTCTTCTGTCTCCGTGGAGGAGACACTGCAAGGATTCCGGCGGCTGACGTTTGTTATATACGGAGGGCGGGGCCACCCGTCACCTGACCCCGCCCCCCTCTGACGCAAGGGGAAACCCGGGGTTCCCTGTGACGTAGGGGTGACCCGCACCCCTCTGATGTAACACAGGCAGGTTTCCGTTACATCAGAGGGGGGCGGGGTCACCTATACGTCACGGGGAACCCCGGGTTTCCCCTTGCGTCAGAGGGGGGCGGGGTCAGGTGACGGGTGGCCCCGCCCTCCGTATATAAAAAACGTCAGCCGCCGGAATCCTTGCAGTGTCTCCTCCACGGAGACAGAAGAAGGATGCTGCGCTGCGCTGGATGAGATGAGACATCGCTGGAGAGATGACCGTCCGTCGCTGGATAGCAAGAGTGGATTACCGCCGCTGGAATCTTTTTTTTATTTTTTTATTTTTAATAAAGGAATTTTTCAAAAGTGTGTTTGTTTTATTTAAAAATTTTTTACACTTTCTTTGTGAAATGGTAGCGGTACTTTTGTACCCCCTTACCATTTCAAACAGGGGGGGGCGGGATCTGGGGGTCCCCTTGTTAAAGGGGGCTTCCAGATTCTGATAAGCCCCCCGCCCGCAGACCTCCACAACCACCGGCCAGGGTTGTGGGGATGAGGCCCTTGTCCTCATCAACATGGGGACAAGGTGCTTTGAGGGGTCACAGACCCCCAAAGCATCCTCCCAATGTTGAGGGCATGTGGCCTGGTACGGTTCAGGAGGGAGGGGGGCCGCTCTCTCGTCCCCCCCTCTTTTCCTGCGGCCTGCCAGGTTGCGTGCTCGGATAAAGGGTCTGGTATGGATTTTTAGGGGGAACCCCACGTCAATTTTTTTTTAAATTTGACGTGGGGTTCCCCTTAATATCCATACCAGACCTGAAGGGTCTGGTTATGGATATTTAGGGGGAACCCCACATCAAATTTTTTCTTAAATTTGAGGCAGGGTTCCCCTTAATATCCATACCAGACCTGAAGGGCCTGGTAATTGAATTTGGGGGACCCCCACGCTTTTTTATTTTATTTATTTATTTATTTTTTTATCAATGACTTTCAATGAGTGTTCTCTGTATTACGGGAGCCGACAATTCATAATAGCTGCGAGTGATTTTAAAGGACTTTTTTTCCTGCATAAATGACACTTTGTGCAGGGACAATTCTAAGCACGGGAAACATGTGCCCCTTCACAGGCATACTATAGACAACCCCCCCTACGAAATTTAAAGGAATATTACACTTTTATTGTTTCACTTTAATCATTATTAAAATCACTGCTCCCGAAAAAACTGCCGTTTTTAAAACTTTTTTTTGCATTGATCCATGTCCCCTGGGGCAGGACCCGGGTCCCCAAACACTTTTTAGGACAGTAACTTGCAAATTAGCCTTTAAAATGAGCACTTTAGATTTTGAACGTTGGAGTCCCATAGACTTTAATAGGGTTCTAAAGTATGCTATATACTAGCTCCGTCGAATCTTCTTTATACATTCGACAGACACCATAAGCCTTCAAAGACAGATTCGACCGTGATTCATGTGGATTTTCGGACGAATGCAATTTTTGAACGAAAAACTAAATAAATAAAAACGAATTTCGGGAGTAACTAAATAAATTAAGTTTTCGGACGAAAACGAAATTCCAAAACGAAATATTTTACTCTGCACATGTCTAATGTGCACAGCCTATTGGATTAGGATATGCACACTAAATGTATTAAAACATGGACAATGCTAGTAGGGCAGTGGAAGTTGTCAGTAGAGTAGAGGTTGGTGTTAGTAGGATAGTGGATGGTGTCAGTAGAGTAGAGGTTGGTGTTTGTAGGACAGTGGATGGTGTCAGTAGAGAAGATGTTGGTGTTAATAGGACAGTGGATGGTGTCAGTAGAGTAGAGGTTGGTGTTAGTAGGACAGTGGATGGTGTCAGTAGAGTAGAGTTTGGTGTTAGTAGGACAGTGGATGGTGTCAGTAGAGTAGAGGTTGGTGTTAGTAGGGCAGTGGATTGTGTCAGTAGAGTAGATGTTGGTGTTTGTAGGACAGTGTATGGTGTCAGTAGAGTAGAGGTTGGGGTTAGCAGGGCAGTGGATGATGTCAGTAGAGTAGAGGTTGGTGTTTGTAGGACAGTGTATGGTGTCAGTAGAGTAGAGGTTGGGGTTAGCAGGGCAGTGGATGATGTCAGTAGAGTAGAGGTTGGTGTTAGTAGGATAGTGGATGGTGTCAGTAGAGTAGAGTTTGATGTTAGTAGGACAGTGGATGATGTCAGTAGAGTAGAGGTTGGTGTTAGTAGGACAGTGGATGGTGTCAGTAGAGTAGATTTTGGTGTTAGTAGGACAGTGGATGATGTCAGTAGAGTAGAGGTTGGTGTTAGTAGGGCAGTGGATGATGTCAGTAGAGTAGAGGTTGGTGTTAGCAGGGCAGTGGATGATGTCAGTAGAGTAGAGGTTGGTGTTAGTAGCACAGTGGATGGTGTCAGTAGAGTAGAGGTTGGTGTTAGTAGAACAGTGGATCGTGTCAGTAGAGTTTGGTGTTAGTAGGACAGTGGATGATGTCAGTAGAGTAGAAGTTGGTGTTAGTAGGACAGTGGATGGTGTCAGTAGAGTAGAGGTTGGTGTTAGCAGGGCAGTGGATGATGTCAGTAGAGTAGAGGTTGGTGTTAGTAGGACAGTGGATGGTGTCAGTAGAGTAGAGTTTGGTGTTAGTAGGGCAGTGAATGATGTCAGTAGAGTAGAGGTTGGTCTTAGTAGGACAGTGGATGATGTCAGTAGAGTAGAAGTTGGTGTTAGTAGGACAGTGGATGGTGTCAGTAGAGTAGAGGTTGGTGTTAGCAGGGCAGTGGATGATGTCAGTAGAGTAGAGGTTGGTGTTAGTAGGACAGTGGATGGTGTCAGTAGAGTAGAGTTTGGTGTTAGTAGGGCAGTGAATGATGTCAGTAGAGTAGAGGTTGGTCTTAGTAGGACAGTGGATGGTGTCAGTAGAGTAGAGTTTGGTGTTAGTAGGGCAGTGAATGATGTCAGTAGAGTAGAGGTTGGTGTTAGCAGGGCAGTGGATGATGTCAGTAGAGTAGAGGTTGGTGTTAGTAGGACAGTGGATGGTGTCAGTAGAGTAGAGTTTGGTGTTAGTAGGGCAGTGAATGATGTCAGTAGAGTAGAGGTTGGTCTTAGTAGGACAGTGGATGATGTCAGTAGAGTAGAGGTTGGTGTTAGTAGGACAGTGGATGATGTCAGTAGAGTAGAGGTTGGTGTTAGTAGGACAGTGGATGATGTCAGTAGAGTAGAGTTTGGTGTTAGTAGGACAGTGGATGATGTCAGTAGAGTAGAAGTTGGTGTTAGTAGGACAGTGGATGGTGTCAGTAGAGTAGAGGTTGGTGTTAGTAGGACAGTGGATGATGTCAGTAGAGTAGAGGTTGGTGTTAGTAGGACAGTGGATGGTGTCAGTAGAGTATAGTTTGATGGGAAATCTTCCAATAGAATGTAAAGTGGAAATTATCCTCACTTTGGGTAGGTTTTTTTTGCTTCCTAGTGGGGGTTATTTATGAAAGGCAAATCCACTTTGCACTACAACTGCAAACTACAAGTGCAAAGTGCACTTGAAATTGCACTGAAAGTGCACTTGGAAGTGCAGTCACTCTAAATCTAGGGGTAGATCTGAAATGAGGGGAAGCTCTGCTGATTTTATTATCCAATCATGTGCATGTAAAATGCTGTTTTTTATTTTCCTTGCATGTCCCCCTCGGATCTGCAGCGGCTTTACTTAGTTTGCACTTGTAGTGCAAAGTGGAATTTGCCTTTAGTAAATAACCCCCATTGTGTCTTCAAGAAGGGGAAAGGAAAATCCACCAAAAAGGATGCAGACAGAATTTTTCTTTTTTATTGAGCTTTAACCCTTCCCTATTCTATCCAAATTTTTAGGAAAAAGGTTTTACCTTTGCATGCACTTTAACCACTTCAATAACAGGCACTTTTGCCCCCTTCCTGCCAAAGACAATTTTCAGATTTCACACTTTGAACGACAATTGTGCAATCATGCAACTCTAAACCCAATCTGCATTTTTATAATTTTGTTCACATGACGTGAGCTTTCTTTTGGTGGTATTTAATCGCTACTGAGTTTTTATTATTTGCTAAATAAATTTAAAAAAATCAAAAATGTTGAAAAGAAAAAAAGAAACATGTATTCTGCTACATTTCTTTGGTGAAACTAAGCCGAATCAGTGTATATTATTTAGTCTGTAGGAAAGTAATAGAGTCCACAAACACTGTATCTGAAAATTGATCAATCCTAATGCACTGACTTATTTCTTGAGGCCCAAAAAGCACAAATACCCCCCAAATTACCTTTTATTTTAATTTTTTTTTGGAAAGTAGACAGTCCAATGTATTTAGTAAGAGACATGGCAGGTTTTTATGAAGTTGTAAATTTTTGTCATAATTTTTTGGAAAATTAAGAAATAAAGAAAAATGTTTTCACAATTTTTTTTTTTACATTGTGTCACCAGTGCAGTACAGCACATCATACTATACACAAATCATATAACTAGTGATCACGGACACTGACTGGTGACAGAAAAAAAAATCTATGTTATAGGAACATATTCCTATAACATATATTTATTTATTTATTTGTATTGCATTTTTTTATTTTTTTTACGATTTTTTCAACACAGTGACCAGAGTAAAATAATGTTACTATAGTAATATTGTACTATTCTGGGTAAGTGATTTTTTTACACATTATGTTTGCTTATAACATTGAATTGCATTGCTATAAGCAAGCATTTTACAGAATGAAACTGATTCATTCAGTTTGCTTTTTGCTTTGTTGTGATTAGCTGTGATTTGTCAACGCTAATCACATGATACAGATGGGCTGTGATTGGCCCTGTCTGTACCATGTGATCAAATTGACCAATTACAGCTACCAACACAATTGGTAGCTGTAATGGATGGTGTGAAAGGAAGCCATCCATTGTGTACAACAACTGTCATGTGACCTGCTGTGATTGGTCACGGTGGTCGCACGGTACCAGCAGCAGGCCAGTACATTGATCAGTCATCAGCTGTGTTCTGTGGACACATCCAGTGACAGATCGCGCCGCAGCGTGGCCCCCTAGCCGTCCGAGTGGCACTTTCTGAGAGGACGTCATATGACATCCACTCAGAATGGTAAAGCCATTGGCCGGCCCTTCGTTTGCTATAGGCCGGGCGGGAAGGTGTTAACTCTTACTCTTACAATATTTAACTAACATCCTAAAGGCTCATTCACACTAGTTGTGCTGTCTGCAGCACGATCCACATTCAGATCACTCTTCAGAAAGCATTTGACAGGCTTTCACCCCTTGACTTCCGACACTAGCGCCCTGCAACTGTGTGCATTGCATGTGGTTTCAGGGAGCTTGCAGAGTGTCCCTATTCATTTTTTAACCACTTCAGCCTCGGAAGAATTTACCCTCTTCCTGACCAGGCCATTTTTTGCGATACGGCACTGCGTCACTTTAACTGGCAATTGCACCGTCATGCGACGTTGTATTACTGTATAAATGTCATTGGCAGGGAAGGGGTTAACACTAGGGGGCGATCAAGGGGTTAACTTTGTTCCCTAGGTGTGTTCTAACTGTGGGGGGGTGGAACTGACTAGGGGAGGAGACCGATCGGTGTTCCTACTTAGTAGGATCACACAATCTGTCTCTACTCCCCTGAGAGAACAGGGATTTGTGTGTTTACACATACAGATCCCGCTTCTTGCTCTGGCACAAGCAATCGCGGGTGCCCGCCGGTCATGGCGCCTGCTGGGCACATGCATCGGCTCTGGGGACACACTGAGGGTGTGTGCACGCCCCTGCTAAAGCATCTTAAAGAGCCGACGTACAGCTACGATGGTTCACGCAGGGGAGCCATCTTGTGGCAGTATAACTGCCGCGGCTGATCCGGAAGCGGTTAAGCAAAAACACAAAAATACCTGTTGCTCTTGCCAGATATGCAGTGTCCTTGTCCTGAGCTGAACTAAAAGCATAAACATTGTTATATTTCTTTATGTAAACTACTGATTCCATTGCCCTCCATTTAATAAAGATAAACAAAGACAGACCTGTTTGAAGTTCAGCTTGGATGGCAACAATGTTTTTTTTTTTTTTTCATAAATATAATAGAGGGACAGGAAGTGTGTTATTGGCAGGATTACCAGGTGAAAATAAAGGGAAAATAGCTAAATAAAAAGAAAGCTAATGCAGCCACCACATCGAAGGACTGCCAAACTACAATATATAAGTTATTTACATATATGCAGTATATATCTTGCAATTATGCTAAAATCTACCTGTATCTGTCTGTAGAACAGCTGATCTATTTATAAGGTGTTTAATCAGGAAAATGTCCTTTATTTCAGCCCACATGCACACTGAGCATTTGCTCAGTTCCCCTGAATGTCTTCTTCGCTTGCCATGAGAAAATATGCTTAAAAACCATGCCTAAAGCCACGTTTTGCACACGTGTTTAGGTAAGTCATGAACTTGAGCCTTCATGGATTCTATTTGCCAGAATATTCATGTATTCTGGTCATTGGAATGAACATTTAAGTGCTAAATGTGTCTAGCGCTTAGGTGCGTTTAGACATGTTTAGGTTTGTTTACACACATTTAGATGCACTTGGCATTTTTTCTGCTCTTTAGACCCTCCCTCGAATGCACTGGTGATTTTATATATTTTTTTAAACTGTAAACGCTCTTCTTCTAATACACTTATAAACACCTATGTATGTCATGGACACATACAATAGGGGTTGATTTACTAAAGGCAAATAGACGGTGTACTTTGCAAAGTGCCAGTTGCTCCAGAGCTTAGCAAATGAGGTAAAGCTAAAGAATACCCAATCACGTGCAAGGAAAATTAAAACAACAGCATTTTTGTTTGCACATGATTGGATGATGGAAGTCAGCAGAGCTTCTGCTTATTTACTAAGATCTGGAGCAACTGCACATGCAGAGTGCAATTGCACTTTGCAAAGGGCACAGTCTAGTTGTCTTTAGTAAATCAACCTCATAGGCTAACATAAAGGTATATTTACAAGCAGAAAAAAAAGCAAACACCTCTAAAAGCTGCATTTATTTAGGCCCTGTGCACATGAGGCCTTAAAGTGGTCCTGAAGGCTGAATGTTTATTTACCTTTTACTATGCATAAAGGTAAAAAACCTTCTGTGCACAGCAGCTCCCCCTCATACTTACCTGAGAGCCATCTTGATCCAGCAATGTGCAAGAGTGCATCGGCTCTCCAGGAACACTCCCTCCTCATTGGCTGAGATAGCTGTCAATCATAGCCAGACAGCCAGGAGGAATAGCTTGGTGCCCCCATTGCAAGTTGCTTGCTCTGGGAGCACTCGATGGGGGTGGAAGGGCCAGGAGCTCTGGCAGGGGACCCAAGAAGAGGAGGATTGGGTCTGCTCTGAAAATTAAGTAGAACATGTTGTTATTTATTTATTTGTTTAATTATATTTTTTTACTTTTGCCTTTAAAATGATTGTAAAGTTTTCTTTTTTTTTTTATTTAAAATAACAAACATATCATACTTAACTCCACTGTGCAGTTCGTTTTGCACAGAGTGGCCCAGGAACCTCGTGTTCTGGGATCCCTTTGCGGCTCTCGCGGCTCCTCCTTGCATCAAATAATCCCCTAAAATGGATTTGATTGACAGTAGCGGGAGTGGATGGCTGCGCTGCTATCAATCTATCCAATCGAGAGCTGAGAACCCCCCGAGCAGAGGGGAAGAGCGCATCCCCACCGGGTGAAATTCCAGGGCTCAGGTAAGTAAAACGGGGGGGGGCTGGGGGGCCGGTCACTGCCAGGTGTTTTTTCACCCTTAACCTCCCTGGCGGTGTGATCATTTCAGGTTTTAGATGCTGAAAGCAGTACAATTATTTTGCATGAAAATTTGGCGTTTTATAGGCCTGTAATTCTTAGAAATAATTCACTTAAATCCGTCCAAACCAGAGTCTAATAGACATCCTGGGTATGATAAAATTTGAAATATGAAATCATAAATTATAATATAATATATTATAAAATAAATAACTATAAATAATTATAACAAATAATAATATAACAATAATAAAAATTATTCAATAATGTAATCAAATCAAAAACACTGAAATATGCTGAGCTGCAGAATTGTTGCTGTCATTACTTTTAGTGTTTGATGACAAATTTCCCCACAAATCGCTATCGCTCAATTCTGCGCTGTTTTCTAGCTGGTTTATAGCCACTTTTGATGTAAACGGAAATTTTTTTGGTTGCTATGGACAATCTCCAGTTTCCAGGAATAAAGAACAGTATTTATAATATAAAACTGCATGCAGGACACTGGGCAGGACACTGGACAGAACACTAGGGACAAAGGGGGTGTGCAATTATTTGATACAGTATTGTAATCTGTAAGATTACAGTATACTGTATCTATACTGTGTTTTTTACTTTTTGAATTTGTTGCAACGCTCACAGGGAAAGGAGCTCGGCACTGTGACAGATCGAGTGAGACACGGCGGCTCGCTGATCACAGCAGGGAGACATCGCTGGATCCAGGGGATAAGGTAAGTAACTCCCTCCATGGATCCAGCGATGCGATCCCGAGTCTGGCTCGGGAATACCGCTTATGGTAATTAAATCTCACCCCGAGCCAGACTTGGGAATACCGCCAGGGAGGTTAATGCATAGGATGCATTTAGGTGAAAAAATATGAGGGTTTACAACCCCTTTAATATCACTTTCAGTCCTTCGCCCACGTACACACGGTCGGAGATTTTGCCAACCAAATCCGTCGGATTTTGCCCGTCGGATTTAGTCCGACGGATTGTGTCCGAAACTGTTGCATACACACTGTCAGGCCAAGTTGGCGAAAAATACGATCTTTCAGAACGTGATGACGTAATTTCGTTACGATGGGACTACATTCAGGCTAGTAGCCAATAGCTTTGATGTAGGAATTTGATCTGAGCATGCGTGGCACTTGGTCCGATGAAAATGCTCTACACATGATCGGAGTATGTCCGTCCGGCCCAGTTGGTCGGAAAATATTTCCAACATGTTGGAAAATTGGGTCGGACAGAGATTCGGACGGAATCAGTCCGATGCATACCACACACAGTCGGATTATCTGACGACACGGTCCGATAAGACTCATTCCGACAGATTCTCCGACCGTGTGTACAAGGGCTTCGAGTTTTCCTTCATTCTTTTTGTAGTTTGTTGACAAATCCACATAAAGTGTAACTAACAGCAAAACTTTTTTTTTAGCTTTGGATAGAGTGGAAAAGGATTAGAACCCCTCCATTTGTCCTTTTTACCATTATCAACAAAAGTGGAAGTGAAAGAAAATCCCAAAGTTTAGGTTGCCACCAGCACGATAATAGAGGGGAAACCTTCCATTGACAACACTACTTCTGGTGACCTTGGTCATGACAAGGGGTTCCCTCACTTTGGAGGGATTTCCTCTCACATCCCGGTCTGATTATGCAACAGGAAGTGAAGGAAAAAGGTTTGCCGTTAGTTCTACTTTAATTATTGGAGCTCATTTACTAAACAAGACTAAGGTGTACGCATACTGAATCATACCTAATCACGTGCAAAGGAAATAAAAGATAAAATGTATTTTTGTCTATAGATGATTGGATGATTGAAGTGAACACAACTTTATCTTATTTGCTAAGCGTATTAAACATTTACTTTTTTACATGAGTGAAGGTTGATTTATCGAAAAAAAAGTTGTAAATATTCACTTCAACTATCCCATCTTCTGAAAATTCCTGTTCGCTATAAGTACTCTATCACATGCAGAAACTTTTCACATGATTGGATAATATTCACATCATTTTATAGCGGTGAAGATTCTCAACTCCCTCAGTAAATCAGCCTCACATTGTAAAACTGGTGATACACAACCCAAATTTTGATTCCTGCTGTATAGGACTAAATCTGAGATTTGGTAGCCCCTGTTCTCATAGAACCAGTGTGCTGAACAAATGAAATCCATTCATGTGTGTCTAGCCATAATAAAGCAACGTCACAATATTTATATGTCTCAGCAGTTTAAACTAAGGGTCTTTTCTGGTGTTGTAGAAGACCAGGGACCCTAAATGGAATAGTTGCCTCGTGGCTTACTGCTAGATATAAATCATTTGAATTGACAGAAGTTACACCAAAATCTTCAGCTTGTGCTATCCAGCAGGCACAAATGCTTTGGAGTATTCCTATTATAGATGGGGGACCTAATTTATGTAAATGTTGATACAAGTGATTTGTCAATTGCCATTTGCTAAATGGCTAAAAAAGGCCACTTTCAATTGACCTGCTTAGTGGCTGAATAATTGTAAGGAAAATAAAGTTGAACAGACAATAGGTTTTCATTTAGAATCAAGGTCAAAAGCATGTAGGGTCTGCAGCAAGCCATTTCACAATTTTTAATTGCCAGGGTGACACAAGACCCAGATGGAGGTAAGGTCCAAGTGTTTGCCATAGATGACCTCATTAGTGATGATGCAAAAATAATATTTTAGGCAGGTCAGACACTTGAAAAGGATTGGCAACTTCAGAAACTGAAAGAATAAGGATTTCTCCAATGACTTTGGAAAATCTGATACCAACTGCTGGTTGTTTGAGGATTGCAGCCTAATGCTTACGTGAAGTCTGTAAAGACAAAAGTCCCTTTACATTTTACACTGGACATAATACATTGCTGCCAATTACTCTAAGCTTTCACATGACTGCAAGAGCTCAGTTCAAATCCCTCTATTGCACAGAGGAAGTCATGAAAAAAGGCATCCTGCCATTCCTCACTGTCTATCAAGCTTAGCAGAGCTGGATGGGGGTGTGTTAGGTAGACTAACCAAGGGTCTATTCCAGGGTTTCTCAACCAGGGTTCCATGGAATGCTAGGGTTCCTCCAGAGGTTGCTAGGGGTTCCTTGAGCAATGAGCAATTTCTGCCTCTCAGTTAAGTTCCCACTGACACCATTTATATTTTTAGCTATCTGTAAGGGGGTAATTCTTTCCAAAGACCACAAGTGTAAGGAGCATTCCCCCCACTGACCATCACACTAATGTATAATGAGTTGTAGATATAGTCATTTTTAGCAGGGGTTCCCTGAGATTGAAAACTTATTTCAAGGGTTTCTCTGTGTTGAAAAGGTTGAGAAAGCCTGATCTATTCACACGATTGGAGGATGGTGTGAATGGAGCCATTGGTGTTTTAATTACTGTCGTCTGTCAGTGTCCCATTTGGGAACATTCACCACGCTGTACTCGGGACCTTTGTTATAAAAAAAGCATGGGAAATACAAAATTTTACAGTTGTTCCCAGACCAAGAGGTAAGGGGACATCTTCCAATGGGGACTACTGTTCAAGTGGGAAATTCCGCTTACTTTGGGAGATTTCTTTTTGCTCCCTATTGAGTTTCTGGGACAGGAAGTGAATGCAAACTTCCCCAATGGTACACAGAGAGCAAGAAATAAACTGGCAGGGGTTTTAACACTTCATAACTCTACCCAAAAAAAAAAAACGTTTTGGCTAATGCAAACACTTTGACTATGAATCGTGTGATGAAGTTGCTAGCTAAATCACTCAGATATTTTTTTTTTAGATATGTATGTAGAACCTCATGAAATCCAAAATACATTTAAATGAATAATAATATTGTCCTTTTATAAGATCAAAAATGCATATTATACATGCTAAAGGACATGAAGTTATTGGCCTAAACTGCAGCTACAAGTTATGCAAAGGAGAACAGGACATCAGAGATGGGTGGCCAGTCTATTGTTCATAGTGTTCAGTAGTAGAATGTAATTGCCTAAATTAGGCTAACATCAATTAAAACACTTCAATTGTCATTCTAGGATACAGTTTTAAAAACACAAACTCTTTTCTTTCTTTGTTACTGATGTGGTGAATGTATGATGATGGTCAGTTTGAAATCCCCCGAATGAAAGATTTGGGACCTTTAATCTCTTGAATGCTCCTTGGCGCCAGAAAGCAAACAGAACACTCCCTTACCTGTTATCTTTGCCTTCTAAGATTTCACTTCTTGCAGCCTGCAAAGTCTATCGACCCCCCTCTATATGGCAATTTGCATGGGCTGATGTGAACAAGCTAGTTAGTCATTTTCTTATTTTTTTTGCACCTGTTTTTCTTTCATAGATGCGATAATACAAATGAAAGAAAAGCTAGTCCAGCAAAGATCAATTCAGATAAAATAAAAGCTGTAGATGTAGTGTATGTGTGTGTGTGTGTTTTCTGATTAAATTTTGAGGGCACAAAAAATTTGAGTTGAGGACTGAAGCAGGGTCCGGAACAAGGGGTGGGCAGGAGGGATGGCTGTCCTGGGCACTGTGGTATCATGTGAGGTGGGGAGGGGGGGGGCACCGCAAGGAGATTGAGGGAGTGGATTTGTATTGGGAAGAGGAATTTGTTGGGAGGAGGATGGGAGAAGAGGATTTATGCTAGGAAGGGGGATTGGGGGGGGGGTCATTTTAGAAGAGGTGATATGGTAGAGGGAGGAGGGGATTTGTGCTAGGAGGAGAAATGTTTTTTTGGAGGTGGATTTGTGCTAGTAGGGATGATGGTGGGGTATTTGTGCTAGGAGGTAGATTTGGAGTAGGGGGGAATGTTTACTTTGAGGGGTGGAGGAGGGTTTGTGCCAGGAGAGGTGTTTTTTGGGGCAGAGCATTTGTCCTGAAGGGGATTTGGGGGTGGAGGGGCAGAGATTTGTACTGGGGGGATTTCAGCTGGGGGGGCGGATGTGTACTGGAAGGAGGGGGAATTTATGCGTTGGGGTAATCATGCAGATTAGTGCCCAATTTATTTTGGGATGGTGGGGGGAGATTATTTTTGCTGACACATAATGGGGGGGGGGGTAGTTTGACATGTTTGCCCTGAGCTCTAGGTGACCTTGTACAGAAGTACTATTTTATTTTTTTGAAATTGCTAGGTGTCTGGCTGTTCCTAGCCTTGTCACTCACCCAACAAAAGTACCAACAGTTTAAGTCTTCTGACTTCCCTCTGATCTCACTTGCTGCTTTATTAGAGAGTCAGAAAATATTAAAATCAGAGTCACCTTTTTCAGAAGAAGGTTAGTAATGATCCTTATATTCCTTCAACATGGGTTTCTTTTCAGTTCCTGTCCATTCATTTATTCATTATTTTATTCATCATTGTAAGCCATTCATTCAATATTTATTTATTATTTAACTCAGTATACATTTGAGCTTTATTTCTATTATTTAATCTTTCATCTGTATATATATTCATTTATTTATTTATCCATTTATTCATATATGATATGAAAATGATCATGCAATAAGAAAACAAGCATACATTAACCACTTGACCTCCGGAAGATTTACCACCCTTCATGACCAGGCCATTTTTTGCGATACAGCACTGTGTTACTTTAACTGACAATTGCACGGTCATGCGATGCTGAACTTTAACAAAATTGATGCAATTTTTTCCCACAAATAGAGTTTTCTTTTGTTGGTATTTGTGCATCTCTGCGTTTTTTATTTTTTGCTCTTATTAAAAAGACCGGCAATTTAAAAATTATATTATATATATATTATATATATAAAATATTTTACTTTCTGCTATAAGGCCTGGTTCTCACCTATGTATTTTTAGTGAATTTTCAGTTTTGCAGAAACACACTACAGTCCATTTAAAATGGTTTCCTATGGGTCATGATCACAGGGCCAGGGACTTTTTTCTGGTTCCATAGATTTTAATAGATCAAAAATGTGTATTGAAAAATGCAAAATGTGCCTGGAAGATGCAAACTGCAACCTGCATAGGTGTGAACTAGGCCTTAAACATACCCAATAAACAAATTGAAAAAAATTCCCAATAAGTGTATATTGATTGGTTTGCACAAAAGTTATATTTTCTACAAAGTAACTATGGGATTTTTTGACAATTTTACAATTTGATCATGTGTGGGCTCCATCGGACCTTTGCTTGCCAAAAATCCAGCGGTCTTTACAAATAGAACATGTTTTAAATTTTCCCGCTGGAACTCTGACGGACCCAGTTCCTAGCGGGAAACCCGTTCGTCTGTATGCTGGTCCGATGGACCAAATGCGACGCACGATCCTATCACGCTGGTTCTCGGCTGCAGGATACTGTACATCTCGCGCTCGCTGCAATAGGAAAAACACATTTTCCTATTGCTGCGAGCGCAAGAGAGAGGTGACAATGTCCCTTTTAGGTCTGGTATGGATTTTAGGGGGAAGACCCTACGCCGAAAAAACGGCGTGGGGGTCCCCCCAAAATCCATACCAGACCCTTATCCGAGCACGCAGCCCGGCCAGGCAGGGAAGGAGGTGGAACAAGCAAGTGCCCCCCCTCCTGAGCCATACCAGGCCACATGCCTTCAACATGGGGGGTGGGTGCTTTGGGGAAGGGGGGCGCCCTGCGGACCCCCCACCCCAAAGCACCTTGTCCCCATGTTGATGAGGACAAGGGCCTCTTCCCAATAAACCTAGCTGTTGGTTGTCAGGGTCTGCAGGCAGGGGGCTAATCGGAATCCGTGAGCCCCCTTTAACCAGTTCCCGACCGGCGCTTGCCGATGTAAAATGGCAAGGGCAGGCATATTGGCGTACAGGTACGTCCAATCTTCAATGCCGCCCTGCCATCGCAAGCGCGTCGGCGGCGGCGCGCTCGTGTGCCGGTTGGCACCCCCGTGAGTCCGGTCGCGGGTCCCGTGGACTCGATCGCCACGGGCATACCCGCGATCGTCTCACGGAGTGGCTGAATGGAGGAAATGCCATGTAAACAGCATTTCCCCATTCTGCCTAGCAACTAGTGACGCTGATCTCTGCTACATGTGATTGGAGCAGAGATTAGTGTTCACTAAATGAAAGCCCAGCTCCCACACAGTTAGTAACACACCCCTAGGAACACTTAACCCCTACACTGCCACCCCCTGGTTAACCCCTTCACTGCCAGTGTAATTTACACAGGAATCACTGCATTTGTATAGCAGTGATTACTGAATAAATGACAATGGTCCCAAAAATGTGTCAAAAATGTCCGATGTGTCCGCCGCAATGTTGCAGTCACAATAAAAATCGCTGATCGATGCCATTACTAGTAAAAAAAAAAAAAAAAATTATTAATAAAAATGCCATAAAACTATCCCTATTTTGTAAACGATATAACTTTTGCGCAAACCAATCAATAATCGCTTATTGCGATTTTTTTTACCAAAAATATGTATAAGAATATGTATCGGCCTAACCTGAGGGAAAAAAAAGTTTTTTTATATATTCTTGGGGGATATTTATTATGACAAAAAGTAAAAAAATAATGCATTTTTTTCAAAATTGTCGCTCTATTTTTGTTTATAGCGCAAAAAATAAAAACCGCAGGGGTGATGAAATACCCCCAAAAGAAAGCTCTATTTGTGGGAAAAAAAGGACATAAATTTTGTTTGGGAGCCACGTCGCACGACCGCACAATTGTCAGTTAAAGCGACGCAGTGCCGAATCGCAAAAAGTGGTCTGGTCTTTGACCAGCAAAATGGTCCGGTCTGTAAGTGGTTAATAAGAGGGCCCCCAGATCCCGGTCCCCACCCTATGTGAATAAGTATGGGGTACATCGTACCCCTACCCTTTCACCTGGGGGAAAGAAAGTCAATAAAAAAACACACTACACAGGTTTTTAAAGTAATTTATTAGGCAGCTCCGGGGATCTTCTTCCGACTTCGGGGGGGCTCTTCCAACTCCTCCGCTCTCCGGCCTCTTCTCCCACTCTCCAATTCTTCTCCCGGGCTCCTCCGCCATCTTCTGCTCTTTTGCTGCTCTTTTGCTAGCGGCGGCTAAGCTTTCTCCTTGTTCGTCGTCTAGCGAAAGTTGATGTTGAAGATCAGCATTGTCATCATATTTTAGAGTTTTAACGCAGGGCTGCTCTCAGTAATTTGCTGAGGACCCATATCACACTAAGAGATGCTCTGGAGAAGGTCTTGAGAGTCAACCTTTCTATATGTTACATTTTGCATACTGCAGGCACCTTCGTTTTGAGGGTTTTCAGGTCACCCGGCAGAATGGATTTTCATGTAAGCCAGAAACAGAGTTTAACAGTGTCTAGTTTTTTATGATTATTTTTACTTTTTCTGTGGTGACAGGTTTTCTTTGACCTCTTGTAGTACCAATGTAAGATATGGGTTTGGAAGGAAGTGGAAAAGAAGTCCAATCAGTCACTAAGAACTAATTTTGTTTTACCTTGACTTAAAAGAGCTCTGCTACTACAGTATATACATCTTTTTTTCCTTTGCTTAATTTTTGGCATTTGTTCTTATTATGTGCAATATTTTTTTATGTTCTGCCTGCATTTTGAAAAAGTTCTAAAGTAGTTTCACTCTCCGTGTTGTATTTTTTTCAATTTAAACAAATAAAGGATGCAATAAGAGTTCAAATCCACTTTAAGAAGCTAGTGCATCAACTCAAATGTAAAATATTAGTGGATGCCTTTAGTCAGCCTGTTTGTGTTTCAGTTTCCACTTTTTTTATGTACCCCTATTTACCGTCTGCCTAAGTGGTTGGAGATTTCTCATACAAGTTTTAAGATACATAGGCCCTTGTATAATTTGTATGGAAGATTGGTTAAGATACTATCTGAAGTACTGTACAAGAACATCTCCAGTTTCCATCTCCAAACTGACATTTTTCCTTGAGCACTGAAATACATCGGAACAATATTTACTCTTAGAAGACGAAGTAAGATTTATAGAGAGATCTGACTTAAACTCAAGAGCTTGAATGCAATGTATAAGAGCCTACTCAACAATCATATGTCCAAAGATTAAGTGGCTGTGTGCATTAGCTAGACAAAAATTTAAAAATTTCATTGTACACATACTTTAGGTCCTCTTAGCTCTCCAAAATATTCCATTTTGGAACTCTATGTTAGCAAGGTACATCAGAAAATGACTATGGAAATACTCAAATTTATATAATTTTTGTAAGCATAGATTTACAGTATTTATAATACAGTAGATGGTTAAAATGTAATTGCACTTGTTAAACCACTTCAGCCCCGGAAGGATTTGCCCCTTAATGATCAGGCCATTTTTTTGTGATATGGCCCTGCGTTGCTTTAACTGACAATTGCGCGGTCGTGCAACGTTGTACCCAAACAAAATGTCCTTTTTTCACCACAAATAAAATGTATGTCATATTTTTTTTGATGGTATTGATCACCTTTACAGTTTTAATTTCTTGAACTAAAAAAAAAAATGAGTGATAATTTTGAAAAACAAACAATATTTCTTACTTTTTGCTATAATACATGTCCCCAAAAAAAAAAAAAAACTGTAAAAAAAAAAAAAAAAAAAAAATTCTTCATAAATTTAGGCGTATATATATATTCTTCTACATATTTTTAGTAAACGAAATCCCAATAAGCATATATTGATGGGATAGATTTATTGACTTTTATTTATTTATTTATTTATTTATTTATTTATCAGTTCGTTGTCATTCGTAAAATACATAATTTCGTTCTGTTATATTCGTTATGTTACGTTAATAAATTTTCGGATAATTTGTTGAGTGTCGATATTCGTTATACTGAATCTCGAATCATGTCAAATTCATTCGTTATATGCGCTAAAATTAAGTTCGTATTTGTTGAAATTCGAAATTTATGTATGTATAGACATTCATGATAATGATTCGTAGTTTGGAAAGTGGTTTGTTTATTGAATCTTTTAACACACACAATGAAAACGTCTCTTCTTCTCGGCTCAAATACAATACAACATCCTTCTCACTCAGTTCTCAGGAATTCACTTTGCCAGTAATCCAACCTCCAGCAAAAAATTAATCAGCTGATTGGACTATAAGATTTGCTTTGAGCTGACCTTTTGTTTCATTAGATCTTTAAAGAATTCCGCTATAATTTCTTTCGTATTCGTTGTTATTTGTTATTTTTTTATTCGGATGCATCCGAATGTCCGAAAGATGCAAAATTCGGCCGAATTTCGATACGTTACGAAACGAATTGCACAAGCCTATTTATCAGTGCTATAAAAATGCACTGATCAATGTATAAATGGCACTGTCAGGAAAAGGGTTAACACTAGGGGCGATCAAGGGGTTAACTGTTTTCCCTCAGCGTGTTCTAACTGTAGGAGGGATGGGCTTACTGGGGCATGACAGAGATCACTGTTCCCGATCACTGGGAACAGTAGATCTCTGTTATGTCATCTGGCAGAACGGGGAATCAATTTGTTTACAAAAGCAGATCCCCGTTCTTCCTCCGCCGGACACACAGGTACATCTCTTTGTGCAGGAGAGCCGACCTGCGGCAGTAAATCTGCATGAGCTGGTCGGCAAGTGGTTAAATAATAAATGGAAAAATTACATGGATAACTGTATAACACTATGTAAATTACATCCTCACTTTTGTAGAGAGAGATGTCATGTTTTTGCATAGTAGTAATGTCATATATTTACAGGTATAATCGAGTTAATTTACAGTGTGCTGAAGAAATCATACATTTTCATGTGTATTCTGAATGTCCATTCAGAGCAAAGTGACCATGTCTTCGCAAAAGATCCCCCTCTCTGGCCCACACATGGGGCCACCACAAATTCTCCCATACCCAGAAGCCCAAGATATCATCGCCAGAGACTCAGCAGTCGGGGAGCACAGGAATATTACATATGAGTGGGTGAGGGTCCTCTCTGAAAAAAATTGAGCACGCTGACAGGCATGCTGATTTACTAAAGAAGTTGGGAATCTTCATTCACATGTTTTTGTGAATATTCCCCTCAATTATCCAGTCATGTTAATGGTAAAATTCCTGTTCCCTTTGAATACCCAACCATGTGCAAATGCCTTTAACATGAAGATTTTCAACTTCTCGAGTAAATCAGCCTTCAGTATCTCTCTAAAATATATCTAAACCCAATCTATAAAATCTTATATAAGCTTTAACATATTAATGTATTTAAAAGTCATTTTCAATATTGTTAATCCCACAGCTTTAACATCCTGTCATGAAGATACTTGTGCCGCACAGTTTACAAAGCGATGGAGAAAAGTAGAGAAAATCCAGAAAAAGAGTCTACAAAAACCATTGAGTTGTTTATAAAACATATCACCAGTATTACAATAAATTTCTTAAAATTGACCACAAACGACATCTAGATCATCCTTTAAACATGAATTAATTCAAACAACTATAAAAACAATAAACAGCAACTTTCCCTGTTTGGAAAATATATTTCCCTCCCACAGTTTTGGAACTGTCTGGGTCTGGGCACACATTTCTCCTATAAGCCCTTGTACACACGGTCGGACATTCCGACGGAAAATGTCCGATCGGACCATGTTGGCGTATAATCCGACTGTGCATGGGCTCCATCGGACTGTTTCCGTCGGAATATCCGACTGACAAAGTTTTAGAGCTGGGCTATAAAACTTTCTGACAACATGATCCGATCGGACTTTGTCCGATTGTGTGTAGAGAATTCCGATCGGACAAAGTGCCACGCATGCTCAGATCAAATTCCTAGACCAAAGCTATTGGCTACCAGCCTGAACGTAGTCCCGTCGTAACTAAATAACGTCATTACGCTACGTACGATGGGATTTTCTGACAACTTTGTCCGACCGCGTGTATGCAACACAAGTTTTGGACAAAATCCGTCGGACAAAATCCGACGTATTTTGTTGTCAGAATGTCTGACCATGTGTACAAGGGCTTAGATATAGTACTAAAAGGGGAAGAATATCAAGCAAAATGCTTAACATAAAAACATAAATTTAAAAACAAAAAATATATCTCTTGAGCTGCAGATAAAGACTGTCACCATGAAAGGAGAAATATAACCAAAGCTATTTTGTTTATGCTGCTCCTATAGATCCCCAGAGTGCATATCGTTATTATGATATTACAGAGCTGGTCCAGGTGCTGAAACTGGTTGAATAAAAAAAAGACTAATGTATGGGCTGCCTTAAGCCTCATACACACGATTGGATTTTCCGACGGGAAATGTGTGATGATGACAGGTTGTTGGTGGAAAATCCAACCTTTTGTACGCTCCATCGGACAAATGTTGGATGGGAGGTTTTTAAATTTTCCACGGACAAATGTTTGTTGTCGGAACACAAGTCCGTCGGACAAAAGTCCAAAGTACAAACACACATGCTCGGAAGCAAGGACGAGTCAGAAGCGGTCAGTCTTGTAAATTATCATTCGTAATGGAGAATTAACATTCGTGACGTGGCAAATTATGAAATCTCGAAATGCAACGCACAATTCTCTTCTTCTTTAATGGGATAATAATGAAGCTGCTTTGCTGGTGATACTGATGGAGTTATTGCAAACAAATTTTCAAAGGCTTTTTTTTTCTAGTGATATCAACAATATTATGCTTTTTTTTTTCTTTTCTTTTTTTGGGCAAGTTACCACAAGTTTCAATATAGTGTCAAAAGTGTCCGATGTATCCATAATGTCAAACAAGTACATGTCAAGCAAGTACATGTATGAATAAGTAACATTTTTAGTTAAAATGTATATACTATACTATACTATACTATACTGTATATTGCAATGAAATTACCTATTTTGTCATCTGCAAAATTTCTCAAAAGTAGAAATTCTCAATTTTCATCATTGTGCTTCTTAACCACGTTAAACTCCCTTTAAATTTGCCGCCAATCGGACAGTGTCATTTACACAGTAATCAGTGCATTTTTATAGCACTGATCGCTGTCCCAATATAGTGTCAAAAGTGTCTTATGTGTCCGCAATAATGTCGCAGTCACGATAAAAATTGCAGATCGCCATTATTACTAATAAAAAAAATAATAATAAAAATGCCAAAAATGTATCCCCTATTTTGTAGACGCAATAACATTTGCGCAAACCATACAATATACGCTTATTGCAATTTTTTTACCAAAAATATGTAGAAGAATAAACTGAGAAAGAATTTTTTTTTATATATTTTTAGAGGATATTTATTATAGCAAAAAGTTAATAATAATGCTTTTTTTTCAAAATTGACGCTCTTTTTTTGTTTATAGCGCAAAAAATAAAAAATAAAGAGGTGGTCAAATACCACCAAAAGAAAGCTCTATTTGTGGGAAAAAAGGACCTTATTTTGTTTGGGTACAACGTTGCATGACCGCGCAATTGTCAGCTAAAGCGACGCAGTGCCGAATCACAAAAAATGCTCTGGTCAAGAAGTGGGTAAAATCTTCCGGGGCTGAAGTGGTTAAGGAAAGCAAAACAAAGAAATGTTTTAGAGTGTCAGGGGGTAGTCCTAGTTTCTTTAATTTCGGAGGCCCATACATTAGTAATGTTTTTGTTCAACCAGGAAATTGAACTAAAAAAACAAATTACCTGATTTCCACACATTCGATATGGATGGGAGAATTACTACTGTTGAGCTATTGTACCCCCCCCCCCCCCCCCCCGCTGTCAGAATACACTGGTCAGCACTGCTGGCTATAGCCCGCAGTGTTGATAGTACAGACATTTTCTAACAGGCTGGTTGTACAGAAGTAAATTGGTAGGTTGACTTCTGTACAACCAGCCTGCCCAATAATGAATATAAATTTGACCAGGCCCAAATTTTGATCCATGCATGGGGGCTTTAGTGTCCTCTATTTATTTTTTTCTTCTTTTGTGTGTTTTTGTGTGTTTATTCATTATTTGTACAGTAACTTTACATGTTTTATTTAATTATTTTTACTTTCTTTTTATTATCCGTGAAAAAAACATTTCAAATGTATTGCATAAGAAAAAACACCAAAGCCCTCCTTAATATCTCTTTTCCCAAATGGTAAAATTTCACTGAAAGCTCTCTAATTTTTGCTCACCAATAGATTGGGGAATGATTAAACAACGGATATTTTGTATTTGATGCTTACATAAAAATACATGTTTATACAACACACGAATGTAAGGCAATGAACCAATTTTTTTTTTGAAAAATCTTTCTCCAGAAACAAAAGTGTGTCAAGAAGAAATGTCTATTGGGTGTGTCTGTTTTGTCTTCAATTTACCAAACATATTTGTTTAAGTACTATGCACACTTCCTAAACAAATCAAAATCACAGCTGTTGGAAGAGTAGTTTGAAGAAAAGAGTGGAAAATATAGATATATATATAAAACAATGCTGCAAACTTCCACATTCACAAGAACGTTTAACTGGGGTAGTGAGCTTCTTCAAAGCAAAAAGAACAAAAAGTAAAGAAAATTTTCCAAAATGTTTTAAAATAGAGGAATATAAAAAAAAAAATACAATTATTGCAAAACATACAAATCCAGCAACCAGTCTTGAGTATTATCAAAGAAAGGGACATACATTTTTGTAGCCAGGGATTATTATGAAGCAGCTGTAGAAATAACCCATGACCAACTCTTCCTTTCCAATAAATAAAGAAATCCTTTAAATGTGCTTACATTACCAGGACATCTCCTTAGCATACATTTGCTACACAAAATTTGGTACATGCTGACACACTAGTGAAAAATGTTGTTGCCTAGGTATAGATTAAAAGTGTTATGCCACATACGATCGGACTATCCGGTGGACAATCCGACTGACTTTTTAGATGAGGTCCACCGTACTTTCAAGCGAACAGACTTGGCCACACAGTATCACTCCAAAAGTCCGGTGGATTCGAACGTGATGACGTATAATAAGGACGTTCATAGCCAGTAGCCAATAGCTGCCCTAGCATCAGTTTTAGTCCGACTAGCACACAGATGAACGGATTGTTCGCTAAAAGCCGAGTCCAGCGGACAATTTTGAAGAAAGTCTTATTTCTAATGCCGCGTACACGCGATCAAACAATCCGGTGGAAAAGTCCTCCGGACAATCCGCCCGTGTGTAGGCTCCGGCGGACTTTTTTTACCCAAAAGCCAGACGGACTAAGATTGGAGTTTTGCACATCAATCTGTCCGCCGGACTCGCATTTCGGCGGACAGTATGGCCGTGTGTGTGCCAGTCCGCCGTACTTTTGAAGTGAACAGATTTCCCGCCCGGAGAAAAGTCCGCTCATTTTGAGCGCGGCTCCAGGTAGCCGGGACCAGCGAAGAAGGTGTCGCTGGCCCTATCACCTGGTATGGACTTAAAGGGGAATCCCTACACCGAAAAAACGGCATGGGGGTCCCCCCCAGGTCCATATCAGACCCTTATTCGAGCACGCTACCCGGCCGGCCAGGAAAGGGGTGGGGAAGAGCGAGCGCCCCCCCCCCCCCCTCCTGAGCTGTACCAGGCCGCGTGCTCTCAACATGGGAGGGTGCCTTGGGGAAGGGGGGCCGCGTGCCCCACCACCCCAAAGCACCTTGTCCCAATGTTGATGAGGACAAGGGCCTCTTCCCGACAAACCTGGCCGTTGGTTGTCGGGGTCTGCGGGACATCATCCGGTGATGTCCCTATATAAGTCGCCGCACGCCGCGTGTCCTGTCATAGTGACCGGAGACAGCGACAAGGCAACATCTCCAGAAGAGAAGAGAAGAACAGAAGACGGCGACAGCGGCATCGGCGACAGAAGACCGGGCCACCGCTTGTAAAAGAGCTAGAAGAAGGCGCGGTGGCCCGGCAAGAAGAACCGAAGAGGGGGACAAGATCCCTGAAGAGGGGGACAAGACCCCCGAAGTCGGAAGAAGAGGGCGGCGGCGAAGAAGAAAGCTGGGCTCCTTCGCTAGTAAAAGAGCTAGCAGAAGATTGCAGAGGAGTCCGGCGAGAAGATTCCCGAAGACGGAAGAAGACCCCCGGAGCTATGCAATAAATTATTTTAACCCTTGTGTGTTGTGTTTTTTTTGCATTTTTTTCACAGGTGAATGGGTAGGGGTACATTGTACCCCATACTCATTCACATAGGGTGGGGGGCCGGGATCCAGGGGCCCCCTTATTAAAGGGGGCTCACGGATTCCGATAAGCCCCTGGCCCGCAGACCCCGACAACCAACGGCCAGGGTTGTCGGGAAGAGGCCCTTGTCCTCATCAACATGGGGACAAGGTGATTTGGGGTGGGGGGGCCGCGGGGCCCCCCTTCCCAAAAGCACCCCCATGTTGAGGGCACGCGGCCTGGTATGGCTCAGGAGGGAGGGCGCTCGCTCGTCCCCACCCCTTTTCCTGGCCGGCCGGGTAGCATGCTCGGATAAGGGTCTGTTATAGACCTAGGGGGGACCCCCACGCTGTTTTTTCAGCGTAGGGATTCCCCTTTAAGTCCATACCAGGTGACGGGGCCAGCAATGCCTCCTTCACTGGTCCCGGCTACCTGGAGCCGCGCTAAAAATGGGTGAGTCCATTCATTTCAAAAGTACGACGGATAGTCTGGCAGACTTAGTCTGCCGTAGCTAGTCCGCCGCAAAATTGTATGGGCAGGTAGCTCGTTCGGAAAGTCCGGCGGACAGTCCGGAGGTTTGTTCGCCAGACTAAGTCCGCCGGATAGTCTGATACGTGTGTATGTGCCATTAGTCCGCCAGACTTTTGAGAAGAAAAAGTCCGCTGGAGCCCTCACATGTTCGAATTTTCCGGCGGACTCTGGTCTGTCGGACTAAGTCCGCCGGTCCTGTGTACGCGGCATTACTCCTAAAGAGGATCTGAACTGAAGCTGGATCCCAAAAGGCAGGCAGAGGGCAAAGAACTAGTGACCAGAGAGCAAAGGGTTAGTATTACCTTTACGCTCCCTACAGTTGATCTTTTCTGAATTACTGACTTACCATGCCTTGCTGTACACTGCGTGGTGGTTGCCATCTTGGTAGAGGCAGGGCTTTGCTTCCTCATGTGAGAGCTGCACCTCTGATGACTTTTGATCTGTTGACTGTTGGGGAGATATTCAAGAAGCATCAAAAGAGGTAGATTAAGAAAACATCTAAAGAATGAAGCAAAAGCAAAGAGATACATGCAGTGCAGGTTCTCCTGTTCTGTTTGCTCTCCAGCAAAGATAACAGTGGTCGCAACAGTGATTGAGTACCATTTTAATGTCTTATATTAAATACATGTATTCAATGTCATCTAAATATTTAAATATATCTAATACTTAGTTATATATATGTGTAAAATATTTTAGATAGAACTTTTCTATTTTATTTTCCAGTGCTGCTGAAAAATAGTAATGAATTTAAATAAAATAAAAAAACACTTTTTTTTACTGCTAAATCGCAATACTTCATATGTAACTAATCAACCTACTGCATACACTGGCTAAATGTTAAAATAAAGAATTGATCCTGTTGGTAATTCCAAAGATGTGAAGAGTGTGGAACAGCACTAATCCCCGACTCACTGGAACTTAGAACACCGTCTCTCTTTCCTGTTTTCCCTTCTCTGTTTTCTCTTCTTTGATTTGATGTAAGCTTAAAAGTGAATAGTGTTTTAAATGTTTCTGTTTAAGCCAAGGCCATGAAACAAGGCTGTTTATCCCCCTATAGTTTCCAGAAATTCGGTTTGGCGGTTTTACTGCCTAATTTTTAACATATTGTAGCTCTGAAAAATCCAAACAGGAAAACTTATACATGTCTGGAGTAAAGGGTCCTAATATTCATAATTCAATATGGCACATTGGTGTAGTGTGCTTAGTATTTCATTTGTACCTTTTTGTTAACGCTGACTGTTTTTTCCCCTTTCTAGGTTAAAAATCATTAATGATTGGTGCCAGTTTATCTATCCTTTTGATTTTTTTTCTATTGTTTCCTTTAAGATCATAAATGTGCAAGACCCAGCTTAACTAATGATGCTACCGTACACTGGAAAATGAAAAGCAGATGAACCTGTGTGGAATAAATAATGGCCTTATTTATATAATGTATTATATTCCATAGATTTGTGATACAATGTTATTCAGGAGGCATCTGGCTTTTAGAGGATTTACACCTATTCTCTACATAGTAAAGCGTTTTTGGGCTAAACGAGTCTTGCCAGGAATAACGTTTTTTTTTTTTTTTTTTTTAACCAGACCCAGAAAGAAATATATATATATATATATATATATATATATATATATATATTTTAAGGACAAATTACTTTCGGCACCAGTTTGTATTTTTGTGTTTGAATTGGATTTTCATATATATGGTTTGTATTGGTTGTATGTTTGTGTATGTGTGTGTCTGTGTCATCAATACATGGTAATACTATATATATATATATATATATATATATATATATATATATATATATATATATATATATATATATATTCCTTACAAGACCAGTAACCTAAAATAAAGCATGTAAAAAAGACAAGAAAAATAGTGAACTCCTAAAGGTGCATTAGCATGTTTTATTATAATAAACTTGGTCATCACTGATCAGGTTTTAGTAATAGGATAGTTATGAATTACAATGGAAATTAATTCTGGACGTTACCCCAAAAAAGCCATGCAGAGGTCAAAAGGCTAGTCACCAGTATTGTCCGTGATCTTCCTGCAGCTTATCTATTCCATATTACTGACTTACCATGACTTCTTCTGTGTTGGGCCTTTGTGTAGATGTGACCATCTTGGTGGAAACAGGGCTTTGCTGCCTCATGTCAGAGCCTCTAGCAAGGGTAACAGCGAGTATCCCGGTGGTAATATCACCAACTATATTCCAGATCTGCTTCTCCAAACTAGCAGTCAGAGACAGCAGTGCCTCAGAACTCACACTGCAGATACATAGCTATGAGACTGTAGGAACAGGAGGGCCTAGACAGCCTCACATACTAGATACATTTCTATTGTTGCTGAGGAGGAACTTCAAACAAGAGATATACTGTATTTTTTTCAGGGTAGTGCAATTTTTAGATGTTCAATATAAAATAGAAAATCTTGTTTTTTTGTGCTTGGAAAAATAAGAAAATAGGTAAAAATTCACTAAATATATTCCATAGTTTGTAGATGCTATACATTTTGCACAAACCACTCAATATATATGATTTTTTTTTTTACCAAAAATTTGTAGTAGGATACATATTGGCCTAAATTGATGCAGAAAATTAGATTTGTTAAAAACAAAAAAAAATATTGGATATGTTTTACAGCAGAAAGTAAAAAAATTTTTTTTTTCAAAATTGCCAGTCATTTTTTGTTTATAAGGCAAAAAATAAAAGCTGCAGAGGTGATCAAATACCACCAAAAGAAAGCTCTATTTGGTACAGTGTCGCACGACCGCACAATTGTCAATTAAAGTAGCGCCGTGCCGCATCAGAAAAAATGGCCTGGTCATGAAGGGCAGTAAATCTTCCGAAGCTGAAGTGGTTAAAGAAATATAACTCAATATATAGAGTTTCAGAGTAGTGCTCAAGCATAATTTTTTTGATGTTTAGTATAAAATAGAAAATCTTGTTTTTTTGCATTCAAGTCCACTTTTAAAATTATTTTGTGTGATGTAATGATGTTGGGACGATGTTATTGATAATGTGATATGATAGTACTGTGTAGATTATGAGGACATCATCAGGAGAGGCTTGAGAAGTCATAACATCCCTGTTCACTTAGTTGGGCTTTTGATTACTTTTTCAAATGATGGTCCTCACAACATCAAAGGGCCACACAGGAAGTTCAGTTTATGTAATGGTAGAGCAACATTTTAGAAACTCACACATACTACAAAAGATTGTCAGAGACTTCAGACATGTTGTGGGTGTGGATGGAGACTGGTGCACGTAGAAAAGACAGTCAGAAACTGGAGATATATTAAAAGAGACTACTAAAGATCAGCTTTATTACTACTCCTTTAAAATCAATATTTGTACACTTGGGCTCCCTACAGTACATTTTAAAATTGCTGACATAATATTTAATATTTCCCACATTAAAATCCATTATAAAAGATCAGAGAAAAAAAAAAAGTAAATACAAGAGTATAGAGAATAGGGCTGCACAGTAAAAAGAAATTGTGAAACAAATAAACCAAACATTTGGCTAACAAAAGCCCATCTAATTAGTATTTTTCCTTTATTGACTTGTATAAGCAGCTAGACAGGGAAAACACTGGCTACTGGCTTCTGAGGTGCAAGGGCCCCAGGTTGGGCATCAGGGTTGTAGACCCCTATCCAAGGAGTGGGCCAAAAGTAGGTATACATTACTTACTGTGGCATTTTATAGCAGATATAAATCACTAATTGGATAATGGCATTTTTTTTCATTAATTTTCATTTATTTATTATTTATTTTACTTTACAGGTATTGAAAACAATATGGCTAAAAGTAGGAATACAGTACTGACCAGGTCATGTTTAGCATCTTAGGTGCAATATCCCTAGGATATGTCCCTGACACTTAATATTAGGGATGAGCACCCCCCGGTTCGGTTCGCACCAGAACTTGCGAACGACCCCCGCGTTCGGTACGAACGTTAGAACCCCATTGAAGTCTATGGGACTCGAACGTTCGAATTGGAAAGTGCTAATTTTAACGGCTAATATGCAAGATAGTGTCCTAAAAAGGGTTTGGGGACCTGCCTCCTGCCTCAGGGGACATGGGTCACTGCAAAAAAAAAGTTTTAAAAACGGACGTTTTGGCGGGAGCAGTGATTTTAATGACGATCAAAGTGAAAAAAAAAAAGTGAAATATTACTTTAAATATGGTGCCTGGGGGGTGTCTGTAGTATGCCTGTGAAGTGCCACGTGTTTCCCGTGTTTAGAACAGTCCCTGCACAAAATGACATTAAACGGAAATAACACCATTTAAAACTGCTTGCGGTTTTAATGTTATATCTGGTTCCTGCAATATGGTTGAAAATCATTGAGAAACATGGCATGGGTAGCCCTCCCTGCCCATTACCAGCCTATTTGGGTCTTGTACGCATATTAAGGGGAACCCCGTACCCATATTAAAAAAAGGAAATGCGTGTGGCCCCCAGGCCCTATATACTCAGAACAGCAGTATACAGGCGGTGCAAACAAGACAGGGTAGTGTAGTGTGTTACTTAGCATCTGAAGCAGTGGGTGTTCTGTGTACCTTCAACACAGTACACACCAATCGTTTTTGGCTGATTTCCTATCTTGCTGCTGTGTAGTGGTTGTTGTCTGTGCCCTGACTGCAGTATACACCACTATATTCACCTCACCTATATAGCTAGTGATCTAGCTTTAACCACTTAACAACTGCCCATTGCCGATTAACGGCTTCAGGGGGGTTGTTTAACTCTGAGAGGCCGTTAATTAATGGCCTCCCAGAATTCTGCTCTCGCGTGCCCCGAGGTGTGCGCACTCGAGAGCATCCGTGACCGCCGGGTCGCATCACGGATCACGGTAAACGGCCGCTCATAGCGGCCGTTTACCACGTGATTGCTCCGTCAAATGACGGAGTGATCACTTGGAAACAAACCGGCGTCATAACATCCAATGGATCTAATAGTTTTTTGAAACTATCAATGCTCCCCGCTGATACCACCGCCTGAATTCCACATCCTTGCCGCTCTTACAGTAAAGAACCCTCTAGGTAGTTTAAGGTTAAACCTCCTTTCTTCTAATTTTATTGAGTGGCCACGTGTCTTGTTAAACTCCCTTCCGCAAAAAAGTTTTATCCCTATTGTGGGGTCACCAGTACGGTATTTGTAAATTGAAATCATATCCCCTCTCAAGCATCTCTTCTCCGGAGAGAATAAGTTCAGTGCTCGCAACCTTTCTTCATAACTAATATCCTCCAGACCCTTTATTAGCCCTTCTTTGTACTCGCTCCATTTCCAGTACATCCTTCCTGAGGACTGGTGCCCAGAACAGGACAGCATACTCTAGGTGTGGCCGGACCAGAGTCTTGTAGAGCGGGAGAATTATCGCTTTATCCCAGGAGTTAATTCCTTTTTAAATGCATGTCAATATTCTGTTTGCTTTGTTAGCAGCATCTTGGCATTGCTGAGCCTATCATCTACTAGGACCCCCAGGTGCTTTTCTGTCCTAGATTCCCCCAGAGGTTCTCCCCCTAGTGTATAGATTGCTTTCATATTTTTGCCACCCAACTGCATTATTTTACATTTTTCTACATTAAACCTCATTTGCCATGTAGTTGCCCACCCCATTAATTTGTTCTGATCTTCTTGCAAGGTTTCCAAATCCTCCGGATAAGTTATTGTCATGCTTAACTTAGCATCGTTTGCAAATACAGAGAATGAACTGTTTACCCCATTCTCCAGGTCATTTATGATCAACTTAAATAGGATTGGTTCCAGAACTCTTTCCTAAGCATTTGATCATATGTGACATCATTAGGGAATTTTGATCCAAGTGTGGCCAACTTTAGTAAAATCTTATTAAAGAATCTGCATGGTCATTGACAGTTTCCTACTACCTCTTGTCAAACCTTACTAAGCCTTGCACCAGTTGTTATACTGTTAAAACACAATGCGTGTCTTTAAGTGTACCTTCAAGCTTTCAAGAATGATTGTGATATGTAAGATTCAATTCACATAAAGGTGTATTTAAATAAAAAACTTAAAAGCAATGAGAAACACTGTTGGAATATAGAAAAACAAATGCATACATTTATTAACAAAAATAACACAAATTTTCTGTTCAAAAAAGGATATGCCTATGTTGTGTCTGAATTGATCTGAACCTTTGTTACTTTGTGTGGCCACTCCTCCTTTTCAGCATGTTATAGTAGCTGAGGAATCTTAACCATAAAATAAAATCAACTTATTCTGATCTATATAAGCTTTGCCTTAAATCACCATAGTATACCGTAATAAAAAAAGTAGGGCATTTTTTTCTCTAAGTGACAGGTTTTGAGGTTCCTAATAGCTATTGCATTCAATATTTATATTAGAATTAAAAATCTTGCCTACAGCAATGCTAAGTGGCACCCAAAAGTAGAATAATGTTCAGCCCATAGACAAGCCCCTGATATTTTGGAAAATGTAATGCATCAATTCAATAGAACTCTGCAGGGGTTATTTACTAAAGGTAAATCCACTTTGCACTACAAGTGCACTTGTAAGTGCAGTCGCTGTAGATCGCTGTAGATCTGAGGGGAAGATCAGAAATGAGAGCAAGCTCTGCAGATTTTATCATCACCTCATGTGCAAGCAAAAATGCTGTTTTTTATTTTCCTGTGCGCTTGTAATGTAAAATGGATTTACCTTTATTAAATAACCCCATGTCCACTTTTAATTTATTGAACTATCAACAGACATTAAAAAAACCATCATTATAGTAAATCATTTAGTGGACCCTGGGTTGATATTGACCCCATAGTCTGTCCCCTTGATACACTTTATTACTATTGAATGCTTAGCAGCTGGGTGTATACAGTGTGTATATATATTTATGCACTATATTTCTAACAGTATTGGGACACCTGCCTTTACACGCACATGAACTTTAATGGCTTCCTTAGTTCGTAGGGTTCAATATTAAGTTGGCCTCACTCAGAAAAGGAAGGGGCCCATGAATGACATGCATATTTTGGTAATTTATATAAATTGTATTATATAATTATATAATTTGTTACTATGATGTCCTAGCACATCACTTGTTTTATTATTTTGCCATGTTACTAATTATGGGTGGTCCTTTCCTGCCTGATGTTTGCCATGTGCAATGGTGGCCAACTTGTGATTGTTTAAAATATGCTTTGCTTTTTCTATTTTTTCTGCACTGTGCCATTTTTCTGCAGGAGCTATTTCTGGATAGCTTTATTTAAGGTGGGATTGTGTATATTTTGCATTTTTGATGGACTATTGTACTCCTTGTGTGAGCTTTCTTTGACCTCTATCCTGTATGTGTTTACTCTTGCTTTTTACTCTTGCACTGTGTGATGTCATCACTAGGGGATGTTGTTGGTGGGTGGGACGTTGGGTTCAATGGTTCACCACCTAAACCACTTGCCTACCAGCCTATTGTTGAATGATGACCACCTGGAATGAGCCTCTTGCGCGCCCTACGGGCCACACTGCAGTGCAATCTGTCACGGGCTGTGTCCACCGATGACTGATCAGTGTACTGGCCCATTGCCAGTACCATGTGATCACTGTGATCACTCATAGCAGATCACATGACAATTGTAAACAATGAGGGTCTTTGATTCATGCCATTCATTGTGTTCAATTGTCTTGCTAGATGTGATTGGTCACAGTGATCACATGATACAGAAAGGGCCAATCACAGCCCATCTGTACCATGTGATTATCTGTGGCCAATCACAGGTAATCACAACAATACACACTGAATACATCTATTTCATTCGGTAAAAGTGGTTGCTTATAACAGTGATATTCACTAGTATAAGCAATCATAAGGTGTAAAAAAAAAAGAAAAATCCTGATCACTTCCCCAGAGTAGTACAATGCTACCTGTATTGCTCTGGTCATAGTGTGTTTAAAAAAAAAAACATAAAAAAGGGAAAAAATGTAATAAACATGTAGTACACATGCTGCAGCAAGATTTATACACTCTATTCACCTGCATGCAGTTGTGGCATGCTAGTGCAAGGATCAAGGGGTCAAATACCTCCTTACCACCTGTAAAATGCTCTTTGAAGCGTAATCTAAATTCAGATTGCGCTTGAGATGATAATGAGCCCTTAGATAGACAAACTAGCTTTCTAGGTCATTTTTTCCCCCTAATGAGCTAGACTTAAATTTTGTTCTCAGACTATTACTTTCTGTTTTCATGTTTTAAAATAAGAAATATGGGCTGTTCTCTTGTTAAAATTAGCTTATGTATTTAGCATATGTGTAACTTACAGCGAAGCGTGAAATACATGTACTTCAACATGTGTTACATATTGCATTTCATGCGTGTCTTCCATCTGTTGAACAACAAACTTCAAGGTTCAATAAAAACCTCATAGACAAAAAAAAAAAAAAGTTTATGTATCAAAGAAATGTTTTCATAGAGAACGATAAATAAAAAAAAAAAAAAAAAAAAAAGCCACACCCTTGTTCTTTGCTTTGTACCCACAGAACACATTATAGTTATAGTGTACATGTGGTTCCTTTCCAGAGGTCACTAGGGACTTGCGTAGATAAATTATTTACACAAGTATCCCCTTCGAATATCCCATCTGTCGACTAGCTGTTTCTGTTTAATCTCTCTGTTTTCAGTAAAGTTAAGACTGTAAATGAGACGAGAAGCTCAGTGCTAAATGTTTTGCCAGATTTAAGAAAAACTAAAGTGGCAGCTTTGGTGAAAGAAGTATTGAAAAAAAATAAAGAAATGGTGCGTTACCTTCACTTTGTTCATAAAATAGTAACAAACTCAAACAAAACATTTTTTTTTTAGCGTCTATGTTTGTACATCAACTAGCACTGTTGACACGTCAGCCATTTTGTTATGTCTCATTCGCTATCGGCTATATCAGTTTTTTTTTTCTTTAATATGTACATTTTTAAAACAAAATAATTTTAGAGCCAGTACTTGACTAAATCATGTCTAAACCTGTATAAACATTTGACTTTACATTCAATGATGAATACTCAACAGAATATTTGTTCAAACAAACGGGTAGTATCGTATGTAGAATAAACGTGAATAAAATCTTGGTAAGTTTGCCTAGGCTATGCTAATTCTGAATTTGTATATACATCCAACATAAATATTTACACGTGATATACATAAGGGTTTACTGTCTCTGTTTAAAGAAGGAGACTTCAATAGATAAATGGTCTTTTTTCTTTACCAAGGTCATCGGCTTCATTTTTTATCACAATGCTTAAACTTTTCACTCGACTTCCTAATGTTGGTATGAGTTCTGCATTAGGACAGTTTATGTTCCAGAAAAGGTGAAGTGTACCTGTCACTCAGTTTTGAAAAATCTATTTTGAATTGCACAGCTTTCCAGCCTAATTGCAATAAAGTTAAATCACCCTAACAATGAACTTCTTCTGTTTGCTTTGAAAACTATACCATTTTTTTTTTTCAATATATTTTTATTGAGGTAATTTAACATACAACAACCAGCAACTGGTTAGCCTCGCAGGGCACGTTGATGACCATGCAAACGGGAATATACTAGAAGTGCAGCTACATAAATATCAGTGATGTTACATGATAATATATTATTTTTTTATTAGTATTATGCTTTTCCTGGAATAATTTTAAAAACCGCCTCAGGGATTACTTTTGGAGTACCAAGATGACCAACTTTGCCAAGTAACTTCAAAGGACGTGAGTGAATTGTAGACATGTGCGTTTTTTTTTGCTCTGAATAAATATTCTGACAAATTTTTCGTTATTTGGAAATTCAGATATTTTATTAATTTATTTTGCGTACTTATAGAACTGTCAATTTACGCAGCACTTTTCATATACTTTGTACACTCACATCAGTCCTTGCTCTCAAGGAACTTACAATCTAAGGTCCCTAACTCTCATTCAAACACATACTAGGGCCAATTTACACCTGAGCCAGGTAACCTACCAGCATGTCTTTGGAGTGTGGGGGGAAACCCACATAGGCAGAACACGCAAACTCTAGGCAGGTAGTGTCGTAGTTGGGATTCAAACGAGCAACCCTTTTTGCTGCTAGGCGAAAGTGCTAACAACTACAGCAGTGGTTCTCAACTCCTGTCCTCAGGATCCACTAAGTGCTGGTTCACATAGGTGCGAATTGTCAGGCGACTTAGCCGCCTGACAAGTCGCGCTCCCTTCTGTATGGAACCGTTCTAATAGCAGCGACTCAAGTCGCTCCGACTTAGAAAAAGGTTCCTATACTATTTTTGGGGCGACTTCAGGCGACTTACATTGACTTCTATACAAAAGTCGTTTTGCAAGTCGCTGCTGAAGTCGTGTGCAGGTCGCGTCCATGAGTCGCGCTTCAAGTCGTGACGCCCCTGTGTGAACCGGCACTAACAGGCCAGGTTTGCAAGATACCTGAAATACATCACAGGTGATATGATTTGCTGCACAGTGATTGCAGTACAGTATTCTAGTCTGCATCTCCCCAAGGTAATACCTAATATCTGGCCTGTTACATACCTTTTGAGGTGGGAATGAGGGACACCTACTTGCAAACTTATGTAGGCATAGGACAATAGCAATCCCTTAAAGGAGAATTATCCAAAAAAAATAAGTTAATTAAATCCACAAGGACTTTTTTAACCACTACTATTCCTTTATATTTGCTTTTAAAATTGACAGATGCAGAAATTTAGAATTTGGGTGACATGTTTAGCACTGGGAAACACTTTTTGAAAGATGAAAAGTGCATTTTATATACAACCTTATAGATCAGACCAAAATGAGGGACAAATCAGGGGGCAAGAGGGACAGAGAGACATTGCTCGAAATCAGGGACAATTGGGAGCTATGCTGTTAGTGGGTCCTGAGGACAGGAGTTGAGATCCACTGCACAATACCAATGTGTATCCGAATACCCAAATTACAGTGTAAGATCCCTTTCACTCTGAGGCAGTTTTCAGGCCTTCTAAGGCTAGAAATAGCGCATGTAAAGCACCTGAAAACTGCCTCCCATTCATTGCAATGGGTGCTTTCACACCCGGGCGGTGCGCTTGCGGGACATTAGAAAAAGTCCTGCAAGCAGCATCTTTGGGGCGGTTTGGGAGTGCTGTATACAGGGCTCCCATAATGCCCTTGCCCATTGCAATGAATGGACTTCCGAAGCACCTGAAAAGCACTTTGGGCGCCTCTGCAACATGAGAGTTTTTAAGCCCTTATTTGTATTCATTGAATTTCATTATATTGAATTCCATTCCAATTTGAACTATAAACATATTTCTGAAATCAAAGACTGTGAGTGTTATTAGTACCATTTAGTACCACTTTAAAAAAAATACTGTTTTAGTTAAGCACAAAGGTGATTTAAAGTGTCATTGTAATCAAAATGCACTTTTAAATGTAAAAATTTCAGCTGCCGCATTCAAATAAAAAAAAAATTTTTTTTGATTCAACCGATTTGAAATTTATCGATTCAAGCGCTTTGAATCGGAAAAAAAGTATAAATTCAAAGAAAATTTGATAAAATACATAAAACGAATTCCAAATACGAATTTCAAATACAAATCAAATATGAATTGAATGAATCAACCGAATTTAACAAAACTAAATAACTTGATTAACCAATCTAAACTAAACTAAACAAAACAATTTTTGTTCATCATGCACATGTCTAGGGAATTGTACGAAAGGGCTATTCATTTATCAAATCTATATAATAAGTTAACAATAAATATCACTTCTGAAAAATTGGGTGCCTGATCACCCCTCCAGTGTCTGATAATTGGGAGTCAAGCTGCCAACAGTATACTAGTAGCCACTTTGCAGTATACAGTAGGGAATTCATCTATTCCTAGATTTAAGTGTGCTAGATGAGGTAAAGGGTTTGTTAAGATACAGCTAACAATGGAGAGGAGTCGGAACACACTTTGCCAGAAGCTCCTCAAATTCTATATGACCATAGCATGTGGAACAGGTTGCAAACATGGCCACAGCCTCCCCAGCTAAGTGGAGAGCCACCTGGGGAAAAGTGGGCTATACACTATGGTGTGAGGTACCTACAGGTTACAATTTTTTGCGTGATTTCCCAGTAGTTAACACAGTGGGAGTGTCAGGGCTGGGTTCAGCCCTCCCTTCTCAGTGGTCAGCTGACGGTTAATTGCCAGCACTCATCGTTGCTCGGTGCCTTATCTGGTGATCATTTCCTGCTCATAAGCCAGCCCCTTCTGGCTATTTAAACTGCCTGGTTCATATCTCCCATGCCTTTGCCTTGGTGAACATACCTGAAGATTCTCTGCTGTATTCCTGTTAAAGACTTGCCTGGCTGACATCCCTTCTGGTTCCTGATCCTGTTTGTTGTCTCCATCTACACTGATCTCTGGCTTCCTGATTTACTAGCTTGCCCTGACTACCTGCTTTAATTACCGAACCCTGGCTATGTTTTGACTATGTTTACTATTTGCACTACTTTTAACATTCTATTAAAAGGTGTGAATTTTACTGCATTTTCTGTCTCCATACGATTCATGGTTCCTGACATTGAGACTGTAAACAAACAAGCATCAAAACGTGCTAAGCCACTGGTGGGTCTTGAAAACGATACTATTGAAAGCATTTGCTATATACAGCAATCAGCCATAAATTTTGGACCACTGACAGGTTAAGTGAATTACATTGATTATTTTGTTACAATGACAAACATGTGAAAGTTGGTTGGTTATATAAGGCAGCACATAAACAGGACCTTGAAGATGATGCATTGAAAGCAGAAAAAATGGGCAACGCAGTTTGTTGTGTATGGATCTACATAGCTCCAGGTCAGTCAGGGTGCCCATGCTGACCTATGTCTACAGCACCTACAGTGGGCATGTGAGCAAATTAAGAAGGTGGCCTGGTCTGATGAATCGTGTTTTCTTTTACATCATGTAGATGGCCAGATACATGTGCATATCTTTCCTGGGAAAAAGATGGCAGTGGGATGGTTTGGGCCATGTTCTGCTGGAAAGCCTTGGGTCCTGCCATTCATGTGGATATTACTGGACACACACTACCTACCTAAACATGAACACCCCTTAAAAAAGCAATATTCCCTAATGGCAGTGGCCTATTTCAGCAGGTTAATGTGGCCTGCCACACTGCAAAATGGTTCAAGAATGGTTTGAGGAACACAGCAACAAGTTTGAGGTGTTGATTTGGCCTCCAAATTCTACAGATCTCAATCCAATTGAGCACTTTTGAGATGTGTTGGAAAAACAAATCTGATCCATGAAGGCCCCAACTTGCAACCTATGGAACTTAAAGGATCTGCTACTGACAACTAAGTGCCCTTTACAACAGCATACCTTCAGATATCTATTGGTGTGCTTCCCTTGATGAGTTTAAGACTGTTTGGGTGGCAAAATGGACTGTTTTGACAGTAACGAGAAATTCTCAACATTAGATGGGGGATCATAAAGTTATGGCAGATCGTTGTATGTTCAATAAGAGGAAATACCCACTAAGCCTTCCAGAAATGCAATGAGGTTGTAATTACTGTTTAGTTTTCCAGTGTTACCTCAAGCAGTCTTTTCATCCCTGCATGTTACCTGTGTAATCTATAGACCCCCTCTCTTCTATGTTATGAGATGAGGAGAGAGGGAGCCATTCTTTAGTACTGACACATTTCCCGTTCCAAGGTGACAAGGCTGTTCCTCCATAGGTAAAGTACAGTGAGTGACCATTGTCACCCTAAGACAGGAAGATTGTTACTGGCAGGATCACCGGGTGAAAATAAAGAAAAAAAGCTTGCCTTTATTATAAACACTGTAAGATTAGGATTTTACAAGTTTCCTGAATAAATACACTACTCATGTGATTACTAATTGGGTAATCGACTAAAATAGTATCCCCAAGATTGCTATAAGGCCCTCACTGTAATAAGTATCCTCTCAAAAAATAAAAATAATAATAATATATTGCAGCTTATCAGGCCTTAGATAAAATGACTGCATTATTTTTTGTTTCTGGCATTTTCCCCTTTATTTTCACCTGGTGATCCTGCAATTGACACACATCCTGTGTCTGGGTGGCTAACAGATCTAATTCTATAGAAGGCCACCCCAGTTGGACTACAAACATATCCGCCTTAACACAGAAACATAGAAAAGTGACAGCAGACAAAAGATTGTCCATCAAGTCTGCTTTTTTTTTTCATTTACCGTATTTTTTGCTCCATAAGACGCACCTAGGTTTTAGAGGTTGAAAACAAGAAAAAAAAATATTCTGAACCAAATGGTAAAATGCAGAGTGACCATTACCATAGAAAGTATTGGCAGGGTATTGGCAGGGTATTGCAGAGTATTATCTGGGTATGGCAGAGTATTAGCAGGGTATGGCAGAGTATTGGCAGGGTATGGCAGAGTATTGGCAGGGTATGGCAGAGTATTGGCAGAGTATTGGCAGGTTATGGCAGAGTATTGGCAGGGTATCGCAGAGTATTGGCAGGTTATGGCAGAGTATTGGCAGGGTATTGCAGAGTATTGCAGAGTATTGGCAGGGTATGGCAGAGTATTGGCAGGGTATTGCAGAGTATTGGCATGGTATTGCAGAGTATTGACAGGGTATGGCAGAGTATTGGCAGGGTATGGCAGAGTATTGCATGGTATTGCAGAGTATTGGCAGGGTATGGCAGAGTATTGCAGAGCATTTGCAGGGTATGGAGGGATGGCTGTGACTGCACAGAGCAGCGCTGTGTGCACTACAGATGCAGCCCACAGCGCTTCTGCCATCCGATCTCTCCCCTCCACTGTACAGATCTGTACACAGACGGGAGAGAGGAACAGGCATCATCATGACGCCAGTTTGTTTACAAGTGATCGCTCCATCATTTGACGGAGCGATCACATTGCAAAAGCGCTTCAGATCGCGGTGGGGGGGGGGGGGCGGTGCCAATCTTATATTCACATATAAGACACAGGCACATTTTCCCCCATATTTATTATTATTTATTATAGTCCGAAAAATACGGTATATGTTTTTGTATTTTTTGTTTTTGTTTTTGCTAACTTTTTTGTCTGAGTATAGATCTATAGTAAAATAATACTTTCTAAGATTAGTTTTGAACTTTCCTCCAGTTAGTTTGAGGTCATGTCCTCGTATTCTTGATTTTGCTTTCATATCGAAAAAACTGCCCCTCCTGATGTATTGCAATTTTTCAATTATGTTTCCCCTTTCCCTTCTCCCCTCCAGGCTGTGTCATATTAAGTTCCTGAATTCGATCTCAATATCTTTTATTCCTCCAAACCTTTCACTACTTTTGTCCATCTCTGGACTCGTTCTATCTTATTATTATCTTTCTGTAAGTGAGGTCTCCAGAACTGGACACAGTATTCTAAATGAGGTCTCACTAAAGATCTATATAGAGGAATCAGGACCTCCTTCCTCCTACAGGTGTCCCCTCTAGTGATAAAAAAAGATCTATATAGAGGAATCAGGACCTCCTTCCTCCTACAGGTTTCCCCTCTAGTGATAAAAAAAGATCTATATAGAGGAATCAGGACCTCCTTCCTTCTGCTGGTGATCCCTCTAGTGATGCATCCTAGAATTCTATTCACTTTCTCCACTGCCTGGTCTCACTGTTTTCTCATTTTGCAATCCTGAGATAAGTACTCCAAAATCGTTTACTTCTGTAGTTCTGGCCAACACTGTACCCCCAGCGTTGGGATTCTTTTTCACTAGGTGCGTTATTTTACATTTACATATTAGGTCATCTCCATTACATGGGGATTAATAAGATTAGTGCATCGCTCCTAGGGCCCTCTCCATTGCTTGCCTCTGAGCACGGGGTACTACCCACTGATCTCGGGGTGCTTTCGGTCATGCAGCGGGACCCTTTCTTTCACATGTTCTGCAGCACAGGGTCCAGTCACAAGTGCAACCTTTGTGACCCTGGTGGTTTCCGGCACTGCTGGGTAGAGTAAGCCACCCTTAAATAAAACTTTTGTGTTGAGGTACACCTAAACTCTATTAAAAACTACCTAATAATTCAATGGTTAAGATATGGGTTCTTTGAATTGCTTTTAACTCTTTATAACTAAGTGGATGAATCATTAGGGATTTATTTTTTTACATGTGCATTTAAAGTGGTAATAAACCCAAAAGCAAACATTTTCTATATTACAGCTTACCATTTCTTAGGTGGCTGCATTATTTGTCTTTTTTAGGCTTTCTTTCTTGTATTTTAACCTGGTGATCCAGCCAGTACGTTTGTCGTTTTTCAAAAGAACAAGCTCTCTAACAGAATGTATCAGTTACTGGGTTGAGACAAACCATTTACCACTGGCAGGGGTGCTTTTGTTAATTTATGTAAAACCTTTATCCCAAAAAGAAAAACATAACTGTTTACTGTAACTGCTTATAAAGTGTGAACTGAAGTTCAGCTTCAATTAGTGTATTTAAATCTGCTAGTCCATCTAACACGCTAACATTGCTGCTGTCATAAGTGCTTCTTCAGCCAGAGTGGCACTCTAATACAGGAAAAGAGTTCCCTATCCCCATGACCAAGCTCCGGGGTGACGGAGTGAAACGTATTGGGGTGTGGCCTGGTTAGGGTCCAGGCTGAGGTTACTACTCTACTTACCACTCGAGGACACCTAGGGGCCATCCCATTGTTCACATGAAATGTGTTCATGGGCCGTTCGCCAAGTGAAAACACATGGAAAAAAGGAAATAAAACTGAAGCAGCCATCACATGTAATGATTGGAAAGCTGCAATATTACATTTTTTGTTTTAGGGTTAAAGCGTCTGTTACCCCAACACCTTATATTCCTGATATTTGCTGTACCATGTACTTGTATGAGGAACTATTCTGTTCTCTTTGTATTGCTTCCTTTGTGTGAAATCCCTGGTGATACCACTAGTCCCTCTGCTTATCTATTAAAAACTGACGGCACTAAGCAGGAGAGCACACTGTGGTCAGTTCTATAGCTATAGCTGGGCTGGGAACTTAGCCTGCTTTCTTCCAATGATCCTACTTTTCCTGACACGTACCTGGTGCACAATCATTCATTAAGAAGCTCAGTCTACTGCTGTTTCTCCTACCCCAGCTCTTATGCGGCTGAGAACAGAGGGAATGTTATCACTTATAAAAAAGGGAAAAAATATATTTATGTTTTTTTTTTATATCTATACAAAAATGTTTTGACAAGGTGATTGTTTACAATCACTTTAAACCTCCTAGGTATGGCCTTTTTTTTCCAACACAAATTTTCCAACACAAAAACAAACATGGATCTGATCCTAGCACAATGGATTGTGTGAGCATAGTAGATGAATCCCCAAAGGAGTTTTAGGATGTCTAATGTAGTATAAATATTGTGATAAATAAGAATTTAACTAATATAGTTGTCTATGTTTTTTTCCCATTTTATTGAATATCTGAGAATTCTTCACTTGTTCTTTCATGCTTGTGAAAATACAAATGATTAGTGCCTGTTGTCTACCATTGGCATTTCATTGTAATGTCTATAGGTTGTGTCACAGCGACCCTGTTATTGGTGACAGTGGTAGGATTGATTACAGAACAGACGGAACAGTCACCTACTCCTACGCCCATCATGATCTTGCTGGATGAGCAAGGTGACAGTCCATCCCTACTCCCTCACTGACCAGCAAGATTCTATAGGGAGGAACGGAAGGATTTAGGGGCAGGTGAATGCTTTCTTTAGAAAACCTGTTGTTGGTAAGCTTGTGCAATTCGTTTCGTAACGAATCGAAATTCGGCCGAATTTCGCATCTTGCATCGAATAAAAAAATAACAAATTACAACAAATATGAAAGAAATATAACGAATGAATTTGAATGAATTTGACATGATTCGAAATTATTTCAACCACATTCGGAATTATTTCAACATGATTCGACATTATTTCAACCGCATTCGAAAATATTTTGTGACCCGAATTTAAGGCCATGTATCTCGGCGTGACTTGGTGCTAGACACTTCAGATTTGGATATGTTGTAGTGCTAGTATTATTGTGTTTGCATAACTTGGGGTTTCTAGCTATAAGTGACCCCGAGATATGTGGCCCCAAAATCGGGTCGCAAAATGTTATTAGTTATTAGAGCAGAGAATGACATTTTGCGACCCGAATTTGGGGCCAACCCCAAATTTGGTATGCAAACACAATAGTACTAGCACTACAACATATCCAAATTTGGAGTTTCTAGCACAAAGTGACCCCGAGATACATGGCCCTAAAGTTGGGTCACAAAATATTTTCGAATATGGTTGAAATAATGTCGAATCATGTTGAAATCATTTTGAATGCGGTTGAAATAATGTCGAATCATGTTGAAATCATTTTGAATGCGGTAGAAATATTCTCGAATTTGGTTGAAATATTTTCGAATGTGGACGATTTTTCGAATTTGGTAGAAAACTAAACAAAATCCGAAAACGAATTTAAGGAAGTTAACGAATATAACTAAACAAAATTAATGAATTAACGAATTAAAACGAAACTAAACTAAACAAATTTTTTCCTTTTGCACATGTCTAGTTGTTGGAGAATTCCCACTAACAACAGGATCCCTAATGTGACTTACTACCTTATCACACTGCACTTTACTCAAATTTCCTTCTCTGGCATTACATGGCTACCTTCTTCATATTCCAATGCCTAACAGTTACCGAATAAATTAGTTATAAAACTTAACATATATGTAAACCCAATCACTCATATAAGCTTCAACATGTGAATGTCATTTTATAAGCTAAGTTAATACTTGAAGATCTTGCCATAAAGGCCTTGTTCTGGCATGAGGTGGTACACAGAAGAAATCAAATGCCGTAGGATCAGTTCAAAGTACTTTTATATTCTTTATTCTTGACAGTGAATTTAGAAGCAGTGGAAAGACAGTTTGCAGTGTGTTTTTGGGGGCCAAGGAATCCCCCTTCATCCGGTTTACTTCCCAGAGTTCAAATGTAAACTATGATGAAACCTCCTGGATGGATACATTAACCAGGAACAACAAAGACTGATATGCAGAGTAACTATATAGCAGCGCTGCTGTTCTGTCCTTGTCGCTAAGTACTCTCTTGTGTTGTCACCTGGGCTTCCAATAAAGACTTCAAGTTGCCTTTTTAACCACTTGCTTACTGGGCACTTATACCCCCTTTCTGCCCAGGTAAATTTGCAACTTTCAGCGTTGTCACACTTTGAATGACAATTGCACGGTCATGCAACACTGTACCCATATGACATTTTTATCATTTTCTTCACACAAATAGAGCGTTTTTGTGGTGGTATTTAATCACCACTGTGTTTTTTATTTTTTGATAAACAAAAAAAGACTGAAAATTTAGAAAAAAAAAATTTATATTTTGTTTTAAAATTTTGCAAACAGGTAATTTTTCTCCTTCACCGATGGACACTGATGGACACTGATGAGCACTGACAGGCGGTACTGATCAGGAGGCACTGATGATGAGGCACTGATGGCACCGATTGACATCACTGATGGGTACTGATACCTGGCACTGATGGCACTGATTTGCAGTACTGATGGGCACTGATAGATGGCATTAGTGGGCACTGATAGGTGGCACTGGAGTGCACTGGTGGGCAGTAAGGAGACCAATGTCCCTCTAACAGAAGACGGTTAAAGGTTTTCTTCTTTTCTTCACGCTGACCCCGTGAGGAAAAAAAAAAGCTGGTAGTTGGCTTCTGTTTACTCCCGTGATCTACTGTCATTTGCTTAGAGCTGTGATTGGCCCTGCTCTGTGATCAGCCGAGTTCCAAGGACTTGGTGATCACAGAACGTGCCTCCCAGGGGCAAGCGGGCGGTGCGAAAGCAGGAGGACATCCATGTACGCTCTCCTGGCATTTGAAGTCTGTGCTATAGCGTGGATATCAAGTGGTTAAATCTGCCACTTTCACTAAATTAATACCTGGAGATCGTGCCATGTTCTGGCATGGGGTGAAAATGTTCTGTCCTTCTAAACAGAAGAAACCAAATACCAAAGGATCAGTTGAAAATACTTTTAAATCCTTTATTCTTGACAGTGAAGTTACAACTGGACGAAAGACCATTTCCAGGGCGTTTTGGGGGCCAAGGAATTCCCCTTCTTGCGTTTGCATTAAGGCTTCCAATTAACACTTTAAGTGGGCCTTTTTAACACACATTCTGCAGGCAAGGACCACTGTTGTTACGATTAGCAAACCTGTGTGAAAAAAGAAGAAATATATATATATATATATATATATATATATATATATATATGTATATATATTGTTATCAAAGTATGGCATTCCATGGCATTCCAGTCTTAGTCTGTAGGGTTCAATATTGAGTTGGACCACCCTCTGCAGCTATAACAGCTTCAACTCTTAGAACACCTTTGAGATGAATTAGAGTGGAGACTGTGAGCCAGGCCTTCTTGTCCAACATCAGTACCTGACCTCACAAATGTGCTTCTGGAAGAATGGTCAAATATTCCCATAGACACACTGCTAAACCTTGTGGACGGCCTTCCCAGAAGAGTTGAAGCTGTTATAGCTGCAAAGGGTGGGCTAACTCAATATTGAACCCTACCGACTAAGACTGGGAGGCGCCATTAAAGTTTATGTGCGTGTAAAGGCAGGTGTCCCAATAATTTTGACAATATAGTGTATATTAAAGAGTAAGGTTCCCAACAGTGAACCTTAGGGTACACCACTAACAACCCTAGATCATTTAGCGTATGGATCATTAACCACTACTCTCTGAATACGGTCTTTTATAACAATGTCTAAGATAAATATAGATTCGTTAGCCAGGTTGGAACAACTAATAATCTTTAATATAACAACACGATTGGAATAATAATATGAATACTAAATAGTTTAATTCATAGTCTTAATATGAGGATGACAATGATTATTATTTATAATATTATTTCCTTTGCATATGTTTTGCATTACACTAATTTGGGAAGGAATGATCAAAAGTAAATCAGGAAATATTTAACTGACCTTCGATGATACACAGGAAATCATATTGGCTGGAAAAGACATATCCTTCCATATCAGAATCTTTCACAAGCGATGAAGTATAAAATTATATACCAGGTGTTTCACTTGAGAGTGACAACTGTTATTAAAACATCAGTGACCCCTTAAGCCCATATCCCAATATAGTTCATGTTTACGTGACTCAGTACAAATAGGAAGAGAGAGGATACTGTAAACATTAGTCTAACTGTGTATTTACTTAGACTGAATTGTACTAACATGACAAGTCAAAGTTGGAGCTGCCGTGAAAAAAATTACATTTGCTATAAATGCACCAGACGTTAAGACTACTCAGGTATCTAGGCGAGATCATGGGCTGCATTTCGATGTACAGCGAGTTTTACAAGTTCTAAAGAATCTTTTGTGTCTACAATTGTCCCCATCGCGCATGACGAAAAAAGATGTCATAGGTAGAATAATAATAATAACTTAGACTCATAGACTCATAAAGTAAAAAAAAAAAAATAATAATTTTGTATTTTTTAATTTCAGATGAAGTATAGAGAAATGTTCAAAACCACCAACATGAGGTTATTTTTTGTGTTCTCTTTCCTCCACTTTCTGTACTGATGGCAGAAGAGGAATTGAGAGGACACCTTCCCTTCTTGGACAGTTGTCACCAGAAAATGTTCCCTTATTGGAAGGTTTCCTCTCATCTTATGCTCTGGTGACAGCTCTAAAATATTGGATTTCCCTTTACTTCTGTCTCAGTATTAATGGGCAGTCGGACAAACAGAGGCTGAAATCTCCCCAGCGGGGACACAGAAAACAATAGGGTCTTGATAGCGAGGCTAACCTTTTCACACTCTATCCAGAACTAAAAATAATGTGCTGGCTTTACCTATACTTATTAACATTTACAACTGTGTATGAATACATGGCCACAAGTCTACATAATGGAGATGTTTGACTTTTATGGAAATGTATTAAGGACATTTGGTATGTTATGGAATGGACCATACTGCTTCCACAAAGTGTACACAGAGCCAACACTCCAAGCCTGGTCCTGTGGGCTTGGCTTAATTCACCTTTATGGTCTGGTTTACACCAGATGCAGTCCAGTGCGTTTTTATTCTGCATGAAAAATGCATGGACAGTGTTTACCATGGATTCCAATGGCCCTAGTTCACGCCAGTGCAGTGCGTTCCAGTGCAGTCAACAAAAATAGAACATTTTGCATTTTCCCTGTATGGAATGCATCTGGAATGTGGCAAAATGCATCAAAAATGCACTTGAACACACATGTCCTCAATGGTTCTCAACTGAGAAGAAAAAAAGGAAAAAATGCATCACAAATGCACCGGAAAACATAAAAAAATGCATCATAAAGTGCATGCAGAAGTGCATTTGAAAAAAGAAATTGTGGTATAAATTGGCCTTCTGGTAGCCTAGACCTACTGTTCTTTGTTTTTGACCCACTTTGAGATCTCAGCTGGAATGATGTCAGTTCTTTTCTTTGTACAATGGATTCCTTCTTTTGCTTCTCGCTTTAGGTAAAATCAGTTTTGTAAACTTTGCTGCAAACACATCAGTCCGTTTTTGTCCCACGGAGTCTGTTTTGGGTTGCTGCTCTGAATTGGCTTGAGCTACTTTGTGAACTTCAGCAAAAAGGTATCAGTGCTTTTCTTTATGTTCAGGATTCTTGACTTACTGTTCTCCCTTGGTGTGATCCATTTTGTAAGCTTAACTGTAAAGGATACAATTATTTTATTTAGAAGGACAGTAAGTTCACAACTTTTTTCAATTGATCCATGCAACCAATTACTTCATAAATAACAAGATCTCCAGACTAAATCAGTTCTTGCATTCTGACCCAGTTGACAATACAAATGCTCTCTTGCCCATCATTTAGCTTTAAACACAAACACCATTAAATGTCATTAAATATTTACATTTTTTGTAAAAATTTTAAATGCATACGATATGGTTAACCTAACCTATTCCTATTCTAAAAAAAACACTTCAATGTAAATAATTATATATATATATATATATATATATATATATATATATATATATATATATATATATATATATATATATATATATATATATATATATATATATATAAATAATGTATGTGAGCAATTGTACATTTTAAGGAACCATATTTTCTGTGTATACATGAATGCTTTGTTCCCTATTGTTTCTATTGTTTTTACACCTGGTTTCTCAGCCATTGTTGCAGCCAGTGACATCACTGGTGTGTGCCTTGTAAAGGGACCATGCCTATTTAAAGCCTATTTAATGCCTAATTATTGTTTCCTGTTTGCCCCCGAGCTCCCTTCAGTGATTCCACTTCCTGCCTGTTTTCTCCTTTTACTGAATTCCTGTATACCAACCCAAATTCCCTCTCTGTTTCACTTGTCTGCTGACTGCCCTGGTCCTTGACCTGTTTCCAAATCTTCTTTATTTTTGCTGTCCAATTCTGCCTGTGCCAGTATACCTGATATGCTTACGTGACCATCTTCTTCTGCTTGTATGAGTTTGTCTCTACATGTTAGAGCAGGATGAACCTGGGGGGTCATGATCTGCTATAGCATGGAACAAAATCCATGTCCACCATCCAGAGCTCAGGAGAAAACTGGCTGGTGTTTAGACTCCACACCCTGGAGGATCCCACACAATTCGCTCACAGGTGAGTTCACTGTGGTTGTGTTGCAATAAATATTTATTAAGAACAAAATCCAGTGTCTAGGTATCTTATCATGTACATTGTAATTGGAGGAAGACTCAACAAATCTGTTACTTATGAAAATATTGCACCCAAGACAAATAAAATGTGAAAGTCTTAACTTAGCAGAGAAGCTCATTGAGGGCTATTATAAAAAATTTACAGAGCTTTTATTCCATCTTTGATGGGCAAAGTAAATCCATCAATATCACTTTGTTCCTACTTTATTAAATAATTTTTGGGACTGTAGTGCAATTGCCTTATACTGGGACCAAGTACATCAATCCCATTTACAAAAGTAAAAATGTATTTTTGGCTACGCTGGGCATCTTCCCTCATTCCTGTCATCATCTGCCATAAAGTTGCCTCAATTGATCTTTCCCTGTCTACTAATGGCTCACAGAGTTCTTCTTAAAGCTTGCACATCAACAGTGGCCTCATCTATCTCAGCCGTCAAAAGAGAGCTGAAATCCCTGTTGTATATAGAAAACTACTGGCCTACTAGGCACTTTTTTACGAGATGGAAATCTTTTATAGAGCATTCTTTCTCATCCTCGGAAATAGTCCCCCTTATGACATCCTTTTATTATACAGATTGGTATGCAAAGGCCAATCTTACTAATTCTCTGGGAAAGCTAAAAATTCAAGATCCTGTTCAGTCCCCAGATTTGACCCACCTTTATATCCCTAAGAGTGTGACTGGGAGTTATTTTTGTTAGTTTTAACTGCTTATTTTCTATTTCGTTTTGGTGTTATTGGGTTTTTCTACAGAAACAACGTCCTGACTTATGTTATGATACTCTTATTTACCATGAAGCTCAGACTTCATTCACGCTTCCATCAGAATAGCTTGGGTATGCCCTTGGTATCTTTGTTATATTCATTTTCATTGAGTTTGTGAATATAGTATTGGGGCTTGTCATGCAGCTGCAGTAATTGAGATTTGTTTGTATTATAGTAATTGCACAGAGAAGGGACACATTTTAAATGCCCTGGTACGACTCTTGGTTATATCACCTCGCTATATATTGGGGAGTTATAGTTATGATCTCTGGAATTATGTGTTATTTATCATCAGCTGTACACTGCTGTCTTTGCGTTTTCTTGATATCTACATGGCCAAGATGTCTTTTTTTGGATTGGCATCAATTGTACCAGGTCTATTTTCTTCTTGTGCACTATATTGTCAAAAGTATTGGCACGGTCAGACATTCCGATGTCGGATTTTGGTCCAAATGTGTCTTGCATACACACAGTCACACAAAGTTGTCGGAAAATCTGATCATTCAGAACGTGGTGACGTACAACACGTATGTCGGAACTATAAAGAGGCCAGTAGCCAATAGCTTTCGTCTCATAATTTATTCTGAGCATGCGTGGCACTTTGTCCGTCGGAATTGTCTGCACACAATCAGAATTTAAACGATCAGATTTTGTTGTCGGAAAATTTTAGATCCAGCTCTCAAACTTTGTGTATTGAAATTCTGACGGAAAGAGTCAGATGAAGCCCACACACAATCGGATTTTCCGACAACGCCATCCGATCACACTTTTCCCGCCGGAAAGTCCGACCATGTGTATAGGGCATTAGTCCGTAGGATTCAATATTGGGTTGGTCCACCCTTTGCAGCTATAACAGCTTCAACTTACCTGGGAAGACTGTCCACAAGGTTTAGGAGTGTGTCTATTGAAATAATTAAACATCAAACCACAGCACAGTACCAAAAATAAAGTGCAAAATATTGTACATACACCATAAACTTTTGAATCACAATACATATAAAAATACAATCAAAAGTTATATGAAAAAACACAGGGAGAACATGCAAACTCCAGGCAGATAGTGTTGTGGTTGAGATTCGAACCAGCAACCCTTTTTACTGCTAGGCGAGAGTGCTAACCACTACACCACTGTGCCACCCTTGTACAGTGTAGGGTGTCTTGTTTATTTCAATAAAGGATTAAAAACACACTTAATAAAATGTGCATGTTTCAAAACATTCTCAGTAGGGCAGTCCCCTCACTCCAGGAAGCAGCTTGGTACTCTCATAACCTCGCCTGCATTCCACTGCTCACCGGACATGACGTTGCTGAGGAACCAGAATCTGCATTGACACATTTCGCCCCTCCCACAGGGAGTTATTCATTTTTTTGTCCATGGGAATGTTTGACCATTCTTTCAGAAGCACATTTGTAAGGTCAGGCACTGATGTTGGACAAGAAAACCTTGCTCGCAGTCTCCTCTCTAATTCATCCCAAAGGTGTTCTATCAGTTTGAGGTCGGGACTCTGTGCAGGTTAGTCAATTTCCCTTCACCCCTAACTCACTCATCCATATCTTTATGGACCTTGTTTTGTTCACTGGTGCGCAGTCATGTGGGAACAGGAAGGGACCATCCCACAAAGTTGGGAACATGACGTTGTCCAAAATGTCTTGGTATGTTGACGTCTTAAGAGTTCCATTCACTGGAACTTAGGGGCTAAGCCCAACCCGTATAAATCAACCTGTCAGGAAAGGCATGCCAGCAACCAAAATGGCGGCCACAGACGATGCCCTCAGCTCCCCATTCCAGTAAGAAGAATGGCACAGGTGCGCCTGCGTGCGCCGGTGCATGTGCGCAAAGACACGCACGCGTCCCTTAACAGGTCATTGTGCCGAATGGCATTTAAACTGGGTCAGCATCTAGGGTCAATGCTGTCTGGTCTACAGCATTCCCCCGTGGTACCTGCTATCTGTTACTGATACCTGTTCCTGTTGATCGACCCGGCTTGTTCCTGATTCCTCCTGCTATCTGCCTGCATCCGACCCCGGCATGTCTTTGACCTTGCACCTGCCTGCTCCCTCTGCTACCTCGCTGCAAGCCCGTTACCGACTCTGCCTGGACCTTGACTTCGCTTAGCCTCTGCATCAGTTCCTCATCTGCCCGCCAGTGTATGACCCTGCCTGCCTGTACCTGTCTGTGTTCTAGTCCTTATGGAGCATCTATTCCTCCGGCTGCTGCATCCGCTTCTCAGCCTGTGGCATCCAAGTACCAGCCTGTTTAAGCTTTCAGCTTGCCTTCTGTTCATGGTCCTACCACTGTGTCTGTGTTCCACCACTACTCCGCCAGAAGTTCTGACCCAGCAACCCTAGCAACCCTAGCAACCCTACCAGGCACTCGTGAGACCCAGCACTACCGCCCCTCCTGTCTGCTCTACCGGAGCCTTGAGTCAGAGAGGCCGTCCCCTGCATATCGGGCTCTACCACCAGGCATATGTCAAAACCCCCCACCATAATCCCCCTCCACAAAATGATTTGGACCAGTGCACAAAGCAAAATCATAAAGACTTGGATGGGCGAGTTTGGGATGGAGGAACTTGACTGGCCTCAACAGAGTCCTGACCTCAAGCCGATAGAACACCTTTGGGATAAACTAGAGCGGAGACTGAAAGATAGGTCTTCTCATCCAACATCAGTGCCTGACCTCACAAATGCGCTTCTGGAAGAATGGTCAAACATTCCCATAGACACACTCCTAAACATTGTGGACAGCCTTCCCAGAAGAGATGAAGCTGTTATGGCGGCAAAGGGTGGGCCAAGTCAATATTGAACTCTATGGACTAAGACAAGTTCATGTTCCTGCAAAGGCACGTGTCCCAATACTTTTCACAATATAGTGTATGTGAAAGATTGAACTAATAATAATTTAATAAAAAAACAAATGAGAAGTCGCATCAAAAATAAATAAAACTACACTGTCCCTTTACTTATAGTTATACTCCTTTAACTATAACTATATAAATCCTAAGATAAATACGTTTTTATCGTTTTTCAGTTTGGTCACACATACCTTGCTAGCTGTTCTAAGCAAATATAACTGTTGAGGTGAGAGACCTGGTTTGTGGATGATGTCATAAAAAAGCAGGTCTTAAATATTAAACCAAACCTTTACTAAAATGAGACTGAGATGTAAGAGCGGTGTTCAGAGTGTCCTCTGCCATGATTGCAGGTTACAGCGCTGAACTGCTCTAAGATTTACGACCAAGAGTTGAATATTTTGATTTACACAAAACTTTCAAAGGTTAAAAAATCCTCAAAATTTATTATGCTTTCTACACCATAGATGCTTTGTAGTAAATTGATCTCTTTCATATGCTTCTGCGAAGTAGTTAGATTTCCATTCCATATATCCTCTCTTTAGCATCTGACTGTCTCCTCTTAATCACCTCCATGTTTCATGATATTTGTCCCAACAAAGATATTTATTATGCCCTTTGACAGAGAGATCACCTTAAAAGTGAGTTGTTTGATTTCTTTCCTTTTTTTTTTTTTTTTTTTCTTGCATTGAGTACTGACTGCCCTGTAATTCTTCAAGAACTGTTAACGCTGAATAACAAATAAGAATATTTTGCAACAAGCACATTCAAAGTCATCAAATGTTTTGTGATTATTTTAAACATTTAACCATTTACTGATTCAAATTTATATTTTTTGAACTTTAACGTTTTATTTCAAAAATTACTTTTTCACTGGATACAGTTTTCCTTACAACATCCTATCAGGTTCAGAGAGTTGTACATAATATTATGTGTTTTTCATTTGCTGTATTATTTCAAAATATGGTTAAAATTTTAGGATAATTTTACTATTGTATATGGTAGCTTAACCTCCCTGGCGGTATGAATTTAGGTGCTGAAAGCGGTACCATTAGTAGGCTTGTAATTCTTAGAAATAATTCAATTAAATCCATCCAAACAAGAGTCTAATAGACATCCCGGGTATGATAAAATTTGAAGTATGAAATCATAAATTATAATATATATATGTATAGATAGATAGATAGATATAGATAGGTATAGATAGATATAGATATATAATATAATATTTATATAATATTTATATATATATATATATATATATATATATATATATATATATATATATATATATATATATATATATAATAAAATAAAATAAATAACTACAAATAATTATAACAAATAATAATATAATAATAATAAAAATTATTCAATAATGTAATCAAATCAAAAACACTGAAATACGCTGAGTTGCAGAATTGTCGCTCTCATTACTTTTTAGTGTTTGATGATGAATTTCCCCACAACTCACTATCCCTCAATTCTGCGAGTGATTCTAATTTATTATCACTGTTTTCTAGTTGGTCTATAACCACTTTTGATGTAAACTGACATTTTTTGGTTGCTATGGACAATCTCCAGTTTCCTGGCATAAAGAACAGTATTTATAATATAAAACTGCATGCAGGGCACTGGGCAGACCACTGGGGACAAAGGGGATGTGTAATTATTTGATACAGTACTGTAATCTGTAAGATTACAGTATACTGTATCTATACTGTGTTTTTTACTTTTTGAATTTGGCGCCGAACTCCATCCCCGTGCGTCGCAACGCTCGCAGGGAATGGAGCCCGGCGATGTCACAGACCGAGCGAGGCACTGCAGCTCACTGATCACAGCGGGGAGACATCGCTGGATAAAGGGGACAAGATAAATAACCCCCTCCATGGATCCTGCAATGCAATTCCGAGTCTGGCTCGGGAATACCACTTATGGTAATTAAATTTCACCCCGAGCCTGACTCGGAATACCACCAGGGAGGTTAAAGGTTAATACCATCTTTGTGAAAAAATACAGCAAATAAAAAGATATAGAATATAAAACTGCTACATAAGAAAAGTTTGAACTTAATCTTGCCAAAAATTACCTTTTCGATCTGTGACAAGTTTTTCGATCTGTGACATTGTAAGTTTCTGTAAAATTGAATGCAACATAGCCACCTGGAGGTGTTCTGCACACAGAATGCCTCCAAAAATGTAATTTTCCACTTGTGTGATTGGCCTACTGATTTTCCCAAAAGTCTATACTAACATAAAAGGCAGGTTTTAGGCACGATTAATGGAAGAAGATGATCCACAACTCTGCTCTTAAAGTGGAGTTCCACCCAAAAGGAGAAGCTCCGCTTGTTCGCACCGCCCCCCCCCCCCTGCTGGCACCCTTTGGGGGGAGTGGATACCTGTCAAAAACAGGTATCTGCTACCCACTTCTGGGATAGATCGCCGCAAACTTGTGCGGCGATCTACGCAATAGCCCCTCCCCCCCCCCCACCTTGTGGAAGACACACAGGTTCCAGAAGACAGCAGGATCATTCATAAAGCGTGGTGCGACTCACGTGTGTGCAGTAGGAAACAGGCTGTAAATCCGCAAGGCTTCACTTCCCGTTTCCCTTAGTAAGAATGCCGGCGCCTGTGTACTGACAAAATGAAAAAACCCGGCAGAATATCGAACCACATCACTTCCTGTGACATGGAATCAGCTGTTGCTGAAAACCACACAAACTGCACATGCGCACCGCATAATGTGCACATGCGCAGTGCGCCATTGCTGACGTCAGGGCACTGCCTGTCAAACTCTTCAACCGACAACCATCTTGCTACACCCCGCACTCGAGCGTACTAAACCTACCATCAGAAGGAGCCAGCAGACATCTTTTTACACTCACCCAACTCTTGCCTTTCACACTTACTTTTTACAGTAAACTCTGCTTATATAGTGCAAAACAGTATTTGCAAGTACGTGACACTGTTTGGATGCTGAAATTTAAAAGCAGCTGCAATCCGGCAGATCTAAGAGGTTTGCTAATCTGACATAACACTGCTACTTTTAAAATTCAACATGAAAATAGTGTTACCGATTTGTAAATACAGTATTTCATTATATAAGCTCAGTTTAGTGCTAAAAATAAGTGTGAAATGCAAGAGTTGGTTGGGTATAAAAAGATGTCCACTGCCACCCTCTGACTGCAGGTTTAGTAAGCCCGAGTACAGGGTGTAGCAAGATGGCCGTCGGTCAAAGACTTTGGCATGCAGTTTCCTAATGTCAGCGATGATGAACTGTGCATGCGCAGTGCATGTGGTTTTCAGCAACAGCTGATTCCACGTCACTGGAAGTGACATGGTTCGATATTCTGCTTGGTTTGTAATTTTGTCAGAACACCTGCACTCGGAGCTGATGGATGGGTCGGCTTGGTGTGGCCTCTCTGGACAGGTAAGCGCCCTTATATTAAAAGTCAACAGCTACAGTATTTGTAGCTGCTGAATTTTATTTTTTTCACCCAGGCTGGAACTCCTCTTTAACCAATTCATCCCCGGAAGGATTTACCCACCTAATGACCAGGCCATTTTTTGCAATACAGCACTGCATTACTTTAACTGACAATTTATGTCCTTTTTTTTCCCACAAATCAAGCTTTCTTTTGGTGGTATTTGATCACATCTGCAGTTTTTATTTTTTGCGCTATAAGCAAAAAAAGACCAACAATTTTGAAATTTTACTTTCTGCTTTACTTTTTTACTTTCTGCTATAAAACATATCCAAAAAAAAAAAGTAAAAAAAAAATTACTTCATCAATTTAGGCCAATATGTATTGTATTCTGCTACATGTTTTTGGTAAAAAAAAATCCCAATTAGCGTCTATTGATTGATTGATTATAATGTCTACAAAATAGGGGATAGATTTAGGGACTTTAAATGTTTTTATATTGTTTTTACTGGTAATGACGGCAATCTGTGATTTTTAGCGGGACTGCAACATTGCGGCGGACAAATCTAAACCCTAAGGGCTCACTTACACTTGGTTCAGCTTCAACACAGAGTTCTCTGTTCCTGGTCACTAGGAACAGACAATCTTAGTGCTGTTCCTTGTCAGAATGGGGATCTGCCTTGTTTACATTTCTTTGGATCGATTGCGGGTGGCCAGCAGACATTGAGTTGGTGGGACCCACACGCGCACTACCTCCAGTGTGCAGCAGGTGCGCAAACTCTGCCGCAGTATATATGCGGTGGGTGGTCTTTAAGTGGTTGAAAAATCTACAAATGTATTATTACTCTATAAAAGACACTTGCGGTACAGCAGATGTTAATGCGTTTCAGCCATGTCGGCCTTGCTCACAACAAATTTTCAACACAGTTGGTGTATAGAATGGCACAAAAAATTCCTTTCCTGCTTGTGTGATTGGCCCACTGATTTTGCCTACACTAAGATAAAAGTTTTAGGCACCCTGTGCAATAGAAATGTAAGTTTTGATGAAATATACCTCAAGGGTTACTTACTTCTATGGCAATGCAGACACTGCAGCTTTCCTCATTAGAACACAGAAAGTGGATTCAAACAGCAGAGTAGGCTGCCGGGATGACACAGGTGGGGCGGATGTGAGAGAGGTGAGGGGAGGGGCCTGACTGCGGCGTCCTCGTGGGAGATGGTGGAGGCCCCGAGGAGTGAGCCGGAGGTGAGCACTGTGAGAGGGTGCTCTTCCCCGGCGAAAAGGAACGATCAGCCGCGCTGACTCTCAGCTCCGTCCCCCCCTTGTGCATTGAGTACGGCGTGTGGCAGAATAGTGGCGGTTCTGCCCGGACAACCTCCCGCTCTGGTGCGAGCAGGACGGGAGTGTGTGAGGGGAGTAGCGGCACGAGCGGTGGGATCAGGGGACAAGATCAAGACAGACGGGAGGTAGGATTCTCTCCTGGACGGCAGTGGCGCTCATCCTGGAAACCCAGCGAACCCTCTATGACACCCGGTCTCCTCTGCGAGGATACAGAGGAGGGGAAAACAAGGTCAGATCATTCCTTATGGCTTATGTTTCAGATGTGATGTCTCAGATGTGAAGTCTCAGATGTGATCGAACGTGTTAGCAGATACATGCAACATCAGACGGACAGTGTTTTGATATAAGAGAAGTGATATTGCTGAAGTTTGTAAGCCTGTAAGGGAATAAGTGGCAATCCGGGTAATGCAGATCCCGTTCCTGGGAAGGACGGAGGGGTAAACATATGAGGGACTGGCTGTATGCACTTGTTTGCACCTGTTTGAAACCTCGCTTTGATTGTCTGTTCTAACGGTGCTTAATAGCCCCAGGGTCTTCCCCTCCTGCTCTCTTTTTCCTACGGTTTGTAAAGTGATTTAAAGGGACGGTATCATATAAAACAGTTCATTTTCAAAGGAGAGCTATAATAAATATGGTAGACAAAGTCTGCAAATCCGAAGGTTAGCAGTGAAACTAAAAGAGCAGGTTCCAGAGCAGGAACCGTCAGAACAAGAATATAGAACTGGAAAAGAGAAGGTGGTACCTATTTGAATAGAGAGGAAGAAAAAAAAAGGAAAAAGGGAAAAAAAAGGGAAAGAAAAAAAGTCGGGACTCAGGAACCCGGGCTTAAAGCACACTGGGCTGAGGTCTTTTTTTAACCATTTCCCCCGATATGGTGGTCTAATAATACTGCAAAGGTGGAATAAGAGTAATTAAAAGGACAGTGCCTGATTTTAGGTAAGCTACCCTAACTACGACCTTTGAAGTTTAAAACTAGAGGTAGCGTGGTAACAGTATAAGAGAAACTCCCAATAAGAGAAGCGCTGGGAAGGAGGTCCCTGGGAAACCCTGGGGAAAAGAAAGATAAAGGAGAACATGAAGGGGAAAAACACGAGAACGAATGAGCCCAAAAACTCAAGGGAGAGTTTGAACTCCAGCTCAATTCAAAAATATTTAAAGGAAACAAGTCAAAAAAGCCCGGGCATCGAGGGAAATCAAAGAGGGGGGAGAGAGCGGAGAAAGGAAGTTGGAAAATCGGAGGGGGCAAGGGGAGACTCTTCGGGAGAAGAGGTGGATCAGGAGAGTGGAAGAAGGCGAGAAGGGATCCCCTCTCAGATACCCACAAAGGGGGAAATGCAGGAAATGTTCCTAAAATTAGAAAATATAATTAAAGCTGAGATTTTAACTGTAAGGAAAGACATGGGGCACTTACTGAAGCGAGTAGAAGAAATGGAGGATCAAACAGGAAGACAGGCAAGGGAGATACAGGAATTAAAAATACAAGTAAAGAAAACGCAGGAAGCGCATAGAGAGATCCGATACAAGATGGAGGAACAGGAAAATCAAAACCGAAGACAAAACTTGAGAATTAGATCATTGCCTGAGCAACAGGGAGAAGAACTGGGTACAAAAATTGGAAAGATATTTAATCCCTTACTGGGAAAAGAAGAAGGGTCAGAGCTAAAACTAGAACGTGCGCTCAGAATAAGAAAACCCCAAGGGCTGAGGGAAGAAATCCCGAGGGATGTAATAATAAAATTCCAGCAATACGAAGACAAGGCGAAGATTTGGAGTAAGCTTAGAGGCCTGGCCCCAATTCAATATGAAGGAGTAAAGCTACAGATTTTTCAGGACTTGGCACCAGGAACTCTGGCTCGCAGAAGAAGACTAAAGCCTTTATTGGACCAATTGAGAAGTGTAAACGTGAAATATAGCTGGGGTTTCCCGGCAGCGCTTTTTGTGCAGAAGGAGGGGATGACGCTTAAGCTCAAAACCCTAGACGAAATTGAGGACTTCTGTAATAAAATAGGAATTCCAATTCCCCTGATCCCATTAGACCCCTGGGACGTGTAAGGACTGAGAGGCTCAGGAAGGGGGAATTGCAAGTAGCTTAATAGAGGCATGGTTGGTTTTTTTTTTTTTTTTCCTGTTTCTCCCGATGTTTCTGGTTCTTGATCTTGGGGTGGGGGTGGGGGGAGGTGCGGCTGAGGGGGAAGGAGGGGGATTGGGGCCTAGGGGGAGGTGGGTGGAGAGGGGACGTAGTCAAGGTCATACCCTAGGAGATTTGGTTTGCAGAGGGAGTAACACTCACTATGCAAAGCAGAGGCCCGGAATGGGCTGGGAGGGTGGGTGGGGGGGGAGGGTAGGTGGGGGAGGGGGGGGCAAGGGGGGGGAAAATGTTCCTGGGGGGTACTAGGGTATACCAAAAGGTTCAGAGTATTTGTTCCCAGAGAAGGATTGGATGGCTGAGATAAAATTCGTGTCATACAATGTAAAGGGCCTGAACTCGCCAGATAAGAGATTTAAGCTTTTAAAAGAACTTCAACAATATAAAGCAGAAATAATTTTTCTACAAGAGACGCACTTAACACAAGACACAAATGTGAAATTGTACTCCGCGAACTATCCAACCTGGATCTATGGAGATTCACCAATTAGAAGGGCTAAGGGGGTGGCTATTGGGTTCGAGAAGGGTATTAAATATGAGGTGTGCGATAGGCTGACCGACCCAGAGGGGAGATATCTATTTTTGAACGGGAAAATAGGAGATAGAAAGATCACTCTAGCTAACATATACTGCCCAAATAAAAACCCAGAGAGATATATGATACAAATAATGAGGAGACTAGAGGAGTTTAAGAAAGGAGAGGTAATAGTGGCAGGGGATCTTAATTTTTGCTTGGACCCAGCAGCTGATAGTACGTCCGGTGCAAGGGGGAGGAATGTGAGAAATATAAAAAAAGTAAAACTTCAGTTGAGGCGTAGCCAACTGATAGATGTATGGAGGATACAGCACGAAAAAATAAAAGATTACACGTTTTTCTCCCCAGTGCACGGGACGTATACCAGGCTGGACTATATTTTGGTCGAACATAGGTTACTGGAGTGGGTCACGGAGGTTAAATGAGGAGCTTCTTTGGGATAAGAAAACGGCGGAAATTATACAGAAAGAGATAGAATTTTATTTTAAGACAAATAGTACAGAGGGGGTGTCGGGAGCGGCCCTATGGGAGGGTCATAAAGCCTACATCAGGGGTGTCCTCATATCTATAGGTACCAGGAAAAAAAAGGAAAGAAAAGAAGAAAAGGAGAAGTTAATGAGAGAGATTCATAGTCTGGAACAGAGGCACAAAAAGCAAGGGGGCCAACAACAAGAGACCTTTCACAGACTGATTAATAAGAGAGAGGAACTTAAAGATTTATATGAGGAAGAAACTAGAAGGATTTTTTTTGGTAGAGCTAGAGAAAGGTACTATGGGGAAAATAAAATAGGAAAAAATCTAGTAAGACAAGTGAAAAGTAAAAAAGGGGTCAACTTCATCGATAAAATAAAGGACAAAAATGGTAAAATGGTATATACCTCTAGGGAAATAGCAGAAGTATTCAAACAATATTACGAAGCCTTGTATAATGTGGAAAAGAAAGGGGAACAGGGAAAAGGGCAAAAGGAAAAAATGAAAGAATTTATATGTAAAGCCAAAATGCCCCGCCTGACAGATGAGGAAAGGGAGGATATGGAGAGTCCCATTACTGAAGAAGAAATCTACGAGGCGTTAAAGGAGACAGCCTCAGGGAAAAGCCCGGGCTCAGATGGGTTCGTAATTTCGTACTACAAAAAATTTAAGGAACTTTTAGTCCCCCATTTATGTAAATACATCAACGGATTAGGCACTGAGTTTGATATGGGGAGGGAAACATTGCGGGCCGCGATCACTTTAATCCCGAAAGAGGAGAAAGACCAAACACTTTGTGGTAACTATAGGCCGATCGCGCTGCTAAATACAGACGTGAAATTATATGCTAAAGTAATAGCAGCAAGATTAAAAAGAAATATGACAAAACTGATACATCCGGACCAAGTCGGGTTTATCCCTGAGAGAGAGGGCAGGGACAATGGAATAAGGGCCTTGCTCCTCATCCAAGCTTTAAAAGACAGTGGGTCCCCAGGTCTATTCCTGTCAATCGATGCTGAAAAAGCATTTGACAGGGTAGACTGGGGACTCATGCTAGAAACACTAGAAGAGATGGGGGGTGGGCCCGAGGATGTTATACTGGATCAAGGCGTTATATAAGAACCCACAAGCGACGGTCAAGGTCAACGGAGAATCTTCCTCCTTGCTGCAAATGAGCAACGGGACTAGACAGGGATGTCCACTGTCGCCCCTACTGTTTGCGATATCACTAGAACCTTTGCTGGCTGCAATTCGTAAAAATCCAGACATTACAGGGATTAGAATAGGGGAAGAGGAACACAAATTAGCCGCTTATGCGGACGATGTGCTCTTCTTCATTACAAATCCCAGGATAACGATCCCGAATCTGTTAAAGATAATGGATGAGTTTGGACAACTCTCTAATCTAAAAATTAATCTTGGAAAGTCAGAAGTTTTAAATATAAATATTTGTAAACAAGAAGAGGAGAGATTATGTGCGCAATTCTTTTTTCCCTGGCGTAAAGAAATCAAATATCTGGGGGTCCTCCTGTCGAACAATTTAAGAAAATTATACTTAAAAAACTATATCCCTTTACTAGAGGAAATCAAGAGCGAAATAAATAAAATCTCAGCTAGTTCTCTTTCGTGGTTAGGTCGGATAAACGTGGTAAAAATGATCTTAGTCCCGAAGATAATATATAAATTTCAAATGATGCCCATCGCACTCCCTGCGACCTATTTTTCAGTTTTAAAGAAGATAATATCGAAGTTTATATGGCAAAATAAAAAACCGAGAATCTCGTATGCGGTACTAAGGAGAGGGAAAGAACAAGGAGGAGTGGCAGCCCCGGACATAAAAAGATATTATAACGCAGTAGTTTTGTCACGGGTGGTAGAGTGGGCGAAAGAGGGAAATGATAAAAGATGGGTAGTTATAGAAAACACGCTTTCACAAACACAATTAGGAAGAATAATTTGGAATCCGCCACAACTCAGGACACTGGGCTTAAACACTCACAAGATTACACGACAAGTCTTTAAATTATGGGACCAATTACACACGCAAAAAAAGTGGAGGTATAACTCACCGTTGATTTTTCTGAAAGATAATAACTATTTCCCACCAGGACAACGAGAAATAGGGGGGAATTGGATATTAAAAGATAATGCACAATTAAAAGATATCTTAGTAGAAGATAACTTAAACACGTTCCAAGCACTAAGAGAAGACATAGAATTAATGAGGATTGATGAATGGCGGTACCTCCAGTTAAGAACCTTTGTTTTAAAGTTACCCCATCCTCTCCGGAGTAAAGATGAATTAAGTCCCTTTGAACAATTGTGTCAGAGGGACAAAACAACAAAAAAAAGAAAAAATATTGGTTCGATATATAAAATAATCTCAGAGGGGGATGAGCTGGAGGAACCGACATTTTTTAAAAAGTGGGAAAAAGAACTGGGGGTACAATGTAATATTCAAATTAGAAAGAAAATATTATCTTTAATTCACTTTGTGGGGGGAGGGAGTAAAACGATAGAAACAAATTACAAATGTATAGCAAGATGGTATGCTACCCCTGACAAACTAAGTAGGTTTAGAAACGATCAATCACCGGAGTGCTGGCGAGGATGTAAATCTATCGGGAGTATGGGCCATATATGGTGGGATTGCCCCAAAATTAAAGAATACTGGAAGAAGATAATTGAATTAGTAAAGGTGGTAACGGGAAAAGTGGTCAGAGAAGACCCATGGATGGTGCTATTCCACGGGACAGAAGAGACAATTAACCAATATAAAGTATCATTAGTCCCTATATTATTAGACACCGCAAAAAATCTCATCCCGAGAAAATGGCGAGAGAAAGAAAGCCCCAAAATCCAGGATTGGATTCGTCGGGTTACCGAAATACAACATATGGAAAGTGGGGAGGGTGGAGATGAGGAACCAGCTATAAAGGAGGAGAGGGATCGGAAATGGGATCTTTGGGAAAAATTTAAAAAATCATGGCGATATGTGGAGGAAATAACGCAGGAATAACTATGGGAAAGGTAAACTGAAAGTGAGGTTTTAAGTAGAACTCTGAGGAAAAGTAACCAGGAACAGGGAGGAGGGAGGGAGGGGGTAGAAGAGAGTATAAAGGGACAAAGAGAAGAGGAGGCACAAACGAGAGCAGATTGCTGATGTATCACTTTAGGATACGGGATGCTTTCCTCTTCTCTTCCTACCCATAACGAATGTGAAAAAGGGAGGGAGGGGGGGTGGGGGGTGATAAAAAAAAAAAAAAAAGAACACAGAAAGTGCAACAGCTGATTATTAATGAACGAGTCACTCCCATTCAGAATCAGTACCCAATCAGTCTGGTGAAACAAACAGCTATTTTTTCACTGCAACAAAAGGTAGGAATCTGCTACAAATTTAGTTACAATCTTTGCAATGTACATAAGTCTCCCAGAGGGGATTGTTTTTTTTTTCTCACCAAAAGTGAAGTTACTCTTTGAAGCTGGATTCACACCTATGCAGTTTTAGTGCTTTTTGCATTTTACAGATTTGCACTACAGTCCATTTACCATGGTTTCCTATCGAACACGTTCTTTAGTGCAAATCTGAAAAATGCAAAAAAAGCACTAAAAATGCATAGATGTGAATCCAGCCTCAGGCTGGATTTTAGTGCCTTAGGCCTGATTAACATCTATGCATTTTTAGTGCCTTTTGCATTCTTCAGATTTGCACTACAGAACGTGTTCCATAGGAAACCATAGTAAATGGACTGTAGTGCAAATCTGCAAAATGCAAAAAGCACTAAAACTGCCATAGGTGTGAATCAGGCCTAAGACCTGGTTCACACCTATATAGGTTGCTGTTTGTTTTTTCATTACACATTCTTGATCCATTGAAGTCTATGTAACCAAAAACCAAAATTCAGTCTGCCCTTTCCACAAAATGCACAGATGTGAACATAACCCATAGGAAACCATGTTACATGGACTGTAGTGTATACCTGCAAAACTCAAAATGCATGAAAAAATGCATCAGTGTGAACCAGGCCTTAACAAAAAAATTAAGAATGCAAGCAGCAAACATGTGGATTAGTTAAAAAAAATTTTTCACAATAATGCACATTGTTGAAGTTTCTATAATTTTGCAATGAAAGTTAAATTCCATGCTAATATGAAACATTATGGGGTCTATTTATACATTTTTTCACCTGAGATTCACATACCTTTCACCCAGTCTTTACACATTTTTACCAGTTGGATCCAATTAGAAAATGTATGAATCTTTGGAAACAATATTTATAAATACACTCCTATGTGTCCATTAAAGGAAATGCAATATATTTTAGGTACATATAGTTTGAAAACTTCTTCTAAATGATGTAACTTGACAGCTACTAACCGAAATTAAAAATAAAAGTCCCTTTTGCCACATGTGTACATTTTCATATATATTATTTATTTCTTTATTTATTTTTATACATTGTGAATTTTTACATGTTTTACATTTTGCTTTTACATGTTTAGGGGCGTTAATGAGCGTTTTCGTTTAGAAGCATTTTCTATAAGGAATCATTTCAGACCATTTCCAGAACCCTGAATATTGTGGGCTACAAGATCTCTCTCTTGCCTATGAACAGAAACGCTTATAAATACGAGTTACCAGCGTTTACACGCTGTTACATGCATTTGCTGTTTTAAATGCCTCTGAACATCTATTCTGAACGCATTTTTTTGCTTTAAAAAAATAAATAAAAATATTCTAAACTCAACTGCTTAGAAACTACTATAAACGACCCTGTGTACATGTACTGATAAGATAACATAGAGGAGAGTTCGGGGGCAGCTGAAAAAAATGCCCAGCTGCTCCTAAACGTCCGTTTACCAGCAGCAGTCTACATGAGGTCTATGTATTCAAATAATTCTTCATATACTGTAAGATTTCTGTAACATCCTGTTTTCCCCAGTGCTATCAGTTTAACACAGTGTACATACCTACAGGAGGGGGAGTTAGGAGATGTGTTGCTGCCCCCCTAATGCCCAGTGTCCATGGTCAGGGCTGTATTTAGACACCCTGCTGCCCAACATGCAACTGTATAATGATCACACTTTGTACGAGCTTGCGTCATTTGTAATTTTTGGTGAAACTGATGTTAGTGTGTGCTATAGGAGGCAAAACAGCGTCTGCTTTGTAGAAAGAAATACTTTTATTTATAGACTATTAAGGCAGTTAATGGTAGGATGTCCAGGTAAAAAAATAACCTTTGTAATAGATCCCCCCCTCTGCAAAAAAAAAAAAAAAAAAAAGTCAGGAATGATGGCAGTCATACTAGAAATTGGATTTCAGGTTTACATTACATTTTTAATTCAGTGCTGCTTTAAAGTGATAGTGCCAACAGGTACAATAAATATCTCCTAAAAATGAACTGTTTAGGTGATATTTACTTAACCACTTCAACACAAGCACTTACCCCCCTCCCTGCCCAAGCCAATGTTCACCTTTCAGCGCTATCACTTTTAAATGATATTTTGCCACTCATGCTACACTTTACAAAATTTGTATAAATGTGTTCCCACAAATAGAGCTTTCTTTTGCTAAACAAATGCAAATCGAACATTTAAAAAAAAAAAAAAAGTTTTTCTTTGTTTCTGTTATAACATTTTGTAAAAAAATAAGTTTTCTCCTTCAAAAATCCCAGTTTTTGCCAGGACATCCGCTCACAGGTTTGGGAGCTTAAATTATTTTGCAAACTCTGAGACGTAGCTTCTTTGGCAGGAGGAGGATGTAGCGCCCTAGGGTTTAGTCAGGGAGTGCCTCACCAAATTCCTTGTCAGGCGTAGCTACTGTAGTTATTGCTAGGGATCCATTGATTTCTCCCCAAGTTTGGCCTAGTTGTACTTTCCTCTTCTACCACCAGGTTGTTGGGTACTTAAAGGTATTAGATTGAGAAGGACAACTCAAGGTCAGGTTATGGGTATATGGGGTATCTCTGCCAATGGGCAAGGATTTTTTTGAATCCCTTGGCCTACTGGTAGAGCCTATATATTCGATGAGGTCCAGGTTCTTGTGTGTCACCTGGACCCCCGTCTCGGTGGACATGTGTCGTTTGCCCCAAGCTGCTAGGCCAGAGATTGGGCCTATTCCGAGGGCATCAGGCTGCCAGCCTGTGTGAAGGACTATCCAGGAGTAAGAAGGGAAGCTGTTGCCACTAAGGGACCAATCACCTATGCCAGGGACCACAGTGAGTAAATTAAGTAAGTACTGGAGCAGTATTCTCACCAATTGGGCATGGTGGGGATTCGGGAAACTTCAGGTGGTGATCAAGTCAGGGACCCAACTAGTGGAGGTGACGCTTGCAGAGCCACCTTGTGTGCCAAGCTAGCGACCAAGCCAGTTAGCAAGGGTGAAGCTTGAAGGTATCCGGAGTGCCAAGCTAGGGACCCAGCAGGGAAGCGTGAGTGAGGCTTGCAGGAGATATCACTGCAAAAGCCTTGAGGAGCTCATGGAATTCAGGGTAGTAAATCAGAGGGCCCAGTGAGAAACTAGGCACTCAAGGGGGCTGAAGAACTACAAGGAAAAGTTGTAGTGAAGTTGAGAGGACTGTCACTTTGAGTTAGGAACTGTTTAATTACTGTTGCCATAGGAGACAGCAATCCTACAAGTGCAGAAGTGGCACCTTGCTGGGGCCTTTCCCTGTATGGCTGTCCTCCTGTTGAAGTCTCGGAGTCTGCCATGTGAAATTGGAACTACTTAAGGGTGTCCTGGCCCTAACCCTCTTCACTTGCAAAATATAAAAAAGACTGTCAAATAATTAAAACCTCTTTTACATCCAAGAAGTGTCTGGCGCCCAATGACTTTTACCACCTTTACATCCACTATGCCTCACAACCCACCACATATTGAAGGATGCCAGCTATTTTTGACCTTGAAGGTTCCCATTAGATTGGAAGAGGTTAGAGATTCTGCTACACTAATTAGGAGACTTCTGAAGGTAATTGGTTCCACTAGATTTTAGTTAGGGGGGGGGGCGTGGCCAAGATGGCAACCAGCTAGGACGTGTTTGCAGAGAGCTCCGCACCTGGCAGGCTATTTATCCGGCATTTAGGGACATATATCTCTCCCCGTGGGCCGGTGAAGCGGTGGTGAGGCTCGGGGATGCGCAGGGGTAGCTCCGGTTCCCATAGGAAGAAGCATACGGTCCCGGGAACCCCGCCGGGAACTCCACTACAGACCCGCGCGGCACGCGGGCAGGCCTACACCAACATGGCGTCTCAAACGGACCACGCTGACACGCCACCGATGGGTGATGATCAATTTCAAGCACTTATGCAAGCGATCACTGGTTGCCAGACTACCCTAACCACTAAGATAGAGCAGATACAGCTCGACATGGGGCTTATCCGGCGAGATATGGATAAACACCGGGAGCGGCTTGCCGAGGTGGAGCGGAGGGTTGGAGACGTGGAAGATGTTACCCGCGACCATGATGCCTCCCTCCGTACCCCGCAGGTGCGGGTGAAGGCGCTGGAATCCAGGGCCGAGGACCACGAGAACAGGAATAGGAGGAACAACCTGAGGTTGGTGGGCCTCCCGGAGGGGTCGGAGGGCCGTGACACCGAAGCCTTTACCGAACGTTTGCTACGTACACTTCTCCCGCTCGCTGAGTTCTCCCCCCATTTTGTCGTGGAACGAGCGCACAGAATGCCGTCGGTTCGTGGCCCACCGGGCGCCCCGCCACGCACGTTTATTTTCCGCCTTTTGAACTTTAGAGACAGAGACCTGGTTCTTCGGGAGGCGAGGAAGGTGGGGGACCTGCGCTTTGAAAATGCTAAATTAATGCTTTTTCCTGATTATTCTGTGGAGACGCAGAGGCAACGCAGGACATTCAACCAAGTCAAGGCCCAGCTGCGCACCAAAGGTCTCAAGTACAACATGATGTTCCCCGCGAAACTCAGAGTGATTGACGGAGAATCCGTTCGTTTCTTTACCGCCCCGAGTGAGGCCTCCAGATGGATTGATTCCCTTCCCCAGCAGAGATAATTTTTTGATGGTGATTACCTGACTGGGGTCCACAAGCATCACAAGCTTTGCCCAGTGTCACGCGGATCGGATTTCCCCCCCCCCCCCCCTAGCTCTGTCCCTCCATTTTGGAACTTGGAGGGCTGGTCGGAGGGCCCCTCTCCTTTTCAATACTGGTTTTGGGCAGGGGGCGAGGAGCCGACCTGATATTCTGATGCTCCTTAGGGGAGGTCTACAGGTTCATGTCTTCATATTTCTGTCTAACGGGCCTTAGGGCCCTACCCCCTCCCTAGTTTATACCCGGGGGGGTCTGCAAGATTACTTCTGGATGTGAATACTCTGTACTGATGATGCTGGACCCCGCTACTCCGATGTTGTCGTCCTGTTGGATGAGTTGCTACTAAGAATGGGCCCTTGGAACATTCCAAGAGAATTTTGCACTTCAATCTGAGGCGCCACATACACTACGATTTGTTCCCTTTTGTCTTGTTTTTTCTTTTCCTTTGCCTCCAGGAAGCGGCTGCGCTGGAGTTTGTCTACTCTGCGCAGGAGACTTTGTCCTAGGTGTGCTGGTTGATACGCACCGCCCCCACGGGAGATTTCTCCTTTAAATGGGTTTGATTATGTTTGGTTTGGGTTCTCAAACACCCTGGGGCTGTTTTTCTGGGGTGTGGGGTGGGAAGGGAGGGGAGTTCTGGTTTTTTTTCTGGTTTTTTTGTTGTTTTTTTGTTACATGCTTTCATGTTTTCTGGTATAGACAGCGCTACTATAATGAATGTATAAGGTATATCATTGCATTACTTAAGATGAGATATTTGTGCCCCGACCCTGGCCGGGTGGTCGTATCCGTTGGTCCCCCCTGCCCTTCCAGATTATGGCTCCGTTGAAGATCCTCTCCTGGAATGTTAGGGGGCTTAACCAGAAGATTAAACGCTCTCTTGTTTTTGACTACATGAAAAAATATGCTCCGCATATCTGTATTCTTCAGGAGACGCACCTAGTGGGGGGAAGGATTATGGGATTGAAGAGGCCCTGGGTGGGATACCACTATCATGCCACATACTCCGGCTATGCCCGGGGGGTTAGCGTCCTTATCCATAGGTCCCTTAATTTTGAGCCTCTTGATATAGTCACAGATAAGGACGGGAGATACGTACTGGTCCATGCCACAATTGACATGATAGAAATGGTGCTGGTGGGTCTTTATATGCCTCCTCCTGCGGATCTGTCTCTACTACATAAACTGACTGCCCTGATAGCCCAATTCCAGACTGACAATGTGGTTATAGCAGGGGACTTTAATATTCCTCCTAATCCTTCCCTGGATAGGTTGACGCCTGACCGGGCCACAGACTCTCCAGTTTCTCGCTGGGCACAGGTGTTTGGGCTGGAGGATGTCTGGAGGTGGAAACACCCAACAGATCGCCAGTTTACGTGCCACTCCTCCTCCCACAACACACTCTCCCGTATTGACCTAGTCTATGCTGGTGCCCCCATGCTTCCCAGGGTCCTTGGAATAGAGTTACTTCCTCGGGGCATCTCTGACCACTCCCCACTGCTGTGTACATTGCAAACCTCTACCCCTCAGAGGGATAGACTATGGCGCTTGTCTAGGTATTGGATTGAGCATCCCACCATTGCCTTTGAGATGGGCGGTGAAATCCGGGGATTTTGGGCCTCAAATGTTGGCACGGCGTCTGGGGGGATGGTCTGGGATGCCTTCAAGGCCTATATGAGGGGGTGCTACCTCTCCTCCATTGGTCGGGAGCGCAGGAATGATAAGATCACGGTAGAGGAGGCAGAGGCCAGGGCCCAGGAACTGGAGACTCGGTTCACCCTCACGGGTAACCCGCTCACGGCTCAGGATATGAAAGTAGCGTATAGAGAGGTGGTGCTCCTTAGGGTGGCTAAAACAAGCAAACGTCAACTGGCTCAGACGCAGAGGATTTTTGAACAGGGCGAAAAGACGGGGAGATTGTTGGCCTGGATCTCGAGGGAGCAGGCCCCAATCTCCACTATCCCTCGAATACAGAATAGTGCTGGGACAATGGTGACGGATCCCCTTGCCATCAACGCTTGCTTTGCAGAGTTCTACTCCGCCCTATATTCATCTAGGGTGCAGTACTCAGCGCAGGAGTTAAGTGCTTTTTTAGAGGGGGTGACACTCCCTGCCCTTACTTCTGAGGCCAGGGACGGTCTGGACTCCCCGATTACTCTGGCGGAAGTCCGGGTGGCGCTGGGGTCCATGCAGCCGGGGAAGACCCCTGGGGAGGATGGGATACCCCCGGAATTTTACAAGTATTACCTAGAGGAGATGTCAGTTAGAATGCATGATATGCTCACCGCGTCCCTTCGGGAGGGGGAACTTCCTCCATCTATGGCACAAGCCATCATAGTGGTGATCCCTAAACCTGGGAAGGACCCCCAGTTGTGCTCGTCATACCGACCCATTTCCCTACTCAACTCGGACGCGAAAGTGCTGACCAAAATCCTTGCCAGGCGACTGAACGAGGTTATACTTACCTTGATCCATGAGGATCAGTCTGGCTTTATGCCAGGGAAGGGGACAGATATTAATATTCGCAGACTCTTTACTGTTTTGGCCTCGGGGGTTGCAGAAGGTGGGGAGGAGGTTGTGGTCTCTCTAGACGCGGAGAAGGCCTTTGATTCAGTGGAGTGGGACTATTTGTGGGCAGTCCTCCGTAGATTTGGATTCGGTCCAGCCTTTATCTCGTGGGTCAGGGCGGTGTACAGAGCTCCCACGGCCAGAGTGCGTACGGGTGCGGTCCTCTCCCCGCTCTTTCCCCTCCATAGGGGAACCAGGCAGGGGTGCCCACTGTCCCCGGGGCTTTTTGCACTGGCAATTGAACCTATGGCGGCTATTCTCCGCTCCTCTCCTGAGGTTCGGGGTATTGTCCGGGGTCCTTTGCAGGAAAAAGTTTCGTTATACGCTGATGATACCTTGCTGTATCTCAAGGACGACGGAGCCTCCCTACAGGCGGCACTGTCGCATATAGACCGGTTCGGACAGTTCTCGGGTATACGTATAAATTGGGCGAAATCAATTCTATTCCCACTACATGATGGTGAGGGTGGTCCCCGAGTAGATGGGCAACTGCAGAGGGTTTCTCAATTTAAATATCTAGGGGTGGAAATACACAGAGACTTGAAACAATTTATTACCCTTAACCTGAGTCCGGTGGTTACCCAGTTGACCCAGAGGTGTACTGGGTGGAGGTCCTTGCCGCTTTCGCCAGTGGGACGGGTCAATTTAATTAAAATGTCGGTCCTTCCTCGGTTTACCTATCTCTTCCGTCAGACCCCAGTCCACATCCCGCTTAGATTTTTTAAGAAATTAGATGGCATTGTTTCGTCCTTCGTCTGGAATGGTAGGCCCCCTAGAATAGCTAAAACAACCCTCCAACGGCCCCTTGTGAGGGGCGGTCTGGCACTGCCCTGTTTTCTGAAATACTACTGGGCGGCAGTCCTAGTGACTGTCAGGTGGTGGCTCTCCGAGGGCCCGGTCAACCCTGCGTCCTCGTTGGAGGCGGCGTTGTTGGGCTCTCAGGCGGAACTCAGGAACCTGATCTATAGGGGACCACGATCTAACCCTGGGATAACCCTCCCGATGCGTACGACGCTTAAAATATGGGATCTGGTGAACAAAAGGTTGGTGGGCGCAGGGGTGTGGGCCCCGGGGACTCCCCTTTGGGGGAACCCCCGCTTGCCCCACTTTCAATCCATCCCGGATCCGATTGTTTGGGCCAGGCATGGAGTTATAACACTGGGGGACATAGTGTCCCAGGGGCAGCTACTCTCCTTCGATGCTATTAAACAGGCCAGGGACCTCCCGAACCATATGTTTTTCAGATTCCTGCAGTTGCGACACGCCTTCCGATCTCAATTCCCATCTAGAGCGACTCTTGGGGTGTCGGCGGTGGAGGAGGCGCTTGGTCCTGAGGGGGGAGGGACGCGCACACTGTCCATGGTGTATGCCGCGTTGACCGTATCGGAGGAGACTAGGATCTCCCATTTGTTTGAGCTCTGGCAAGGCGACATTCCGGAACTTACTGAGGAGGACTGGGAGGAGGGTTTACAGCAATACCTGACCCTTGCGATTTCTGCAAGGGACAGGTTTATACAATTGAAGTTCCTCCACCGGGTATATTTTTCACCGGCACGCCTGGCAAGGATTTACCCTGGCCGATTGACTACCTGCCCCAGATGCAAAGAAGATGATGCTGACTTTTTCCACATGGTCTGGTCCTGCCCTGGGGTAGGGGGATTTTGGAGAGGGGTCCTGGCCGATATTAATGCAGTGGGGGAGCTTACGATTCCACTTAGCCCGATACCTCTCCTGCTGGGTATCTGTGATTTTCTGGATATCTCCTGGGGGAAGAAACTGTTTATTTTTTACACTACACTCTATGCGAGGAAAGCCATACTACTGCAATGGAATCAACCTCTCCCTCCTACTAAACAACTGTGGCAGTCCCTGGTGAACGCGGCTTTGCCGCTTTATAAACTTACATATCTGGGCAGGAACTGCCCTGGGAAATTTGGGAAGATTTGGGCGGCTTGGGTTGAGGCGAAGCATTTGACTATTGTTTAGGCTAGGGGGAGTGGAGGGTGGGGGGAGGGAGGGGGGTTTCCCCTTTTTTTGTAATTTATGTGGTTTTCTGTGTGGTGGGGGGAGGTCTCGGGGAGGTTTTATATTTTATGTTGCAATGATTAGTGACTCTATATATTGCTAAGAACTATCTGTGCTTATATGTGATACATTTGATTATCTGTCTACTCAAAATATGTATGTACCTTGCTGACGCATGTCTGTTTTCTGTTTTTTTTTTTGTTTGAAACATAAATAAAAATTCTTTGTTAAAAAAGATTTTAGTTAGGGGTATCAGAGTAAAGGGGGCTGAATACAAATGCACGTCACACTTTCAGATATTTATTTGTAAAAAATTGGAAAACCATTTATAATTTTCCTTTCATTTCACAATTATGTGCCACTTTATGATGGTCAATCACATGGAAAATTTCAAGGGGGTGTGAATACTTTTTCAAGGCACTGTAGATATTTTCCTGGAAATTGGTATCTTCCCCTTCTTTATCTACTTAGCCTTAGAAAACCCCCCTCACAGTTTTTTTTAATAGGTAGTTATATAGCACCCACAATTTAGTGCTTTACAGTATATACAGTATATTGTACATTCACATTGGCCCCTGCACTTAACGAACTTACAATCTAAGGTTGCTAACTCAGATTCATAGATACACATAGCAGGGCCAGTGTAGACAGGAGCCAATTAACCTACCAGCTTATCCTTGGAGTGTGAGAGGAAACCGGTGTATCCAGAAGAAACCCACGCTAGCACTAGGATTACATATAAACTCCATGCTTGTAGTGTAATGGTAGGGATTCAAATGAATTACCCTAGTGCTGGCAGGCAGAAGAGCTAACCACTAAGCCACTAGTTGGGAGGGAGTAATGTTACTGCCTTGGTGAGGGTCTTCTATATGCTAGTTTTACAGCAGTGAAGCTGGGTGAGTTCATCTTTCCTGTAAGTGATTTCTGATTCCCAGAATAGAGACTTTGCTCAGATTCAGGGCAATAATCCCTGTGTACTCCTGCTGATAGACAAGAAGATTTGTAAAGCGTCAATACACCTTGTACCTTGTGCATTCATAGTTAGTTAATAGAACAATCATGGAAAATGGCATGCCAAATGAAATAATCATGATAAAAGTATTCCTACGGGATTTCTAAAGCAGAATTAAAGTCACTCATAGAAAATTGCTAGGAGGTAAGTTTGGGTCTCCTGTGCAAATGTGAAGATGGTGCAGTTAGGGAGCTCCTGAAGGTCCTGGACCTTTGGCACATCGGCACATATGCCAGACATTCAAAAATGGCAGCACCCGTGGAGGGGGAGGGGGGGGGCTGGACCACCATTAAGGAGACTGAAGTTCCTCTTTAAAGTAGAGATGGAGTTCAGGAGAAACCCTGTATTGTTTTGCCATTGTTCTTATTAGTGTTCGATGATCCCAGTGATTTGATTTTGGATTTTGACTACTAACTTTCTTCACCATTGAAGTTTTGAAATATTAGTACATACAGCTTCAGAGTCCACAAGCAATGCAAGGCATTATAAGACACCCACATTATTAAAAAGGGACCACAATGTGGAAGTGGCCAAGAGGAGTGAGGTGGGCAGGCAAGCTGCCTGGACTTTTAAAGACAAAAATTTAAGTATTAGAGAATATAAAAAAAAAATTCCACAGATTGTTCTACTAGGTATAATAGGCAATATAATGTATATGGGAGGGTTTAAAGCCCAATGTCAAGCAAAGCTGACCACCATCCGTTCCCCATCTGTTTTACAATCTGGTCTTTAAAATAAAACTTTAAACTCCTTTTTACTCACCTATATCCACCAACACATGTCCCTTGCCAGTGCCTCTTCTGGGAGTGGAGATGATCTGGCATTAAAGTCCTTTCCCACCACAGACCTGTTCCTTTTGGTGTGTTGTCCTCAAGAACCTGTAATATTCTTGAGCCTATACCAAGCCCCTGAATGGGCAACCTATGTCACCAGTGACATGCACACTCAGCCCTTGTACACACGGTCGGAGATTCCGACGGAATGTGTCCTATCGGACCGTTTTGTTGGATATTCCGACTGTGTGTGGTCTGCATCGGACTGTTTCTGTCGGAATATCCGACGGACCAAGTTTTCCAACTTGCCGGTAAAATTTTCCGACAAAATGCTCCGATCAGACATACTCCGATCATGTGTAGCCTACTCCGACGGACAAAGTGCCATGCATGCTCAGATCAAATTCCTAGACCAAAGCTATTGGCTACTAGCCTGAACGTAGTCCCGTCGTAACGAAATAACGTCATCACGTTATGTACAATCGGATTTTCTGACAACTTAGTCCGACCGTTTGTATGCCACATCACTTCCGGACCTCTTCCGGAATTAATCCGTCGGAATTACTCCGACGGATTTGGTTGTCGGAATCTCCAACGTGTGTACAAGGGCTAAGAAGGTCTCTCCCACAGTACTGTCCAGAAATAAATGACCATGGATTCAGGTAAGTAAAGGGGCTTTTAAAGGGATTTTTTTTTTTAGAAAGCATAATAAGGCAATTAGCTAGAGGTGTAGGGGCTAAAGAAGGAGATGTTTTTGCCTGGAGACTGGCTTAATTATACAGATAACCCAGTTAAGAAACATTGAACAAAAGTACCAAAGAAAAAACGCCTTACTTATTGCAATTTTAACTTTTATGGAGCCTCGTATCCCATCCTGGAAAAATACAGGTCACGTTAGTAGCAGTGGTAGACCATTTTAGGGATAATTCGTAAGAAGGCTGCTAACAGGTTTTTAGCACAATGGCACACTGTGTCGGGCACAGCAAGTCCACAAAGAATTGCCTCATGATACAAGTGAATAGATGGGCAAGGGTAATGATAATTAAGAAACTGAATGTGACACTGTTCATCTTGAAATATCAAGTGCTGTGATGATTGCACCTAATTATTTCTTTTAATACTGTCTGTAACTGTCAACATCTTTCTGAAATGATATTTTCACATTGTCCTTTGTGATAGCCTTCAGAATTTGGCTATTTTCTCTGCCTTTGTAACAATCTTTGTGATGAATAACTTTTCCGTAGCTTTTTATTTATTTAAACACAATGAGCAATAATGTGGCATTTTCTGAACACGGCGGGGTATATATATTAAGTGTTTTTTTTTTTTTGTTGTTTTCTTTTTACTAAGGGGTATACTTATCAATGATTTACTGGAGAAATTTGTCCAGCGAAAAAATAGCTAAATTTTTTCTCAAATAAGATTTGGCAGAATTCACCCAGCAACTTCTGGCAAGATTCACCCTATTACATGACATGCATTGGGGTACTTTCATTCATAGTACAGTAGCAGCTAATTCCTTTTTCTGGATGAATTTATGTGGGAATATTTTGCTCGAATCTTGTTAAATAACAGCAAGGACATTTCATTAATTTGCCAACAGGGTCTCCATGATTGTGAAACAGTGTTTAAACACAGTTTCAGCACCACAAGGGTTACTGATTTCTTTTTTTTTTATTGAAAAATGTTGAAAACAAAAGCATGCCAAGACAACCAGCCTGACTGGCATCCCTATAGCATAGCAAGAAAATGGCAAGCATGCAGCCTTCTTGCTATGCTATTACCAGCCCACAGGCACTTCAGCATTAGTGTGGGCTTTGAGTGAGGGTCCACCAAAGCACCCTATCCTAATGCTGGCTGTCACTGGGCTTTATGGTATCATTGAAACTGGGTGAAAAAAAAAGTTGCGCTACTAGTGAAATGTGAAACAAAATAAATCAGCAGCTAGCATCAACAATCTAGTGAAATTGTATAACAAAAATGCAAAAATAAAATGCTGCGCTGATGACAAATATTGTGATCTCCAAAACCACAGTGGTATATATTAAAATATTCCCCAAAATTTGAAAACTTTTTATGAAATTAACACCATAACGGTGAAAATGTGCAGTGACACAATACAACTAGTTTTAAAGAGAAGGGAGAGACGGAGCTCTAACCTGACCCCCAAGGGCCTATATTAACAAAATGCCCCTCAACAGTGCAAAAAAAATATATATGTATGTGTCCAAAATTGAAGCTGACTTCAAACAGTTACATAAATAGTCTGTGAATATATATAAAAAGTAAACCTGCTCCTTTAGGAGGGGTGTATTCCTATTCGAAAAAAATAAGGAGTGCTGTCTCTTCAGAATGCTGCTACACCGTAAAGCCTGTATCCATCCATACGTCACCAATGACAATTCATGCATAGGTAATAAACAAATAAGGTACGCTTACTCCAAACGATGGACACACACACTGTATAGCGGTGAGTCAAATGAGCTTTTGGATTACCTCCTTCAACGGAGACGCTGACAATATGGAGACATACTCTGACCACATTTGAAAAGGACAACCGGTGGATGGCCGATATTGCGAACACTCCAAAAGTTAATGGAACCCATGAGGCAGACCAATCTCTGGATTGATGGATGTATGGAACTCTCAGTAGTGTGCGATGGCAGATTTCGAATTAAAAAGTAGAGAGAGGGAAGAAAAAAAGCTTGTATGTAAAAAGAGGTCCTTTACTATAAAATTAGATAAAAATGAACAAAGCCCATCCTGGTAAGTCTATATAAAAATCACAAAGAAAACATAGTGTGGTAACAGAAAGTAGTAAATCAAAAACCCGACATGTTTCGGACGAAAGTCCTTCTACTGGGGCATCTGACTCACTGTTGGCCACCACACTGAATATATTGCACTTTGAATTACCCGCAAAGGGCAGAATCATCCACCTACCTTCCCTCCCCCAGGGGCTCAGGTATGCGCTCCCCTCTTCCCTGGTGAACTGCTCAGATTTTCCTATTGCTGTGGTTGGGAACGAAAGTCCATTTGACCCCACTAAAGACTAGAAAATGGAGCAAACGTTCTTATAATAAAAACATTTGCACACAACTCTACTAGTTTATAGCCAGCTTTAGCATAATGGCTTATTGTGACTTCAATACTTTATTATTCACTTACTGACTGCTGCTTTCCCCCTACTGCCCTACACAGTGCTGCTGGCTTCCCTCCTCTCCACCCTGCTTCTGCTCATATTTGAGTATGGAGAGTGAGGGGAGGGGCTAATTAATATGTAATTTACCGGGATCTTCCTTTTCTAAATTAACACAGTAAACACACCCATTTACTATGGTCAATCATAAATGAAGCATAGTAAACCATATTTACTATGCTTTAGTTTGTGAATGAACAGGAAGCCACTCAGCACAGAGCACTTCCCATTCATTCACTGTCCTGTGCAGCTGAGGCTACAGAGAAAGGCATTAGTGTTTGATTTTTGGACTGCATACCCTAATGCACACTTATGGAGGACACAGATTCTTTTATTCCTTTCCCTGTAGCCCTAACTTGCACTGAAAATGAATAAACAGGAGACAGAGGCTCCTGTTCATTCATAAACCAAAGTATAGTAAGCACAGTTTACATATACTAAGTTATTAAAGGACACAGAAGCGATCGGTAGTGATCGCTCACTGTGTCCAATTCAGAAAAGGAAGGGACTGGTAAATGACATATTTACCAGCCACTTCCCCTACTCTCCATTCTCCTGTGCACCCACAGCAACTAACGGGAGAGGGGATCCAGCAGCACTGCAGGGGGATGGAAGGAGGCCCGGGCTCACACGTAGGATTTAGATGTGGCCAGCACAGCGAGGGCAGCATGGGAGGACAATTACAGAACAATGCAGCTGCTGGAGGGAGAGACACAGACACAGTGCGTCATTCTGTAAATGTCGTCCCTTCCCGTCACACCGATCCCCCTGCTGTCTGGGCCCTCTCTACATGAGGCTGGGTGGTAAATCCCTATCGGTGGCCCTGCTGGTAGAGAACAGGTTTGTTTTAGGTTATGAAGTAGATCATACAGCTGGTAAGTAAAACATGGAGGATAAACAATGTAACATCTCAGAAAGGTTCCTATTTTTTAGACCTTCATTTGTTGCTGCAGTTTTTGGTGATCATTTGAAAATTGGAACTCGGGGGTGCTTTTTTTCTATGGATAAAGCTTTCTCTCTTGTTTTTATTTGGATACATTATAATTGATTTTTTAATTAATACTGCACACATGGGATATTTTTCTTGAAAGTTGTTTAAAATATTCCAGCACACATGCTAAGCCTCTTTAGTTATACAGGAGTTCTATAAACCTTTATAATTATAAAAGAACAGTTGATAAACATTTCATTTTTTTTTCATACGTTAAGCTCAAATGAGACCCAGGGGAACCCAGAAAAGCATTTACAAAGTATCCAAGAAAAGGGTCTGTGAAACATCATACATTAATTGTTACAAATATACTACCAGCAACCTATGAAAAAAGGATAAAATTTATTTCATATCAACATAAGTACGGTAATATAGCCAAAAAGTAACCTCACAGCCTTTGTAGACTGCAGAATAGGTTGAGAAAGGATCTACGTTAACTGACTTTTTAATTGACCATGGTGATTTATTTAACATATTTGTTAAATTAACATCTTTTTTTTGTGGAATATTTGTAGGAGATCAACTTCCTTCTATTTCATTACAAACTTTCCTTCCCCAAAAAATGAAAATACTAAAATGACCACCAAGAAGGGGTGCGATTTACAGCCCACAATAAAGGTAATATAAACGATAGACTTTGGAAAAATAAAGACCAGTCCTTGCAAGTTTAATTTATTTTACACCTTCTAGTGATTTTGCTGTTTGTCTTAATCTGAGGTTGCGGCACAGAATTATCTCCTAATCACTGTTAGGGTGGCCCAATACACCCAGACTTTGAACAATGGCTTGAGCACTGGCTACACCAATGGGGTGAATTTATGAAAACAGTAGAAACTGTTCTTTTAGAAAGATGAATGTGCACTGAACTTAGTAAATAAGTTGCAGATGTCTTCATTTTAAATACTTAATGTCGGCACTGAAAATTAAAAAGAAGTCCCGCACAGGACTGGATAACTGAGATGAGTACAGTTTCACTGTATTTATTAAGCTCTGTCAAAATTCACTTTGCAAAATAAATAGTTGTATCTCCTCTTGGACTCAAGGACCCATTTATACTTAATGTTAATTTGATGGGATTAACTTCAGCTTGTTCAATTAAAGTGTTTGTTTCCCTAAAAAAAAAAATAGATCCTGTTCCCTTAAAGCATGAAGACCAGCACAATGCTTGTGTTGTGTTATTTTGTCCTTGTATCACCTTAAAAACCTAAACTGACCACGGTTTATCATGGCTGTTGAGGCCTGACACCGTGGTCAGCTCACGTGCCTCAGTCATCTGCAGCCCTGTTCTCTTCTTTCCCCCATCCTTACCCCCTCTCAGCTCGATATACTACCTGCCCCTCCCCTCCTGCTGCTATTAAAACTATATTATATGTATACCGTCCCATCTGTTATATAACAATATATATCCCAGTGCCTGTGCTGTATAACTGTCAGAAACCATGAAATCAGAACGAGACAGATGTACAGTTAAATCACATTTGTTTAACCACTTCCCGACCGGCGCACGCCAATGTACGTCGGCAGAATGGCATGGGCAGGCAAATGGGCGTACTTGTACGTCCCTTTAAATTTGCTGCCCTGCCATCGCAACCGCGTCGCCGGCGGTGTGCTCGCATGCCGGTCGGGACCCCCGTGAGTCCGGTCGCGGGTCCCGCGGACTCGATCGCCGTGGGGATACCCGCGATCGTCTCACGGGGCGGCTGAACTAGGAGATGCCGTTGTAAACAGCATCTCCCAGTTCTGCCTAGCAACAAGTGATGCTGATCTCTGCTCCATGTGATTGGAGCAGAGATCAGTGTTCACTAAAAGAAAGCCCAGCCCCCAAAAGTTAGTAACACGCCCCTAGGAACACTACACTGCCACCCACTGGTTAACCCTTTCACTGCCAGTGTCATTTACACAGGAATCACTGCATCTGTATAGCCGTGATTGCTGTATAAATGACAATGGTCCCAAAAATGTGTCAAAAATGTCCGATGTGTCCGCCATAATGTTGCAGTCAAAATAAAAATTGCTGATCGCCGCCATTACTAGTAATTAAATAATTATTAATAAAAATGCCATAAAACTATCCCCTATTTTGTAAACGCTATAACTTTTGCGCAAACCTGTATATATATATTTTTGGGGGATATTTATTATAACAAAAAGTAAAAAATAATGTGTTTTTTTCAAAATTGTCGCTCTATTTTTGTTTATAGCGCAAAAAAGAAAAAAACGCAGGGGTGATCAAATACCACCAAACGAAAGCTCTATTTATGGGAAAAAAAGACATCAATTTTGTTTGGGAGCCACGTCGCACGACCGCGCAATTGTCAGTTAAAGCGACGCAGTGCCGAATCGCAAAAAGTGGTCTGGTCTTAAGCCAGCAAAATGGTCAGGGGCTTAAGTGGTTAATAATAAAAGTAAATAGAACAAACGTAGTCAAAACATAGCCAGAGTTCAGGAACCGTAATGGATAGTCAGACAAGCCAAATGTCAGGGAGCCGGAGAGTAGCGTAGTAAAAACAGTAAGCAGGATCTGGAGCCAGAAGGAATGTCAGCCAAGCAAGTCTTTTAACAGGAATGCAGGAGAGCGTCTCTGTGATATTGACTAAGGCGAAGGCAGTGATCCTCTGGGCTGGATGGCTTAAGTAGGCAGGACTGATGAGCAGGATATCATCAACAGCTGAGTAACTGTGGAGAGATAAGAGTTTGCAATTAGCCGACAGCTGAGCGTCCAGCTCAGAGAAGGAAGGGCTGAGCCCAGCCCTGACAATAACAAATGATTTCTACCTTATCTTAGAGCATCTCCCAGCGCTCACGTGGCTGCTGGTCTCTCTGCTCCTCTGTCAGCAGGAGTCCTCAGCCCCTCCTGCTTTAGCTGTCAGAAGCAGAGAGGAGAGTGCAGAGGAGTCACGTGAGCGCCCGGAAATGCGCCAGGAGATGCTCTAAGATAAGGTAGAAATTGGCATTGTTTTTATACAGCACAGGCACTGGGACTTATAGCATTACATAACAGATGGGATGGTATACATATGATATTGTGGCTTAACAACTCCTTTAAGCTTTGACAAGAAAAAAAAACTTAGAAGCTGTTTGGTTTCTTTGCAGAGCTGCACTTTTAAGTTTAAGTAAATCATCCCTAAAGTCTTGTAGTAGATCTGGACATGGCTTACTTCTATTTAGCTGTCAACCAACCAAACAAATGTTTTTACAGAATGGGGCATCCAACACTAATCTTGCACCACTGAGTCAACCACACATTTTTCCAGCCCTATAAAGTTTCTTGTTTGAGTAAAAATTATTGAGAGATAAATTGGAGGTGGGGTGGATCACCGCATTCATAGTGTATCTATGGGCACCTTGTATTAGTGTGCAACAAACCCTGCTGAAGATAACAGCTAGGGAGGCATGTAGCCCGAAATGGGGGGAGACCCGCAATGTGCATGGAGCAGAGAAAGAAAGAGAAGAAATAGTGACAGGAAGCAGAGAGGGGAAATGTCAGGAAAGGGTAGGGAAGAGGAAGAGAACCCCCAGGGGGAGGAGCAAGCAAGGACCATATAAAGTTTCATAAGCTTCCAGGTCTAATTGAATGGTATCTTTTGGGGAAGGGTATCTTGTTTTTTGGTCTTTGTTTTATGTTTAGTACCATTTTTTAAATTATTGAAAAACTATAAAATATTGCATTTGAATATTTCATTCTTAACACTTTCAGAATTAAAATTGAGGTCTATGGGAAATAAAACAAATGTTTCTGATGCCTCGCTCTGCAGTTGAAAGGATAAAAATAGACCTAAATTGCGGACAAACAACCCTCCCTGTCCTAGCAGAAAGGAATGTCTTAAAGAATAAGGCCTCGTACACACGGGCGGATTGTCTGGCCAACTAAGTTCGTCAGACAATCCGACAGACAGTCCGTCCTACTTTTGAATGAACGGACTTGACCACACACGATGAACAGACAGTCCGCTGAAAGCTTGCGCAATGACGTGTACGGCACGTACGACGGGACTAGAAATACGACGTCCAATACACTGCAATGCAACCTTCGGCCGTGTAAATCCTTTCTGAGCATGTGCCATACTTAGTCCGTCCAACTTGCCTACTCACGAGCGGACTGTCTGCTGAAACCAAGTTTGGACGGACTGTATTACGGAAATTCCGAAAGACTTAGTCCGCCAGACTGTCCGCTGAAAAAGTCCGCTGAAGCCCACACAGGAGCGGATTGTCCGTTGAAACACGTTTCAGCGGACTAAGTTGGACAGACAGTGTACGCGGCCTTATACTGTTACAAACATTATTTTTGGAGAACTGAATGTTCTTAATTATTTTAATAATAGCTTTCAGTGTGTCAATTACTTAATTTATTCCACTTACTTTTATATTTTTCTTTAGACTTACATAGCCAGAAAAAGTAACAGTGGCTGTAATCATTTATAACACTGGTGCTGATAGTGGTCACCTTATTGTCTCAATTGCTGGTAGATCCTTTGTCGTGTTAACGTTTGTCCCAAGACTTACCACTATCACATTCATTGGACAGCTTGGCCAGCATGTAAAATTATAGAAAGATAAATAAAGGTATATGAATATGATTTAAAAAAACAAATTATATAACAAACACTGCCATTACATATATTAAATACATTTAGTTTTCAGAAGACAAGATTTTTCCCTATAATGGTCCTTAACCTTTTTTGAGAGACTGCTCCCATTGCTCTCCTTGCTGACACCTTCTATGGTGGTCCCAGGCACCCAGGAGGGACAGGTAAGTCCAGAACATGGCAGAGGAGGGGTGGGGGCAGGTGGGTTCCCAAGAAAGCTATATTTTGTACATTTAAGAATGCATCCAGTTCTTTTTTAAAACAGAACTTGTTGAGTTTTTGGGGGAGTTTAGTTTATTATCAGTAGTTTGAGCATAGGTGCACTTTAAAGCCTATCTCACAAGAGAGGCTGGGATGCAGTAAAAATAGACAGCTGAGCTGTGGGTTTACCACCCACCTAAAACATATAGTACAGCTTTATAGGGCTGTACACAAACTGTGATGCTTTGCATTGCGGCCAAGACAAACTTGACGCAACTTGTTGAGGTACAGGTCCATTTTGATAAAATCAACCAAAAACCTTTAAAGTTTTGTAATGGAGTTGACCTCCTTTGGACCTGCATTGGCCTGCTTCAAGTGCCTTTAGCATTCCCATTGATTTTTATTGAAAGAAAAGTAGAGAACAAATACCCATATACATAGACCATTTAAAGTGGCCCAGATAAAAGTGGTAGATGGTGATAAGTCATACAGTACAGCACAATATGGTAATCAGTGGTTATTTTTAGCTCTGATCGCTGTATAAATGTGACTGGTCCCAAAAAAGTGGCAAAAGTTTCCGATCTATATGCCACAATGTCACAGTAAATGGATCACCACCATTACGAGTAAAAAAATAAATAAATAATAAAAATGGCATAATTATATCCCCTATTTTGTAGATGCTGTAAATATTGTCCAAACCAATCAATATATTGTGATTATTGTGATTTTTTTTTTACGAAAAATATGTAGAAGAGTAAATATTGACCACAACTGATGAAAATTTTTTTTTTTAATTTGGGTTATTTATTATAGCAAAAAAGTTTTTTTGTTTTTTTTCAATTGTTGCTCTTTTTATGTTTATAGTGCAAAACAAAATAAAACCGCAGAGGGGAACAAATACCACCAAAAGAAAGCTCTATTTGTGGGGGGGCAAAAAAAGACATACATTTTGTTTGGGGACAATGTCGCACGACTATGCAATTGTCAGTTAACCTGACGCAGTGCCGTATCGCAAAAAATGGCCTGTCCATTAAGGGAGCAAATCCTTACGGTCCTAAAGTGGTTAAAAATGTAATAGTTTTACATTAGTTTATTCCCTTTTTGCATAGTATGCTCCCTTTTGAATCAGGGTATTGTAGACCTTGGGGTAGATTTATTAAAGACAAGTAGACTGTTCGCTTTGTAAGGGAATTTTCCCCTAGCTTAGTGAATGTGTTGAAAATTCACTTTGCAAAGAATAATAAATCAGGAGTAAGGAATATGTAAAAAAAAATGCATTTTTGCTTGAACAAGTACCTGAGGGGTTAGAGGTAGAATGGTATAGCTTAGGGGTAAGAGAATGGATTTAGTAAAAGGTTATATATAGGTAAAGTTGTGAACCATTAAGTAGTAAAGCCAGGATTTGGGTCAGAATATCTTTTAAAAATTCAGGAATGACAGAATATTGCTATCCTGACAACTAGCTTTTAAACAATCATAGATGGTTGAAGGTAATTTATAAAAATATAGATTTTTTATTAAACGTCCCTTCAGTATAAAACAACAATAATACCTATTTAGAAATGTATAAACTAAAAATACAGAAATTTGTAGTATAAATGATACCCTGTTATTAGCTAACTTACATCTTTAAAGATGCTTTCAAGATGCCTTAAATCACTGTAGATCTTCATATAAAATCCTGATGAAGGGATCGAGGGCATCCCAAAAGTTTGCTTCATTATACGTTTAAGTTAGCCAATAAAGGGTATCACTTAACCACTTCAGCCCCGGATGATTTTGCCCCCTTCCTTACCAGAGCACTTTTTGCAATTTGGCATTGCGTCGCTTTAACTGACAATTGCGCGGTCGTGCGACGTTGCACCCAAACAAAATTGACGTCCTTTTTTGCCACAAATAGAGCTTTCTTTTGGTGGTATTTGATCACCTCTTCGGTTTTTATTTTTTGCGCTATAAACAAAAGAAGAGCGACAATTTAAAAAAAAAAAAACACAATATTTTTAAATTTTTGCTATAATAAATATCCCATTTAAAAAAAATAAAATAATAATTTCCTCAGTTTAGGCTGATACGTATTCTACATATTTTTGGTAAAAAAAAATAAAAATCACAATAAGCATTTATTGATTGGTTTGTGCAAAAGTTATAGCATCTACAAAATAGGGGATAGATTTATGGCATTTTTTTACTAGTAATGGCGGCGAACTGCGATTTTTTTCATGACTGCGACATTATGGCGGACACATCAGACACTTTTGACAAATTTTTGGGACCATTCACATTTACACAGCGATCGGTGCTATAAAATTGCATTGATTACTGTGCAGATGTGACTGGCAGAGAAGGGGTTAACACCAGGGGGTGCTGCAGGGGTTAATATGTTCCCTATGGGAGTGATTCTAACTGTGGGGGGAGGGGACTCACAAGGGGAGGAGACCGACCAATGTTTCTCTGTACTGAGAACACACCATTGGTCTCCCCTCCATTGACAGGATGTGGATCTGTGTGTTTACATACACAGATCCATGGTCCTGCTGTGTTTTCAGGCAATCGCATGCGCGCTGCCACCCGCGGCATCGCTCGGGACCCGCACGCGTGCCCGGTGGCCGCAATGTCCACCGGGCACCCGCGATTGTCCGGGAACACAGCAGGACCGTGGACCCCCTAGACGCCCGGGAATGAGAGGACGTCATATGACTCCCACCAAGGATGGGAGATCCCATCTGCGGACGTCATATGTCTATAGGCCGGGGCTGAAGTGGTTAAACTGCAAACTTAATGTAATTATAAATGGCTAACATGGTGCAATGCTGATCTAGAAATGCAAAATTTTTCCTCAATAAGTAACATTTTATTTTATATGCAAAATAAACTTTTCCCAGCTGAACATCTTCTTGTCGAGCCGTTTGACTCCGACCATAAGACTTTCATAACTTTTCAAAATTAGCGCAAAGTTTCAGCTCAGTCACTTTACTGTCTATTCAATACTCCTGTGTAGTAATGGCAGATCCTGTCTGTGCAATTTCCTTTTATTAATGCACAAACAAAACATGATGAATTAAACATGCGACTGCATGTACTTTTTGGCAAGCACCATAGATGAGGTAATTGAAGACAGTTATTATTTCCATCTGTACTACTCAAGCATTTTGTGACATTTGAATAATACAGGAGCCAGCAGACAAGTGAATTTCTTAGAGTGGAATAAGGTGAGCTTGTTATTTTCTAGATATTTTGTACAATGTCATTTCAATTTTCATAGCTACATAGCTGAAAAAATACAAGACCGCCGGGTCCTTTTTTGTTTTCTTTTTCTTAAATTGAAATTTAAAAAAAAACATAAATGAACTAATGACCCATGACTGACCACAAAAATCGAGTCAAATCTGGTCAAAACTACTAATATACTGTAGATAAAAACTATTACAAAAAGTCTTACCAAAGGAAACACCCAATGAAAAATGTTGATTCCCCAGCCCTAGAAGCTTGCCATTTTATATTGCACTATAATAGCAGAAAAAAAATAATAATATGTATATGCATTGTATATGTATGAATGTATATCTATAAATGTATATACAATATATATATATATAAGAAGGCCAGTATGTTGGCCTGAATTTATGGGAGGAGCCCGGGGGGTAGTTAACCAGCCCGTTTGCCTGTGGTCGGTTTCCTGTGTGCGATAACCGTTACGTCACTAGGCAGACAATTCAAGACTAAGCGTTCATGAGATCCCCCATTCGTCAGATCCCGTCTTCGTGAGTTTTGTGTTTGTGAGTTCTGCTGTCGTGAGTCTGTGTCCGCGAGTACCGCATTCGTAAGTTGCCATTCTTACGAGGTTTTCAAAGCATTCGTTCCCGAGCCGCAATTGTCGTACAACATATCTGGTTCGGCGATCGCAGGTAGGGCTTCGGGTCACGTTTTTTGTTTCACGCTTGCAAGTTACCATGTCACTAAAACTGTGATATATAAACTCACGAATTACTCACAACATTTCACGTAATCTGTACGTATGCTTTCATTTCGCACTGTCATGTTTACATATCCAAACAATGTTCTTACCATGCATCACAAGACGATTCACTCCCGCTCGCTTGTGACATACCGGTTGATGCCACATTAGGCATTCATTTCGTAAACATTTCAATCATCCAATTGTTTCAAATAATTTCTAACCATTTCAAAGCATTTCTAGTCATTTCTAAACAGTTTATATCATTTCTAATAATTTCAAAGCATTTTGGATAATTTCTAATAATTTCAAAGCATTTAGATTAATTTCATTCATTTATTTCACATACCGCGCTCCGTTTCGAATCCACTCACATCTTCGATGCACCGATTCGTTCCCGTGTGCCCCAGTTTATCTCAGCCTCATTTCAGTACATGCTCCAGAGACGGATTAATTTGTCAGTCGTGGGTTCGGTCACTGATTCTTGTCTTTGTCATGGCATATCATTTCTTTTCACGTATTACGCTCCGATACGAATCCAGTCGCATCTAAGATGCACCAATTCACTCCGGTGTGCCCAATTGTTCTCGGCCTCATTTCAGTACATGCTCCAGAGACGGATTCACTTGTCAGTTGTGGGTTCGGTGACTGATTCTTGTCTCTGTCATGGCATATCATTTCTTTGTCACGTATCATGCTCCGACACGAATCTAGTCACATCTATGTACTAATTCATCTCGGCGTGCCCCAGGTTATTTGGCCTCATTTCAGTACATGTTCCAGAGTCCGGTTCATTGTCAGTTGCAGTTTGCGGCTCATCGATTCATGCCTCTATCATGGCAATCATTTCATTAATTTCATCATTTCACTCATTTCACTGTCACGTACCACATCCCGATTCAAATCCAGTAGCAACTGTGATGCAACGATTCGTCCCGGCATGCCCCAGTTGTCTTGGCCTCATTTCATTCTATGCTCCACAGTCTAACTCATTGTTTGTCGCAGTCGCGGCGTACCAATTCTTGCCTATATCACGGCAAAACATTTAACTCATTTCATTTCCCACACTTATCGCTTTATCAAGTCGAATCCACTCAAACCAACAACGCATTGATCCTCACCCATCATTTCAGCCTTACTGGATAAATTTCATACACTCTACGATCGCTTCATACCAGATTTATTTCATACAACCAATTCGTATCGCACTTATTTCAGACACATCCAAGAACAACTTCTTGCTATCGTTGCAAGCACGCATCCAATCACAAACTTCTTGCGATCGTTGCAAGCACGCATGCAAGCATAACTCCCTGCAATCGTTGCAAGCTCGCATCCAAGCATAGACTTCTTGCAATAGTTGCAAGCACACATCCAAGCATAAGCTTCTTGCAATTGTGCCCAGGCACAAACTTATTGCAATCATTGCTGACACGCAGTTCTGGCTAGCTCAGTACATTGCTTTAAGTAAGGCCTGGATACTAGGGTACTAATATTATAGGTAAGTTGATCCAGGGAAAAATCCGATTGCCTCTTGGGGGATCAGGAAGGAATTTTTTCCCCTGCTGTAGCAAATTGGAGCATGCTCTGCTGGGGTTTTTTGCCTTCCTCTGGATCAGCTGTGGGTGTAGAATTGGGTATGTTGGATTGTACGATATTTTATTTTGTTTATTTATTGATTTTATTGTGGCTGGTCTGGATGGACTTTTGTCTTTTTCGACCTAGCTAACTATGCATCCTAGCATAACTTCTTGCAATCGTTGCAAGCACGCATCCTAGCATAACTTCTTCAGTCTTCGCAGGCACATGCAGTAATACAAACTTCTCACAGTCACTATGAACACATCTCAAGTGACATAAACTCCCTTGCAATCGTTGTAAGCACACATTTAAGCACAACACTTGCAATCGTGGCAAGGCACGCAACTTCTTGAAATCGTTGCAAGCACATTCCCAGTGGCACACAAACAGCCACACATCATTTTCAGCATTACTTAATTGGCCACTTGTCTTCAGTGGCATTTTCATACGAGCCCCTCGCCGTTTCCTGTCTGTCATTACTCAGTTGAGTTCAGCTTCCCTCTTGCACCAGATATTGAGTTGCCACATGCAGCTGGCTTCTTCTCATAACACTATCAGGCTATACCTAGCCAGCGTCCAGCATTCCTATCCTTACAGGACCCCGGAGAGCCGTCTGTGTTTACGTCCCATACAGTAAGATCCCCTCTAGCTGGCATCCAGAAGCATCAGCCCATAGCCAACGGCAAATGCTTGCCCATCACAACTGCCATCATTAAGGACATGTAAAAATCCTCGCATGTTCCCCAGTCTAGTCATCCAAGCGGCCATCTACCTGGCCCTTTACAGTTTTCTATGGCCTAGCGAATTCATCATTAGTGGCACTGGCAGCCAGGTACTATACAGACACCACCTGACTTGTTTAAAAAAAAAAAACATTAAGTCCTTCAGCTTACGGTCTCCAAAACTCAACAATCCGGACCTAAGCTCTACATTAACCTTTTTTGTATTAACAACTCCATGCAGGCCAGCCTCCCCCTTGACAAGCTGACCCCATCGGGTCAGTTCTCCAAGACTTCACCCATACACAGTGGTGTACCAAGAAGCAGCTTCAGTCTCTCTTGAGAATGCTCAATTCTGCAATACGGGTCATTCCCCAGGGTCGATATTTATGTCATGCTTCCTGGTCTTCCTCTCCCAGACGTTTTAACCACACCTCCTTTTGAACAGGTGCCCAGAGCCAATTCAGTATCAGCCACTATCCCTGCTTGTTCTCAGCTGACCCTCGATTAGCAGAACATCTGCAAACAACGACCCAGCTCATCAACATCTCACTCTCTCGCAACAGCCTCAAAGCCTACCAGTCAGCCTGGAGGGCCTTCAACATATTCCTGACACACCACTTCTAGGAAAATTCAAACATCAAGCAGACTTCTCCCACAGCAAAAACAAACACAGTAAATAAACGCATATATCAATAATGACACAAACGTGAATCACACAGTGAAACTGCAGCAACTAGAAAAAAATATAAATATGAAAAAAAGAGTCTCTATATAGAAAGGTAAAATGACACGTGATTCATAAGGTGCTTTTCCAGGTAGAAAGTGCCAAAGACCAGTGTATATAGACTCTTGTGCCTCTTCAGTGTTCAACACACATCAGGTGGAGTGGCCCCTTACCTTATTGCTGTAAGGTAAACAGCAGACAAAGAATTGCCAAACAATCCAGGCGGTGTATCCCTACTCCCGGAACATTAGTATTGTCCCCACGCCAGTTCTTGATGAATCAATTTCAAGGTCTGTTCCCAAGCTGGCACTCACGGCCCACTGTTCTGTCTCCAAGGCCATCCGACCTGTCAGCACATGGTAATGGCTGCCCTTCCATTACCATGTGCTGATAGTCGGAGAGTTCACCTGCAGCTATCCAGCAGGCCAAGTGCTACGTAGACGCCACTTAGTCCGCTACAAAGATCACTTCGTCCTTCACCTAGCAGTTTCCAAAACCCAGCAAGTAGGCTCCGGGATAGACATCCACCTTTACAGAACCAATAATAGTGGGTGTCCAGTTGCCACACTCAAACAACTGTTGTCACTACTGCCCAAACAGCCGGACTCCAGTCCCCTTCTTCCTTTCCCGTCAAGCCCTTGAGTACCTGTCAGTTCATGAAACTCATGAAGGTACTTCTGTGCAACTTTCACCTGAACCCTAGCCAGTACTTTGGTCACTCCTTCCGCATTGGGGCAGCCTCAGCAGCGTCCCATCACGGGGAAAGGCTAGGCAGGTGGAAGTCTGCCTGCTTTGCCCAGTACATCCCCAATCCGCAAGTGGAAATGGCTCAGGCATTTACTAAACTCACTCAATGGTCAAGCTCAAATTAATAAAGAACTATCCCCTACCTGAATGTTTTTGCCCCCTTATTTTGGTATACCGTACGTTAGACCAAAGCACACTTTCAGGTCCATTTCATGTGGTAAGTTTTATGTTAACTATGAATGTTATCCATATCTGTATCGGCCATAGGGCTCCAACCATAAATAAGAAGGCCAGTATGGTGGCCTGAATTTATGGGAGGAGCCCGGGGGGTATTTAACCAGCCTGTTCGCCTGTGGTCTTTGTCGGTTTCCTGTACGCGATAACCCAACCTCCTATCCCCTTTTTAGGGGATTTCTCAAAGTATTCATACTTCTCAGAGATTATCTCATTTTATCTCATTTCATATTTTATTTCATTCCTCGTTTCTTATCTAGGGTATGCCCCCTTATTTTGGTATACCTTTACGTTAGACCAAGGCACACTTTCAGGTCCATTTCATATGGTAAGTTTTATGTTAACTCTGAATGTTATCCAAAAAAAGCAAAATCTCATTGCTTTTATTTGAGGAACAATCAGTTCTTCCATACCATTTACAAGGTCTATTATGGTCCAGGTCTGTCTTGCCATAGTCCCTGAAATATAGTAGTAATTTAATCCTTACAATTATGGTTCCGACATAAAGACAAATTTAACATGGCTTCCACCACACCTTCCTTAGCGTCTTTTCTGGGAGATCCCTAACACCCCACCTACAACAACCAAAATTCATCCACTAAATGGCAATCCCACAAACGAACTAATTTAAAATCATTTACCCTAAACAACGAATTACGCTCTTTTACAGACTTACAAACAGAATATAACCTCCCACAATCAGAACAAACAAATTATACTCAGACAATTCTATCAAAAATATTATTCTCTCACCCTTCACAATTTTAACAAATATGTTTTTACTCCCCAAGGGACAGAGGATTGATAACTAGAATTTACTAAAATCTTAATGAATTCTATATGCCAGAAAAATCCAAACCTATGCTCCAGTGGGAGACTGACCTGGACCATTTTTTCTCACAGGAACAATGGGATGTTGAGACCCAAAATCTACAAAAATGCACCAGAACAATATCCATCAGGGAATCAGCTATCAAACGCCACACCAGGTGATATTTAACCACTGACAAAATTAATTATTTCTATCCATCAACATCACCCCTCTGTTTTAGGGGCTGCCCTGAACAAGGCACCCTATTACATACCTTTTGGGATCGCAAACATGTCAAAACCATATGGCAAAAAACAAAGATCAAAATAGAACAAATGATGGGTAGAAATATGTCTCTAATACCACAGATGGTGTTATATTCACATATTATTTTATATTTTTATTCACTTCCATACCAGATATACCTAGAACCTGCTCCAGACTAATCCGTGCCTTATTTAGCTCTATCCACTGCACAATAGCTTTCAACTGGCATTCTACCACCATTCCCTGGCCTCAAGTATTAAACAGAATGGAAAATATCAAACTATCAGAACGCATACACCATACTCTTTTTGACACCATGTATATATATATATATATATATATATATATATATATATATATATATATATATATATATATATATATATATATATATATAGGAAAATTGATATAATGGGAAATATCTTTACTGCAATAATGTTTTTTTCCATAATCTATTTGCACTTTCAATTTATCTTACCTTTTTAGTTGGAATTATCTCATCTTATATACATAATGTCTAGATAAGGTCTTACAACAATTGTTTTGCTGACAGAAAACATCTTCACGATGGAGTAAAATGCCAAATGAAACATATATTATTTTTACACTATTAAACCTCTAACATATGTCCACTATCTGACGTCACCCATATGTGTACTTGAATTTTGTAATACTACCTTATATATACCCTAACATGAGTATTTTATATCATGACCTTTTCTAAAATAAAAATCATTTGTTAACAAAAAAGAAAATCAAGAACGTAAACTGACCAAAGTTTGCCCTGGTCAGGATGGTCATGCCAATAAAAGGGCATACCCAATGAAAGAGAAAATAAAAAAGGTAAGTATGAAAAAGGGGAGAGAGGGGAAAATGGAAACAAATGACGACAATGTAAGGACCCAAGGACCCAAGAGAGGAGTAGTATAGAGAATAATAATATATTATTATTATTACTATTATTCACGATCTATATAGCGCCAACAGTTTACGCAGCACTTTACAATGTAGAAGGGGGACAGCACAATTATAATACAGTTCAATACAGACGGGACAAGAGGGCCCTGCTCATGGAGATAACATTCTAAAGGGAGGGGGTGGTGGTACAAAAGGTAATAGATGCGAGGAATGATTTGATGGGGTTGTTAGGTGGGTGTCAGATAGCTTTCCCTGAATGAGTGAGTTTTCAGGGATCTCCTACAGGTGGACAGGTTAGGGGCAGGGAATTCCAGAGGATGGGAGAGGCTCTGGAGAATTCCTGAAGACATGCAAGTGAGGAGGTAACAAGGGAGCTAGAGAGCAGGAGGTCCTTGGAGGAGGGGAGGGGGCGATTTGGGTGATATCTGCAGATGAGGTTGGTGATGTAGCTGGGGGCAATGTTGTGGATGACCTTGTATGTTATTTGAATCTTATACGGTAGGGTAGGGGATATATAACTATATAGATATAGATATTATATAGATATATCTATACATCTAAATATATATATATATATATATATATATATATATATATATATATATATATATATATATGTAACCAGGCTCACAAGGATATAAAATTAGCTAAAAAGGAATTTGGATGCCTCAGAACCATGTTCTTAAGTGTTGGGAACTGCATTGGCAAGCAAGCAAAGAATCAGACTGAGCTAGGACAGATGTTGTACTGGTTAGTGTTTGGGAATAGCGAGTTGTCTTGGTGTATGGTTTTATGATGAACCAATGTTGCTTTTTTCAGCTGTGGTTTTGAGCTACAGCTGATAATGATGGTGATGATTGAAAGGTTAAGATGATGTTGAAAGGTAGAAGTAAAATTTGTCTGTCGGATTACTTAGACTAATCTGTAGAATGAAATGTAGGGCAACCCATGAGCAATATGCAGTAGATTTTCTTAATTGCTAGATCACACCATAACTAGTGTTAATCACCTTTGCATTAACATGCTTTAGCATGCATTTTTGAAGAATTCTTTTTGATTTGACTTGAGCAGAAAATGCTGGTCAATGTTCAGAGTCCATAAAGTGTACATTAAACCATACATTTTGGATAGAGTTGGAAAATTGGAAGGATTGGAAACCCTGCCAGGTTGTTACTGCTACTGGGGACATCAACATTCTCTATTGATCGTAGAAAATACATGGCAAATACACATCAAGTACCTGGTAAAAACATGGCAAATACATGATACAAATATGGTAAATAGATGATAAATTGATCTCAAATTGATCTCAAATGTATTTGAAATGCCTGTGTATGCTAGTTCTTTGCTGTAACTGCTTTGAACCTCACGCTAAAAAAATAACAGGTTTATTCTTCAAAATATTATTTCATGTCCCAGCGATCAACTGTATCTCAGGAAGTGCAGGTTAATAGCAAACATAAAGCCCAGGGAATGACAGTCATTAATTCATATTTACAGTACCTCTGTTGCACTGAAATTCAAAGTTACCTTCAGTTGGGCAACAAAATAACTCCCTTATTTGTTATGGAGATAAGGAGAGGGGAAGGTGTAGCAGAGGCACCATGTTGTTAGATCAAGTAGCATGGGCACACTGTAATCTGGGGGTCAACAACCCATCGATTGCACTCTACTCATCGATCATGGCCAGGTGAGGTAGACAATGATCCTTCTTTGCTTTTCATGCTTATTTTTGTTTTGTTGTTATATTTCCCTTGTAAATAGTGCAAATAAACAGCACGTTTGTTTGCTGTGCCTAAATTTGTGTAGTGAATTCATCCAGGGGGTCACACACACCCACTCCCGATATAATCCCCTCATAGTTGGTGGAGGATGCGGCCTGTTTTTGTTTTTAAATAAAGGCCAGCATGGAAGAGTTGCTGAGACAGCTTGTTGTGGCAAATGCCAATCAACAACAAGTGAAATTCAAGCAAAGGCATGCAAATGAACAGTTGCAGCAGAGTCTGGAGGCTCAGAAGCAAGCACACCAGCAGAGTCTGGAAACTCAGCGGCAAGCCCAATAGCAATCCGAGGATCGCTTCATAGACCTGCAGCAGCAGGAGCGGAGACTCCAACAGCAAGTGGAGATATTAATGCAGCAACATCTGTAGACCAGTGAGGCAAGTGGTTCCACTAATACACCATCATTTTCTGTTAGCCATTTATTGCCAAAAATGACTGGAGAGGATGATCCTGAGGTATTCTTGACCACATTTGAAAGGACTGCTGAAAGGGAAAGTGGCCTAAGGAGCAGTGGGCTAAATGGTGGCCCCATTATTATCTGGTGAGTCTCAGAAAGCTTATTATGACCTAGAGATAAACAAGAAGAGAGTAACAGGTCCTATAAAAGCATGTCCTCAGGAAAGTATTATCTATACCCTTATACCACTAATCAATATATGGTGCTGTTACCATAGCCAAACCAAACAGAGCATACAATATGAGACCCAGGTAAGATTACCCGGGTCAGCAAGAATCTGCTTAGGCAGCAGAGAGTCTTAATCAGGGTTAGTTCTAAAAGTAAAAAATGTATTGATTTAAAAAATTACCCACAATAGAAAAATTCATGGTGCGACTATAATTACCTTTGCAACTTCACACAGAGTCGCTTCAAGGGTTAAAAACAGACAAGAAACAGAAAAGACACATGACAATACAAACACAGATTCAAAAACAAAAGTCTGGAAGCTACGCTACTCCTCTAGCAAAATGCATTGACGCCTTTACAGTCACGTGACGACAACCACGGAATGCCCCGTTCTAATTGAGATCAATGACCAGAAGGTGTCCTTTCTTGCAGCCTATCTCAAACAGTGATAGCCGGTAACCACGCAACTGACCATCCAATCTGACCAAAGAGCCCATGAACTACAAGTGTGATTTAAACCGTACCCTGGCTCAGCACTGATATAGAGGGAAATGATGAACAGCTGAACCCACGGGATGGTAATGTGTGGACGCAAGCTCACATGAAACAGATGAATTGACTGATACTTTTTCAAACAGTGACTGGAAGCATGACATGTGAAATGTTCTGAACTCTAACAAAAAAAACAAAGTAGCTCCTCCTTACGTGTATATTTTGTCAGTGATTTCTTGTGTAGCGCCCTGTTCCTGAGCAGACGTTATTGTTTTTGTAAATTTTAGTTTGTCTGAAGCTGCAGTTTGGCTCAGACTAATTATGTCAAAGTTCTGGTCTCTGTACCAGTTCAGCTGGGTTGTGTTAGTTTCCACTTGGCCGTGGGTGTCACCATCACCACTCGTAAGTGTTGGGAATGCAACAGGCTGAATGCATTGGGTACCCCTTTTACTCAGAAATAGCCCAGTGGGAGTGGTTCACCCACTGTGAATTCTGGGTAAGGGTACTTAAGGTACAGGCGCCATATTTTTGGGATTCGTTATCCCGGCCTCATGGCCCTCCTGGCCTGAGGTGTGTGCTGCCTTCCTCTATGTCTCAGTGCCGGCTGGCCCAAGGCTTTGCAACTGAAAGGGTGGGCCCAAAAGTCTTGGGGCCTACCAATCCTGGGGTGGTTCTGTGCTGTCTTGCGGGGAGAAGCCAAGCATCTGGAGGATCCAGGGGAGGACTTTTTCAGGAGAGGACTGAACAACAAGGCTGGTATCTCTGGAAGAGCCTGGAGACTCAGTTGGAGGATGCATCCCGGGTCACCTACCATTCAGTATCGCCAGATCGGCTGAAAGAAACTGGTACTGTGTGACAGTTCTTTAATTTTCTCAACAAGCTGATGGTTGTACCTTCCTCTGGCAGATGATTGCACAATGATTCTGTTAAATTGGCAAGTCTGTGGCAGAGATTTTGTTCGAGCATCTCACCGGCTGCTAGGTCAGTGAGAGAGGCCTATCCGGTGATTGCTAGATCCAGCCTGTGGAAGCTGTTTGTCCTCTGGATCAAGAAAATACCTCTAACCCGCAATTACAAGGTACCTGAACTCTCCTTAACCCTCTATCCCTCTATTGTAAAACGTCATGTTCTTTCAAATAAATCTTTGAAAAAAAGACTAAATGTCGGAGATAACATTTTTTAATCCACTCTACAACGGGACCCCTAAGACGGACACAGTGACCAGGTGAGGTAACGGTAAGCCCAACAAAAACCAACAGCTCCTTCGGGGGTAAGTGCTACACTTGAATGAAATGAATGCCTTGATTTTTTGATTACCTGCTTCCCCTTTCTGGGCCAAAGCAATACAGCACATATACTGTGGAGTACCTTATTAGTGGACTGGATACTGTATAGGAACATATGTTGAACTTCTCTGGAATCTACCAACCTCTGTGTTATTTTCACCATCTCCATTACAGGTTGACATGTCCCTATTTCGATCTATACCATCCACAGTGAGTGTATGTGGGAAAACGTTTTTCAGACCATTCTTCATCAGTTACTATTCATGAAAATTATATAGCAATTGTTTAGCAGCTTTGTTTCCATATCAGTGAGATCAGGAAGTGACTTTGATCCCCCGGGGACCATTCACATAAACTCTGCCGGGAAAATTGATAATTTTTTTCATAACCGTACTCACTGCGATAATTATCGAATGACAGGCTTATGTGAATGGAAGTTGCCGTCCCGACTTTTGTTTTTGAGTCTGTGTTTGTATTGTCATGTGTCTTTTCTGTTTCTTGTCTGTTTTTATACACTACTTTCTAGTGTTTTTTAATTCTTGAAGCACTGTGTGTTAAGTTGCCAAGATAATTATAGTCGCACCACGAATGTTTGTATTCTGTGTCATTTTTTAAACCAATACATTTTGTACTTTTGGAACCAACCCTGATTAAGATCCTCTGTTGCCTAAGTCGACCCAGGTAGTCTTACCTGGGTCTCATATCGTAAGCTTTATTTTGACCTAGAGCCTGACCGAACAAAAGACTATGTTGAGCTAAAAACTGAAATATTGGCAAAACTGGTTGTCACCCTGGCTGTCTGGGATCAGCGTGTGCATAACTGTACTTTCTGGCTTGGAAACCACCCAGGTCTCAGATGTATGATCTCATTCACCTGAGCAGGAAGTGGCTGCAGCCAGAGACTTTGACCACACCACAAATTGTCTAACGTGTTGGTATGGATCGGTTCCTGAGATCTCTTCCTACTGTCATCCAAAAGTGAGTAAGCCATAGAGAATCAGAAATGACAGACAAGCTTGTGGATCTGGTTAAGAGGTGATTAGCTACAGAGAACCTGGCTTTTCACCCTAAGGCCAGACCATCCCCAGCAGCGGGTAAGATGATACCAAGGGGCGAGGGTGTGAGGGTGGGAATTCTAACTGGCGAGAGCAGCCTGGGAACTCAAGGCCACAAGAGGCAGTGAAAAAGATTATTTGCTACTGCTGCCGGCAAGGGAGACATATTGCACCAAATTGTCCAGTTGTGGATGAACCTATGCAATGTGACTTTCTAAGGGACAGGCATCAGTCGCTGTTTGCAGTTTGCGACATTTGCATGCACTGCCATTCGGGGAACTGAGAAACATTTATGCAAAATGTGTATAAATGGTAGAAATCTTGTTGTGTTGCTGGATTCAGGTAGCCTGGTAACATTGGTAAAAGCTGAATTAGTTACTACAGAGGTCTCTGGGAATAAAAGGGTGGCTGTTATTTGTGTGCATGGGGACACCCGAGAGTGTCTTTTGAGACCCCCAAAGGTAACTTATTTCATTAGGTGGGGTTAGTGTCTCACTTACCTCATGATGCCATTGTGAAGAGGGATTTTCCAAAATTCTGGGAACTCTGGAATTGTCCTGGCCCCCCCACTGTTGCTCTTAAAAACTATGAAGGTGAATCCCAGAAATCCTCTGAGAGCAATGAGGACTCTATAGAATTTCCCTTGTTGATGTTGGCAGGGGAGACTTGGGAAACTGGGGAGGAGCCAACATCCTCAGACAAAAACATGCCATCTGTTGAGTTTTCTGATTTAGAGGTTCACAGGGAAAATTTTTGAGCCGGTACCCGGAGGGATAGGGAATCTCTAGCTGCAGAGACTTTGTTGCCACTGGCTCAGTCTGATTGCTTGGTTCCTGAGGTTGGAATAGCAGTCACCTGCAACAACAGGAAGTTAAAGAGTCTGTGCTCCAAAACAAAGAGGTTTTCTCTGAGCTGCTGGGAAAAACATCTGAGGTAGAGCATTACATTATCAACCTGCCAAGTGAAAGGGCGTCATACGCACCCGCTGCCAAGCTAACCCCCTCACAATACATATACTGTACATACACATGTGCATTTGAGCTTTGAGGTGCATACCCTGATGCAATAGGCTGTTCACACCTCTATCAAATTCGTAATTGATCTAATACTGCCCCCAGATGCAGTGGCACTCTTCACTATTTCTCCTCACACAGGCAGCAACAGGAGCTATAGTCCCTCCTGCGAGGAGGGAATGGGGAACATAGCCCAGCCACTCTGTGTGTATCAAATATCATTGCATAAAGCAGGTACATATATAACCTTTTCCTGTTTTAATTTAAAAGAAATATTAGCTTTACAATCACTTTAATGTTTCATGGTCATTGAATTCACAGAATTTGGTAAATTCACCAAATGGTTAAAACGTCAAATGTATTATCTACCTTGCATACAGCTTTTAATTACTATTACTATTACTAATTACTTATTAATTACACTATTGATATAATATTGACTAGTTAACCTTAAAGTGTGCATGGCTTTTATTTATTCTCTCTGTATTCTCATACAACATAATACACATAAGTCAGAGATGTGAAAAGCAAGCTTTAGCATGCTGTATGCTTTTTAATGAGCCTATCAATGAATAACTTTCTCAATTGACCTTGAAGTATATAGAGCTTTATAAATTAGACTCATAACTCATAACAACAAAAAAATGTGTGCAGTGACTATGAAACTGAATCATGTTAATTATTTTGTTTAGATCCCAAAGTAACCTTACATGAGAACAAATTAGCATGGCATTTTATAGTATGTAAGCTGTTAATAATATTTATAGCAATATAATAACTGAAATAGAGTATTTGAAGTCTAAAGGGGGCTCTTGAAAAAAAATGCATCCAAAAGATTTGTTCACAAATCAGACTTTTTCTTCTCAAAATTAAATTTTAATAAGCAACTTCAAGGTCTGTAATTTTTTTCTTTTTATTACTAATTTTAACATTTTAAAGCTTAGTGTTAGGCTATTCCCCCTGTGACATTGTGGACTATCATAATATACTTTATATATTATACCCTACTAGAGCACTCTATTGTGTTATTGCATACAGAAAATATAGACAATAGAGTTGCAAGAGAAATAGGAATGATAAAGACTTATCTTCCTATAATACAAGTTATGAAGGAAATTCTATAATAAGTGGATTGTTTTGCTATGTTTAAATATTTGCCTGGCGTTATATGGTGATTTTCAAGGAAGTATAGACATTCACACAAAAGTGTTAAAAGGAATATCCTTACTAGCTAAGCAGGTTTCTACTCCTTTAAATAGAGGAAACCCAACTACTAACTTAAACTCACTGAGCTGCCATTAACCCTTTAACTGCCTAATGGTAGCTGAATTTATATTCCATATTTGCAGGGGAAAAAAATAGCCGTAGCAACATATTTTACTTCAAAATAACAAACATCGACTAGAAACTAACAACTCACTCACAAATGGTATCCAAAAAAAAACTAAACTCTAGCAAGTATTTCTTAGCAGCTTTGAGTCTCTTTATCTAGAAAAGGGTAAAATAAACCCCCATGTTATATATGGGAGGAAAAATAATCTCTTATGACTCCCATATATTCTGGGTGATCAGATGTTATCCCTGGACAAGTTGCAGTGTTCTGTTAAGCAGGTTTAGCATCACGTCCTTGGAAGTCTGCTCAAAATAGATGGAAGGAAAACTCCAGATTAAAGTCAATTACATAGTTACTTAGTTACATAGTATGTGAGGCTGAAAAAAGACACAAGTCCATCAAGTCCAACCTATGTGTGTGATTATATGTCAGTATTACCTGGTATATCCCTGTATGTTGTGGTTGTTCAGGTGCTTATCTAATAGTTTTTTGAAACTTTTGATGCCCCCCCCGCTGAGACCAGGGAATTCCACATCCTTGCCACTCTTACAGTAAAGAATCCTCTATGTAGTTTAAGGTTAAACCTCTTTTCTTGTCATTTTAATGAGTGGCCATGTGTCTTTTTAAACTGTGATCCATGAAAAGGTTTTACTCCTATTGTGGGGTCACCAGTACAGTATTTGTAAATTGAAATCATATCCCCTCTCAAGCATCTCTTCTCCAGAGAGAATAAGTTCAGTGCTCGCAAACATTTCTTCATAACTAATATCCTCCAGACCTTTTATTAGCTTTGTTTCCCTTATTTATACTCGCTCCATTTCCAGTACATAGTTCCTGAGGACTGGTGCCCAGAACTTGACAGCATACTCCAGGTGCGGCCGGACCAGAGTCTTGTAGAGTGGGAGAATTATCGCTTTATCCCTGGAGTTAATCCCTTTTTTAATGCATGCCAATATTCTGTTTGCTTTGTTAGCAACAGCTTGGCATTGCATGCCATTGCTGAGCCTATCATCTACTAGGACCCCTGGCTCCTTTTCCGCCCTAGATTCCCCTAGAGGTTCTCCCCCTAGTGTATAGATTGCATTCATATTTTTGCCACCCAAGTGCATTATTTTACATTCTTCTGCATTAAACTTAATTTGCCATGTAGTTGCCCACCCCATTAATTTGTTCAAATCTTCTTGTAAGGTTTCCACATCCTTCGGAGAAGTTATTGCCCTGCTTAGCTTAGTATTATAGAGGAAAAAGCCCAACAGTTGGATAAACCTCTTAAGATGGTAACATCGGAAGAATAGTATAGATGGATACTCTTACCAGATTTGGTGGACCTGCGTGTCAGCAACACCAGATCATAAAAGTATGTAAGACCCCGATGGTGCAGGGACGATATGCTGAGTCATGGATGATCCTCCATCAGTACGGCCCAATCTGAGATGTCATCAAGAGACCTTTGCAAGATGGAATCCAGGATGTGGAAAGAATGCCAACAAAAAGTATGCCATCCAAAGGTGGTCAGCAAACACTTGGAGCAGGTGATATGTAAGACAAAAAACACAAGCTCCCAATGGTGTATATCAAAAAGCAAAAATAATGGCTATTTATTTAAATAAAAGTAGTAAACAAATGTACAAAACAAAATAAAAGTGATCACAGAATTAAAAAGCAATATAGGGAGCGGAGAATAGACACGTGCAAAAGGAAAAAATGTGTTTAGTTTCGTTTCGTTTTAATTCGTTAATTAATTAATTTTGTTTAGTTATATTCGTTAAATTCCTTAAATTCGTTTTCGTATTTCGTTTAGTTTTCTACCGAATTCGAAAAATCGGTCACATTCGAAAATATTTCAACCAAATTCGAAAATATTTCTACCGAATTCGAAAATGATTTCAACATAATTCGAAATTATTTCAACCGCATTCGAAACTATTTCAAACGGATTAGAAAATATTTTGCGACCCGAATTTAGGGCCATGTATCTCGGGGTCACTTAGTGCTAGAAACCCCAAATTTAGATATATTGTAGTGCTAGTTCTATTGTGTTAGCATACCAAATTTGGTGTTTCTAGCTATAAGTGACCCTGAGATATGTGGCCCCAAATTCGGGTCACAAAATGTCATTCTCTTCTGCAGAAAAGTAATATAAATGAAATAAGATGTGTGTGTTTTTTGCACTGGTACACTGCAAGTATGAGAAGTTGATGTGACAGATATATATAAGTAAGTAACTAACCATCTTCCAAAATGTATAATTCAAATAGAAATGATTAGAAAAAAATATAATTTAATAGAATAAATAGAAAGAATATACAACCATCTTCTGAAATTCAAATTTCAAATAGAATAAATTTGAATTTCGAATAGTATGAATTCATACTATTCATACTTGGGGTTTCTAGCGCCAAGTGATCCCGAGTTATGGGGCCCCAAAGTCGGGTTGCAAAATGTCAAGCACTTTTCTGAAGCAAAGAATGAGATTTTGCAACCTGAATTTGGATATGTTGTAGTGCTAGTTCTACTGTGTTTGCATACCAAATTTGGGGTTGCTAGCTATAAGTGGTCCCGAGATACATGGCCCCAAAGTCGGGGCGAAAAATTTCATTTTTCGAATTTGATTCAAATTTCGTTTGAATTCGTTAGCATTGCAATTCGGTCATTCGGATGCATCCGAATGTCCAAATAATGAAAATTTGTCCGAATTTCAATTTGGAACAAAACAAAATGCACATGTCTAGTGGAGAAACCAGGCCCTACGCATTTCATCCGAAGCGGATTTCTTCCGGGGCATTTAATACTCTTCTACCGGGGATTTGAACTCTCCTGGAGATAAAAGGCTTTGTTTTCCCATAGTCTCATTCAGTCTCATTAAAACCTTTATGCAAAAAGTTAATGCTAGCAATAAAATAAAAAAAGTTTCATATATATTATATAAATATATATAATTATATATATAATGCTTGAGGTTTTCAACTAATCTTAAGGCCTAAAATGTTTATTTAAATATGTGTGTAAAAAATGTAAAAAGGACTCTGGCAGCAAAAAGGCTTAAAGACACACAGGAAATTAATTTAGCCATACACATGCATACACAAGCAATAAACCTAAACGATACACCGAAATACCATAACATCATGGTGTCTGTTTATGAAGCAGTGGAAAATATGCACTGCTCCATTCTCCGGCATTCACAGAGGAGATCTCTCTCCTCTGGGTGTCAGTTTATGAAGCGGTGTAGATCACTTCTCCTTTTATGAATTGAAGCGATCTACAAACGCTTCAAACAGTGGAGAACGCCCCCTGATACTGGAATCTCGTAAGATATTGCGAGATTACAGTACCAGAAATTCACTGAAACACTAGAGGTGTTCGTTTATTAATCAGTGATCAATTATCACTGCTCTGTACACGGACAGACGGCCCACTTCTTGTTAATAAAATAAATAGTCCCACACACATTATATATATATATATATATATATATATATATATATATATATATATATACATACACAAAAACATGACAGGGGGACATGGTTACTCTCTTGAGGGGTCTGATCGAGGTAGAAGGAAGTCAATAATCTTCCTTCTTCCTCCTCAGTTCCCCCAGGATTCTCTCTTCACTCTTCAATTCACCACCTCTGAGCTAGTGGATCGGGGAGTGTGAATTCTGACTTGGATCGCCAGTGAAGTGCTGAAATCACAGCTTCATAAACTGTCCGTTTCTATATCAGACTATGACAGATTCTCAGAGAGAAAAGAGGGCGCACCAGCCTTATGCATTATCCTTTAGGTACGTATTTATTGAAGACATAAAAAGAAAACTACTCTCAAACAATCATATAAAATCTTGCAGTAAAACAATAAGAGTAGTCATCAAGTGGCAGTATCTAGTACCAGACGAGCGGGACTCTCCAGAGGTCACAAAGGAGCTCGCACCACTCACTACCTGCTGACGCATTTAGAAGGGACCGACCCTTCTTCCTCAGAGCTCAGTAGTGGGCTCTCTCTCAGCAGTCCCTATATGACAGATTCTCAGCATGCGGAGATCATCGGTGGAGAACATGTTCTCCCCCGATCATCTCTGTTTCATAAACCATTTATGAGCTTGGATCAGTGGCAATCCCAGGGATCACTGCTGTTCACAGTTTCGTAAATGGACACCTATGTCCACTGACAGGCAAAGTGAATAACATTGATTATCCTGTTACAATGGCACCTGATAGTGGGTGTGATATATTAGACAGAAAATGAATATGTTGTCACTGAAATTGATGTGTTGAAATTAAAAACAAGGGCAAGTGTAAGCATTGGAGAGATTTTGACTAGGGCCAAATGGTAATAGATGACTGGGTCAGAGAAACTCCAAAACTGCAGATCTTATGGGATGTTCCCGATCTGCAGTGGTCTTTCTACTAAAAGTGGTCCAAGGAAAGAACACCGGTGAACAGGAGACAGGGTCCTGAACGACCAAGCCTCTTAGCTATTTAACTAATGGCAGATGGCAGAGCAGGCAGGCGGCATTAGCCTTTAACAAGACTGGAGTTTCTTTTTTTTCCTGTTTTTGGGGTCCAGCTGTGGCGGCGAGTGGCGGCATGATTGACAATTGATCTACACACTGGGGGGAGTTTTTATTTTTAAATAAAGGAATTGTCAAAAACTAATGTTGCATCTTTATTCACTTTTTACACTTTTACTCATTCACATGGCACCGTACATTTACTGTGGCAGGGTGGCTGCTCTGCACCAGATCATGTACCTAGCACATGATCTGCCACTTCCAGGTCTGGGACATGCTTGCTCCCACTGTGATTCTACACTGTGAGAGCCCATCAGTGGGTACCATGGACTAGATGTCCACTGATTACAGAGCACACAGGCAGAACAACAATGTAAATAACGCAGATTGTCCTTCTGTCAGAAGGGAAGGTACAGATCCTGTGTTTTTACTAAGCAGAAACTGATCTTTGCCTTCCCCTAGACAAAGCACCTCCTCCACAGTGAGTCAGCACAACCTAGGTACACAGTTAACCCTTTGATCGCCCTTGATGTTAACCCCTTCCCTGCCAGTGTAATTTACATTTTTTTTTTTTACCACTGATCACTGTATTAGTGTCCCCAAAAAAGTGTCAAACATATTAGTTAGGTGTCTGATTTGTCCACCTCAATATTGCAGTTCTGCTTTAAACTGCTGATTGCCACCATTAATAATAAAAATATATACGCTTTTTGGTTTTATTGGGCTTACCTTTACCTTCCTGACCTCGTCTCCATCTAGGGTTTCCCGTTGTAGATGGCCCAAAGAAATGCAGAAACTGACACTAGATCTTCTTTTAGGTTATTTATTTAGAAGATAAAACAGTTTCTTAATGAAGGGTAGAGGGTTTAGGAGAAAGTTCAGGCACTTTTGGACTGCAAAAATAGAAAGTCTCTTATACAACAAATCCAGAGAATAACCGTTTCACAGCTGGATTCTCACAACCTCCGGATAGACCTTCTCTCACTAGGCCTAGCAGCAAGTAGGTTCTTACGTAAAGTGAAGTCTCTACCACAGATTGAATGTGAATTACTTGAGAAAAGTCTCTGCCACATACTTGAACGTGAATTACTTGAGAAAAGTCTCTGCCACAGACTTGAACGTAACCGAGGGTCATAGACAAATTTAGAGAACTATCATACGGTACTAGTATCTCTCAGCTGGTCCGGTGATACCGTATGAATGTGAGTCCATGAAGTGTCCTTCAACTGAGCTTCACAAGGCTCCTTCAGAGAAACCAGCCTTGTGCATGGCCTCCTCCTCAAGACACCTCCCCCGGATGCTTCTCCAGTTGCTGGGCCACTCCTTAGATGAGACAGCACTGGACCACCTTTGAATCCTCAGGCCTCGATATCCAGTCAGGCCTGTCCCTGCAGTTACTTCACCTCGGGCTATCCAGCCCCGAGACTTGGAATTGCATGGATCCGCACCCCAGGCCAGGAGGGCCATGGTGGCTGGTCAGGAGGACCAGAACTAAACAGACAGAAAATATCTCCTGTACTGGGACCCTGAAGCTTGTGATGTCAGTACCTTAAATACCACCTCCCAGAGTGCACAGCAGGAGAACACTCTCACTGGGCTGGTTCTGAGAAACGTGGCACTCAATACACCCAGCTAAACTGTATTCTACCACTTGCCGGCGGTGACAGCGACACCTGCAGCCAAGGAGAACTCAGTGCAATCCAGCCAGACTGGTACTGAAACCATAATTTAGCAAAATTACCCCTAAAACCCAACTGTGGTTTCAGGAATATTAATTTTCAAAAACATATAGCGCATGCTCGTCAGGAGCCGGCGCTACATTTACATTTTTTTATTGGATGTTTTACAGCAGAAAGTAAAAAATATAGTTTTGTTTTCAAAATTGTTGGTGGTCTTTTGTCTTTTGTGGTCTTTTGTTTATAGCGCAAAAAATAAAAATACTAATAATCAAATACCACCAAAAGAAAGCTCTATTTGTGAGAAAAAAATAACAAAAAATTTATTTGGGTACAGTGTTACTTGACCATGCAATTGTCAGTTAAAATAACACAGTGCCTTATTGTAAAAAATGGCCTGGTATGGCAGGGGCTAAAACCTTTCCTGAGCTCAAATGGTTAAAGGGGACTTCTAGATTCTGATAAGCCCCCCACCCACAGATCCCCATAACCACCACCCAGGGTTGTGGGGAAGAGACCCTTGTCCCATCAACATGAGGACAAGGTGCACTGTGGCAAACTGTCTCAGTGGGGTTGATTTACCAAAACTGAAGAGTGCAAAATCCGTGCATGTTAGACAATCAGCTTTTATCTTCAGCTTGCTCAATTAAGCTTTGGCAATAAAACCTGAAAGCTGTTGGTTTCTATGCAGAGCTGCACCAGATTGTGTACTCTCCAGTTTTAGTAAATTAACCCCATTATGTCTGGTATTGCCACTTTGCCTAAAAGTACGAGTGGTACAATGAGCACTCACATGAGCATAATTCCGCACTGGTTTTCTGATACCGGGACTTTGGTTTAACTTACAGTAGGAAATAAAACATTTCCTATTCAACTCTCTGTTACTCCTAAAAAATCTTACATAACTCTTTCCAGTCCATTTTCTTTCTTTCCCATTTTTATTTTGATTGTGCTCTTTTAGTTATAAAAAAGAATGAATAACTTTGTGCATAACCTTGCTACACAATGTATCAGATATGTCAAGATAAATTGGACAAATTGCAGAATAAAGGTAGCACTTTATCTGTAGCCATGCCTATTGTTTTTAAATCATGTAAACAATAATTTTGAAAGGTAAGACTGCACAGTAATAGATTAGTATCTGTAATTGTATGCATCGATTTGGGTAGACACAGAAAATTTGTACTTCCCTAAAGGGATTTAAATTATGTCTGGTCAAATTGGAAAAAGGCATATTTATTTTACTTTTTTTTGCATTTAAAATATACCGCAAATCTAGAAACCTTTGGAAGACAAAAGCACCAGAAGAACGACATGTGCTGTACAGTTTACTGATACCACCTCAGTACTTCTCTCAAGAACCGTCAAGCCTGGTTGGTTCAGTAGGATGATAGGAAAACTGCATATTTCATATTGCTTATTAATGTTGGCCTCACAAATATCTAATAAAGCATCTAATATCCTGGTTGTTCTGGTTACCTTGAATGACTCATCTTATAGCAATGTGTAATAGTAAACTGAACAAGTCCTTGAGGGGTCAAATTTGCAAAGGGATTTGGCTTGGGGGGTTGTCTATTCCTTATACAGAAGTCTAGGCTTAGGGCAGCACAGGGAGGCACAGTAGTGTAGTGGGTAGCACTCTCACCTAGCAGTAAAAAGGGTCACTGGTTCAAATCCCAACCACACCACAACACTACCTGCCTGGAGTTTGCCTGTTCTCCCTGTGCCTGCATGGGTTTCCTCCAGGTACTCCAGTTTCCTCCCACACTCCAAAGACATGCAGGTTGGTTAATTGGCATCTGTCCAAAATTGACCCTAGTATATGAATGGAGACCTTGGATTGTGGGCTCCTTGAGGGTACAGACAAATCTGAGTGTGCAATGTAGAATGTACAGGGATAGGGACAATTGTAGACACTCACTCAGGTGGAACTGGATGGACAGGTGTCTTTATTCAACCTTACTAACCATGTAACTATATCTAAATACCACAGCCCAAACTTACACCAAAGCATGTGTCTGTGGTCACCTATGCAATAGGTCCCAATGGTGTCAAAAATGTCCAATATGTTCACTTCAATGTCACAGTCCTGCTAAAAATCACAGAATGCTGCCATTACTAGTAATAAAAATGCCATAAATCTATCTCCTATTTTGTAGACACTATAACTTATGCACAAACCAATCAATGTACACTTATTGCGATTTTTTTTACCAAAAATATGTAGAAGAATACATATTGGCCTAAACTGATGAAGAAATTAGTTTTTTGGGGGGGTTTTGGGGATATTTATTAAAGCAAAAAATAAAAAATGTTTTTTTTCTTAAAAATTGACGCCCTTCTTTTGTTTATACCGCAAAAAATAAAAATTGCAGAGGTGATCAAACACCCCAAAAGAAAGCTCTATTTGTGGGAAATAAAAGGACGTCAATTTTGTTTAGGTACAGTGTTGCACGACAGCGCAATTGTCAGTTAAAGCCACGCAGTGTATCGCACAAAATGGCCTGGTCATTAAGGGGGAAAATCTTCTGGTCAGTAAGTGGTTAATAAATGTTATATTTATAAGTTGTGTGGTCTCTCTTTGCACATATCGAATAAAAACCCTAAAAAAATGTGACCATGATACAACACAGGGACTGGAATAATTCTATCCATGTATGAGAAGGCTAATGGTACCCAAGTTGACTTGGGTACAACCAGTATGTTGGATTTTTTATGCGATTATTGCTCGTGGCTCTAGCCATGGGCAATAATCATTGTGTGTTCTCCTAGCTGGGATGGCACCCTTCACTCCCCGCCGGGAGAACACAATAGCTCCACAGAAGGGATTCCCTCATCAACACTGATTGTGTTGATAGGGTAATCTAGCAATTTACAGGTTGCAGGGAAAAAAAATCTCACCATCTATGGCCGACTTTACCCTTGGGAAAAGTTATGCAAAAAACAAAATGCTTTAATGGGTGGGTGTCAGTCTGAAGGAGTGGGAGTTCCTAGGCAGAATGCATTTCCATGTAAACCACCCTAGGCAATGTCCACATGTGATGTTGAGGCTCCACGATTGAAAGAACTGAAACCTAATGAGGTGGTCCAAGGATAGTCAGACTGGGGATGAAAAGGCTGAATGATCTCAAGCTTGGAAATGAGATGGGCTCTATTAGACTTTCTGCAGCTTTTAAAGCACAATGTGAAAGGCTCACAGTATGCAGTGCAATGAAAGTACACATAGATAGTATAGGAAAGGAGCTAAAACAACAGTGCAAAGCAAAGGACAAGGTTTGGCTTTAAGATTATTTTTAAAGATAAAAAAGTGATTAGATTAGGTGGATTGGACTGGTGTTTTCAGATACCGGGGAATTTATGCAGGTACCAGGGAATCAGTCGGATTTGGATTTTTTTTTTGCAGTTCTGTTGTGGTTTAATTTTTCTAAAAAAAAGAATTCACAAAAAATATAAAAAGAACAAAAAAAAGAAAAAAAAACTGTATATGCTTTGATAATTATATCTTGCTGCACCACATATTTGGAAATGAGTGCAGCCCTAACTATCCCACTTATAATACAACAATTGACACTGGGGAAAAAAGCACTTAATGAATGCTTCCTAATAACATCATGAATAGCTGCTGTGGCCAAGTTTGTTTGATATATACCATCCTAAATTTTATAGCAGATGACAGGCAACAATAATCTTTTGTCTGATTTTAAAATCAACAGTTGCATTGATTTGTAGATGTGAGACAGGTGTTGTCAGCGTCTATTTTTCAAGCCCATCTAAACACTTTTCCTTTTATTTTAGATGACATTAGTGCATAAATAAATTCCTCCATGTAATCAAAATTGGACCGTAGAGTTGACAATAAATCCAAAAATAACCTTGAGCTTTCCAGCTGGGTCATCCGCCATTATGTATTTGCAACTTTTCTTCCATCTTGTAGCATCCGTCGCATAGTCAAAGAAATAATAACCTTGGGATGACCCTCCAGTAAAATATGATCCTTTAAGCTTTTAGGAGTTTTCGCTCTTATTTTGCCACAGCGGACATGCAAGAACAAGTCGGGAAAGAGCTTATAATGAAGTTTGTTCTTTGAAATTCATGTGCCTAAAACTGTTACAAATTTTGTGCTTATGGAACCTCTGATATTATAGAATGAAATCTAATCTTATTGCACTAAAAAAATTCCTCCACCAACTGTATTCTGTTTCAGAGTATTTGCAGTTTCTCAAATTAAAAGCACCAAAGTAGCTGACTGAGCAGTGTTCTTTAAAATGAATTAGCAAAGCTTTTTCTCTGACCATATATTGACAGAAAATGGGATATCAAAGTGACATTTTATTGTTTTTGAAATAACCTGAAGTACATATCACTGCACATATATAAAGAAATTTCCAAATTGAAAGTCAGGCAGTTTGGTAAGTATTAATACATTATTACATGTATTTGTTTTTTAAATGCAAGCACTGTAAGTTCCTAAATTTGTAAGTATGAGCAGAGCTTGGAAAGGGAGAAGGCAAAGCAGCACAAGGAGATATTCAGGTGTGTTGCACTACAAGGAGCAGGGCCATCTTTAAGGAAGGGCAAAAGGGGCAGCTGCCCTGGGCCCTGTCATTGTTGTGGGGCCCAAAGCAGCTGTCTCATATTTGCCAACTATTCTGGTTTAAATTCCCTTGTCCCTTGAAGTTTTAGTCCCGTGCTGTGTCCCAATATCTCAGTGTGAAGTGCTGCTACTAATGCTGCCCAGCTCTGCCCTATTGTGTACACAAAATTCACCTGCAGACCATGAGGTAGATTTACTGTGAAAGTACACTGAAAGTGCACTTGGAAGTGCAGTCGCTGTAGATCTGACGAAATGAGGGTAAGCGCTGCTGATTTTATCATCCAATCATGTGCAAGCTAAAATGCTGTTTTTTTTATTTTCCTTGCTTTTTTATTTTCCAAATCTACAGTGACTGCACTTCCAAGTGCACTTGCAGTGCACTTGTAGTACAAAGTGGATTTGCCTTTAGTAAATAAACCCTTATGTGTTTACATGTAAATAACATGTATTGATATGTAAATAGCAGCGGCATTAATATGTAAATATAATTGATATGAATGCTGCCTTTATTTGCATATGTATGTCATGCCCCCCTGAGGTCATATCCACCATCACCTATACTAAATGCTGCCCGCTGGGAGGTAAAAGGGCATGCTTGAAAGTCCTGTCTGCAACTTTGGTTATTAAGCCTAATATCAGCCTGCTCTGTAAAGGTGAGAAACTTGGTGTGTATATGTGTGTGTGTGGGGGGGGGGGGTAGTGTGGGGTGTGCAGAGGTAGGTAGAGAAGGAATTACAGTTTGGGGTGCACAGGTGAGCAAGGAAAGGATGTATAGAGGTAAGAAAGGTGGGTGCAAAGATGAGCAGAGGAGGCAGGAAGAGCTAAAGGAGAAGGGGATTGGAGTGGAGAGGATGGGGGAGGTTTGGATTGCAGAGTTTAGCAGGGGTTTTAGGATGCAAAGGCGTACTGACAGGGTGGATAAAGATGGTGTCTCAGTTACATTGGTGATCAGCCGAACACCCCCCCCCCGGTTCGGTTTGCAGCAGAACATGGGACACGAACATGAAAAATAAAAAGTGCTAATTTTAAAGGCTTATATGCAAGTTATTGTAATAAAAAGTGTTTGGGGACCCGGGTCCTGCCCCAGGGGACATGTATCAATGCAAAAAAAGTTTTAAAAACATCAGTTTTTTCGGGAGCAGTGATTTTAATAATGCTTAAAGAGAAACAATAAAAGTGAAATATTCCTTTAAATTTCATACCTGGGGGGTGTCTATAGTATGCCTGTAAAGTGGCAAATGTTTCCTGTGTTTAGAACAGTCCGAGAGCAAAATGACATTTCTAAAGGAAAAAAAGTAATTTAAAAGTACTCGCGGCTATAATGAATTGTCGGTCCCGGCAACACACATAAAAGTCATTGAAAAAAATGGCATGGGATTCCCCCACAGTCCATTACCAGATTACCCTTTGGGTCTGGTATGAATATTAAGGGGAACTCGGAACCAAAAAAAAAAGAAAGAATTGCGTGGGGGTCACCCCAAATTCCATACCAGGCCCTTCAGGTCTGCTATGGATATTAAGGGGAACCCCGCACCAAAATTAAAAAAAAATGATGTGGAGGTCCCCCTCAAGATCCATATCAGACCGTTCAAAAATGTAAAAAAAAATGGCGTGGGGGTCCCCCCAAAAATCCATACCAGACCCGTATCCAAGCACGCAACCTGGCAGGCCATAGGTAAAGAGGGGGGATGAAAGGGCAGGTACCCTCTCCTGAACTGTACCAGACCACATGCCCTCAACATGGGGAGGTCCATACCAGACCCTTATCTGAGCACGCAACCTGGCAGGCCACAGGTAAAGAGGGGGGATGAGAGGGGGCCCCCCTGCTGAACTGTACCAGGCCACATGCCCTCAACATGGGAAGGGTGCTTTGGGGTACCCCCTAAAAGAACCCTGTCCCCATTTTCATGGGATAAGGGCCTCATCCCCACAACACTTGCCCGGTGGTTGTGGAATTTCCGACCGTGTGTACAAGGGCTTAAGCATCCTCTGCGCTACCTATTAAAAGGAAATAAAGGCTGCTTGCTGCTGGCACTTATTGTGTTTTCATTGCAAACCAAACTAAACATGCAAAAAAAGAAAGTGCATTGCAAACTACCATATAATAAAATAACATCAAAATGTCATAAAACAACTCATCTGAATAATGATATACTGATAAGCTGTGTATCAATAGCCCAAATCAATAGGAAATGTGTATATATACAGCGGGTAAAATAAGTATTGAACACATCACCATTTTTCTACGTAAATATATTTCTAAAGTTGCTATTGACATAACATTTTCACTACATGTCAGTAACAACCCATGTAATCCATACATACAAATAAACCAAAAGAAATCATTTCAGAATTTAAGTTATGTGTAATAAAATGGAATGACACAGGGAAAAAGTATTGAACACTCTCATTTATTTACTACTTCGTACAAAATCATTTTGTTGGTAATGACAGCTTCAAGTTGCCTCCGGTATGGGAAACTAGTTGCATGCATTGCTCAGGTGTGATTTTGACTCATTCTTCCACACAAACAGTCTTCAAATCTTGAAGGTTCTGTGGATCTCTTCTATGAACTCTGATCTTTAGTTCTTTTCATAGATTTTCTATTGGATTCAAGTTAAGTGATTGGCTGGGCCATTCGAGCAGCTTTATTTTCTTTCTTTGAAACCAATTGAGAGTTTCCTTGGCTTTGTGTTTGGGATAATTGTCTTATAAATGTCCTCATTTCATCTTCGACTCACCAAGAGAGAGGCAAGTGGATTATCTCAGTACATGTAAAGATAATATATATAAAAAATACAAAGCAAATTAAAACAAGTCAACCAAGTTTATTCATACAAAATCTAAAAAGTATACACTTATAAGCTAAAAAGCTCCTGGTAGATGGCAGCAGATTTTTATCAAGAATGTCTTGGTACATTTTTCCATTCATCCTACCTTCAACGATATGAAGTTTTCGCAGTACCGTATGCTGAAAAACAGCCCCACACCATGATGTTACCACCTACAAACTTCAATGTTGGCATGGGGGTGTTTTTGGGGTGATGTGTAGTGCCATTTGACCTCCAAACATGGTCTGTATTATGGCATCCGAAGAGTTAAATTTTGGTCTCATCTGACCAGATTATATTCTCCCAGTATTTCACAGACATGTCTAAATGTTGTGCAACAAACTTTCAACAAGCTTCAACATGCTTTTGTTTCAGCAATGGAGTCTTGCGTGGTGAGCATGCATACAGGCCATGGTGGTTGAGTGCATTACTTATTGTTTTCTTTAAAACAATTATACCTGCTAATTCCAGGTCTTTTTGAAGCTCTCCATAAGTGGTCCTTGACTCTTGGACAACTCTTCTGATAATTATTTTCACTCTTCTGTCAGAAATCTTGTGAGGAGCACCTTGTGACTCATTTATGGTGAAATTATGTTCTTTTTTGTCTTGAGAGAGCTATCCATCATGAGATGTTTCTTGTGTGACACCTTGGTAAAGGGCCACTTTTTTATAGGCCATCATTTGAGACCGATTTGGATATTAATTTGCACTGACAGGATTGCTTTGTAATTACTGAGAGACACAGCTGGTGTCTTGGCTTTCCACGCCTTTTTGCACCTCCCTTTTTTATCATGTGTTCAATACTTTTTCCCTGTGTCATTCCATTTTATTACACATAACTTAACTTATGAACTTCTTTGTTTTGGTTGCTTTGTGTCTATGAATTGCATGGGTTGTTACCGACATGTGGTGAAAATTTCAATAGCACTTTTAGAAATATATTTACTTAGAAAAATGGTGTCATGTTCAATACTTATTTTACCTGCTGTATATACAACACATAAAATACATAGATGGGTGATATACCCTAAATAAATATCTCAAATTATACCAAAATAAATAATTAGAGCATAAGATATGTCAATGCATACATAAAGTCTATTAAGAAAAGAAGGAAAAATCTATAAATAAAAGTTCATAAAAAACCTATTGAGATGAAGTGAAAATGAGGTGAAACATGATCAATGAATCCATTACTGTGTCATCATAGGAAAGCTACAATTGCTAGTAATCAATACTGTACATGTACACACTGCTTAGTATGCATGCACTTAACATAAAAAAAGATGCAACACCCTCCTCTAGTTATGCTGCTAGAATAAATTGTAGTTTTTGGCTTCACTGTAATTAGTGGAGCAGTGATCTATTATATTTGTCTAATTAGGGTTTCCTAGCTGGGTGTTTGATTTCTCTCACCTACTTCCTGAATGCAAGGCAGGGGAGGTCAAATGAGCAGTAGGAATATTTATCATTCCTCAGCCAATCCCTGGAAGGAGTTTTCCAGAAGGTGGCTGGGGCCTTTCCAGAATGTTCTTTCCTCTCCAGGGAGGGTACCAGTTCTCCTGGGACTGCTGTCCCTAGGAGACAGAAAGTGAGACAAGAAATTGCACCCTGAGCCTCTGCAGTGCCAGGCTGAGAACCTGGAGAAGATTGTTAAAGGATTGTTTGCTAAAGGGCATCATTCTGGAGACCTTGTCTGGAGAAGGATTTTTGTCTCCCGGACCCTGACTGAGGAACTACCTATGGATACTGGGTGGCAGACAGCTCCTGGTACAAAACTGTGCTTTGGACATTTGGGTGTGCAAGTTCTAGAAGGAAACTAAGTCCCATAAAATGTAATTGGATCTGTTCTCATTGAGTCCTGGAAAGTTGTCTTCCTGTAATTTCTGCTATAGTTTATAGTAGGCATCACTAAATGGTGGACCACAGTCAGGATCGAGACCAAGTCACTGTCCCATCTCGACCCAGGGAGCAAAAAGGACTACTGGCGGTGATGTAAAGGGGAAGGGCACGTTACTATGTGTGTGTGTGTGTGGGGGGGGGGGGGTGTGAAGGGTGGCAGAAATGATTACTGGGGGGTAAAATAAAGGGGCAGAGAGCCCAACTGTGGTGGGGGGAGTGAATTGGGCAGAGAACACTACTGTGGGAAGTGATGTTAAAGGGACAGAGGACCATGCTGTGAGGGGGGGGGGGGGGTGATGTGAGAGGGGCAGAGGACAATACAGAGGACACTGATGTGAAGGACCTGAGTCATTGAACAAACATGCAATTCAGACCTCTGCTGGAAGAAATTTTTACTGATTGGACCTCCATGACCCTCTCCTGTTCAAGTTATTCAGTAATAAATTCTAAAACAACATCCCCTAGACTGAGCCTGTATTGCCAGTGTGCAGGGAGCTGAGTCTGTGGTAGGCAACCTCTAGCAAGGGAGTATGCCCAAGTACCCGGGGTTAGTGCTACAAATATACAGTATATGCTGCTTTTAAGAGTGTGGTACAGACAGAGGTCTGTGTCAGAATTTGGAAACGTATTATGTAATTTAATACATAATCAGCCTTCCTCCATCACCAAGATGTACCATACAGTTTACACTTGGGCCCCATCAATAGATATCCAGGGCCCACTGTAATTCTTGCACCCACAGTGATTCCACCACTGAGCATAGGCAGTATACTCAGGGGCAAACCTTTCATACATATGAACATATATTTTGTCACTTTCCTTCAGTCAAATATTCTTATGTCTTTTTATGATTTATTACATAAAAACAACAGTCTAGCAGACATTTAGCAGCAGCCAACCAAGCCCTGTGTCAGCAGATCGCTTTAATTCCTGTCTGGAACTTTTGGACCCTCTCCATCTTGCAGGCAACCTCACATGCCATAAAAACTTGCCGGATATAACAATGCAATAATATCTTTTAGATGATATGTTAAAACAAAGTTTTCCAGGGATTAACAATTACATGGTCCATTCAAAATGAGAAGGAGTCGTAAATCTCATGTCTTGACTAAATTCGCAGTGCGACCTCTCCTACACAGATTGGGGGAAGTAAGAATTTCTACTCAAAGGCGTAGTAGGCAGTGAAATCTGCTAGAAGATTAACGGATATCTAATGCTATAGAACATGGTGATAGAAACCATTTTTGGTATGCAGCACTTTCACGGTTGAATTAGAGCAGGGCTATATGGTGGACAGAAAATTCTGAATTATTTTCTAAATAACAACAATGTGCAGACTCAGTGTAAGTCTTGTTAGGATGTCTGAATATTATCACCAGGCTGGAACGGACTGGGTTAGAGGAAGGCAGAATGATCTGAAATATACCTATAAGCACTAACTTCTATACTCAATAAAGTATCTTTGTTAATAGGTCATTTACATTTTGGATTTATTCAGGTATGTACTGTATATTGCTCTCCGCAAGTTCCTTTTTATAGGCCTGAGATGTAATATTAAAATAATCCTTCCCATGAAAATCACCCAGCAAATCGAATGCACTATTTTGGCCCCATAGCAACTGTCTACCAATAATGTATTTCCTGGCCTTTGAACGTTGGTCAGATGGGTTAGAATTGCCAATAAGGGGGCATTTCGATGAGCCATCCCCCTTGCTATAAGAAGATGGGTTCCCAGCAGCTATATTGACAATGTGCTTTGCAGTGATACAGAAAGCATAGGCAGCAGGGGTGGCCCGTCCATTAAGAGGGGCACGGGAGAACGGGCGATGCCCCCCCTGACCTACGCGGTCCCCCCATTCATGGATCCAGCCCATTTCAGTACACTGGCACATGGATTCCAATTTGGAAGGACTGTTTTTTTGAAGCACCGATTAGAGACAGAGGCTCTAATAGGCTTCAATATAGGGTGGGCTTGGGTCACAGAGAGTGTGCTCTAATCCCACCCAGGTGTGTTAAAACAGCAAATAAATATTCACTGTTGTAACATTGATCCTCCTCCTGGCCAATCTGGAACCATGTTTTGACATATTGGCTGAAAGGACAGGCGATCCTATTGGATGCCTAGGAGGAGCAGGAAGCTTCCATGGAGGAGTGGACATGGCGCCACTGCACCACATTGCCTACCACCCGCCACCGCCGATGGGGTAAGTGCCGGACCGACCAGCAAGCAGCAGGGGGGTGGGTGCCACTTGAGGGTGGATGGGTGGTTGTTTGCCACCCCTCCAAAAAAAAAAAACAACCACTACTGATAGGCAGACTTGTGTAGCACATGTAGTCACTGGACTCTTATAGTAGATGTAAACCTTCGCTGAATATCCTATAAATAGGGGGGGTGGAAAGAAGGAAGGACTTTTACTGTTTAATGTTGTTAATGTGTGTCCTACAGCTTCTTTACAGCATGCACTGTGGTCGTAACAGGCTCTGCATGTTTTTTTTTCACAGGATACATTTACTAATTGCCAGCTCCAATAGATTTTCTCATCGTCCTTCCCTGGCCATAGGCATTACACTGATAAAAGCCAGTGGGGTACTTTTTCTTAATTGTAAATAGAAATGTTCAGTTCGCACCAGAACTCCTGAACAGAGAAAAAGTTCTGCCCTAAATGGTGAACCCCTTTAAAGTTTATGGGACCCAAACTTGAAAAATATAAAGTGCCCATTGTGAAGGCTTATATTCAAGTTATTGGCCATAAAAAGGGTATAGGGGTCCAGGTACTGCCCTGAGGGACATGTATCAATGCAGAAATATTTTTTTAAACAATTGTTTTTTTCAGGAGCAGTGATTTTAATGATGCTTAAAGTGAAACAATAAAAATGAAAAATGCCCTTAAATATAGTGCCTGGGGGGTCCCCTTAGTATGCCTGTAAAATTACACATCTGTACCGTGGATAGAACCTACTGCAGCAAAACTGGCATTTCTAAAGAGAAAAAAAATGACATACAATTTGTATCATTGCTGGCCATATAAAAATGTAAAAAAAATGGCGTGAGGGTCCCCCCCCCCCCCTAATTCATTCCAGGCCCTTAGGGTCTGGTATGGATTTTATGGGGAACCTCAAGCCAAAATGTAAAAAAAAAAAATAGTGTGGGGTCTTAGAATGTCCTGCAAATTCAGGTGTTCGTCAAACAGGCAATGGTCAGGCCGAACTTTTGCTTGGCCCAAACTATTTGCCCAACTCTAATTGTAAACATAATAAATTATTTTTCTATTAATTGTGGCTGTTTTATTTTTTGCATTGTTTGAAAGTAAAATAAAAGTACAAGATCAATGTCCACCTAAACTATCTCACATTACATCACTCGCATTCACTGCAGACCCTATCCCCATAGATAAAATGTAGGCATACATCATTTAGGTTTATTATCCCTGATTAAAAATGTCCTACTGTTTGACAATTTTTTACTGCTGTATCCTCTACGGTATCTTCATCCTTGTAGTAAAGCCTGTGCTTTTTGTTTCTAATAAATTGGGCCTAGCCTTGCTATTTAAAATTGTCTTGGTGCTAACTAGTTTTACATTGCATAGTGATATTCTGCCTGTAATAAAACCCCTACCTCTGCTCTTTGCATGCAATAAATGTGTGCCTAAAAAAAATGCTATTTATCCACTTGAGCTCTAGGATTTACCCCCCTTCATGACCAGGCCATTTTTTGTGATACAGCACTGCTTCTACCTGACAATTGTGATGCTGTACATAAATGAATATATATAATAATTATATATATATATTTTTCTCACAAATAGAGCTTTCTTTTGGTGGTATTTGTTCACCACTGGGTTTTTTCTTTTTTGTACTATAAAAAAAAGATAATTTTGAAAAAAAACACAATATTTTTTACTTTCTGCTATAAAACATATCCAATTTTTTTTTTAATTGAAGCCAATATGTATTCTGCTACATATTTTTGGTAAAAAATTCCCAATAAGCGCATATTGATTGGTTTAGGTAAAAGTTATAGCGTCTACAAACTATGAGATATATATATGGAATTGTTATTTATATATATATTTTTTATACTAGTAATGGCAGCGATTAGTGACTTGGAGTGGGACTGTGATATTGCGGCAGACATTGTGACACTAACTGACACTTTTGACACTTTGTGGGAACCAGTGGCATTAATACAGTGATCAGTGCTAAAAATATGCAATATGACACTGGCTGGGAAGTGGTTGAACAGCTAGGGCGATGAAAGGGTTAAACGTGTGCCTAGCCAGTGTTTGTGTTTACTATGTGTAGCACTTACCCCCGAAGGAGCGGCTGAATTTTTCTGGGCTTACCGATTATCTCCACCAGCTCGTACTCATTGTCCTTGTCTAGGGGTTCCCAGGGTTGATAACCCAGTAATTGTAGAGACTGACTCTTGAATTCCTTGTTAGGATTTTTATTTCGCGTAAAACAGTTGAATAAACTCAGTCTCTAAGTTGGGAATAGAGGGTATCGGGGTAAAGTTTAGCTCAGGTGCTCGGAACTGCTGACTTCAATAAAAGTCTCTCTCTGTACATAATCCATGGAAAAGCCACTTGCAACTGGACTCTTTAACTGTTGGATAAATCCTTGAGCTTGGACTTAGCAGCCAACAGGTAATTCTAGCTTTGCAAAGTCTCTCACCCAGACTTAGTTGAAAAACTTAGTTGTAACTGGAAGGATAGAAGTAGGAACTTTTCTTACTGTACCAGAATCTTTCAGCCGGTCCGGGCTCTTACCGAGCAGCCAACCTTGTGCGTGGCTCTCTTACTGAAGAGTAGGGAGGAGTTCGACTCGAGCATTGCCTGTCCGCCTGTTCGGCGAACAGTGAACAATTAGGGAAAATTTAAAGGAATATTACACGTTTATTGTTTCACTTTAAGCATTATTAAAATCACTGCTCCCGAAAAAACTGCTGTTTTTAAAACTTTTTTTGCATTGATTCATGTCTCCTGGGGCAGGACCCAGGTCCCCAAACACTTTTTAAGACAATAACTTGCATATTAGCCTTTAAAATTAGCACTTTAGATTTTGAACGTTCGAGTCCCATAGACTTTAATAGGGTTCTAAAGTTCACACAAAGTTTAGGTCTGTTTGCAGGTTCTGGTGCGAACCGAACTGGGGAGTGTTCGGCTCATCCTTACTGAACAGTCCTCCCCTGGTTGCATGTAGAGTTGCCGGGCCTCTCCAAACCTGAGACGGCACTGAAACACCTTAGAATCCTCCCTCCAGTCACTGCACCTTGGACTAGCGAGTTCCGAGGCTCTGAAATGAATGGATCCGCACCCCAGGCCATGAGGGCCCCCGGGGGCTGGTCAGGAGGACCAGGACCACAGAGTCAGCAACAACTTCTAGGCCGGAACCCAGAACCACGTCACTTCAACACCTTAAGTACTCTCTCCCAGAATACACAGCGAGACAAACTCCCACTGATTGGCTCAGAGAGAGAGATTGGTATCTAATGCGTCCAACCAGACTTCGTTCTAAGGTTACCCACCTATGATCAGGCAGAACCTTAACCACTTCCACCCCGGACCATTTTGCTGGTCAAAGACCAGACCACTTTTTGCGATTAGGCACTGCGTCGCTTTAACTGACAATTGCGTGGTCATGCGATGTGGTTCCCAAACAAAATTGACGTCCTTTTTTCCCCACAAATAGAGCTTTCTTTTGGTGGTATTTTATCACCCCTGCGATTTTTATTTTTTGACCTATAAACAAAAATAGAGCGACAATTTTGAAAAAAACGCATTATTTTTTACTTTTTGTTATAATAAATATCCCCAAAATATATAAAAAAACATTTTTTTCCCTCAGTTTAGGCCGAAACGTATTCTTCTACATATTTTTGGTAAAAAAAATCGCAATAAGTGATTATAGATTGGTTTGCGCAAAAGTTATAGCATTTACAGAATAGGGGATAGTTTTATGGCATTTTTATTAATAATTATTTTTTTTACTAGTAATGGCGGTGATCAGCGATTTTTATTGTGACTGCAACATTATGGTGGACACATCGGACATTTTTGACACATTTTTGGGACCATTGTCATTTATACAGCAATCACTGCTATATAAATGCAGTGATTCCTGTGTAAATGACACTGGCAGTGAAGAGGTTAACCAGGGGGTGGCAGTGTAGGAGTTAAGTGTTCCTAGGGGTGTGTTACTAACTGTTGGGGGCTGGGCTTTAATTTAGTGAACACCGATCTCTGCTCCAATCACATGGAGCAGAGATCAGCGTCACTAGTTGCTAGGCAGAACGGGGAGATGCTGTTTACAACGGAATTTCCTCATTCAGCCGCCCGTGAGACGATCGCGGGTATGCCTGCGGCGATCGAGTCCGTGGGACCTGCGACCGGACTCACGGGTTAATAGAGCCCTGCCAAATTGATGCCAAAGCACAATTTAGCGCAATTAACCCCAAAACTTAATCATAGTTTTGGGCAAAAACTACATTTAGGAACATAGCGTGTACTCATTAGGAGTAGCAGTGCTACATATGTGTGGTGATTTCACTAAGGGTCGTGATGGATTTTATCCCCTTGTCAGAATGGAGCTCTCCCTTGTTTACATGGACAGAGCTATGTTCTGTATGCTTTCCCAGTGGTCAGTGGGTGCCGGCAGACATCCATTGACCAGCACCCGCTGATCGGCTATCAAGTACCAGGTATATGATCTGGCACAGAAGAGTCGTTTTGAGCGATCCTCATGATGCGGTCGGCAAGTGATTAAAAGTGATTAAAATTGCTCTGCTACTAGATACGTTTGTACTACTATAGCCCTCTGGGGTCTCTTAATTCTTGTAGAAAAAAAACCTTACCCGTATTCTTTATATATATATATATATATATATATATATATATATATATATCCAATTTTACTTTACTGTGTCACCTGTGGTTTCTTAACTTTTGCAGTAAAACACCTGCCTTTACTTCTCGCTCTTTTCTCTAAACAAGTCCTGCTGCTTGCCAGTTGTTTGCTATATGATAACATTTAGCTTGGGATGATTAGTGCACATTAGGCAATTGTTGCTGACAGTCTGTTCAAGAGCTGTCTTTTTGTTGCAGCAGCTCACTAAATTCAGTAGAGAAATGTAAAAATAACGTCCACCCAAAATACTACGCACTCTCACCCAAAGTTATTAAAGTGGTTGTAAAGGCATAAGGTTTTTTACCTTACTACATTCTGTGCACGCTAATATAAAAAAATAGATGCATTCTAAGATTTAAAAAATGTATTAAATATATATATATATATATATATATATATATATATATATATATATATACATAGAGAGAGAGAGAGAGAGAGAGAGAGAGACAGAGAGAGAAAATATAGTAATAAATACTGGTGGTGGGACGCAAAATTGCTTCAAAGATTGCCTCTTTTAAACCACTGAAGATATTCCCTTCTCTACCGTAACCTAGTTGGTATTCATTGTAGCCATCAGATCTGCAAGGCCAGTACCTGAGCTTGTGGCCTTATCTTGCAGGATATAGGCCTAGGACTTCCTTTTAGAAAGGTAGTACCCAGTTTCCATTGCTATGCCTACCCTTGGCTATAAATTCCCCACTTGGGGAATATTAGGTTGGGGTTTTGAAGTGTTTTTGTTCACCCTGTCTTGAGGTTTCATTAAACTTTTTTGGCATTTCAATGTGACACAGTGAAAAAAAGAAGTTCACAAATCATGTTAATTAACTGTTTTTCCACTGACAATTCTGTACAAAGTTGAGGACTTTAACTTTAATCTTTAAGCGTAACTTTTCCTATAGCTTTTAGATCATTTCTGGCTTCTACTTCCATCGTTAAATTCAGGCCATTTAGGTCAGCACCGCCACATGGACAGCATTGACCAATCATAATCCATCTGGTCCATCTTTTGCAGCTGTGGTCTTAGAGGAAAGAAACCAGTGGGGATTTCAAATCTCCAGACAGGTGGAGCAGCTTGCTTGCTTGGAGGTGGTCTGGTTTTAGGTCACCTTTACGTATTTTCTTTAAATTACTTCTGGATGTTATAAAAGCTCATTTCAATTAACCTGGACCTGTTCTTGTGCTCCAAATAGACTCCAAATAGACGGAAGAAAAAAACAGATAGCTAAAAAGTTAAAAAAATGTAGGCAATCGCACACAAAAACAGCAAAAAGGACAAACATTGATCTAAATAACACTATATAAAATAAACTACAGTGCAATTAACTGAAAAAGACCCAAACACACTCAAAAAGAAAACAACAGTTTAATCAATGAAATCGAGAATTTCCACATTGACAATTTTACCAAGGGCACAATTTTCCAATCTTACTGCATCAATTTTGTGCAAATGTGTTTTGCGGAAATCACCCTGCTTATTCCTACTCCCTACATACTTGGGGGTTGGCACTAGCGGTTACATCCTGATATGTCTTCTTACTTGAGGACTGGCTCCATTTTATATGCAAAGAAAAACACAAAACATGTTTATATAAGATGTTTATTTTACACATAAAAACTATAAGAAAAATGCTTTTATATTTTCATGACAAAAATGCATAAATTTTGCATGGTAAAATATTAGTACAAAAAAAATAAGAAAATGTAAACGCACACATCTACTGTAAGTAAAATCTGGCAAAAGAAATTAAACAAAATAAATAAATGATCAAAAGCAATGCAAAAGTCTTAATCCCCTTTCATGCATCTGGCCCATTTGATGGAAAGTTTGATAAAATATGTATGCAATGATCCAATCACCAATAAAATGCTAATTCATTTTTGATGGTTCCTGAAAAATTACACATTTAAAATATATTAACCACCAGAGAGCAGTCAATAACTCTGACATAAACATTGCTAAAGAAATAAATGTTCAAGAGAGAACCTAAATATAAAACTCATAAAAAGTACATTTACTTAGTCCAATTATTAAATTATCAGCAATGTTTGTTTTTTTAAGACCTTACATGGGAATTGCAAAACAAACATGCATAAGCAACTGTTGCTTTGTAAAGTTGCCTTCAGTAATTAAAATATTTGTTTGACATATTTGTCATGTGAGTTTCACAGAACAAATTGTCTATGTTAATACTGACAACCATTCCACTCTATTAAAAATGTTTATAATATCAAATTTAAAAAAAATAATATTAGTCCCATTGCATCAACAAATGGTTTATGTGTGTTTTTTCTCAAATGTGCTTCTAAGGGATGAATGATATTTAGAAGGTAACCATATAATGGGTTGAGGTGAATTTTCACTAGTATTAATTTTAAACGAATGTTTAATTATTTTACTTTTTTATATATTATTATTATTATACAATGTAGAGGGGAGACAGTACAATTACAATATAGTTCAATACAGAAGGAATAGGAGGGCACTGCTCATGGAGCTTACAATCTGAAGGGAGGGGGAGGTGGTACAAAAGGTGACAGCTGTGGACGGTGATCTAAAGGAAGTGTCTTGGGTACAGTTCTTAGATGGGTATGGGATAGGCTTCCCTGAATAAGTGAATTTTCAGGGATTGACTAAAGGCAGACAAGATAGGCGCTGACCGGACATAATGGGGCAGGGAGTTCCAGAGGATGAGAGATGCTCTGGAGAAGTCCTGAAGGAGAGCATGGGAGGAGGTAACAATGGAGCTAGAGAGCAGGAGGTCTTTGGAGGAGCGGAGAGGATGATTTGGGTGTTATCTGCAGATGAGGTTGGCGATGTTGCTGGGGGCAATTTCCTATGGATGGCCTTGTATGTTTTTAGTTAGTATTTTAAATTTTATATATTGGGGTAGGGAAAGCCAGTGAAGTGATTGACAGAGAGGAGCAGCAGTCAGGGATTGGTTAGTAAGGTGTTTTAGTCTAGCAGCAGCATTCATAATAGATTGAAGGGGGGGTAGCCCGTGACAAGCTATGAAATATTAAATATGAGTACATTGTTATTTTACCTGTTTTTCCTTATTTGCTTTGCTGAAAATAGCCTTTTGATTACAGAATTCAAAAGCCCAAACTAAAATTTTAAATCATTTTACAAAGAAATATTTTATAAAAGATACAACCAGGACACATGACTCACATAGTATTATGTGTTTTCTAAATGAAACTAAAACTGTGTTTTCTAAAATACACAGGAGCAGCTGTTTACTTTCAGATTCTTTCTCTAATTGAAACTTCCTACAGCTTTCCTTTTTTCTGTTCTGTTCCTCTTGATGAGTTTCTATGTCCTCTTTTGACTCCTACGTGTGTCCAGGACTAATTTCAATGTTGTTTGCCAGCCCATATCTCCTGGTTGATTTTACTACCTACAGGGCCTTCCTCGAAACCTTTTTGTGTTACTTTGTTTTAATGAAATAATTGAATACAATGATTGAACCAGAGTCTTCCTACAGAGACTTTGAACAGAACAATCAGGGACAGTTGTATGTATAAATTTCAGCTTGGGCTTTTTTTCAGCAAAGCATATAAGGAAAAACAGGGAAAACAACAAAATTACTCATGTTTAATATTTCATAGTATGTCACCTCCTGACACATGTTTAAAGTCTGCTTGAGCGCCCTTTGCTAAATAAGTTTTCCTGTCATTTCTCAATGCATAAAATATAAATATAGTCAGAACTAGATGTGAATGAGTGAGTGAGTGAGCGGCAAATGCAGATATCTGTCGGTTCCTGTTAATCTCAGATTCCCTTGCAACTCATATGTTGATGTCCCTACCTATCTCTTCCCACATCCAGCCAGACAAGGTTCTAAACAGCTGCAGGAGTACAACCTTCTATTATCAGACTCCTTCACAGCCTGCTGGTTGTTCTCACAATTGGTGGCATTATATCATCTTCATCCTATATCACAGGCACAGATGGTATATTTGGTAGTTGCTGATGTATACAACCAAAGCTTAGCAATTTTTACTTTTCAAAAAGTGATCTATAGTTTCAAACACATGAACAAGCAGGCATTAGGCAGGATGAGTTTGAGGAACTGATAAGGTCTGAGGGTCAGAGTTAGGCAGGCCATGCCCTGTTCCTGCTGAACCATTAATGGGCAGGCTGAATGTAGCAAGTTGATTGATTGATCAACTTGGGTACAGCCAGCTTGCTGGATTCTCTTGAGATTGTCACTCTGTCTGTGTTGATTGGGGAATTGTGCAAATTTCTTTCCTGCAACCTGTGATTGCAGGAAAGAAATTTGCACCATGTATGGCCTGCCTCAGGCAAGCCATAGTTGAATTTATTTTCTTTCCTTACACAATGGGTGGAATAAAAGAAAATCACTTGCTTCCCCCATCCCCCATCAACACAGTCAGTGTTAGACTTTCAAGTACCTGGTTGATGAGCCTGATGGAGCAGAGGAAGGTCTCCCTTACATGTCATACTTGCGGCCCCTGATAGAGAAAACAGGAGGCACGAGAGTGCAGAGTGGTATGAGAGCCTAGCAGGTCAGTAGTAGGAAGGGCGGCCCTGGATCCTGGATACAATGGAGATGATGACCAACTTGAACAGCAAAAAGTAGGAAGGTGCACAGGCAGATGATGCTGAGCAGGAGCAGGGCAAACAGGTCAAAGTCAGGGTTGGTAGCAGGCAGGCAATGAGGTACCAGAGGAGCAGACAGGTTCAGAGTCAAAGACAGGCTGAGGTCAGGTGCAGGCAGAAGACAAGGAGAATCCAAAGGGCAAGCCAGGTCATCAGGAGATCAAATGTAAGAGACAGGTAAACAGGAGCAAGGGTCACAGGGAGCTGCAGAACAGACAGCACTAATCAGATGCACCAGCAAGCACTGCGTCTTCCACAGGGACTTTCCTGACAGTCAGCGTTGATGAGACAATGCCTCCCACAGTACTAATGTATTCAGCTGGGTGGTGTGGGGAGCCTTCTTGGCCGGCAGATTACACCGATTACTGATATCGGCTATAGCCACTGGTAGTGATCGCATTTTGGAAATCTGAGGGGCTGGTTTTAAATCAGCCTGCCTATACATGAATCGAAATTAATCTGGTCCCTATTGAACCAGCCAAATTTGTATGGTTGACTTCAGGGGCCTTGGGATTGTCTCATGTGTAGTATAGCCAGTGGTGTGTTGAAGGGCATACCTTTCCTTTACCTTCCCTTCTCATGTACATTTTACTCTTTAATCTTGTCTTCTGACAGCTGTGAAAGCTGGTAGATCACAGGTGGGAAATGTTAGAGGGTACCTGAGGGTACCTTGAGATTGCCACTCTGTCTGTGTTGATTGGGGAATTGTGCAAATTTCTTTCCTGCAACCTGTGATTGCAGGAAAGAAATTTTCACCATGTATGGCCTGCCTTAGGCAAGCCATAGTTGAATTTTTTGGGGATTTTGAATTTATTGTAGGAAAGTACCTCCGGACTGCAGTCAGTCGTTTCTCTTCTTGACTGCCCAAAGATTATAATTGGTTGTTTTTGTTATCACCCTTAATAACAGTTCTAATAATGAAACAAAAATTGTACTCTTAGTCCTCATATAGTAAGGAAATATTTACAAGAAATGTATACAGTTGGTCAATAATCTTTTACACACACACACACACGCACACACACACTTATGACATCATTTTTTTGGGGTACTGTAAGATTTTTACATGCATGCACTATGTGTCTCCCAAATTTTTTAAGATGGGAACGAGGGACATCTATTAGCAAAAGTATATAGGCATAGGACACCCCCCCGCCTCGCCCCCTTAAAGGAAAATTATAAGAAAGAAAAGAAATTTGTTAAATCCACAAGTGCTTTTTTAACCACTACTTTTCCTTTATACTGTCTTTTGAAAAATAGGATAGAAAGATTTATCACAGGGCAACACTTTTTAAATGATATAAAAATGTGCATATTATATACAACTTTATATATCAGACCAAAATGAGAGACAAATGAGCAGAGAAGAAGGACAAAGGGACTTTGTTCCAAATCAGTCTCTCAAAATTAGGGACTGTTGGGAGGTATGATATCCTTAATAAAAACAAAACTAAACTCTTTCAATCAACATTAAATATTTTAATCCTTATGATGATAGCATTAGTAAATAGACATAGCTCCCAACTGTCCCTGATTTCGAGGGACTGTTCCTGATTTGGAACAAAGTCCCTCTGTCCCTCATTCCTCCTCATTTGTCCCTCTTTTTGGTCTGATGCATATACCTGTATATAAAATGCACTATTTAGCTATCAAAAAGTGTTTCCCAGCACTAAACCTTTCATCCAGTTTCTAAATTGTTGCATTTGTACATTTCAAAAGCCAATATAAAGAAAAAGAAGTGTTAAAAAAAAGCACTTGTGGGTTTAACTAATAATTATTTTTGTATTATTCTCCTTTAAGGGGGTATTGCATTGGGGGAATGAGGTGTCCCCCATTCCCATCTCAAAGAGTTGGGATGTATGAATAGATAGGAACGTATATTATATTTAATTGTTTTAATTTTTTTTTTTTTTTTTTTACATTTCTTTATTTGCTTCCTGGTTTCTGGCCTAGGCCAAACAGCCAAGGAATGATTATGGGCATGTTTTATTTTTTGGTGGAGAGGATGATGGGTTTTCTCAGCTAAATACACCCTCCTGCCTGCATGCCTGAGCTAAGGGCAAATGGATTCCAGGAAGTTAATGCTACATGAATCATCTGCCCTTACTCAAGATGGTCATATCTAAAAATGCTAGGGGAGTGTTTTTCAAAGTGATTTCTCTTATATAGTGTTTTCAGTTTGTGGTGCTGAAAAGCAGTTAAAGCGGTTCTTCACCCTAAAGGGGAAGTTCCGCTAATCTGATCCCTCCCCCCCCTCCGGTGCCACAATCGGCACCTTTCAGGGGGGAGGGGGGTGCAGTTACCTGGATAATCCAGGTAACTGCACCCACTTCCGGCCAGACCGCCGCAGACCCCCGCAGACGCTCCGCCCCCCCGTTGTGTTCTGGGAAACACACAGTTCCCAGAGACACAGCGGGGGACCATAAGAGACGCGCAGCGCGACTCGCGCATGCGCAGTAGGGAACCGGGCAGTGAAGCCGTCATGCTTCACTTCCCGATTCCCTGACAGAGGATGGCGGCGGTGGCAGCAGCGAGATGAGCGATCGTTCGTCATCTGCCGCCGACATCGCTGGAACCTGGGACAGGTAAGTGTGATTTTATTAAAAGTCAGCAGCTGCAATATTAGTAGCTGCTGGCTTTTAATATTTTTTTTTTAGGTGCAGCTCCTCTTTAAATCCGTCTTTAAACACTGAAGCAAACTGAGCATCCACTCTCTGAAAAAAAAATGTGTAATGATAACCTAAGAGTTCAAAGATGTACATGTGGAACACTTTATTTAGTGTTATGAATAAGAGAAAAAAAATACAGCACAGTGGTATTTCTCAGCATTACCATTATTCGATTATGGATAGCAGTAACCCAACAGGACTTTATTTCTGTGTGTTAAAACTATGGGGCAGCACACAATTCAGTTATAAATAAGCAAAGCTAAAAGATATGTAGATGTTATATTTTTTAGCTCACAATGGGGTAAAACTGGAGAGTTTAAAATCTGGTGCAGCTGCATCTGCATAGAAACCAATCAGCTTCCAGGTTTTATTGTAAAAGCTTAATTGAACAAGCTGAAGTTAAAAGCTGATTGGCTACCATGCACAGCTGCACCAGATTTTACACTGCCCATTTTTTTAAGTAAATTAAAATGTTGCTAAACCTGCAACTGTAAAATCAGTCTGTATATGCAGTAAAGCATGCTTGTTATACTCACTATGGAACCTAAGGGGTTAATACTTTGTATTGCGTAAAAAGGCTGTTTATATCTGTCTTCTCTGTTTATGCCCTTCATTTAGTGTCCCCAATCCATCTCCTGATAGTACAGAGCCTTGGAGGGTGCATGTGATCAGCACGGGGGCAATCAGCACTGTCCAAACAGAGGGCCAGGGGTCATGCAGACCATCAAATTTAACTGAACTTGAGCAGTTCTGAAAAGAAGAGTGGGCAAATATTGCAAAGTCTAGATGTGCAAACACCTATCCCAACAGACTGGAGGCTTTAATTAAAGCAAAAGGTGGTTAAACAAGATACTAATATAAGGGGGTGATCTTACATAGTTACATAGTAGGTGAGGTTGAAAAAAAGACACAAGTCCATCAAGTCCAACCTATGTGTGTGATTATTTGTCAGTATAAGGCCCCTTTCACACAGACGATCCATTCAGATCCGCCTGTCAGTTTTTCAAGCGGACCTGAGCAGATGCTCCATAGAGGTCTATGGAGCGTCGGATGTCAGCGGTGACAAGTCCGCTGACATCCGACCCGCTCTGATCCAAAAAAGTGTGACAGAGGAAAAAGCTATTTTTCCATCCGTCATCGGATCGGATCGGGTGACGACGGACACTGCGGTCCGTCATCACCCGATCTCCCATAGGGGAGAGCGGCGCTGTGACAGGTCCGTCCCTGCGCAGAGACAGACCTATCATCTTCCTGCTCAGCGGAGATCGCTCTGGCGATCCCCGCTGAGCAAGCGGATAGCCACGGGGCAGATGAGCACTGATCCGCCCCGTGTGAAAGGACCCTTACATTGTATATCCCTGTATGTTGTGGTCGTTCAGGTGCTTATCTAATAGTTTTTTTAAACTATCGATGCCCCCACTGAGACCACGACCCGTGGAAGGGAATTCCACATCTTTGCCGCTCTTACAGTAAAGAACTCTCTACATAGTTTAAGGTTAAACCTCTTTTCTTCTAATTTTAATGAGTGGCCACGTGTCTGGTAAACTCCCTTCCGCGAAAAATTTTTATCCCTATTGTCGCCAGTACTGTATTTGTAAATTGAAATCATATCCCCTCTCAAGCATCTCTTCTCCAGAGACAATAAGTTCAGTGCTCACAACCTTTCCTCATAACTAATATCCTCCAGACCCTTTATTAGCTTTGTTGCCCTTCTTTGTACTCGCTCCATTTCCAGTACATCCTTCCTGAGGACTAGTATCCAGAACTAGACAGCATTCTCCAGGTGCGGCCAGACCAGAGTCTTGTAGAGTGGGAGAATTATCACTTTCTCCCTGGAGTTAATCCCTTTTTTAATGCATGCCAATATTCTATTTGCTTTGTTAGAAGAAGGTTGGCATTGTATGCCATTACTGAGCCTATCATCTACTTGGATCCCCAGGTCTTTTTCCATCCTAGATTCCCCCAGAGGTTCTCCCCCCAGTGTATAATTTGCATTCATATTTTTGCCATCCAAATGCATTATTTTTTTTTTTTTTACATTAAACCTCATTTGCCATGTAGTTGCCCACCCCATTAATTTGTTCTGATCTTCTTGCAAGGTTTCCACATCCCGCAGAGAAGTTATTGCCCTGCTTAGCTTAGTATCGTCCGTAAATACAGAGATTTAACTGTTTACCCAATCCTCCAGGTCATTTATGAACAAATTAAATAGGATTGGTCCCAGCACACAACCCTGTGGGACCCCACTACCCACCCCTGACCATTCAGAGTATTACCCATTTATCACCACCCACTAAACTCGCCCTTGTAGTCAGTTTTCAATCCATGTACTCACTCTATGGTCCATGCCAACTAACCTTATTTTGTACAGTAAAGGTTTATGGGGAACTATGTCAAATGCTTTTGCAAAATCCAGATACACCATGTCTACGGGCCTTCTTTAGATGACAACACACCTCCTCATAGAAGGTTAATAGATTGTTTGGCAAGAACGATTCTTCATCAATCCATGTAAATTACCACTAATGGTACTGTTTTCATTACTAAAATCTTGTATATAGTCCCTTATGATCCCCTCCAAGAGCTTGCATACTATTGATGTTAGGCTGACTGGTCTGTAATTCCCAGGGATGTATTTTGGGCCCTTTTTAAATATTGTTTCTACATTGGCTTTTCTCCAATCCACTGGTACCATTCCAGTCAGTAGACTGTCAGTAAAAAATGAGGAACAATGTTCTGGCAATTACTTGACTGAGTTCCCTAAGTACCTTTGGGTGCAAGCCATCCGGTCCCAGTGATTTATTAATGTTAAGTTTCCCAAATCTAATTCTAATTCTGTCCACTGTTAGCCATGAGGGTGCTTCCTGTGATGTGACACGAGAATAAACACTACAGTTTTGGTTACTGAAGCACCCCAATTCCCTCATTAACACTGAGAAGTAGAATAAATTCAATACCTTCCCCATGTCCCCATCCTTTGTAACCAGATGTCCTTCCTCATTCTTTATGGGGCCAACTTTCCAAGCTGGATAAAACAAAAACTATGTCAGTCTTCATTTTAGACTGCAAAGCTACAAAATGTGATTATTTTGAAAGAGGGGGGGTGATTCTTTTCTATGCCCACTGTATAATTTATTTTTAGTGTCCAGAAGAGTCAACTATTTCTTTTGGGGGTAAACAAAAACACTGACTAATGTTTTCTAGTGCAAAAATATCACGTGGAATATCAGAATTTATTTAGGTTTGCCCTGCCGGTTTAGGTCTTTAAAGGCTACAGTAATAGTGAAGCAAAATCCAGAGTAGTATATTTTTATTTTGGAGCAAAGCCAAGAAGTAGTTTATTTTATTGGTTACATCTTTTTGCAAATCTAAGTGGAATTCAAGTATTACTGCTGAATCTATTTCCTTCCTGAAACTCTTTAGTCTTCCTAATACAACTATCCATACTATTTTTTTCCCACAGACTTTCCCTGGTTAAGGCCCAAAGATTTTCATCCCTTTATGACAAGTGTTTTTTATACTTTGTAGAGACATGTTGGTTCAAATGGTTAAAAAAAAAACTTCTCTACCCAACCCAGAAACAATATATTAATCATTAATTGTACAAATTGTTAAACATTACACAATAAATATCTGCAATAGTATATATTCACCATGTATGTGTGTGTGTGTCACTTTCTCCCTCACATGTACAACCAAGCTTCTCTTCCAGCATAAATGGTGTCCACCATCATTCAACCCACTTCTTGTGCAGTGCAGCAACCCTATACTTTTATGTTTATTTTGGATGGTTAGCGAGGACCTGGTTACATTCATGAGATTGTTTTCTGTTGGTGCGGTTCACCTTCATAAACTACACAACAACACTGAAGTAATGGCTGCACTCCAAGATCCATCAAAATTCTTGTTTAATAAAGAACATCCCAAGTGTTACAGACAGTACAAATATGGTATATATGGTATACCATTTGTACTGTCTGTAACACTTGGAATGTTCTTTATTAAACAAGAATTTTGATGGATCTTGGAGTGCAGCCATTTCTTCAGTGTTGATCATATGTGGAGGCGAGCCGAGGCAGGCACCTGTGATATCATTAGGCTTCCTGTCTCACCTGAAGCAGCGAGTTCTTTTGTTTGGATATTCATAAACTACACGGTGTGTACAATTATTAGGCAAGTTGTATTTTTGAGGATTCATTTTATGGTGGATTTTCAGCACCAAAAGCGGTAACCCAGAGCCACATTTGGGATTGCATCGCAGGACCCAGCTACAAGCTTACTTACCTTGTCCCCAGGATTCTGCGATGTCTCCCCGCACAGTGTGCGAGCCGCCCTCCGCTCGATCTATCACAAAGGCGAGCTCCATTCCTTGCGAATGTTGCACCAAATTCAAAAGGTAAGACACACAATATATATACAGTACACTGTAAATTTACAGATTACATTACTGTATCAATTTATTTCACATCCATTTTGTCCCTAGTGGTCTGTCCAGTGCCCTGCATGCAGTTTTATATTATAAATACTCTTCTTTCTGCCTGGAAACTGGAGATTGTCCATAGCAACCAAAAATCTAAAATAATCATACCTCCAGAGAGGTTAAACAACTACAGTGCTCTCTGTCAATCCTAAATGTTAATAAACCTCAAGCCTGAGTATTTAAGAAAGTAAAAGTGCAGAATTATTATGCAACTAAACGAAAAACGAAAATAATAAAAACAACTCAAAATTTACAAATAAACATTTCTGACATTAAAAGATTTACAAAAAAAATGGTGACCAATACAGCCACCCTTCTTTTCAATAACAGTCATAAGCCTTCTATATTCATGGAGTCTGT